>NC_134874.1:13400431-14000431 GCF_049852395.1 Peromyscus maniculatus bairdii | reverse complement strand
GTACCATACCTGTTCTAAGCTAATCTTATCTTGGACATCAAAAGTTGTGCTATTTTATTTACCAATAGAAATAGAATAAAATCAAGTTTTCTACAACGTTTCACTAGCCAAGTGTGAGAGCACACACCTGCAATCCCAGCACTAGGGGGGCAGAGGCAAGAGATCAAGGCAAGTTCAAGGCCTGCCTAGTCTACAGAGTGAGTTCTAGGTCAGCCACAGTCACACAGGGAGATACTGTCTCAGAAAAAGTACAAAGTAAAAGATTGAGTTAGAAACCTATAAATTATACTGAATAAATGAAAACTGCAAACTGAACAATGTACTGCTGGAACCTACAGCATCTAACAGTTTTGAAGAATGGCACAGTAATCCTTTCTGCAACTGTAATATAAAAACCTATTTAACTGCAAAAACATGGTTAAAGTTGAAATTACAGAAATGAAATAATATGGCCCTAGAGAGATGGGTTAAATAGTAAGAGCACTGGCTGCTCTTGCTGAGGTCCCAGGTTCAATTCCCAGCACCCACAAGACAGCTCAGAACCATTTCATTCCAGTTCTAGTGGATCTGATACCCTCTTCTGACCATCTCAGGTACTGCACTGGCTGGTGTGATTAGATACATGCAGGCAAAACAGTTTTTGGGTTGTTTTTGTTTTTGTTTTAATTGAATGATAGGGCTGGGCTGTTGTGGTGCACACCTTTAATCCTAGCACTTAGGAGGCAGAGGCAGGTGGGTCTCCATGAGTTTGAAGACAACCTCGTCTACAAAATGAGTTTCAGGCCAGCCAAAGATAATACAGTGAGACCTCATCTCAAAAAGGAGAAAGAAGAAAAAGGGGGAGAGAGGGAGGGAGGAGAGAGAGAATGAGAATATATAAGGTGTGGTGGTTCATGCTTGTAAATCCCAGCATTCAGGAGGCTGACACAGGACTGCTAGTTCAAAGCCAACCTGGGCTACACAGCAAGTTCCAGTTCTAGGCCAGCCAATGCTGCAAAGTGAAACTATCACACACACACAAAAATATACATACATACATATATATGTATGTATATAAATATAAAAATGAAATAATAGGGGAGAAGTTAATTTTATAGTTTGTGCTAAGAACTCTTTGGAGAACATTAGCCAAAATTAACTGATTTTGTTACTTCAAATTCTTTTTTTTTTTTTTTTTTTTGTTTTTTTTGTTTTTCGAGACAGGGTTTCTCTGTGTAGCTTTGCGCCTTTCCTGGAGCTCACTTGGTAGCCCAGGCTGGCCTCGAACTCACAGAGATCCGCCTGCCTCCGCCTCCCGAGTGCTGGGATTAAAGGCGTGCGCCACCAACGCCCGGCTTTACTTCAAATTCTTAGCAGTATGCTACAGGGCACAAAGCCTATGCTTTGGAGTCTCTACAGATGCATATGTGCATCTATTTATAAATTTGGCTATCTTCACTCTTTCACTAGACACCCCCGCTGTCATATTACCTGGATAAAACTGCTTCTTCCACCCTCTCAGTATAGTTTGTAAAGTTAAAAAATAACCCTTTCACAATCATTTATGTGCACTAGAGAAGTAAAATAAAAACCCAGATAGCTGAGTGATGAGTTTAGCAGGAGGTAGTTTAGAGTTGCCACAAAGTCTCAGATGACAAAAATCTGCTCTGAATATCAAAGAATCAAAAAGCCAAGCCTAAGACAGGCATGCTGGCTCACTCCTTTAATTCAAGCACCAAGGAGGAAGAGGCAGGCGGATGTCTGTGTGTTCAGGGCCAGCCTGGTCTACATAGAAAGTTCTAGACCAGCCAAAGCTACACAGTGAAATCCTGTCCAAAAAGGGGTAGGGGCAATCCTATGTAATTTTAAATTGAAAAATTTCAAGATTGAACAAAGTATTGTTTAAAAGTTCGTTTAAAGATAACACATGCGGGGCTGGAGAGATGGCTCAGTGGTTAAGAGCACTGATTGCTCTTCCAGAGGTCCTGAGTTCAATTCCCAGCTACCACATGGTGGCTCACAACCATCTGTAACAAGATCTGGTGCCCTCTCCTGTATACATAATAAATAAATAAATCTTTAAAAAAAAAAAAAAAGATAACACATGCTCCCCCGAGAGCAACAGAAGAGACTGTCCATGTTGAATAGGACAGGCACACCTTACAGGATCTTCCTCATACAGATGTTCCATCATCAATGCACGTGCTCTAACTGCTTTGCAAGGCATGACTATCCCTGAATAGTACCCAAGAAAGCATTACATGTTTAATATGATAGAACAAATACTGTTGCCACCACAATGTTAAAATTAATTTTAAATTGTTAATTTGGCAGCTGGAGAGTGGTTCTGTGGTTAAGACCTGGGTTCAGTTCCCAGCACCCACATGGTGACTCACAACTGTCTGTAACTCCAGTTCTAGGGATCTGATCCCCTCTTCTGGCCTTGGAGGGTACCAGGCACATGGGTGCACAGACAGACATGCAGACAGAACACATCCACATAAAATCACTAATTTTTTAAAAAATTAATTAAAATCCAAAATAAAAAAACCCCAAAATGTATGAAATAAGAGTGATTACTAAAACAAGCATGATTCATCTGGCAACAAAAATCAAAATGACTGTAAAGAAAAGAAACTTATCAGGACACAGAGTGGCTGAGGTAACAGGTGCTCACAAAATGAGCACACTTTGGGGAAAACCTTTGGAAGCTAAAACCACTACAAAGTATCCACCTTCAATGAACAGACAAGTACCTTGATATAGAACAATCTTCATTTTAGAGGGGGATCCCTTCAGATTTGGATTGATGAACAGAGTTACTGTGGGATGCTGAAAAACATTTTCTATATTAAAAGGAAGAACTCTGAACTCCTAAGAGGGTCTATGTCTAAAACAGGCTGAAAATCTCTGGGACTGAAAATGAACTGTTCAGTCAGAAAGTACCAGAAAGAACATCAGTGAGACACAGTACTGTATCCTGAGTGGAGACACCCGTTCTAGGAGGTGCCATCAACATTAAATATGTGGAAACTGTCCCAGGACGAGTGGCCACATAGGAACTATCAAGGACTCTCGGTAGGACAGAACCCTATGGTTTTCTGCTGGTGACCAAGTTATGAGAAATCCATGACACTCGTCAGAGTGCCCCTGCCTAAATTCCACGGTGACAAACCAGGCTAGACACACAGGACAGGCAGCAAAGGTCCCGGAAATGGCAGTCTCATTACAACCCAAACACAGCATGGGGATCCGGTCATTTCCTATTTGAGAGATCCGCTATCAGCCACCCAACCACCATTGTTAGTAGGAGCGGAGAAAAGAAACTTACTCTGTGCCCAGCCTTAGTGGAATGAAGAAGTTGATTGCAGACAGGGGAATGAAAAAAAAAAAAGGTGAAACATGACCAGTGTTAAAAGAAAGCAACAAAAGTTAAATAAAATAAAAAAAATCAAATATGCAAAATTTGTTAATGATTTCTGAATGTTATGGAAGGAAATGTTAAAAATCAGCTGTGCTGAAAATAATTCCAAAAGAACGACTCACTTTACTTTTAAACATAGCACACACACCCACACACAGCAAATTCGCCTTGCCAATGTCATTTTTTAATCTGGCTTTCCAAATTGACTCTTGTCCCTTTATTTCTCATTCTGTTTACTCTTTGTAAGATCAGATATTTATAATTTGAAGAATTCATCGGGAATAGGTTAAGGTTATCCTTTCCTGGTTCCTCGGGTCTTGTCGCTGGTTTTATTTTATTTTTTTTATGTTTGAGGTTCATGTAGTGAAAAACCATGCTCCACAGGGAAGTTATTATTTGCTATAAAAGACATTACTAACACGAGTACATAATCTAGTGATGAAAATGTTAAGGAAAGATCAAGACAATAAAAACCAACACACGCCGAGTGTGCTGGCACACTACTCCCTTGGTGCCAGCACTCGGGAGACAGAGGCAGGCAGATCTCGTGAATTCCAGGCCAGCCTGGAGCTACATCCTAATAGCCTGACTTAGGCTTCAAGAGATGGCTCAGCAGTTAAAAAGCACTTGCTGAGCCGGGCGGTGGTGGCGCACGCCTTTAATCCCAGCACTCGGGAGGCAGAGCCAGGCGGATCTCTGTGAGTTCGAGGCCAGCCTGGGCTACCAAGTGAGTTCCAGGAAAGGCGCAAAGCTACACAGAGAAACCCTGTCTCAAAAAACCAAAAAAAAAAAAAAAAAAAAAAAAAAAAAAGCACTTGCTGATCTTGCCAAGGACCGGGATTTGGTTCCCAGTACCCACATGGCATCTCACAATTGCCTGTAACTCCAGTTCTGGGGATCCCAAGCCCTCTGGCTTCCAATGGCACCTATGCTTGAATGGTGCACATAAACTCATGCAGACACACACATATACAAAAAATAAAAAAAGAAAACAATTTTTTTAAAAGAAACGCGATGAATAGCAGGGGAGCGACCCTTAAACATGTGTTTGTTCACTTCTCAAAACGACTTCAGAAACATGGATCGTGACAGCTAATTCCTCTCCCCTGGAAGTGTCTCCAAACTGCCACAAATGAACTAGTCTACTTTAAACTGGAGTCTGCTTAGAAGCAAAAAATCCGGTGACTTTAAGCATACATCTTGGGAAGGCTTATAGACCACCTTTTCAAAGGTCGTTTGAACAAGAATAATCTCTGTAAAAAAACGCAACGCGTGCCCATCAGCCAGAGAGGGGCCTTCGCTTCATCAGCCCAAACAACAAAGCTCACCAGAAACCCTCTACAAACTTTAGAGAGCAAAGGACACCTTAAAGAGTCCGATTACAGGGACGTGTCTGCTCCCCAGATTTCATACAGCAAGATCGTAGGGGCAGCAATCTATGGGATTGGGGGCGCAAAGGCCTGATGCACACCGGGGAGGCTAAAGCTCTCCAAATAACACGCGCCTCTTCTCAGACCTCAAACGATCCCCACGAGCTCGCTCTAAGGGGTCGCAGCAGCCACAGGAGACAAGCAGCCCCCTTCCGGGTCCCGGCCCGGAGCGGCGGGGGCAGCGGCTACTTCTCCTTCTGCACCGAGGCCGGCCGTGCCCGGCTAAGCCCTGGAGAAGCAGGAGGGAGACGTCCGGCCACGCCGGCCCGAGGCCTCTCTCCACCCCCACCTTCACGGCCGCAGCGAGCCGATCTCGTGACAGGACGAGCGGCCCGGGTCCTCCCTGCACGCCCTCTGGCCGCTGGGGCCAGGGGCGACGCCAGGCCGGGCCGCACCCTCGGCCGGCCGCGACCCTCCCCTCCCTCCGCCGCGGCCGCGCCCCGCCCCAGCCTCCCGGATCGTCCTCGTCCCCGACGCCGCAGCCTCCTTGGCCCGACCCGGGGCGCCGCCGCCGCCGCCACCGCCAGCGGAGCGCTCACCATCCTGTCACCGGGCTTCGTTCCGTCCCCGCCAACGCCGCCGCCCTCTTCCTCGGGCTGCGCAGTGGACCCGCCCACTTCTCCCGCCACCAATAAGACGCGGAGTTCGCGAGAAGGGCTGTGCTACGGGGGCCCGTGAGGGCCGCTCCCCGTCAGGAAGCGAACCCGCGCCGGGAGGAAGTCAGCGCGGGTGGGGCGAGGCGGAGGCTGCGGGCGTCGCGGAAGGGGCGGGTCACATCCGGGTACCGGCCGCGGGCGCGCTGCCGGGCGCCATGCCTGCGCTCCCGGTCGCCATGCTGAAGTGCGAGATGACGGGCGGTCAGGTGAAAGGTGGGGCGGCCGTTCTTGCTTGGCTGCGCAGGAGAGGGAGAGCCTGACGTCCGGGGAGCGTCCCCCATCGTCGTCTCACGCCTTCCTCCGCCGTGCTTCCCCCAGGACGGAGTCCGCAGAGCCCGGCCGGCCGCTGCGCCCCTCCCGAGCGCCCTGCTGGGCTTCGAACAGCGTGACCGCCTGGAAATGTGGGGGCCGTGGAAATGCACCGCGGCATTGTCGGCCTCAAGCTAGGGTTGACGGGGGCCGATGTGGGGAGAAGTTGAGAGGCAACTGACACTTGACCAGCAAAAGTATTTTTGAGCCCAGGGCAGACGACCCGCTCTTTCTTGCGAGATCCTGCCGGAGAAATTTAGTTGTTGTTGTTGCTTTGAATATGTGATCAACATCCAGCTACCATGTCACTTTGGATCTCATTTTCCTCAGTTGGAAAATGAGACTAAGATTAACACCTTCCCGGGACGGCGGTGGTGGCGCACGCCTTTAATCCCAGCACTCGGGAGGCAGAGGCAGGCGGATCTCTGTGAGTTCGAGGCCAGCCTGGGCTACAGAGTGAGTTCCAGGACAGCCAGGGCTACACAGAGAAACCCTGTCTCAAAAAAAAAAACCAAAAAAAAAAAAAAAAAAAGAGAAAGAAAGAAAGAAATACATGAATTGAACTCAGTAATTAGAAGGACGATGTGGGGAAGTATATTGTACATAGTCTTATAAAAGGGAATGACTGGGCTCCCGAGACGGTTCGTGGGTAGACAGACAGCTTGCCTGGCATGTATAAGACCCTGGGTTCCATCTCCCTGCAGAGGGTGGGAGAACCCAAAAGGAAAATAAATGAAAGCATTAGCATGGAAATTGGCTTGCAGGGGAGATAAATTTTGTTGAATTTTATATCACTGCAGATTTATTGAATTCTTACTGTGTACATAAAGGGTATTATAAGGTATTACCTAAGGTAAATTAATCTATAAAATACTATATAGATCAGCTAATTTAACTCTCAAGTGTATCCTGAGCTTTGTTCCACCCTAAGCCTAAAAGTCAAATGCCACCACCTAATGGGAAATTGTTAAGACATAGTCAGAAAAAGGGGATTTCAAGTCACTTAATGGCATCACATACATTTGGCCACTTCATGCTGAATTCCTCTCATGGTGATGAACCTTGCTAGGGACTTGACATGGCATCAAAGTTGAGATCATTATCAGGTCTAACCTGAACATACTGGAGGCCAACATGCTGAATGTTGTTACGGTCTATATAGCCCACAAGTCAAAGGGAGTGGTAACCAGTTACTTTCCACCTTTTTTCCCAAGATCAAGCTCAGACTGACTGGTAGAGCCACGCTGAAGCAGGTGATATGGAATAGGCCTTAAAATTTGGCTAGAATGGTTGCCCACAATTTCCAGATAACTAGTAATTTGGTTGGTGAAAGGCCCCTATTTCCACCTCTGGGAGTCTTACCCACAGGGTGGTAACAAAGAGCTCAACTGTAGAACCAATTGAAGAGTTTGACCGACATGATTAAGTTGTTCAGTTGATCCTACTGTCTTTTCCAGTATTTCGTTTAAGTCCTGCGTGTGCGGAAGTAGTCCTGCAATTTATCCTTACTGCTAGAAAGAATAAACAGCACCTTTCTTTTCCTTCATAGTATTTGGGAAAGCAATACAGACCTTATCACGAGTGAGTGATGACCTGTGGCTAGACCCATCTGAGAAAGGTGTAAGTAAGTCCAGTTAAAAAGTGAGGTGTCAGCCGGGCGGTGGTGGTGCACGCCTTTAATCCCAGCACTTGGGAGGCAGAGCCAGGTGGATCTCGGTGAGTTCGAGGCCAGCCTGGTCTCCAAAGCGAGTTCCAGGAAAGGCGCAAAGCTACACAGAGAAACCCTGTCTCGAAAAACCAAAAAAAAAAAAAAAAAAAAAACAACTGAGGTGTCATGGCTTAGGCCTGTATTCCCAGTACCAGGGAGGCAGGGCTCAGCCAGCTACACAGGGAGTTTGAGACCAATTTGCACTATGAGAACCTGTCTTACAAGCCAAAATAAATTCAAAAAGTGATTGATCATATATTAAAGCAGGAGAAAAGGTTTGAAAGAGCCAAGTCCAGGGACACGGGTGGAGGGCACAATCCCAAGCGCTTGAAAATCCAGAACCTGACAGTTCCAGGCACGCATTCCCAGGATGGCTGAACCGAGTGGTAGCTTCTCCCCTTAAACAAGGTATGAGATAGTCAGTCCATCAGGGCTCTTTCCTATCCCATTCCTACCCTTTTATGCATTAACATTATGGTCACTTTACAGTTTCAGTTTAGGATTATAGAGTTTATAAATATATATTTAGTATAGACACGTAAGTGCCCATGTGTAAGTTCGATGCGCTTGGTTTCATCTAAATATATTTGTGGCATCATGTTCATAATAGAATTAATTCAGGATAGAAGCTGGTTTTCTCTGAAATAACTAACATATTTTTTTCCAGCTTGCCCTGAGATCTGTGAATTCCTCTCATTCAACATATGGCTATGTCCTGTTCTCGTCTTTGTTTTTTCAACATTATCAATGGTCACCCTCAGCCATGATGAGTGATAATGGCATACCCATGAATTTAAATTGCAAATTGGCAATAAAGGTAAAAACAGTTGGTTTTTCTCTTATATGGGAGAAATACTCGTTTTTGTAGGACATAATAGCTGTACTGTATGTAATTATTCCAGTGCCATCTGTGAATACACAGACTTTTCATCTGTTGGGTTTTAAAAAGTTAATGGGACAGCCGTACTAAGTATGCGTTTAATGTGTACAATGTATTTGTGTTGCAGTCAATTCTGCCAATCTTTAGGTGTCTGAATTATCTTGAAAGAAGTGTAGAGAAGTGCAGAATAGTCGCCAGAACGGATAAATGCAGAGTCGTCTTTCAGTTCTTCTGCAGGCATGGTAGGTGCCCCGGAAGCTGTGTGCTTCATAGCATTTTTTTTTTTTTTTTTGTTTTTTTTGTTTTTTGAGACAGGGTTTCTCTGTGTAGCTTTGTGCCTTTCTCTGTAGCCCAGGCTGGCCTGGAACTCACAAAGATCCGCCTGCCTCTGCCTCCCGAGTGCTGGGATTAAAGGCGTGCCACCACTACCACTACTACTACTACTACTACCACCACCACCACCACCACCACCACCACCACCACCACCACCACCCGGCAGCTTCTTAGCATTTTCATGCATTCAGTATGCAGACTTACTGTGAGGTGAGGTAGGGACAAGTCTGGAGTGTGACAGCGGTGCCACCTGTCTGCTGTACTGTAAGGTGGCTGCTGCTCTTCCTTAGTACTTCACAGCACAAGCTGGTCTGCATGCAAAACAAAGGAGATTTAAAAAATGGCCAGCTGGGGAGATGGGTCAGTCAGCCTTGCAAACACATGAATCTGAATTTGATCCCCAGAACCTATGTTTAAAAAAAAAAAAATCTAGCTAGGTGTTGGTGGTGCACACCTTTAATCCCAGCACCTGGGAGGCAGAGCCCGGCAGATCTCTGAGTTCAAGGCCAGCCTGGACTACAGAGTAAGTTCCAGGACAGCCAGGGCTACACAGAGAGATTCTTGTCTCAGAAACAAAACAAACAACAGAAATCTAGGTGTGATGACACATGCTTGTAGTTGTGATGCTGCAGAGGCAGAAACAAGCGGACTCCAGGGCTGGCCGTCCAGGCAGCCTAGCCTGCTTGGTGAGCCTCAGACCAGTGAGAGGGGAGACGGTGAACAGGCCCTGAGGAATGATACCTGAGATCTGGTCTTACACACACACACACACACACACACGCACACGCACACGCACACGCACGCGCGTGCATGACACAGGACCCTTACACATGTATGTCTGTGTGAACATGTTGGATCCTCTGGAACAGGAGTTACAGGCAGTTATGAGCTGCCATGTGGGTGCTGGGAATTGAACCCAGGTCCTCTGGAAGAGTATCAAGTGCTCTTAACCGCTGAACCATCTCTCCAGCCCCTAGAATCCCATTTCTTAATTTTGACTTATACTCATCTTAATTATATAAATATATATATATATTAAAGTTTTATTTATTAATTATGTATACAGTGTTCTGCCTGCATGTGTGCCTGCAGGCCAGAAGAGGGCACCAGATCTCATTATGGGTGGTTGTGAGCCACCATGTGGTTGCTGGGAATTGAACTCAGGGTCTCTGGAAGAGCAGTCGGTGCTCTTAACCTCTGAGCCATCTCTCCAGCCCTTGATGATATATTTTTATTTCAGTGTGTATTTATACCCTTAAATTTTCTCTATAAATATGAATGGTGTAACATTACTTCCCCTTCTTTGAGTCTAAACCCATGTAATAGCACATCATGTAAAGAGAGGACGTCAAAGGGCAGCAGGGCTGAGTGACACAGAACGCAGCTGTGGATTCTGTCTGCACCTCTGCTTGGTAGCTCTGTGGGAGAACACGAGCTCCCAGAGCCTTCCCTTTCTGCCGTGGATACTGGGGGCAGCTTTGCCCTCTGCCACAGGCTGCTGTGAGGAGAAAGTCAGGTCCCACAGGGACAGGCCAGAGCCTGATGCAGAGTGAGTGCTCATCAACCCTGACTATTAGTGCCTTCTCCTCCTCCCTCCCTTCCAGGTGAGTTTCCAGAAACCAGCTGTTCAGGATCTGAAGTGTCTCAAACATGGCTCTATTAGAGCTACTCCCAGGAAATATTCGCATACTGGGCTTAGTGGTGTGAGCCTATAGTCCCAGTACTTGAGGAAGTTAGAGGCAGGGGATCGGAAGTCCAAGGTCATTCTTAGCTACGTAGCAAGTTCCAGGCCAGCCTGGAATTCCTGAGCCTCTGCTTAAAACACAAGCAAAAAGTAAAAGGAGAATATTTGTGATGGATTCATTTAAGATGTTTTTATAGGATGGTTCTATTATACAGGATGCTTTAAGATACAAAGAACAGAAGTGGGGGAAATCAGCCAATTCCGCTCAGTAACATTGGCTCAGGTGAAAGTTTGAAGTTGTGCTGTAGCCATGGTTCAGTCCAGGCTGCCCCAGCTGCTGCTGCTGCTGCTGGTTCTCATGCCTCCTCTTCCTCCCTTGTCTCCCCCGCTTCTTTTCCTTCTTCCTCTTCCCTCCTCCTCCCTCTTCCTCCTCACCTTCTTCTTTGTCTTCTTCCTCATCCTCCTTCCTTTCCTTCCTTCTCCTCCTCTTCATCTTTTTCTCTCAGCCTCCACAGAGTTTGATTCACAGCATACATATCAGCACCACCACAACAAAGCTTGTAACAGTGACTTCCTCCAGCAGCAGGGACAGATGCTTCTTCCACACCAGGCACTTCCTAAACCTTTGCCTTGTACATCCCTTGACAAACAAGCATGACTTTGCTATGACCTCCACCAACCTGGACTCCACCTGGTAGCCAGGGGCTAGTGTTGGCATCCACTTGGCCAACTGCCATATCTGAGCCACATTCTACTGTACAGGTTTAGCCAGAGTCCTGGAGCTGGCAGGAGGGAGGACTCAGAGGAAGGGCCATGGGCCATGGATGATGCTCCACTCTCGGGCTAGTTCTATCTAAAGCAGCCATGATTTGCAGATTATGCAACTTTATGCCAATCAGCTGGTGTAGAGACATTGTTCAAGTTCAGTTGAGAAATTCATCGGAGAAGATAGTCAGTTAGCTGCTGGAAATACAGATTGAAACTTTGGAGTGGGGGGATTCAAAGTTAGTAATGCAATTTAGCTGTGTTAGGAGAATACAATTGCCCAGACATAGGACTAGTCCCCTTCACTGTAATCATCACCAGCCTCCAGGGCGGGCTTGCCAGACTTGTGCTGAGAGAGAAAAGACTGGTCCTCCTAAAGATTCAGCTCACCTGTTACTGCTTCTCCCAACCTTCTCGTTTCCTTTTGCACTGCCACAGAGTTGCTCAGCACGAGGTCTTCAGAGTGTCCCTGAAGAACTCGCTCTTCACCTAAGTTCTGTGCCAGCTAAGAGACAGGCCTACACAGAAAGGGGCTTCCGAAAGGAAGGGCTCAGTGGGTCCAGAGAAAGCGAAGTCCTGATTCAGGCACACGCATTCTCCAAAGTGGAGGCTGGAGTCTTTAGGTTTTTGTTGCAAGGTAGCCTGCAGGTCTGCTAATGACCTCAACTTGGTTCAAAAGCCCTATCTAACTGAGCACCTTTGAAGGTGTCGCTGCCTTTGAAAGTGCAAGCTCCACAGATAGAGCAGCTGTGCGGTAATGCTGGCTCCTCAAGTCAACTGTTGGAGCGTCTCCGAGCCACTGAGAGAAGTGCTGAACTGCACATAGGCGATTACTGTTCTTTTTCTTTTCCTCTTCTTCCTCCTTCTTCCTCTTCTTCTTTTTCCTCCCCCTCCTCTCTCTCTCTCTCTTTTTTTTTTTTTTTTTTTTGAGACAGAGTTTCTCTGTGCAGCTCTAGCTGTCCTGGAACTCTGTAGACCAGGCTGGCCTTGAACTCAGAGATCCACCTGGCTCTGCCTCCCCAGTGCTGGGATTAAAGCCGTGCACCACCACACTGGCTCACATCAGTGATTTCTAAAGCATACCTCCTGATAACTGTAGCAGCTGCTTCCATGGAGGGTTCCTTCCTGATTCCCACCATGTATACCTCAGCATACATGACACAACTATTTCTATGGCAGAGGAGATTTATCAACTTTGGAGCTTAGTGTTTTCCCAAAATAGCAGCCCCAGTGCTTTCTTTAAAATGGGTCAGATGAGGCCGGGCGTGGTGGTCTGTCTTTAATGCCAGCTCTTGGGAGGCAGAGGCATTAGAGCTCTGTGAGTCAAAAATCTCCAGGCAGGGAGCTCTGGGGGTCAGCCTAGTCTACATAATGAACCCCAGTTCCAGGCCAGTCAGGGCTCACACTGCTGAGTGGAGTGGTGGGACAGTGGAACACACACCGGTAAGCCTAGCCCTCAAGAGGATCTTCAGTTTGAGGCTAGCCTAGCCTCCGAATGAGTACCAGGAAAGCCAAGGCTACACATCAAAATCCTGTCACACACACACAAAGAGCCAGATGGTGAGTATATCATTCCAGTTCAAAATTCTGAAATATCTTCTCATTTTAGCCAGAGAAAAGCCAGTGACCTTCAAATGGCCTATACTGTTGTCCAGGGACCAAGAGCGCTGGAATGTTTCCTAGGATGAGTGTTCAGCTCCACACAGCCTATTGTTTTACAACTCAAACAAACCAACCCTGTCAGTTTCTTAAGGTCTGAGGGGCCAGCAAGATGGCTTACCCAGTAAAGGCTCTTGCTGCCAGCTCTGATGCCCTGAGTCCAGTCCCTGGAACCCACATGGTGGGAGGAGAGAACTGACTCTAAACGATGTCATTTGACCTCCACACATACGCCATGGCACATGAAACCCCCCAAAACAGACAAAAACAATGTTGAAAAAAACTTCAGGGCTGGAGTGGTTAAGAGTGGTTAGTGGCATTTGCTGATATTTCAGTAGACAAGTTCATTTCCCTGTGCCCACATTGAGCAGCACATGCACCTATAACTCCAGCTCCAGGGCATCTAATGCCCTCTTCCAGCCTCCTTGGGCACCTACATGGACATGCACATACATACATATAAATAATAAATCTTTTTAAAAAATAAAAAGTCTGAGAGCAGAGCTTTTGTCTGATTGGTTCTCTGTTGGTGTTATAGAATTAACTTGTCTTCCCAGTGAGAAGTCATGCCAGGCTTAGAGATTCGTAAAGGAAACACTTTATGGCAGGTGACTGGTTCTGGCTAATGCACAAAAGTCCCATCAGCTTACATAGTTGTGTGGCCTCAAGTTACACTTTGCACAATTAGACATGTTTCACAGAGACAGAAATTCCAAGGCTTAGCTGTTGGGACAAATGGAGAGATTTAGATTTACACAGATTTAGAATACTGTGATAGTCATCCTGGAGTACACCAGGGCGGCTTTTCCAGGGAAGTTGTTCACCAAGGTCGTCCTGTGTCTGGGAGGAATTATTCCATTTCTGCTAGGAGAACCTGAACTTCATAATGGACCAGGACTTGCTGGCGGCCCTGGCCCAGTGCTGCCCACTTTGAACGGCACCGTAGAGGCATGCCCTTTGATACGGGGATGGGCCTAATGGGCAGAGGCAGTCTTAGCGAACACATCTTGTTCGTTTTGTTTTGTTTTTCAAGACAGGATTGATCTGTTTAGCCCTGGCTGTCCTGGAACTAACTGTAGACCAGGCTGGCCTCGAACTCACAGAGATCCACCTGCCTTTGCCTCCCAAGTGCTGGGATTAAAGGCCCGTACTACCGTGGCCCAGCTAGTGAGCACATCTTAACAGAAACGTATTCTCAGCAAACCTACACTTCAGTTATATTGAAGTGTTTCCTTGCTGCAGTTTCGACAGAGGATGGTAGTGGTAAGTACTGCTTATCCTTGAGTGCTCCTTTGGCTAAATTCTACTTTGTGTAACTTAGTATTTCCTAAGCAAGCTTAGTTTTTTGTTTTTTTTTGTTTTTTTTTTTTTTTTGAGACAAGGTTTCTCTGTATAGTTTTTTTGGTTTTTTGTTTGTTTGTTTTTAAGATTTATTTATTTATTATACATTTAGTATACAGCATCTCATTACACATGGTTGTGAGCCACCATATGGTTGCTGGGAATTGAACTCAGGACCTCTGGAAGAGCAGCCAGTGCTCTTAACCTCTGAGCCATCTCTCCAGTCCTTGTTTTTGTTTTTGTTTTGGAGCTATCCTAGATCTCGCTCTATAGACCAGGCTGGCCTCGAACTCATAGAGATCCTCCTGGCTCTGCCTCCCAAGTGCTGGGATTAAAGGCGTGCGCCACCGCTGCCCGGCTCGCTTAGTAGATCAGATCCTTTATAACCTCAATTTGCCATCCCAGCTTCCCCTGTATTGCTACTTCAATCTCCTAAAATCATCCCTCTGTGGTCACCTATAAAAGTTGCCAAATTACCTGCAGCCCTTCACTTCAGAAATTGGAATCTTGTTCCCCACTTTGAATCTCAGGCTTTTTTTTTTTAATGTATATGAGTGTTTTGCCCACATAGATACATCCATACGTGTATCATATGTATGCAATGCCTGGGGAGGCCAAAAGGGGCGTCAGGCTATCTGCAACTAGAGTTATGAATGGTTGGGTTCCGGCCATATGGGTGCAGGAGTTCAACCCTCTCCTCTGGGAAAGCAGCCAATGCTCTAACCCACTGAGCTGCCTCTCCAGCCCCAGCTCACCACAGTCTTACTCTAACACCAACGGTGGTCTGCATAGGTTCCCAACCTGGGCCAATCAGCTTCAATGCTACCTCAGGACGTCTCTGCCAACAGGAGAACAAGCCAAGGATAGACTTCTGGAATAGACCATGCAGCCTTAGCCACCCTTGTTACTCCCACTGAGGCCACAGACAGACAGACAAGCCAACCCCAGATGATCCTTCATAGCTAAGCTTAGGGTAGACCTCAGGAACCTCTTAGTAAAATCATGAGAAATAACAGGTGTTTATTATACAAGGAATTCAATTTCAGAGTGTTTGTTATGCAGCCAAATTAACAAGACCTGATAACACACAAATGTGCATATTTATTAAGTTAGTAATTGCTGGGTGCTGTGCTGCACACTTAGCACTGGAAGGCAAAGGCAGGGTTACTAATGTCTGAGGCCAGCCTGGTCTACATAGTGAGTTTCCAGCCAGCCAAGGCTATCATTAAAACCGTCTCAGTCAGTCTTCTTGTTATTCAGCAAAACAAAAACAACAAAGAATCTCACCAAACACATAAGCAGAGAAATGTGTCTGGTTTTATTCCCCCCCACCCCCAAGTGAGACCTGACAAGCTCTGGCTGGTCTAGAACTCACTCTGTAGACCAGGCTGGCCTTCAACTCACAGAGATCCGCTTGCCTCTGCCTTCTGAGTGTTGGGATTAAAGGCTTGTGCCACCATGCCTGGCAGTTTAAAAAAAAACTTTTAAAAAAATGTTTATGTGTGTGCGAGTGCATACATTTAGTGTGGTTCAATCTAAAACCATCAGACTTGGTGGCAAGCACTTCTGTCAGCTGGCTGAGCCATCTCTCTGGTTAGATCTTTTGATTTGTACTGCAGTATCATGCTGCCTGCTACCTTGTAGAAAGCAGCTGAAAGACACCTGTATCCTCCTGGGCTCTGTACTTGTTAGAACACTGTAGTCTTGAGAAGTCACTTAGCCTTACCAACCTGCGGATTTTCTCTTCTTCTTCTTTTTTTTTTTTTTTTTTTTTTGGTTTTTCGAGACAGGGTTTCTCTGTGTAGCTTTGCGCCTTTCCTGGAACTTGCTTTGGAGACCAGGCTGGCCTCGAACTCACAGAGATCCGCCTGCCTCTGCCTCCCGAGTGCTGGGATTAAAGGCGTGCGCCACCACCGCCCGGCCCGGATTTTCTCTTCTGAGTTTGAGTCCCTTGCTCCCCAGAAGGGCTGCAGTGAGGACGAGAGAGAATGCATGTAAAATGTGTCCTAGTGTCTGGCACACAGAGCACCCTAATCTGAAAGTTGGAATCTAAAAGCCCCCCAAATCTGATTTTTTTTTTTTACATTTTTTAAGATTTATTTATTATGTATACAGTGTTCTGCCAGCATGTATGTCTGTCTGCAGGCCAGAAGAGGGCACCAGATCTCATTACAGATGGTTGTGAGCCACCATGTGGTTGCTGGGGATTGAACTCAGAACCTCTGAAGGAGCAATCAGTGCTCTTAACCTCTGAGCCATCTCTCCAGCCCCCCAAATCTGATTTTCAGATTAGGGATACTCAACTTATAAAGTCTATAGAAATAGTTCAAAAAATCCTTCTAAATCAGAAACATTTTTTAAAAATATTTTTATTTTACATGTATGACTGTATTGTTCACATGTATGTATACTGCATGTATGTCTATGTGCCACATGTTTGCCTGGTGCCCTCAGAGGCCAGAAAAGGGTGCTAAATACCCTGGAACCAGAGTTGTAAGCTGTATGAGGGTGCTGGGAACTGAACCCTGGTCCTCAGCAAGAACAAGGCTTGAGCCATCTTTCCAGCCCCTGAGACACTAGGCATTTAGGACAAGAACCTCAGCCTCATTGCTGTTGCTCCTAAAGTCAAAAGAAATCACAGACCAGATTTAGATGTCTAACTGCCAAAGTTCCTATGAAGTCTAGTCCTGGATAAAATATTCAGAAGAGGAGTTGTAGCTCTGTGACCTGTAAACCGGTCACTGGGTCACACACATTTAAGGAGTTTCTTTTCAGGGGCTAGAGATGTGGCTAAGTTTGCAGAGTGCTTGTCTATCATGCAAGAAATCCTGGGTTTGATTTCCAGTACGTGAGCATGATGATGCGTGCCTGTAATCCCAGAATTTGGGAAGTAGAGGCAGGAGGATCTGGGATGGATGAGACCTGGTTTAGTTTGCTCAGAGGATGTGACATGTTGCTCTTTGTCCACTAGGGGGCAACAGCACATTTCATTAAGGCCACATTCCGCTGCAGGTTGTATGCACCTGCCACACAGGAAACATTAATTTTATTGCTTTAATTTAGCTGTGAGAGGCAGGCTTTTAAAGCCTGTTCACTTTGCACTTACAGTTATTAAGAGGTTGCTTTGTTCTCTTTAAGGTATTAAAAGAACGCACAATGTGTATTTCCAAGACAGCCAGCCCTTGAAAATTCTCTTTGAAAAGAGCTTGTGTGCCAATATCCTGATGATTAGACCAAGGTAACGGGTCTCCTGACACCTCTTCCTCTTCTGAACACAGCGTCCTCAGGCGGGGAACAGTTCATGCCGGAGCTTTTCTGTCCTTTTCAAGATGCTTTTTAAGTCAATACACAAAATGACATTTCATGTTGTGTACGTTGTACATTGGTCACACTCACCCCGTTACCCTCTCTTGCCCCCATATCCTCCTAGGACTTTCTCACTAGTTACACTTTCTAAAAGGCTGACCCGTGACTTACAGCGATCAGTGACATTGTCAAGGAGCTTTGAGAAAGCAGCCGGTGGGGGCCAGCAGCTCTGGAAAACCCGCCCACCCATGGCTTCACACTTGGGACGCCAGCCAAATGGGGAAATCTATTGTGATAGTTCACACCTATACACTTCAGTCTGAGCCTTGGAACACACAGCTTGAGGCTGAACATTCTTATGCAAATTGATTTTCTTACTTCAGTTTTTTTCCAGGTAATGAGAGCCATATTTGCTGGTGAAAGGCTGCTTAGTCATTCAGTTCAGCTGCAGCATGGACTATTAATTAGCATGACTCTGGAGCAAAGTGGATTGTCTCTTGCTGCTTTTTTAAATTACAAAAGGAACCTTGTTACTGCAGCACACCCAATTGTACTGAAGAGTGACAAGGACCTGAGACTTGCTGCTCTGCCACCTTCGGTAGCTCTCTGTCAGCAGTCTGCTGACTCTCCCTGGAGCACACATCCTACCCCTTCCCCACCGTGTGTGTGTGTGTGTGTGTGTGTGTGTGTGTGTGTGTGTGTGTGTGTGTGAATGTGAATGCACATGCTACCGAAACTGTGGAGGTCAGAGGACGACAGCATGTTGGAGTCAGTTCTCTCCCTCCACCACATGGGTCCTGGATGGAACTCGGGGCAGTAGGTTTGGTAAGCGAGTGCCATGACCCATGACCCATGACCGCCGTCTCTCTGAAATGTAAGCTATTGTGAGGGTCTTTCCTATCAGTTCACGTCATTATTCTGAGTAATGCTTTTTCCTTTTCATTATGTGTCTGAGCTATAATTTCCTACTCATTACCTTACAGGGGTACGTTTAGGTTGCTTCCTGATTTTTGCTGTCAGAAGCACTGCTGAATGGTATCTGTTCTGAAAACAGAATAGTATCCGTTATCTATTGCTGTGGAACAAATTTTTCCCAAATGCAAGCCTTCACGAGTCAGGGTTTATTACTCTGTTGAAATAGCTGGGTCTTATCTGGGTAGCCTTAGGTCAAGGTCTCTCCTGAGTTGGAAGACAGACACCACCAGGGCACAGTGAGTGTCATCTGAAGGCTCACGGGGAGGGAGGGAGGGAGGCACTCCCGAACTCTGGTAGGGCTGCTGGAAGCTCAGGAAGACCCATTCCCAAACATGAGGTTGCTGCCCGAGTCCTCACAAATGGCAGTGATGAGAGAGAGCTCCAAGACCAGGCCTCAGGCCTTTCACACTCAGACCAGAACTGCTGCTCACAGCTCCTGCCAGTCTCTCTCGGAAAGGAGTCTAGGTCCAGTCACACTCCAGAGAGGGGAGCAAGGGCCAAGTCCAGGGACGTGGGGGTCGCTAGGGCCGTGGTACAGGCTCCTCTCAGTCCTAGAAATGGAGTCAGTGGCTCAGAGGCTGAGGCACACTTTGACTTCCCATGTATTCTGACAGCTCAGTCGTCGCCTGAGGAGTTTAGATCACTTCTCTTTCTCACCAGAAGTGCAGGAGTTCTAGGTAGAGGACAACCTCATAGGTAAAATTGTTGCCTTTTCGTTGTTAATAGTGATTCTGAGAATTCTGTTTATTAGCAGGTTTTTGTTTTTTGTTTTTTGTTTTTTTTTAGACTTTTGAGACAAGTCTCACACCTGAAGTGAGCCTTGAACTTGAAAGTCCTCCTGCCTGTGCTCCCACGTGCCTGGACTCTAGGCACACACAGCTGTGCCTGGCATTTCTCCTCCCTTCACTTGCACATCCGTGTCGCCATCGCTTTGATATGAACTTATTTGGCATCCTGTGGTGTGGGGTATAACCCAGGGACAGAGCTCTTGCCTAACACCTACAGATCGATCTCTGGGTTTGACCCCCATAAACACAAAAGAAAGGAATTATTTGGTGTTCCAGCACATGGGAAGCAGAGGCAGAAGAATTGAGCTCAAGTCCAGCCTGGGCTACACAGCAAGACTTGGGCTCAGAACACATTTATTAGGCGTGTGTCTAACACCTCCCTTTAAACAAGGGAGAAGTCCCCAGATGAACATGATAGCTGTTCCTGGCACTCTGGCATCAAGATACACTGTTAACTATGTCTAGCATCAGGCTAACAACTAGGCCTGCATAAAGTCTAAGAACGTCATTTTTATCTAACAGCACTTCAAGTTCAAAAGGATGGCAGAACTTGTAATTCCTCTTTGTTTTGTTATAATGTAATTTTATTTTAAAACATTGTATTTTTTGTATATGGGTGTTTTGTGTCTGTGCGCCAGCCACGTGCATGCCTGGTCCCCTCAGAGGGCAGAAGAGGGTGCTGACCCCCTGGAACTGGAATTACAAATGGTTGTGAGGAGCATTGTGGGTGCTGGGACTGGAACTTGGGTCCTCTGCAAGATCAGCCAGTGCTCTTAACTGCTGAGCTGTCTCTCAAGCACCTACTATACTTTTTTGCTTTTGTTTTTCTGAGACAGGGTTTTAGTCCTAACTGTCCTGGGACTTACTCAGTAGGCCAGGCCAGCCTCAAACTCAGAGATCCGCCTACCTCTGCCTCCTCCTGAGTGCTGAGATTAAAGGTGTGTGCCACCACCACCACCACCACCACCACCACCACCACCACCACCACCACCACCACCACCACCACCACCCACCTGTCTTTATTTCTTTAATAATTCATCTATTTTTATTTCATGTGCATTTGATGTTTTGCCTGCAAGTATGTCTGTGTGAAGGTGTCAGATCCCTTGGAACTGGAGTTACAGGCAGTTAGGAGCTGCCATGTGGGTGCTGGGAATTGAACCTGGGTCCTCTGGAAGAGCAGCCAGTGCTCTTAACCGCTGAGCCCTCTCTCCAGCCCTGGCACCTATCTTTTGAAACCTCGTAGCCCACCCCCAGTGCCACCTCCTCTGACAAGACCACACTTGTCCTAATCCTTCCCAAACAGTTCCACCAACTGGGACCAAGTACTCAGATGCTGAGCCTTATGGGGGCCATCTCAGTTCAAACCATCCCCTGGGTCTCCGTCTGGCTCAGCGGGGCTCAGCTGTCTTTGAGCAGCTCCGTTCACCGTCTCCTTTACAGCACGGCCTCCCTGTGCTGCCCACACTGCAGCTTCTGCATGTTTTCCTGAGCCGGCACTGCCTACCATCCCCCACGACCTTGACTTCTAAGCTCTCTTAGCGGGCCTGCCAAGGCAGGTAGAGTTTAAAACCACTCACGGCAAGAAAGAAGGCAGACCTTTGGAGGAAGTTTCCTAAACCCTGTTTATTCCCAGAGTCAAGATTTGAGTACCAGTAAGGTTAAAGCTGTTTTTCAAATAATGTCAATACATTTCTTCACATTTTACAGATTGCTGGCTGAGGCCATTGTTCTTCTAACGTCAAATCAAGAGGAAGTCACCTTTTCTGTTACTCCAGGGAATTTCTGCCTCAAGAGTTCGAGCGGGGAATCCCTGGGTAAGGGTGATGTCTGCCTTGTGTGAGTTTGTGTTCCTGCTTCTCATGACTCCACACTGGCCAAGAGGGGCTTTCTAATGAGTGGCTACAGCGGTGTGATTGACCATCTAATCTCGCTATTGGGTTTCTTCTGCTACAACACTAGCTGTGGCATGAGCCTTCTTGTGGAGGGGAAGCATCTTCCACACTTGAGACTGCACATCCCGGGAGCCTGGGTGAGACACTGCAACACTAAGAAATATTAAAAGAGGCCGGGCAGTGGTGGTGCACGCCTTTAATCCCAGCACTCAGGAGGCAGAGGCAGGCGGATCTCTGGGAGTTCGAGGCCAGTCTGGTCTACAGAGTGAGATCCAGGACAGTCACCAAAACTACACAGAGAAACCCTGTCTAGAAAAAAAAAAAAATTGGAATATTATTTAGCTCTAAAGAAAAATCAAATCACAAAATTTGAAGGAAAATGGATGTACTTAGATCGTATAATATAGAGAGGTCACCCAACTACAGAGGGAAAACCACATGTTCCCCCTCATATGTAGAATCTACAGTATGACATATAGATGTATATATGTAAACAAATGTATGTGTGGATACAGTGTAACATGTAGAAAGGAGAACAAGGAAGGGTGACATCAGGTGATGAGGAAGGCTAGAATGCAGGAAAAGGACATAAGTTGTGAAAGAGGATCTAATGCTAATTGTTTTTCTAGTTACCTTTGTGACTTTGTTTGTCTCGTGTGGATAAGTGCAGTAAGTGTAATTGATAGTGAAAGTATCAAGTGCAGAGTGAAGTGAAGGGCCATGCTCACTGGGTAAAATAAGTTCATTGTCCTCAAGGGGCAGTGGTGGTGCACACCTTTAATCCCAGCCCTCAGGAGGCAGAGGCAGGTGGATCTCGAGGCCAACCTGGTCTACAGAGTAAATTCTAGGACAGCCAGGGTAATGTGATTAAATTGCTAGCAATCCCCAGAATCAGCTTAATGATCAAAGGAATTTATTTGGGGGTAAACTCACAACCACAGGAGATTTATCATAGGGTCCTGAAAAGCTGAGCTATGTCCCATGCTAAACGACTTGATCCAAGATCTCAGCTTCTGCTGGCGGTGGTGGCACATGCCTTTAATTTAATCCCAGCACTTGGGAGGCAGAGGCAGGCAGATCTTTGTGAGTTCGAGGCCAGCCTGGTCTAGAGTGAGCTCCAGGAAAGGCACAAAGCTACACAGAGAAACCGTCTCGAAAAACCAAAACAAAACAAAAAACAAAAAAACCCTCAGCATCCAAAAACACAAGGTAGCCAAGAGAAGGCATGTACGTGCATCCCAGGTCTTTTTTTTTTTTTTCTTTTTTTAAAAAGATTTATTTATTTTGTATACAGTGAGTGTTCAGCCTGCAGAAGAGGGCACCAGATCTCATTCCAGATGGTTGTGAGCCACCATGTGGTTGCTGAGAATTGAACTCAGGTCCTCTGGAAGAGCAGTCAGTGCTCTTAACCTCTGAGCCATCTCTCAGCCTGCATCCCAGGTCTTAAGGGTCCCCATGGCCATGCCCCAGGGGCAGGTACCTCAAGGTCATGGGCAAACGTACCAGCTACAGCTGCCTCCCTGGGGCGGTGCTCCAGGGCACGGCGCCAACAGCTGCCCACTACAGCCTGGGTACACAGGGAAACTCTGTCTCCAAAACCAAGCAAACAAAAGTTCCTTGTGATGGATGGACTTTGAGTCTGGGCAAGTCCCTCATCATTCTTTTGAAGAAGCAGCTTTATTATGATATACCACACATCTACAATAGATCATTTCAAGTAGTCACTTAGTATACCTGTGGGTGTACAGCCATTATAATTAAAATAGTCCACCCCCATCTCAGCCCTAGGGCTTGTCTACTCTCTGTCTCTGTGGGTTGCCCAGACTGGACATTTCAGAGACATGACATCATAACGTGTTCCTTTTTGTGTCTGCACTCTCACGTTCAACAGTCTTCTTAGGTTTTTCTGACTGTCATCTTTACTTCATTTACTAATATCCCCTTACATGGATGTGGTACATCTTCTATATCCATTGGCCATTTGATGAATCTTTCGGTGGTTTCAGTTTGTGACTTAGGAATTATGCTGCCATGAACAGCCATATACAAGCCTGTGTGTAGACATCTGTTTTCTCTTGGACATAGATTTAAGAGTAAAATTGCTAAGTCATATCGTAACTTTCCATTTAGCCTTGTGGAAATGGCCAGATGTTTTCCAGTGGTGGAAATAGCAACCATTTTATTACCCCCAAGCAGTGATGAGGTTCAGGTTTCTCCACTCCCTTGACAATACTTGCTATTGGCCATCTTTGGAGCCTGGTGGGTATGAAGTAGCTTCCGGTTGTGGGTTTGATTTGTTTCCTGAATGTAATGATGTCCTCCTAGGAGACTGTTGTCACCATATATCTTTGGAGAACTGTTCAGACTCGAGCACTCTTCCCTGGGATAATGTCATCCAGTTACTCTACCAGCCCTTTTGCAGATATATGAACGGCAGATACTTTCTCCAATTCTGTAGGAAGGCATTTTCTTTTTCCTCATGTATCCTGAGGAACCTGTGACCCTCCTGAGAGCTAGGATAACGTGGTTTGTCACTGATGCCTCCCTCCTTCTACGGTTTCCTTCCTCCTTGGCCTCTTTTTCCTGTGCTGGGTATTGAACCCATGCCTCACGCACAGTGGGCAAGCACTCCACCACCGGTCTCCAGGTCCTCCCGCCCCTCTCTTTTTTGAGACAGTCTCACACTAGCTCAGCCTGGCTTAGAACTCACTGAGTGGCTTAACTCACTGGCTTTGAACTGTTGGTAGTCCTCCTGCCTCAGCCTTCTGGATGCTAGATTATAGGTATGATGGCCTCTAGCCATCTTTTTAGCTTTTGAGACAAGGGCTAAATTGCTAAATTGGCCTTGAACCCTAAGTTCACCTTTTTAAGCCATGTTTTTCTAATTTAGTCTGATTACCTTTTATCTTTTAATTCAGTTTTATAAATTTTTTGAGAGGTTTTAAATTTTTAACATTTTAAAACAACATGGGATATAGTTCACTAATAAACTTTAACTTGTTTTTACATGTGAACTATATTATAGTAGTCCCTGTAAGAATTAGCGTTACCAGGGGGGACCCTAGGATGACTGTGCCTTATAATAAGTTTTGGTTTTATTCAATCACTGGGCAAGCCTCAATGAAACATTTCACTGTTAGGATAAGGATTTATACTGTATCAAGCTGATAATAGAAAGATAAATAAATAAAAGAAAAAATAAATAATAAAGAACCCTGAAGGAGGAAGCTATCATTTTCCCTGCTTGCCCTGGCTCTGACTGCCAAGTTCATTCCTTTACCAGCATTAGAGCCCACTTCCTTAGGATTGTGGTGTTTACTGAAGAGCAGCTGAGATACACAGCCTCATGAACTGAACAACTACTGAATTCTTCAAATTTCCACTGGTAGCAGCCATTGATGGACTAGTGAGATTCTAATAAATCCACTTTCTTCCTTAAAAAAAATTAGCTTAACGATGTATATAGCACACCAGACCTGTAATTTCAGCACCTGGGAGATGGAGGCAGGGAGGGTTAGAAGTTCAAAACCTCCTTTGGTCACATAAAGATTTTGAAGCCAACCTGGGCTTAGTGAGACCTTGCCTCACTAAGAACTTAAAAAAAAAAAAAAGGTTTGTTGTTACAGTATTCTGGTTATTTATTGCTGACAGAAAGCCATCCCCAAACACAGTAACTGGGACAGTCCTTTCTTCCCCTTAGGACTCTGCAGGCTGATTAGACTCAGCTGGGCAGCTGCCACTTGAGGCCTCCTGCAGCTGTGGTTAGACGATGTGAAGCTGGAAGCATCTGAAAAGCTAAAGGCCGCACACAGGGCAGCCGCTGGGACTGGCCTGCTATGGGTGTGGCTGAGCTTTGCCTTTCCCTGATTAGACCAGGCTACCCAGATTCGTGGGGCAGGGTGCCTTAAACCTCACCTTGAAAGAAGAGCAAAACTCCCTGGCTATAATTAACTCACAAACTACATGTTTGTGCTAAACGTTAGCACATGCCTCTCGTCCAGTTTTAACCTTTCTTTCCCTACGTCAAACAGATTTAAGCAGTTCTGTGTACAGTGAGATGTCTTTCGGCCCAGAAGAGTTTGACTTCTTTCAAGTTGGACTTGATACCGAAATAACATTTTGCTTTAAAGAACTAAAGGTAAGCAAATGCTTCTGCCGAAGTCAAACTTGAGTTTTTCTTATTACTTGTAGAAGAGTGATTCCCACTTTGTCCTCCTCTCCCTGCAGGGGATCCTCACCTTTTCAGAAGTGATGCACGCTCCCATAGCCATCTACTTTGACTTTCCTGGGAAGTAGGTCCTCAAGAACTCTGTGTCTTTCCTTTTGTCACCAAAAACAAAAGCCTTTGGAGCATGGTGAAGTTGATGTCACACCCCAGGACTCTTTCAACTTTACTAGCAACATTTATCAAACGAAAAGTTTAAAAGATGCCATAACATGGTGCTTTAAAATTGGTAATGGACCAGATGTGGTAGCACATGTCTGCAGTCCTGGCATGTGGGAGGTGGAGGCAGTGGGATCAGGAGTTCAAGGTCAGCTTTGGCCACACAGGGAGTCTGAGGCCAGCAAGTGCTATGGGACCTTGTCTCAAGGAAACAAACGTAATCTGGTACTTTGACCGAGAATGTTAATTCTTCTGCAATGTGAAACATTTGACTGGCTCCTGACAAAATTGTCGAATTAGGAAATTATGCATTGCTCAAACACGTGAGCTCTGTGTAAGCCTTTAATGTAGTTCAGAACTAAAACTGAATCAGATCGGTTTCCTGTGGTTGCTAAGTGCTTCCCAGCTCTTAGGATCCTGACCTGTGAAAACATGGATGGAGCACCTGCTGTCTTTATCGCTTAGCTGGTGGTACTTGCTGATGTGTTCCTAACACTCTCAGAAATGAGCATGGTTTGTGCTGATTGTCCTTCTAGACCGGTTGTTTTGAGTGTTGACGACATGCTCTTGGAGGCGAACTTTATCTTGGCCACGTTAGCGGATCAGCCAAGCAGAGTGTCTTCACCACAGTCACTGTGTCTTTCCCAGACACCAAGAAGGTGAGGCTGGCAGATTTCTCTTTCTTTTTTAATATTGGGGGATGGCGCGTGTGGTGTGCTGCCACACATCTGTGAGGCCAGAGGATGGCTCTGTGTAAGTCCTGCCTTCACTGTGCTTCCTTCGTACAAGGTAGCTGCCATTCACAGTGGGCCTGGGAACTGGACATTCTCCTATCCCCGGCATAAGAGCACTGGGGTTAGCAAGACTGACTGCCGAGTCCAGCTTCCAACAGGGTCCGAGCTCAGGGCCTCCCACTTGTGTAGTGAGGGCTTTACCCTTCATGCGGAAACAACTGAGTGAACCATTAGATCAGAGTTTTTTTTTTTTTTTTTTTTTTTTTTTTTTTTTCCGAGACAGGGTTTCTCTGTGTAGCTTTGCGCCTTTCCTGGAGCTCACTCGGTAGCCCAGGCTGGCCTCGAACTCACAGAGATCCTCCTGGCTCTGCCTCCCGAGTGCTGGGATTAAAGGCGTGCGCCACCAACGCCCAGCCAGAGTTTTCTTTTGAGACAGCGTCTCTCTACATAGCCCTGCTGTCCTGGAACTCAATATGTAGATTAGTTGGCCTTGAACTCTCAGAGATCCACCTGCCTGTGCCTCCCCAGTGCTGGGATTAAAGGCATTACCACAACTGGCTCATAGTTATCTTTTTAAAGATTGAAGTCATAGGCCATATGTCATTTTAAATCCTATTCTCTCCATGACATACATATTACAGACATGTTCTAGTGTCATGATCTATGATTCGAAAACATGCATTTTCATGACTTTTATAAAACTTAATCCAGGGGCTGGAGAGATGGCTCAGAGGTTAAGAGCACTGGCTGCTCTTCCAGAGGTCCTGAGTTCAATTCCCAGCAACCACATGGTGGCTCACAACCATCTGTAATGAGATCTGGTGCCCTCTTCTGACATGAAGGCAGAACACTGTATACATAATAAATAAATCTTAAAAACAAAACAACAACAACAGCAACAAAAACTATGACCATAGCAACTTCTAAAAGAGAGTGTTTAATTGGGCTTATAGTTTCCAAGAGTTAGCGTCATGATGGTTGGCAGCAGGAACAGCTAGGCGATCATATCTTGATTCACCAGCAGAGAGTGAACTGGGGACGGTGAGAGTCTTTTAAAGCCTCAAGCCCACCCCTGTGACACCCCCCCCCACCAGGGCAACACCTCCTAATCCTTCCCAAACAGCTCTACCAACTGAGGAGCAAGCACTCCAGCAGATGAGCCTATGGGGGCTGCTGTCATTCACACCAGCAGACAGGTCAGCACACTCCATGCATTTCTAAATGACTGTCCACACTAACCTCACCTTTCAACAAGTACTTCTGTTACCAGACTGCTAATCCACAGCTCTCATCATCATCTCACATGCTCTCAGTTATGTAAAAATGTATTTCCCACTAAACAACTCCATCTAATCCGTCTTAATACCCCAGGCCAGACCCCACACGGTCAAATGCCCAGGGGTGTAAAAGCCAAGGCAGCCAGGCCCCAGAGAGCATCTCTCGAGCAGCACCCAAGAGGCTGTTTCCCAAGGAGCCTCTGGACAGCGGCTCTGCAACAGAGACGGAGAGAGCCAGCGCCAACCAGGACGACATCTCTGAAGTGCCTGAAAGTGTCGTCAGTGACGCGGAGGAAGGGCCAAGCCCTTCACACCTCACGAAGGTAGGAGAGCGGTGCTGAGGCGGTCATGTCAGCCCGCTTCTCAGCATCCATCTTGATGCAGACCCAGCCAGGCTGCCTGTGTCGTGGGATGCTCTTTCAATATATTATATACTTTGAGGAAATTCACCCCTCTACCCTCCTCTCCCCCACCCTCCACCCCTCCTGCTAGTCTCCTTTCCTCTAGTTTCTCCTCTGCTTTCACATCTGTATGTGTCAGATATGATCATATATATGGTGTAATGTATCTGCATATGTGTGATCCACAGGGAAAACATGCAATCCTTATTTTCCTTACGATGACCTCCATTTGCATCCATTGTCTAGCAGATTACATCATTTCATTCTTCTTTATGGCTGAATAAAATTCCATTGCATAGATATACCACGCTTACCTGATGATGGACAGTCAGGCTGACTATATAAGATGGCTATTGTAGAATAGTGCAATAAAATGGATGTGCAGGTGTCTCTTGGAGCATGTTAAAGGTCCTATGGTTATACACTCACCTAGGAGTAATATGGCTGGGATATCATATGGTGACAGAAATCTAGGACTTATGTTGTTTTGGAGAGAGTCTAATGTAGCCCAGGCTAGTTTTGAGCTCCTTATATAGCCAAGGATGGCCTTAAACTTGTGATACTTGTGTCTCTCCCTCCAAGTGCTAGGATTACAGGCATATGCCACCATACCTGGCTCTTTTTGGTGTTCAGACAGTCTCTTGTAGTCCTCACTGGCCTTGAACTATGTACTCAAGGACAGCTTGAAGTCCTGATCCTTCTGACTTGCCTCCCAAGTACTAATCACAAGTGTGCCACCATGCTTAGCATAAAATGTATTTCTGAGGAATCTCTGTACTGATTTCCTTAAGGCGTGGATTAATTTACATTTCTTTTTGTTTGTTTGTTTTTTGTGGGGTTTTTTTTTTGTTTGTTTGCTTGTTTTTTGTTTTTGAGACAGGGTTTCTCTGTGTAGCTTTGGTGCTTGTCCTGGATCTTGCTCTGTAGACCAGGCTGGCCTCGAACTCACAAAGATCCGCCTGCCTCTGTCTCCCGAGTGCTGGGATTAAAGGCGTGTGCCACCACCGCCTGGCTAATTTACATTTCTACCAGCAATGTATAAGAGTTCCTAATTCCTAACATTCTTGCTGACATTTGTGAGCAATGGAGTTAGAGTTGTGAGCTGTCATGTGGGTGCTGGGAATTGAACCTGGATCCTCTGGAAGAGCAGTCAGTGCTCTTAATCACTGAGCCATCTCTCCAGCCCCAAGGGTATTTTTTGAGACCTTATCTTAAAATAATAAACCAGTCAGTTGTGGCACAAGTCTTTAATCCCAGCAATCAGGAGGCAGAAGCAGGCGGATCTCCATGAGTTTAAGGCCAGCCTGGTCTACAGAGTGAGTTCCAGAACATCCAGGGCTGTTTGTTACACAGAGAAATCCTGTATCAAAAAACAAAACAAAAACCCCCAAATAAATAAAATAAAAAAGTAAATAAAATAAAAAGCTTTAAGAACAAACTGGGTCACACATGCATCTCCTGTTAGAGTTCGGCCTTGCCGGGTAGTGGTGGCACATACCTTTAATCCCAGCACTTGGAGGCAGAGATCTAGGACAGCCAGGGCTACACAGAGAAACCTTGTCTTGAAATCTGCCCCCACCTATCCCTCCCACACATAAAAAGTGTGACCTTAGGGTAAATTCTTCCTAAGTGTGATAACTGACCCAAGTGTGTAGAGGTTTTCTTTGAGGTCCTGTCTGCTTGCTGTAGCAGTCAAGGGGGTGACAGGTTTCCCCAAGTCTGCAGACAGTATGTGATGCCAAACTTGGAAAAGAAATCATTGCCAAATTTATAGTTCAAACTTTGTTTGCCTTTAAAAGGTTTTATATATGTGTTAGTCTGTTTAAGTTTGTGTGCCACATGTATACCTGGTGCCCACAGAGGTCGAGGTGGATCTCTTGGAACTGGAGTTACTGATGGTTGTAAGTCCCTATGTAAGTGCTGGGAACCAAATCTGGATTCTCTGCAAGAGTAGCTGGTGCTCTTAACTAGAGTCAGCTCTCTAGCTCAGTTTTTTATTTATTTTTGAGTTCGGGTCTCTCTACATATCCCTTGCTGTCCTGGAACTTGTTATATAGACCAGACTGGCCTCAGACCCACAAACCCACCTGCTCCTTAGTTCTGGGACTAAAGACCGTTTGTTTTTATGTGTATGTGTGTCTGCCACATGTGTGCAGTACCCAGAAATCAGAAGAGGGGTCAGATCCCGTGGAACTGGAGTTCCAGGCAGCTGTGAGCCACCCAGCTTGTGGGAAGATGGGAACAGAACTCAGGATGCAAGTCTCCACTCTCTCCACATGGTTTCCGTTTGCATTTCTCTGATTGCCAATGAAGTCGAATCGCTTCTGGGAACTGAACTTGGGTCTTGAGAAGAACAGAACCGCTCTTACCAGCTGCACAATCTACAGCCCTGTTCCCTCTGTGTGCTCACTGGACACACAGGCTCATTATTCAGTCACTATCTGTGATGTTCGGTGCACCCACCTACACATCTTATATTGTGGTTTTTTTTTGTTGTTGTTGTTGTTTTTGCCATGCAAAGCCTTTTTTCCTTTACATAGTAAATTTTTTTTTTTAATTTCAAATGATTTGAGTCAATTAGAAAGCTTTCCTACACGGGTTAAGAAATCCACCCCTTTCCTCTTTGTTTACTCACTGAGCCATCTGGAGTCTGTCTTCGTGCATGCTGTGAATTATGTGTCTAACTTTGTCTTTCCAGAATGGCTATGCAGCTACCCTCTAAACCTTTAAATTACAGCCTGCCCTTGCCCGGGCTCCGGTGTCTCCCTTGCCGTGTCAGAAACCTGGTACACTTGTGCCAGTGTCTGGACTTCTGTGGCCCACCCGAAAGTCCCCTCTGCCTTCACTGCCTCCATCGGTGGCCTCTAGTGTGGTGGCCTGGTGGATTTTGCAGACTGATCCTTTTCTCCTCCCGAACATTTACTTGTCATTTAAACTCCAGTAACAGCTCACCCATTTCCAAACACAATGCCTGCTGGTGTCTGAACCACCTCTCACTTCTGTAACTTAGGCAGGCAAAGCACCGTTATGCTGTTCACTTATCCACCCGTAACCAAGCGATGGCTTTCTCTTCAAGCCCACTTGTGTCTGAGGGCTCTTTTAGAATTCAGACTTTAAAAAGTGATTTGTTTTTCATTTGTTTTTCTTGAGACAGTGTCTCATGTTGCCCAGGCTTGCCTCAAATTTCCTTTGCAGCTGAGGATAGACCCCTTGTCTCTATCTCCCAAGGGCTAGGATGCACTACCCCACCCAGCTTGTTCCTGTGGGAGGTGGTGTATATAATGAAGGTCTCACTATGTAGCCCAGATGAAAACTCTGTCCTCATGCCTCAGCCTTCGGAGTGCTAGGAGTTAAGTGAGCAGCACATCTAGCTTCTTCATAGGGGTTGTGTATCTACTGTGAAGGGGATTCCTGGCTGGGGACGGAGCCCATGCTAGGAATTAAAGCACTTTCGAGGGTGAGGCAGGAAGATTGTGAGTTCCAGGCCAACCAACCAACTTTAGAGATTCTGTTTCTAAATAAATGGTGAAGTGTGTGTGTGCGTGGGCGGGGGGGGGGGGGGGGGGGGGGGGGGGGGGGGCCGGTCAATAGAGTGCTTGCTTAGGATGCCCAGGGTTCTGGGTTTGATTGTCAGCATTGTACGAGCCTGGTGTGGTGGTGCACATAGTCGTAGGCCAGCTTGGGCTCTGTGACTGTTGCCGTAGACGTTCTCTCTACTGGTGTGCACTGACTGCAAACATTTGTGTGCACAGCTACTCTGCTGTGTGTTGACTGTCTCTCCACTCGGATCTGTTGTCTTCTGGCTCTTGTTGGGTTCCCCGGCATAGTCACCACAGACAGAGGCAGGCATCCTGCTTCCTCCCTATCCCGGGGAAGGTGTGGTGCAAGTACTGTCTTTTGTTTGGTTTCAAGATAGGGTTTCTCCATGCAGTTTTGGTGCCTGTCCTGGATCTCGCTCTGTAGACCAGGCTGGCCTCGAACTCACAGAGATCCACCTGGCTCTGCCTCTCAAGTGTTGTGACTGCTTTCTTAATGTGTGTGTAGTGTGTCCATGGAGGACTGAAGGTGTTGGAGTTATAGGCAGTTTTGAGCCTGTCCAACACAGGTCCTGGGAACTGAACTCAGGTCCTATGAAAGAGAAGCAAACACTCTTAACTGCTGACTGAGCCATCTCTCCAGCCCCTCTTACTGTTTTTGATCATGCCTCTGTGCCTCAAGCTCACACTTGTTACCTAGGGCCAGGAGTCTCTCACCTTCCTTTGCTTTGTGGTGCTGGAGCTAGAACCCAGGTTGCTGGCACGTTAGCAGAATGCTCTACCACGGAGCCCTGCCTTCTTCCCTGTGTGTGTGCGTGTGGTTCCTGCTTGACGGAGGAAGGGTGGTTAGCCAGCCAGAGGTTTTTGGTTTTTGTGTTTTTTTTGAGACATGGTCTCTCTTTGTAGCTCTGACTGTCCTGGAACTTGCTCTGTAGACCAGGCTGGCCTTGAACTCAGAGATCCACCTGCCTCTGCCTCCTGAGTGCTGGGATTAGATGTGTGTGCCACCATGCCTGGCAACCAGCCACAGATTTTAAGACCAGGTAGACATCAAGAACAAGGGCAGGGGGCAAACAAAGTCAGGCAATGCTCAAACACCACGATGAGCCTGCATTTCGTGGCCGGCCGCGGAGAGTGCCAGGACATTACTGAGAGCACAGGGCCAGACACCCAGCAGAAGGCTGCTCGGGTCATCTGTAGCCTCAGGACCTTGACCTTGGCCGAGCAATGGAGACTGCCTCCAGCTGAGCTCAAGGCAGCTGCTGCTCTTTACCAGGTGACCAGATTTCGCTGCAGGAACAGGACAACCGTCCTCTCTAGTTCCAAAGGTCACAGTGTGAAATGGTTCTCACAGGGCCAAGCATCAGGGTGTCCCTTAGCCTGACCCTTTCAGGAGCTTCTGCCATGGCCAGAGTCTGGCACCTTCCTCCACTCTTAGGCTTGTAGTCCCGATCCATCCCCCACACCAGGCAGTCAAGTGTTTACCCACCTGGCTGGTAACATCAGCTGAGCAACCTGATCTCATCACTACCTACCTGTGTGGTGGGGGCTCAGGGTTAGCCCACGGTGGGGCTGTTGTCCTGCTCACCACAGCTAAGCTGGGGCTGACCAGCCTGAGAGGTCAGAAGCTGCTGCTGTCACACCTGCAGAAGGCACCTTCTCTCCAGCCTGTCTCACGTCTTCTGCTATGGTGGCTGCTTCAGGCATGGGGCTCATTTCTGGGAGGTGCTGAGGTTGGAAGCTTAAGACAGGGTGGGGAGGAGGAGCATGAGGACCTGAGTACAGGCAGGTCTGTGACAGAGAAGCTGCCCTTCAACAGAGCAGCAGGGCCGGGGTGGGGGTGGGAGATCGGCTTCAGCCTGTAAGGGCAGGGCAGATACGGGGTCAGGAGTGGAGGGAGACAGCTAGTCACCCCCTTTGCCTGCAGAGACTCCTTGCCTTTCCCAGTCCTGGTGGACGTTTTTGTAGCTCCAGGAAAGGTCACAGTGGACCACCATTCACAAAGGTCCTGGCCTGGGCTGCTGACGTCAGAAGAGGCTCTCGTTCTAGAGAGTTCAGTTGATAATGGTGTCCATGAGTCATCACCATCAAAGACAGCAGCAGCACCTGACCCCATTCCCAAAGCCTCAGCTGGAGCCTTTGGTGAGCAGGCTTTGTCTTCAGAATCAACTGCAAGCTTTTGTTTTCCCTTCCAGTTTTCCTGCATGTTCTTCGGAGCAGTTTCTTCTGAGCAGCAAGAACACGCCGGCCACCCTTTGGACAGCCTGGCAATAGCAAGTGACAGTGAGGAGGACATGAGGGGATGAGTGTCCACAGCCGGACGGACGCTCAGAGATAGCTGCACCGGGTGCTGAGCCCTGGCTCCTTGAAGGCCAAGGGAGAATGGACCAGACACTGTTCCCGGGCTTTCCTATATCACTATGCACTACAAATCCATTGTGCCACTTGGGGACAGAGCTGGGCACAGGAATGAACATATCAAGGTTCTTTGTTTTGCTTTTTTGAGACAGGGTTTCTCTGTGTAGTTTTGGTGCCTGTCCTGGATCTCACTCTGTAGACCAGGCTGCCCTTAAACTCAGAGATCTGCCTGGCTCTGCCTTCAGAGTGCTGGGATTCAAGGCATGAGCCACCGTCACCTGGCCATTAACAAGGTTCCTAGACACCGTTTACCCTGCAGCCTTGACATGTCCTCTGCCGGTCCGTAAAGGCAGACTTTCCTCAGCATCTCGGTGGAAGGGGGCGTTTCTCAGGAGCCCCTAGGACTCTTGGGTACATGACTGAAGACAACAGTCATGCAGCCCTTGTTATTCAATGACCTGGCAGTTTCTGTTCATTGTAGGTTGTGAATAAAGAAATCTACAGTTTATCCCTCACTTTGTGGTCATTTTATATACTATAGTTTTATTTCCCAAGCTTCATTTGCTCTGGTTCCTGCATGATACGCAGTGGGATGCAGAAAGCATGTAGTGGAGCCAAGTATGTCTGAGTCATCCCCAGACGCAGCAGCCCAGGCTCAGGCTGCAGTGGAAGAGGGAGGGGGAGACAAATGCCTGTCCATTTTCCCCCTCAGATCGAGCTGGTTACCTGCACAAACACAATGTTATGTAACACCTCACATTGTGTGACTCTCTCCCCCAAACCTGTTTACAGTCAATTACAAGCCGACAAAGGAGCCTTTGGTAACATCTTAGTGCTAAGTTTTCGGAAAACCATCAAACCATAGGAAATGTCAACCAGCAGGCCACTGGACTTCAGACTCTGAGAAATTGGAAGTGCTGCCTAAGTGGATTAGCGTGCTTCAGAAGTATGAGGAGATTCTAGCTGAAACCAGAGTGATTTGGCTCTTGTAGCTTAGCAATGAGTCACAGCTGCCCACAGCAACCTAATAAAAACCCAACTTTATCCCAAGATGTTCCTCTGTGAATGAAAATGGGCTTTCACTGAGCTTTTTGTGGAAGCTGGCAATGCCCACCTATCTCGACGCTGTCCTCTCTGTTGTAGGCTCCGGACTTGCGAATCTCATGTTTACAATGATGACTGACTGGATTTCTGACATTCCTAACTGATGCAGGGGGCTGCAGAGCAACTCGGTAGGTCTCCCTGCTGAGGACAAGGCCTGGGCTCACTCCAAAGCACCTTTGGTCAGCAGTAGCCTGAGTCCAGCCCTATTCTATAACAGTGACACTGTTACAAGTACATAGGGTTTTGAAATTACAGCAGAGCACAAGCAAGGTGTGTGTGTGTGTGTGTGTGTGTGTGTGTGTATGCATGCGTACGCGCGCTCTCTCTTTCTCATGGTTCTGGGGTGGAATCCAGGGCTTGGCACACACTAGGTCAGTGCTCTGCCGCCAAGCCCTGGCCCTCACAGCAGCAGATTTTGGTAGCTTCACTCAGTACTGTTTGCAAGGCACAATGCCCCAGCTGGAAAAAAGCAAAAACAAAAACAAAAACAAAACCCTCTATTTTACACTCGATTGCCAGTCCATTTTGGTGAATTTCCAAGGAAGACAAACAGCTGCTGATTAACAGCCACACCGGTTCAAATGGCAAAGCACAGAAGACACAGCTCTGAAGTGCTGGCTCCCTGTTGGGTGGACCAAGAGGCTTGGGGTTGAGGATGTGACAGGGAGGACCACAATGCCGAGAGCTGATGTCTTAGCTCCTGACCATTCAAACCAAAGGAGTGGCCATTAGTATAAATACTATATTTATTAAATATCTTTACAGTTTATTGAAATGTATTTACAGAACTATTCCTGCATAAGTTATATTTCAAACATCGATTCAGGTCATTGCCTCTGGTAGGACAAACGATGATAGTCTCAACAGAAAACACAGCTCATCAGCATACACACATTCAGATTCGCTTCGTCACTTAGTTGTCTTTACCACAAACTACCTGCTAACAGTGACATCTTGACATGGACACTGCTGTGGTTGAGAAGTTCAATTTTGTGATAAATTGACTTTTTGGAAAGAAATAGAATCCAAATGTCTTCTGGTTCATATTTTGCTTTTTATGCAGTTTTTTTTTCTTGGTATCGAAAAATTTTTCTTAAATGCAAAACTGTGACAGTCTCCAGAGAAACTGAGTGTTCCAACTTTGCCAAAGATAGCTGTCGTACAGTGACAAGGAGCCATGAACCTACCCGAAAGTACAAACACATACAGCCCTATCCAATCCTGCCGGCCACCTCAACACTCGCCAGGATGGCAGCCCCGTGAGCTCTCACTGCCTACTCTATCCAGAACGAGGGCAGCGGCAGAAAAGGGCACTCTCCTGCCTCAGAAAGCTCATACTCAGTCTCTACTCCAGACACGCACACCTGGAATGGATTCTTTGAGTTAGGAACCTATCAACCAAGTCAAGCACGCACAGTGCCTCGGGACAGACCTTGTTTTTCTCCTCGATGCTTTTCATTTCTAAGAGCCTAGGGACTCTAGCTACTTCATCTCCATTTGGTAATCTTACTTACTTTTTTGTGCGCAGGCAGCTTCAGTTCATAGGAAGAAATAAGGTTCTGATATGTTTAGAGTGCACATTTTTAAAACAGAACAAAATAAAAATTTCAAGCATGTGATAAAAATAGTGATTTTTTTTTATAATACAGTATTGCTTTATAAATATAGATGGAAAAGCTATAAACTTTACTGGTCTTTGGTGCATCCAGAGAGGGATAAATAATTTGCCATTTGTAAATTAAAATCCAAATTTCTCTTTTGTTATAAAAGTTCACTCCGTGAGACAAATACGAGTGCTTACATTGCTTGATTTAAAATACAATGCACGGGCACACCAGGTTCCAAATGGGACCTAGCGAGGGGTGTGTGACAGCCCCTGGCCATGGCGAGTGCGAGGCGGCACACTCCACCTGACCTCCGACAATCATAAGGTTAAGTGTATAACAAAAAGGACAGGGGAGAAGCAAATGGAATATGCAATGTCACTAGTCCACGCGCCAGGCCCAAAGTAATCTTCACTCTGCATCTCAATGCCTGTCCCATGGGTTTCAGTGTACTAGAACAGTCCACTGTCCATTTCTAACAATCACTGCTCAGAAAAGTGAATTGACTAAGTTGTACAAAATACACCAATTTACCTTTATAAAGATTGCTTGATGGGCTAAACAAGAGCAGAAAAAAAGCCAGTGACTTGACCAGCTCTGCTCTTAGCAGGAATTAAATGTTGGCATTGGAAAATTAATGCAAAATATATCCAGATTGTAAGGCTACACTACTTCTGACCAGAAACTAATTACAGAGCACACGGGAGAGTTGAAGTAGTCGGTCCTAGGGTCACACACCCCATCTGGATGCAACCTTACTGTTTCAAACACAGACACTGCAAAGAGTTTGTGCAAAATAAATACCCACCACGTGCCCCTCATGCTCCGTGGTCAACAGAGCATGGCATCTCCTTATCCCAGTCTCCTTCCATACCCGGCCCCTGTACCTCCTCACCAAAGAACTCAGTGTTGTCAGGTTAGGGTAGTTAAGGCATTCTGACATGTAATTAAAGGTGATTCAAAATAGGAATCTAACATTATGCCAATTTAGGAATAGTAGATAAATTACTGAACAGCTTACAAATGAGTACCTCATTCTTATCAACGAAATAAACGCCTGTTACAAGCATGGTGCACTGAGATACAGCAGTGACATGTACATGGTACATGGTAAACAATTTAAATAAAACAAGAGACAGCTACTCAAACATACAAACTCACAGACAAAATCTCTTACAAACAAGTTGAGGTAACCTCAAACACAAGGTCAATGCAGTAACCAGGGAGCCGGTGTCTCCTGCAGAGGGAGGGCTGTGTGGCTGCTCACGCGATCTCACACCAACATCACCTGACTCGCACGGGAAACACGGCTCTAACTAAGGGCTTCTAAGTAGATACGGTTTTCTACCACCAAGTTAAAGAAGGGAAAGAACGGACCCAAAAATATGTATCTTTACAGCAGTCAACTGTACATAAACCTGCAAAGGAAGTGTGCACTCACAAGTAATGGGGATCTGAGAAGGAACGTTACCTACTGCAAATGGCTATTGGAACTGTAAACATTAAGCTGGACTCAGAACCCCACACTCAGCTGGGGTCACCGCGAATGTCAGGTCATCACTAGCTTTCCTGTGGCCTCTGTGTGCTGCAGCCACCACGCTGTCACCTTGAGGACACAGCACAGTTGGGACATGCTCTACGGTGTGAGGCTCCTGAGGGAAGGGGCGAGGCTGTCCACAGCCCACCCCATTCCAAGCTGCAGCTGCACACTCTTGCCCAGGAAGGCCGGGAGCATCCTCACAGGCAGAGCCGCCGCCGACTTCAGCTGCAGCATTTGATTCTCAGGCTTTGAGGAGTTTTGCAATTTTGCGTTGCATTTCTGTTAGTAGATTTTGGTAAGGAGTCTCCTTCCTCTATCCCTCCTGTGGGCTGGGCCTCCAGCCTGTGACCTGGACAAATCATAAACTGCCACAGCTTCAATCACAGGAGCACAGTAAGCATCTTTTTAAAAAGCACAAAATATTTGCATCCAGAGAACGAAAATTTTCTTCCAATTTGTAACTAAAACCGTTAAGTTGCTAGGGTTGGGATGTCATAACCCGGCACACAGTTTTGGAGCAGGACTGTGGGCTCCTGGAAAACAGGAGTTTATACAGAAACGCGAAGCCACACCAGGCCTAGCAGAGACTGTGCCTGTGGGACCGACACGGGGCTTCTCCTGGGAGGGTCCGTGTGTTTTCCGGTAAATGTGTCACTATTTTCTATTTGTTGAATGTTAACATCCCTTTAACACACTGAAATTTTAAATTCACTTTACCAACATTACTTAGTCTCAAAACTTCAACTGCTTTTGAAAAGTAAAAGGCTTTGAAAACCTCCAGGAGAGGGAAGCGGTCACCTCGCTTCTCTTGGCGGTCACCAGCAGGTCCGGGCTAGTGGACGACAGTAGTGGTTCTCAACAAGGATCGCAATGGGTCTCAAACATGGGCCAGGCGTCCGTCATTGGCCACTGAGATCAGTGGCAAAGAAACGTGGTCCTGCCAGCAGGATCAGCACACATGGCAGGGGAAGTGGACAACAAGGGGAGGCAGGAGTCGCCAGCGTGGCCAATCAGTCCGTGTACTCAGCCACTATCGAGAGGAGGACGGTGATGTCATCTGGCTTGCCACCTACGACACAAATGAACTCATGAGTGTGCGTGAAGGAGAGCCTGTCCAAGATGTGGCCCAGGTAAGCACTGCAGAGACAAGGGCTCATGTTCCGGTGGATCCGGTTTGCCTGGGCACCAGAGTGGAGCACAGTTAAAGCGGCAAGCTCCAAGTTTGGGAAGATTGGGAGCTCAAGCCCAGCCTGTATCATGTGATTCCATCCCCCAAAGCTAAAATAAAAATGAATAAGGTAACAGTTAAACACCACCAAGAAGCCAGGGCATGGTGCTGCATACCTATAACCTCAGTACTTGGTAGGCTGAGGCAGGAGGATCACCACTTATTTGAGCTATCTAAGACCTTGCTTCAAAGAAACTAAAACAGAGAAGTGATTTAACTGAAGCTTAAAACCGCTGCCCAAAGCCACCGGCTGCTCTCCCACGTGACGGCTGTGCAGTCGGCTCACAGCGTTGGCTCACAGCATGGCATCAGCCGCAGGGCGATGGTCTGCAGACAGCCCCAGCCAGCACTCACAGGAGCACTGTCCTCATCTGGACAGACGTGCCCAGTGTTTGGAAACTAGGAACTGCCTGTATTCTAACGTGCCAAGCAGCTGTGGCATGCGCTCTTCTCTACTTGAACGTCTCCTGAGCTCAGATGGGCTCTGCATATCATAGTATCACTAGCAAAGGCTGGGCAGCCCCACAGTTCTGACGCCACCGTCAACCAGCGGGGGCCGGCCTAATTCCTGGGTACGTCATCAAGAGGATAGAAAGACATTACAATCGAGGGCCATGGCACACAGCTCCCTGTGCAGGTTGCCGTGGCAGTTTGGATCAGCCACTCGAGGGGCAGTGTGGAACAAAGGACTTCAAGTTCCACCTGTCTCTCGTCTAGTCAAGGGCAGTTCTGAAGGGCACTTCCAAGGAGAAGCGAGCAACACACTGGCTGCCACCCCCTGACCTTGCCAGGACAGGAAGGTCACTTACACATTCTCACCCAGAGCTTAGAACCTTCCAGAGAATGCTTACCTCTCACATTCAACCCGTTGTCACACGCAAACTGTGCAAAAGGTGACATATAATTTGGGTCATAGGCCAGCTCGTGCGCTTGCTCAGCAATGCTCCTTGCGGTCCGTTGTATACTCTCGTAATTTGAATTCTAAAATGAAGGACGGAGTTATTTTTACCACCGAGCCTCGTGTGAGTTCTGTACCTGAGGACACTTGGTGCAGACAGCACGGTGAGGCAGAACACTTCCCCTGATGCTTGGGCTTTCCTCTAGTTAGAGAAGACACGGAGACAGCCAGGGACAAACCGTGGCCCTGCTCCATGAGAATGCCTTTTGTTGACATGGTTCCAGATCTTCAATTTAGAGTTTCACTTTTGGTTTTCCACTTGAAAATTTTAAGGTATTCTTGCTCAAGTAGGATGGTCTAAAAAGGTTTGTTCTGGCCACATTTTCATGATGCCTCAGAAGTCCCCGTGCTCAGGAATACACCGAATCAGCCATATTTGCCTCAAGTAAGAAGCACCTTGGTACTGGCTCTGCTGAGGATGCCTTTCAGGCTTCCTATGGCCACGGAAGTCTTGCTTTGCTGTGTGTTCTTTGGCCAGGCTGTCCTAGCTGCTTCCATTCCTCATCTACAAAATGGACGTGGGAGGGCCCGGACCCCTCAGGCCTGCCTTCCAAGGCTCTAAGTCCTTCAGTCCCAACACAAACCACCAGGGGCCAGGGCTGCTGGCGACGGGGCTCCAGAGGTCAATAGCACTGGCTGCTCTTGCAGAGGACCCAGGTTTAGTTCCTGGCACCCACGTGACCACTCACATCAGCTCTAGGGGACCCAGCACTATCTCCTTGCCTCCCCAGGCACCAGGCAAACATTCCTACACTTAAGATAAAAACAATGACTGTATAAAGGAATTCATGGAGACCCAACAGGTCCGTGCTTCCTACCACCTCCTTCCAGAGGCTCCCCTGCCAGCCTAAGGCAGAATCCCTTTACTTTTCCTTTCTGTACCAGCAGCCCAGATCACACCTTCCTCTCTTTCCCAGCCACTCACCTCACTGTAAGCCCAGGGGAGGGAGGGAGGGGAGCCTGCAGACTTCTGCTCAGCGCTGTAGCACAGGGTGCAGGAACTACATGGGAGCACGAAGCAGGCACCGAGCACCACAGGCCAGGCCTGGCCTTAGGACTCCCTTCTTGTGGTTTTGGTTAGTCTTCCCTGCCAGAGTGAAGGACAAGACCTTTCCTCCTTCCCATTTTACAGACAAAGGCACTATGCCTGGACCGTAGAAGATACAGCCCGAGCCAGAATGGTTAGAAGGGCTAGGTTCTGCCAGCCAGTACTTGCACTGGCCTAAGAGACTCTGGGAGCCTGGCTCAGGTACCAAACTTCCCTCAGCTGCAGCCCGGTCGGTCAGACCCCTGCCAGACCCCTGCCGCCTGGACTGCCTTCTGGTCTAACTGCTTCCCAGCCTTCCAGCCTCAGCAGCTGCTGGTGTGTGGGGAGAATCAAAGGAGAAGGACAAGCGAGTGTGTGAACACCAAGAGGAGCAGTAGTGAGAACCCCTCCTACCCTGAGCCCCAGGAGGGAGGGAGGGGTTCAGGCAAGGGCTTCCTCCCAGTCCTCTTGTGAATGTTCCCTGTAATAAAGGCCTGTAATATTACAGCCATTGTTTTCCTGAAGGACTTTTCAAACCAAGGAACAAGGCAAGGAACTCACTACAACCCGGCAGTGAGAGAACACAGCTCCGGGCCCCCCGGCCCCCCGGCTCCCCAGGCTCCCCGCCCTCACCTTCAGTTTCTTCAGCTCCTGAAGGATCATATAATCAGGCATGTTGTCAAAGAGCCCATCTGTCGCTGTGAGGATGATATCTCCTAACTGGACGTCGAAAGACGTGCTGTCAGCAGCGTCGGGGCTGTGACAAGGACAGAAGAAGGACAGCCAGGTGAAGTGAGCCCGCAGATGTGGGTCAGCGGTCCCACCACCAGAATTTCACAACGTCACGAGGCTTCTAAAATGGCATCGACTAAAGCAAGTGGGCCAGTGAGGTGGCTCGGCAGGCAAGGGCAACCACCATCGAGCCTGCTGACGAGAGTTCCCCATCCCAAGGACCTCCATGTCAGAGCAGAGGACTGACTCCCAAGGTGTCCTGTGACCTCCACACTCCTGCCACGGCATGAGCCCCATCCCACAACATAAGTCACACTGAGAAAGGTTAGCTCAAAGTACCATCTCAGTGTCTCAGAGGCTTATTAGAGGAAGCCATCAAGCAGAGCCAAGTCTGGGCAGTCAGATCAGCCACGTCATGAGGCTCAAGAGGGAGGCAGATCTAACTTCCTCTAGGCCCTGTGGAAACGACTTCTCCTTTCCAGCCTGCAGCCTCGGATCCCAGGCTCTCTCCATCCACACCGGCGCACCCTTCGGGCTCTCAGGAGGCTGGGCACCCAAGGAGGACAGGAGCCCCATAGCAATAACTACTTGGGGACACCTAGAGAGGCTTTGGCACAATCAAGCACTGTGTATCCCCCCACCCTGTTCGAGTGTGCCTGGCATGTAGAGCTTCAGGAAACATGTTAAATGACTCACTGCAAAAACACATAGCTCTCCCAACTGGGAGGGAACCTTTAATATCTTGTTTAACAGAAAAGGCAGGAATCCATGCTAGATACAACTCCTTCTGTGAGAAGGAGACACACACAACTCCTTCTGTGAGAAGGGGACACACACAACTCCTTCTGTGAGAAGGGGGAGACATGCACAGAGCCGTCTAAACTCAGAGCACCTATCTGGAAAGAATCTAGCCCTGGAGCATCCCAAAGAATGTGCAGCTGGAGCAAGGGCAGAGGGAGACTCCTTGTTTTCTGAACAACTTTTTTTGTTTGGTTTGTTTTGGACAGAAGGCCTCAACATGCAGCCCAGGCTGGCCTTGAACTCCTAATTCTCCTGCCTCATTCTCCTGGGTGCTGGGATGACAGGTGTGTAACACTGAGTATAACTTCTAGAGAAAGAGACGGGAGATGTTCTCTCTGACAAACCTGAAGGAAAACAGATCTAACAACGGAGGACGCAGGCCGGAGTTCCAGTCCCGTGACGTGGCTCTCGGTCACTCCTGAGGCCACCTTCACTGCTTCCCAGGCTGAAAGGGAAGCAGGAGTCTAACCCTCTGCCTGACCCTGTGGTCAGAAGAAGGCCTTAGACACTAACTGAGAAGGGGCCGGAGCCAAAGCACCCAGGCTGGTAGCAACCCACACTGTGTAAGTGTGTGAGACAGAAACACACAGTCAGCCCTCCACTGCCTAAGTCAGAGCTCACAGTGCCCTGAGCAACGTCCTGGCTCAGCTTCACATGGCCGAGGGAAGGAGGCAGCACACATTTATAGCTAAGAGTGGCAACTAAGGACATGCAGCGGGAAGAGAAAGCCACCATCACACTGGTGGAAACTGGGTTAGTGCCTTCTGCAAAAATCAAGACAAACATGCAAGACTCTGGCCGGCTGTCTCTGCAAGCTTGTCGGGTTCTAGAAGTACAGATTAATGACCAGGTTGGCACGGGAGCTCTGTTTTATGCTGAGGTTTTTCTTTCCCCACGAGTGGCCTTTGCCATTCTGCCTGTGAGAGCCTCCCTCCCATTGGACAGTCAGTACTCTGCTCACACTCCCCCCCACGAGCTTGGTGTTCCGCCAGCAGCAGCTCTGCCCGTTCCGACTGAACACACTGTGCCGCTGGAAACCCGACTGACTGAAACCCGAGCCACAGTCACATGCCGGCGAGCTGGGCTCCACGGGCAGCCACCTCCACCTCACATCAGGCCAGCAGAGTGTGCTACTAGCCTGCCTGTCCCCAACCTTGCTGGTGGATCTGCTACTCAGAGGTCAGAACAGGCAGCAGCCAATCAGGAGAAGCTGTCAGGGGAGCTTGGTATCTACTGAGGCCTTCACTCCAAATGGTTCTGGCTACTGTGTGTTACAGCCCGCTCAATAACACAAGCGAGCTGGTTCAGCGAGGGCTCAGGGGTGACACCTGCTGCCAAACCTGACACCCAAGGTTAATCCTGGGAACCCACATGCTGGAAGGTGAGAACTGACCTGCACACCTGTGCCATGACACACACACCACCTCCAAACATACAAAATAAATAAATATTTTAAAAATACAGTAAAATGTCTAATCAGACGCTCTTCCCACTAAGGCAATCAGCCTGACCTGAAAGCTCAAAGCACTTCCCTTTCTCTAGGAGTCGGCATCAACACTCATTTTTTTAAGGCCGGGTCTTGCTATATATAGCCCAGGCTGGCCTCAAACTGGTAATCCTCCTGCCTTAGCCTCCTGAGTGCCAGGATTACAGGTGCAAGCCTACCTAGCAAGCAGATTATTTAAACAGACAATACCAAATACTTAATTATAGCATATCCTCACTCTAAAGCCAAAGATGGCAGAAATACCCATTTTATGTCAGTTTGACCTTAAGATCTGGCTCCCTGTGAGGTAATAGGCAGAAAAGAAAGGAATAAGCACAGAGAGCATTCGCTAGGAGTTTCCTCACAGAAGAACTCACGGGGGATTGCCAGTAAGCACTCGCAGTCCCTAAGATGGCCAAGCAAGGTGTGGTTCGAGCCTTAGACTTACTCTAGTCTACAAAAAGAGCAACTACAACTTAAATGTAAAGTGTTCCAGTTGTTTGGAAAGGTTCCTCCTGGAAGTTTACAAATAAACTAAGAGACATTCGCAATCAGCAAGAAAGAGAACACCTGAGTGACCCCCTTAGGGACGGAAGCAGGTCTGGACACTTCACTTTTGTTGGTGTGTGTATGGAGAGCACCTCTGAGTGGGAAGTTATCTGACAGACAGGACAGACATCTGCCTGTGCTCCCCTCGGCTCCCAGTCAGTCACCACAGCCTGCACAACCTCTCGTGTGACGGTATGTTTACAGCAACCCGGCTCAGCTGTGGTACCTCCGGAGAACAGGAGAACTGTGTCAAGCTACATCCTGCTCCAGGGAAGGGCTGCAAGCTTACCTGTCACTCAGGACGACCCCCTCGGCCTCCGGGGGAGCGATGGAGAGCTGGAATGGAGTGTTGAAGTAATGCTGCTGCTCATCAGACCGGTGCACAACTTCGCCGCCCCGGACCACCAAGAAGCCCGAGTCGCCCAGGTTTGCTGTGTGTAAGCGGTGGCTGCTTCGGTCCAGCACCACGATGCAGGCTGTGCTGCTACCTACCAACAGAAGGGCACCTGGTCACTCTCCCTGGGCTGCTGCCACGCGTCACTCAGCTCCAGGGGGCAGCTGTGGTCTGAATCTTGTTTATACAGGACCACCCTCCTCTGCCCCACACCCAAGAACCTCAGCCGTAACCTAAGCAGGGCTGATGTGCGGAGGACAAGGGGTGCGGAGCACAGCAGGCGGGCCACCAAGGCGCACACTCTTCCTCCTACAGTGGTAGAGTGCCAGGGTACGGAACTTCCAAAGGCCCCAAAGCAGGTCACCGTGTTTTAATACTTAAATCACTGGAACAAGGGTACCTCACCTGACGCTATTCTCTAGTCACGGCAGCAAGACTTCACTAAACTCACTAACATTTAAAACAGCGACGTAACCAGCCGCCTTTTTTTCTTTCTTTTTTTTTTTTTTTTTTTTTTTTTGGTTTTTCGAGACAGGGTTTCTCTGTGTAGCTTTGCGCCTTTCCTGGGACTCACTTGGTAGCCCAGGCTGGCCTCGAACTCACAGAGATCTGCCTGGCTCTGCCTCCCGAGTGCTGGGATTAAAGGCGTGCGCCACCACCGCCCGGCTCTTTTTTTTTTTTTTTTGTTTTTCGAGACAGAGTTCTCTGTGTAGCTTTGTGCCTTTCCTGGAACTTGCTTTGGAGACCAGGCTGGCCTCGAACTCACAGAGATCCGCCTGCCTCTGCCTCCTGAGTGCTGGGACTAAAGGCGTGCGCCACCACCGCCTGGCTCGTAACCAGCCTTCTAAAGCAGACTGCCATCTGCGGAAGCCGTGAAGCACTTTCTGGAGCCTGACGACTCACTGTGTGGACACCAGCGGCTTGCAGATCACCTGCTTACTTCTCAGAGAAGGACCCAGGCGTACAGTCTCCGGCCTGGCTGACTGCAGCAAAGACTGCACCTGCCTCCACCAGAAGATGCAGCTCACCAGGGAACAAATGGAACACGCCCGTGTCTGTGCAACAATACAGACAGCTGGTTCTGAGATTATCACCAAGAACCGTAAAAAGGTAATGCAGGACTGGGCAGAGTACAGAGAACCCACTCACCCTTCCTCTGGGGAGGCACTGGGTAAAATGAATCTAAGAGTCACAGAGCTCTGAAAAATGTACACACTCTTTATCCAGCAGGTCTATCTGAAAGGAGTCGAGTAAGAAAACAGTAAGAAATGTAAATCAGACTGAAAGATAAAAACACTGCCCAAGAGCCAGAGGACTAGGAGTGAGCCACACGTCTCCCTGTGCCACTAGGGCAGGCAGGCAGGCAGGCAGGCAGCTTAGAGACCCGAGACTCGCAAGCGTGAGCACAGTCCCGCACTCAGCATCCGCACAGAAATAGCTAAGGACTGCCACTCGACACTCAGCAGTGGGAACAGTGGTCAGTCCATCTGCATCTGACCCCAGCCCTGCCACTCCCAGGCTGTGCGTTCTAGCCCTGCTCAGCTCCCTGTTCACAGACACAGGACTAAGGGTACACCCTCAGAGAGACTCACAGGAGAAACCAGTTCAGTCACGGCACACCCTTCAAGTAGGGTTATGCAATAACAGCCATTAGGAAAGTGTTAAGGAATACCCTTGGAAAGGGAAGGTAAGTGAAACAAGCAGATGAAAAGTTAGCATTGGGGGACTGGAGAGACGGCTCACTGGCTAAGAGCACTGGCTGCTCTTCCAGAGGACCCAGGTTTGATTCCCAGCACCCACCTGGTGGCTTATGACTGTCTGGAACTCCAGTTCCAAGAGACCCATGCAATGCTCTCTTCTGGCCTCTGTGGACACACATATACACTCAGGCACACACATATACACAAGATAAGTAAATAAGTTAAATTAAAACAAACAAACAAAAAAAAACAGTATTGGCTTGAGATGTAGCTCTCCAATCATGCACCAAGTCCTGGGTTCAGTCACCAGCATCATGTAAACTAGATGTGGGGCCCACAACTGTGATCCCAGCACTTATTTGGGAGGTAAAGGCACGAGGTTCAACCACACACTGAGTCTGAGGCCAGCTTGGACTGCATAAGACCCTCTCTTATTAGGAAGAAAAAAAAGCTAAAGCAATCAAATGGACTGTGGAGAAACTCGGTGAGTCCCACAGCGCTGCTTTCCAGCTGTTCACCACAGGCAAGCCACTCAGCCAGCTGTGGAGAGGGAGTTCCTGTGTGCCTGCCTCACCAGGTGCAAGGCACAGCACACACAAACTGTGCGCCACCATTCTGAGCACAGACACGAGGAAGGAAAAGAAGTGCAGATGTGACTAGTATTCCGTTTTCTCAGAGGGATTCCGGATATTTGCTACACTGTCTCAATGAAAATGTGCAGCTGAATGTAAAGGATTAATACAGCACATTGCATCACTGATGGTCGGCAATTCAGCCTCCTTGTTACCGGAAGCAGACTGACTAATAGTGACCTTGACAGTCCTTCAGTGCCTACGAGAAGGCAATGCGGGTGCTGCCGCCAGCCAGAGCGCCGCCAGGGCCTCTCACGACCTGCTGCACAGCCAGCTTTCCTCCTAAACGCCTTCAACACTCCTCAGGACACAATGGCTACACAAGAGAGCTTCTGGAAGCTGATGGCATTAAATCTTAATGGAATCAAATGGAATGAGGGACGACACAGCCGTGGAGCTGCTCCTCGGTAAACACCCGGTGACTCACTGTCACCATCCCAGGCCACCATTTCATGCCCCCGTGGAATGAGAATGGTCCTTGGGAGTGATGATGGGCTCCCACGGCCAGAGCAGGAACAATGAACGAAGGCATGTGCAGCCTGCAGTTTACACTCCTCCCGAGTGACTGCCGTGGGCACAGGGCTCAGACCCCACCCTCGTGGGAGAGGAGGGGCTGAAGACGAGGGTCGGTGTTCGGATGACTGACCCACACCAGCAGGTGCCCGGGCAACTCTCGCAGGTCAAACCTCTCAGCCAAATAAAGTACAACCTTACTAGGTCTGAGCCTCAGCTTCATTTCTTTTGTGGTGCTGGGCACTGAACAGCTTTGTGCACGCTAGACCTGTGCTCAAACGGTGTAGAGCACCAACTGCAAGACTCCCCCACCCCTCTAGTTAAGGCCAGGTCTCGCTGTACAGCCCTGGCTGGCCTGAAATTTGCACTGTAGATCAGGCTGGTCTCAAACTCAGAGATGCACCTACCTCTACCACCCAAGTGCTGGGATTAAAGGCGTGAGCCACCGTGGGCAGCAACCATTCAGATACTTAAGAACTTACTACTGTATGTAAGGGTTTCTGAGGACCCTTACATCAACAATAAAGGCTTGCCCTTTAGAGCAGATTTGCTTTGTAGGCTTTTTAAGAATTGCTGAATCAGAAAGCAAAGGCAGTCTGGGGAGATGGCTCAGTGGTTAAGAGCACCCAGATCTTCCAGAGGACCTGAGCTCCATCCCCAGAACAGACAGAGAGTGAGTGGCTCACAACACCTGTGTAACTCCTGGCCTCCACAAGCACCTACACATGACACACTCACAGAGACACACACATAAGAGTAATAAAATAACTTAAAAATCAAAGCAGAGTGTAACCATCTCGTTTACGATTCCACTTAACAAGGTTTAGTCAATTCAGCAGTCAGTCGGCCAGACCTGCTCCAGTTCAGCTGCAAATGCCCAGGAGGTGTGTGGGTCAGGTCAGGGAGGTGTATGCACACCAAACATGGCAACAAAGGATTTTAGAAGAAACAGTAATCCCAACGTTATAAGCAAACTTCAAATATGTCCTTAAATTTATTTATTACTATCTCCAAGTTACGTGGAGTGAAAAGGAAGGAAAGAAAATGTGCAGAAAAAAATCAGCTCCCCACTCCCCAATTCAAACCTTTGGCAACAAAAAAGCAGGATATTCTGCACTGTAACTGGCTACCCTATGTCCAAGTAAACAACAGGGCTGGAGAGATGGTGCCCACTCCCTGGAACACCCTGGAGACTGCCCCGGAGACTGCGTTCCACTCACAGTGACTTATCCCCAGTCCTACAGCTCCGACACAGCTCCTGGGACAGGATCTAGACTGTCCCACTGACCCAAGCACAGCCTCTGAGCACAGCAGGAGGAGCAGCAGAGGCCCTGTCAGCCTGCACCTCAGCTCCAGGACCTGAGTGCTGGAGAGAGAGAACCCACTCCAGGAGGCTGTCTTCTGACCTCCACATATGTGCTGTGGCTCACGAGACCCCCCACACAAAGAAATAAATAAAATGTAGTAATAAGAGGAGCGCAGGGGACTGCTGAGATGGCTGGGCAGGTAAAGTGTCTGCTGGCCACCTGAGTGATCCACACAGAAGAAGGAAAAGATGGACTCCCTTGAGTTGCTCTCTGACCTCCACATCTGGGCACGCACCCATAGTACCACTAATAAAATACAAACTTGAAGAGGAAAAGGTGCTTGCTGAGAAAAGCAGCACCACGCAGAACCCCAGGAGAGCTTCCAGTAGGAGGAAGATGAAGCTGCTTACAGAAGACTGAAGGGGGCAGTGAGAAGGAGCCTCTGTGAAAAGGGTTCAAACCCAAGGCAGGGGACATCTTATGTCACTGCCCACTTCAAATGCAGGTGTGAGCAAGGGAGGCTCCTGGTAACCAGAAAGGGTCTGGCAATTGAGAATGCCAGGCACCATCGGCAACAAAGCTCTCTGAGTTCGAGGCCAGCCTGGGTTACTGGTGAGATCTTGTTAGCCATTAGTGAGTGGTGTGAGGAGGCCCAGTCGTCTACTCACCCAGCAAAGGGACTTTGTTTTGCAACAATTCACAGTAGCTCGTGGTGAGAATCCCGACAGGGTTGCTGGGAACGAAGCGTCCTTCTTTTACTAATCGCTCACACGTTCGCATTAAAGTCCCTGAGAACTGAGACGGGTCCACTCCATAGTCTCTCCATCCTCCAACGCCATCTGCAACTCCTGAAACAGAAAAAAGTGCTCTGAAAACCACTGCCACTGACTGAGAACGCAGCTCAGTGGCAAAGCTGCTGCCCCGCACACACAAGGTCCCCAATTCAGTCCCCAGTACTGCCCAAAACAACCAAGAAACCACTGTCACCAACTTCCCAGCAACCCTTGCAACTCTACCTCACCCTCACAGCTCACCCCCACGATGCCCACGCAGCCTCACTCAAGAGCACCCCTGTACAAACATCTCTGTTCAGCACCCCTAAATCATCTGCTTACTATTTAGTCTTTCAAATATTCATGACGTGGTGGTGCATGCCTTTCAAGCCAGCAGAGGTGGGCGGATCTCTGTGAGCATGAGGCCATCCTGGTCTACAGAGTGAGTTCCAGGACAGCAAGAGCTACAAAATAGAGACCCTGTCTCAAAAACAAAAACAGCAGCAAGAAATCAAATATTCATGAATAAACTTAACTACCAAAGGGCATAGTATACTGGCTAAGACTTCAAGCTCACCAAAATTATTACCTTTTTTTGGGGGGGGGGGCGGGGGGGAGTTTCAAGACAGAGTTTCTCTGTGTAGTTTTGGTGCCTTTCCTAGATCTCACTCTGTAGACCAGGCTGGTCTCAAACTCACAGAGATCTGCCTGCCTCCCAGATGCTGGGATTAAAGGCGTGCACCACCACTGCCCAGCAAATTATTACCTTTATACAGAAGTATCAGTTATTAATATTGTTGATTTTGTAAGAAAGAATAAGTTGATTTTTTTAAAAAGATTCATTCATTCATTCATTCATTCACTTAATTTATTTTTGGTCTTTCGAGACAAGGTTTCTCTGTGTAGCTCTGCCTGTCCTGGACCTCACTCTATAGACCAGGTTAGCCTCGAACTCACAGAGATCCACCTGCCTCTGCCTCCTGAGTGCTGGATTAAAGACGTGCACCATCACTGTCTGACTAGGGAAGTGTTTTGCCTGCATCATGTGCATGCTGCCTGTAGGGGGCAGAAGAGGTCATAAGACCTTCTGTGAGCTGCCATGTGGGTGCTGAGAACCGAACCCGAGTCTTCTGCAAGAGCATCCAGTGCTCTTAACCACTGAGCCATCTCTCCAGCCTCTGGCTCTTTCTTTAAGTACCAATGTTAGTGATAACACTGGGCCAGAGCTGGCACTCAGTACAAAAGGCAAAAGCAGAGCCAGAGCAAGTGCTCATGCACACAAAACCTGGGGGGGAGGGGACCAGCCCCCACCATTATTTACCCCAGGGACTCTTGAGGAACGAGGGAGAAGAGACTTAGAAACAGAGAGAAATGCAGGATAGACTCGAGTGGGCCTGGATCCTTATCCAAACAGGATCCAGGACTTTATTCCAAAGGTCTATTTATAACAATGCTAAGGGGTGGAGGAGCAAAAGAACTCCTCCTTGCTAGTTACAGTCAAGTAACTAGAAACACCTGGTACCCAGGCTCGTGGTCCAATCAACCTCTTATGCAGTCCTTCCCGGTACAGTCACTAGGAAACCTAGTGGTCTACAACAGAAACCAAACCCCAGAAGCAAGAAATACACATATAAATGACGCTACATCAAATAATAATAATAATAATAATAATAATAATAATAATAATAATAATAAAGAAAGAAAGAACAAAATGGAAAACATATTCCACCCTTTTCCTCTCCTGCAGAAAAGAACCACAGCCCTGTAGGGCTGGGCTGGCCAGTCCATGTGTACTCAGGGATCTCTGGAGACAAGCTGGTCCACACTGAGCTGTGCTGTGAGTGGACTCTGAAAACTTAGTACGAACAAGAGAGAATGTTGTCATTATTTTATACTGCCTAGATAGTCCAATAGTATTTGGGAGCCAGGCCTGATAGTACAGGCCTATGATCCCAGCTACTCAGGAAGACTGCAAGTGCAGGCCAGGCTGGGAAATTGAGTGATTCTGTTTCAAAATAATAAGTCAGAAGTGGGCTGAGCTATAGCTTAGGGGCAAAGCCCCTGCCTAAACGTTCAGAAAATCCTGGGTCCAATAACTAGTGCCTTGAACAAATAACATTCTGGGTAGAATTCACTAAGGAGAATGCACTACAAACTGATTTCACTTTTTCCTAGGACATTTAACATCACATAAGTGGCTCATGTTGTATTTCTACTGGATGATACTAGTGTGGACTTTCACAGGTCCACAGGGCTGCTGGTGAGTGCAGAGTCTGCTCAATGCTCCATTCAGGACGTGAAACTAATGTTCCGTCAATAGAACCTGGACGTCAATATTGTACCATCTCCTATCTCACCCCTTGCAAAACAACACGCTTCTTGCTCTTTGCAAAGTTAAAATCAATTTCTGCCTAGTGGCTTTAAAGAAACAGAAAATGTCAGACATATATGTAACACAAATTCTAAACGGTTTTTTTAATAAAAACCCAGACCCAGATATTGGGTTAAATGATGACAGATCAGAGACAAAGGAACAAGCCGCAGCCACCACCTCTCACCTCACCAACTCCTCAGCCTGGAGGAGCTCCAGCCGAAAGGGCTTCTAGCCAAAGGGCTTCCTCAGCTGAAAAGCCTTTAGTTCCTGTCTCCTCACACCTTATAGACCTTTCTCCACCCACCATATCACTTCCTTCTTAGGGATTAAAGGTGTGTGCTTCCCAAGCAAAGGCATGAGATCTCAAGTGCTGGGATTAAAGGTGTGTGCCACCACTGCCGGGCTGTTTCTCTCCTAGACTGAGTCAATCTCATTTAGTCCTGGGTGGCTTTGAACTCACACAGATCTAGACAGATCTCTGCCCCCGAGTGCTAGGATTAAAGGTGTGTGTCACCCACTGCCTGGCCTCTATGTTTAATCTAGAGGTTTGTTCTGTTCTCTGATCTTCAGGCAAATCTTATTACGGTACACAATATATCACCACACATACACACATTCTGGAAGGAGCTGTAAGGAATACTAACAATAGTTGTTCTGAAATAAGGGACCAACAGCAATTAATGAAAGAATGTCTAGGGGGTGATGGGGGGGTACAGTTTGGTGGGAAGAGCACCTGTCTCGCATGTGTGAAACACTGGGTTCAATCCCCAGAACCACAAAAACAAATATCATACCATTTGCTATTACTTGAATTTTATCTTTACCAAAGCATGGGCCATGGCTTTATCTTATTGTGTGTTCATATGTACGTGCACATGTGTGTGAAGACCAGAGGTCAACAACTTTCCCCCTCCTCCTCCTCCTCATTTCAATGTGTGTGTGTGAGGAATGTGTGCCTCAGTGCCCATGTGAAGGTCAAGGGACAGACTCATGAGGCTGGTTTTCTCCACCCACCTTATGTGGCTCCTGGGACTCCAACAGAAAGCATCTTCCTTGACCCGCTGCGCCTCCTTGCGGGCTCTCCACCTTACTTTTTGAGATAGTATGTCTCACGGAACCTTGAGCTCACTGACCCGGATGAAGCAGCTGGCCAGGAAGGCCCAGGAAGTCTCCTAGCTCCTGCCCGCAGCATTGGACTATAGTGCACACGGCTACGTTAGGTTTTTATGTGGGTGCTGGGGATCAAATGCGGGTCTTCATGCTTACTTTATCAACAATCAACAGAGTCATCTCCCTAGCTCCCAAGATTTTATTTTTAAATTTAGGGGGGAGGGGCAGACAAGATGGCTGAGTTAATAATGGCTGAGCAGAATTTGATCCCTAGGTCCTACATGTACAGAGAGAGAAAATTGTCACAAGTTATCCTTTGACCTTCACATGTTAAATGTTGTGGCATACACATTTCCAAAGGCAGACAGACAGACAGACACACACAAATAAATGAACTAATAAATATATATATATATATATATATATATATATATATATATATTTTTTTTAAAGCCGAGTATGATAGCACATACCCATAAACCCAGCACTTGGGGATTGGGAAACCAAGAGTTCATAGCCAACTACTTTGTTTGGATAGCAAGTCGGAGGCCAGTCTGGGCTACACACACCCAGAGAGAGACAGAGACACGAAGAAACAGGTAGGCTTGTTTATTTCATATTTAATTATGTATTTATATTGTAAGGCTCAAGTACTCTACCATGTAGCTACGTCTGTGGCCCAAACCCAACACTTTCTGAGTATGAACCCCGCCCCCCATACAACATTGGCATTTTTGTACACTCAACTTTCACAGCCCCCTTCCAAGAGCATACTTGGACACGACTGGCTGAACGTGATGGACACAGGAAACTTTCTCTGGTGGCGGTGGTTATCAACAGAAACACACACAGTCCAGAAAGAAAAAGGAAACAGGGAGACAGTGGAGGAGACAGAAGCAGCGAGCGAGCAAACTTCACTTCGGAGAACTCCAAACCAGCTGACGGGTGGATGAAGCCCGGCATCTGTTTCACAATAACTGGGGGTGGAGGTGCGGGCGACGGAGGAGAGAGGAGTCGGGCTGGTCATGAATGGAGTGTTGTTGAAGCGGAATGAGAACTGCACTCACCTCTCCCTTGATATACTGGAAGATTTCCACGTCATCAATTTAATAAAATGATGGCAACACTAACAAAGCTAAAGAAAAGCCACCTCGTGCCTGCTGCGTGCAAGAGTCTGGCTCAGCACGAGCTGCCGCCAGGTGAGGTTTGCCGTCATGGGAACCCATGAGCCTAGCAGTGGGCTGGGGTGCAGGCAGGAGCCACGCGAGACACTCCTCACAGGAGACACTCCTCACAGGAGACACTCCTCACAGGAGCTAGTAGCGAGTTTCACCCTGGTCTCCAAGCAGGTGTGCCAGACAGAGGCCAGAGAAAGGAAGAAGGCTTACTGGGACCCTTCTGAGGAACTCTTGCTGCACAGGGCTTAAATGTAACAATTTATGTTAAAGCACAAAATTGGAGATTACAGTCCAGGCACACCATCTGATGATGAATCATGCACTCTCCACTGGCTGCTCAAGGAAAGAACTTGTTCTTAACTGGTCTCTGGTCCAACAACCACATTAGCTGAAAGTAAAGATCAGCAGGCTGAGTGACCGGACAGCCCTCCACAGCTGCCAGGCCTCTCCCGGAGCAGCACCACCTTTTAGGTACCCGTTTGCCTTTCACAGACAAGGATCCCAGGCAAAATGGAGCCTTGGGCTCAACCTCTTGAGGGGAAAAAAGAAACTCAAACAGTACTTCAACAATAAAACCACAAGAAAAAAGCCTTAGTTTGCACCTGCAATCCACTCCCTAATCTACAAGGGTATGGGGCGCCAGAATCAAGCGAGAACCAGAGGGCCCTGCACCACAGTGTATCTGAAACTTCAGACCACAAGAGAAGGCGAACCAAGCCTGAGGGAAAGCTGCTATTCAAAAACGCATGTATAAAGGCAAAACCCGCCGGGCAATGGTGGGGCACACATTTAATCCAAACACTTGGGAAGCAGAGGCAGGCGGATCTCTGTGAGTTAGACTCGAGGCCAGCCTGGTCTACAAAGCAAGTCCCAGGACAGCCAGGGCTGTTACACAGAGAAACCTTGTCTCAAAAAACCAAAAGGAAAAAATAGAAAAGAAAAAAAGGGAACAACTGCTAAAACGGTGACCTGGAAGGATTCCTGAAGACCACTAAAAACATCAGCACAGTATTTACCAACAGCAGCAGCTGCGGTCACAGTGTGTGGCAGCCTAGTGTGCCTGCACTAGGAATCCCCTCTGGGGTCCTAGCATGAATGGGGAATGTTTACAGGCCTTCTTTGAGTGGCACCTAGCTGTCCCTAGAGGGTCCTCTCATTTTCACAGGCAGAGAAGGCGTGGGAAGGGACCTGTCTCACAGGGAGCCGGTCCTCCATGGGACTAGAAAAGGAAGAGTCCTGGATTACAAGAACACCGCACGGCAGCCTGAGGGTTTGCCTACCCAACACACAGAAACTTTTCGGGTCTAGGTGTTAAATATATGTAATAAAATTAACTGCATTGCATTGGTCTGGGTTTTTTTTTTTTTTTTTTTTTTTTTTTTTTGGTTTTTCGAGACAGGGTCTCTCTGTGTAGTTTTGGTGCCTGTCCTGGACCTCGCTGTGTAGACCAAGCTGGCCTCTAACTCACAGAGATCCGCTTGGTCCTGCTTCCCCAGTGTCTGGATTAAAGGCGTGCACCACCACTGCCCGGCGTGTTGGTCTGTTTTATTACATTTTTCATGGGGGGTGGGGTGGGCACACCAAAGTATATGTGTCAGTCAAATGATAATATGTGGGGGTCTGAGTTTTCCTTCCCATGTGTCCCAGGGATCAAGCTCAGGCCATAGTTCTTGGCGGTAGGTGCCTTTGCCTTCTGAGCCATCTTGCTGGCCCTCTCTCCCCACTGTCTTCCCCAAGGTCTGATCATTTACTTGTGACTCACAACACTTATTCTGGATTGGACTCGGACTTCGAAGCAGAAGTGCTCCGCAAGGACAGCCTACATCTCTTGGTAATCTGCTGTTGGTGTTTTTCTTTGGCTTCCTTCATTCTCTTGACCAAAAGTTCAGCATCTTCTGCGGCCTCTCGTCTTCCTTAGTGTGTCGTTTCTTCAGAGCACTACGAGTCAGCGTCTGTTACAGGACTCTGGAGGAACACGACACTGGATCTTGGGTACACTGGTCCTGGGCCTCTCACCTTCTTTGTTTATGGGTTTCTGACAACATCTTAGTGGACATCGTCTCCTTTAGAGACGGAAATAAATAAATAAATCTTTTTAAAAAAAAAAAAGAAAAAAAAAGACCCAGATCTTAAAGGTTATAAAAGCACAGTGGCGGGGCTGGGGAGATGGTGCAATGGTCAGGAGCACTGCCAAGACACAGTAGCACGTGTCAGTCAGGAAGAGTCCGTCTCTTTTGTCTTACAGTAACCGAGGTGAGAACATGCAGAGTGACACCCACAATGCATCCTGAACAGACTTGTGCTTCCGCCCTCCAGCTCTCCTCGGCACCTAGCAAGAAGAATGCCTCTCACTCAAGAGAAGGAGCACTCTGCCCTGGGTCAAGACAGCTTGCTTCATGGGAAAACCTTGCATCAACAGGTTTCTAGGGTTTTGTCTGTTTGTTTGAGACATGGTCTCTCTATGTAGTCCTGGCTGTCCTAGAACTCAATATGTAAGCCAGGCTGGTCTCGAACTCACAGATATCCTCCTAGTTCTGCCTCCCAAGTACTAGGATTAATGCCTACATGCACTACCACACCACACCCAGCCTGTATCAGTAGAGTGTTGACTAGCTAATGCACAGCTAGAAGAGTGTGGAGATGCCAGTGCAAGATGCTGATCTCACCTGGGATGTGTGCTAAGCCCCAGGGTCAGCAAGCAACCATGTGGAAGTGTCTGCATGAAGTCAGGCACTGAGCTGGATGAGATCTGATGCCACAGTGGTGGGTGAGAGGCCCAGGGAAGGACAAAGTAAGGGATTGCAGAGGTGTGCGCTTAAAGCGATTTTATCTTAGGCATGAGAATCTTGGCCAAAGAGCTCACCTGTGGACTGTATCTTAACTTCAGGTAACAAATGATGACCATAATTGATTGAGTTCAAGAAACTATTATGTATTCAGTCTATATCTAGTATCTATCAGTAGAGAAAGGCTGAGAAGGTAGGCTGAGCTATAGTGAAATTAAATGAAATTAAATGGCCTTTAATGCCACCTGAAGAGTCGCCATGGAATTCAGAGGCTGCCTTTAACTCACTGTAATCATCTTATGTCTCCAGTAGTGATGTTCTGTGAGCACACAGCTAGCTCAAGTGTTTCCTTTGACCCCCAAATCCAATTATAACTATTATTAGATTAAGATAATGGTTACATATTAGAACAGCTGATCAAAAGCCTGAGAGGGGGTTACAGAGCACAGAAAGTCCTCTAGTTACATCCAATGTCCTGAGTTGGAAAAGATCAACTACAAACTACATTCGGCATTAGATTTGTGTTTGGTCTGAAACAGGGTCTCTCTCTACCTGAGGCTGGCCTTGAATGTGAAGCAACCCTCCTCTTTCTGGCCAGAGACTATGAGCAGGATCTAGATCTTGGGGCCGGAGAGATGACTCAGAGGTTAAGAGCACTGGATGCTCTTCCAGAGGACCTGAGTTCAATCCCCAGCAACCACATGGTAGTGGCTCACAACCATCTCTAGTGAGATCTGATGCCCTATTCTGGCATGCAGGCACACATGCAGACAGAATACTGTATACATAATAAATAAATAAATCTTAAAAAAAAAAAAAGACCCAGATCTTAAAAGTTATAAAAAGCACAGTGGTGGGGCTGGGGAAATGGTTCAGTGGTCAGGAGCACTGGCTGCTCTTCCAGAGGACCCGGTTTAAATTCCCAGCACCCACATGGCAGCTCACAACTGTCTGTGACTCCAGTCCCAAGGGATCCAACACCCTCATAAGGACATACATTCAGGCAAAAACACCGATGCACATGAAATAAAAATAAATAATTAAAAACCCCACAGTGTTAAGTTTTCCATACACTGCTTTCCTAAAGTGGAGAAATAAAAAGGAAGCATGCACTAAAGCCAGTTCTGCCCTACCTCTCATTATTTAGGGTGCCCCCTGTGAACACTCCTTCCCTGGAGCCCCCCCCACACACACACACACACTCTCAGGAGTCCTTTCTCGCCTTTCCTTAACCAATTGTTCTTTGTTCTGCTCTGATTAATTACTTTTATAAGCAGAATTCTAAGTAATACTTTTCACTTTTTAAAATTAGCATGCTTCTACCTTTGCCACAGTTACAATCATATAAAAATGGAGCTGGAGGGCTGGGCTGGAGTTCAACTGCACAGTGCAAGTTCAGCATGCCTGTGCCCTGGGCTCCATCCTCAGCACCACTGATAGGCAAAGCTTTTCTTTATTGTAAAATAATCACTCAGCTTTTCATCACTAATTTCATGTAATAGTTTTGTTCTAAGCAAAAGTCAAGGAAGATAGGATTAGTAAATGAACTCAAACCGTGGCACTTTACGATCCTCTCTCTCCAGCTGCACACAGCTACCTAACTGTGGAACTGCAGAAGGCAAGCGGACTCTGGGACGGCTCCTGAACTAAGCTGCCATTAGTGAAGTGTCTCCAACAGTGCTCACACTCCCAGCCATGGCAGGTGCATGTTGTGAGTGCTTTTCTTTTTAAAGATGTGTGTGTATGTATGTGTGCGTGTGTGCATGTGTGTGTGTGTGTGTGTGTGTGTGTGTGTGTGTGTGTGTGTGTGCATGTGCACACGTGCCAGTGGAGTCCAGAAGAGGCTATCAGACTCCCTTGGAGCTGGAGTCAGAGTTGGTGGTGAGCCACTCCACATGAGTACTGGGAACCAAACGTAGGCCTCTGCAAGAGTGATGATGCACTGGCCAGGTGACGGCGCACACCTTTAATCCCAGCACTTGGGATTGTGAGTTTGAGGCCAGCCTGGTCTACACAGAGGAACCCTGTCTCGGAAAAACAAAAAACAAAAAGAGTGATATGCTTCTTAAGAGACACAGAGCTGTCTCTCCAGCCCCTTGACTGACTGCTCTTCTGAATTCCCTTTTACACACACACAGCTCCCAGACCGACCTGCAATTATTTCTAAAATCATTCTAAGCAATGACACCTAGAGAACACTGCATCCCAGCTGTAATATAAACACCAGTGAAGGAAACGTGGCCATTCTCCTTCATCCCAACACACTTAACACAGGCGACAACAAAACTGCAAACAGTACTATCATCACCCTGGGGAGCGCGGCTAACTGACATGGGAGCCTCATGCTCCAGCAGAGCAAGCTGCTGCTCAGGGACTGGTTTTCTGCCAGTGAAACACAACTCATGTGGCTTGGATGTGAGTACTGCCAGTGAAGGGAAATGCCTGGACGATGAACTAAGCCCCTAGCTGAGGAGCTGAGCACCATACAGCAGGAGCTGCTCAAGGGCGGAGTGCACTTAAGACAGCACTTAGCATCACTTCTCCAAGTGCTACGGCCACCTGAGGGGAGATCAAGGCTCTCATCCCAGCCGCTGCTCTCCTGCAACCCTGACAGGGCACAACACGAAGACTGTGTGAGGGAAACGAGATCTAAGCACATAGTTGATTCTGTGTCAACAGGAACAGGTCATATTTACACCAACATTTCTGTAGCTTCAACTATTGGGGCGTTGGGGAATACTCCCTGTGACTCAGGACTGGGAAATGTGTCTGCAAATGATTATCCCAAAGGGAATGAAAAAGGCAAGATTACTAATACATATATATATTCAACCATCAAGCTGCTGCACAGTGAGATGTGCTTTGACTAACAGTCCTCAGTTCTCTAGAGGAGAAATTACAGGGATTACAATGTTCTGCCTGCCTCAACAAGCCAGGAATTCCCTCTGCACTGAGATTTCCCCAAAGCAACCACTCTGTGTTAATCACAAAGAAACCTGTGTTCTTTTGACTCCAGAGACTGAGTCTCCATCAAACTCCCTAGATCTCTAAGCAGAACAGCTAAGATCAAGCTAAAGGATAGAAAGGAAGAAAAGTGTCGATCCTGTAGGAAAGCCAGACTCTGCCCAAGACAGAGACTGCCCAAGAATCAAGAGATCCAAGCAGGAGCAAATGGCCTACTTCAGGTCTCAGAATCCAGAAAAACAAAAACAAACAAACAAGCCACCTATTCCTCATTAGCTCAGCAAACATGAGAACCTGGCAATCTCTCGCATACGCGTGCGCACACGCGCACACACACACACACACAGAGAGAGAGAGAGAGAGAGAGAGAGAGAGAGAGAGAGAGAGAGAGAGAGAGAGAGAGAGAGAGAGAGATCTTCATTATTTTGGTCAGCTGCCTTGTTAAAAAGTGTTGAAAAGGCAGCCAGGAAACAAGAGTGTGAAGACAAGCTTGAAATAACATGTGTGTGTGCACGTGTGTGTACATGTGCGCGCGCGTGTGTGCACACAAGGATAACCCACCTTCCTCTACCTATAACTCAAGCTCCAAGAGGATCTGACTTCTCTGGCCTCAGAGGGCACTTTACTGTCTCCTGCACATTCTCTCTCTCTCTCTCTCTCTCTCTCTCTCTCTCTCTCTCTCTCTCTCTCTCTCTCATATACACACACACACACCCCCCAGAATAATAAAAATAGAGCTTAAAGAAAAGAAGCCAGGCAGTGGTGACACACACCTTTAATCCCAGCACTCAGGAGGCAGAGGCAGGCGGATCTCTGTGAATTCGAGGCCAGCCTGGGCTACAGAGCGAGATCCAGGTCAGGCACCAAAACTACACAGAGAAACCCTGTCCCGAACAAAAAACAAAAAAACAAAAAAGAAAGAAAGAAAAGAAACAGAAAAAAAAGAAAAAAGAAAAAAGCAGCTAGGTGTGGTGGTACATGCCTTTAATCCCAATCTTTGGGAGGCAGATAGGTGGATCTCTGTGAGGCCAAACCTGGAGGCCAGCCTGATCTACATAGAAAGTTTCAGGATAGCCGGGGTTACATAGAGAGCCTGTCTCAAAAAAAAAAAAAAAAAAAAAAAAAGACACAGACTTACTAGGGAATTATCTACTCTGGCTCAAATGCCAACTGCAGCTTGGGGAACTTGTAACCTCCAGACTTGGTATGAATCACTGGCCAGATTCCCTCCACAAGCTACAGGGCTGAAGGCTGTCTCTCTGAAGCCACTTCATTCCTTCCTGGCCTGTACCCCAATCTTCCCCATTGTTAAGGGCTATTAACAATGCTCTCTGATTTTTTTTTTTTTTTTTTGAGATAGAGCCTCACTACGTAGACCAGGCTAGTTTTGAACTCACAGAGATCAACCCACCTCTGCCTCCCAGCCTCCCAAGTGCTAGTATTAAAGGCAAGTAGCACTACTAACATTAGCCATGCTCTATGGACGGAGGAAGCGACCAACAGATCCCTGGGAGGACAGGTGTCCTGCCTGGATCGTACCTTCGATCAGTGCTGACACTGTGTGTACAGAGTTGGAGGCCTCCGGAAGAGCTGTTCATTGGTTATTTTCTGAGTGGCATGTTTCTACCTGCACTGGCCCCTCAGGATGACAGAAGGGTTTTCCTTCTCTTTGTAATTGGTGAGATTAGATCTAGGCCGTTGGCCCTAAGGGTTAACCTAATATTTATAACAATTAAGTGAACCCTTCCTTCCCTCCTCCCAACCCTGTATATCAGTCTGGCAGGCTGGCCTGAAATTCCTAAGCTCAATCCATCCTCCTGCCTCACCTCTCCAATTCAGTAACAGGGAAACCAGATACCTCACAAACCATGTATGCTTAACCCCAGTATCCCCTGCCTTCTTCACCCCTTCACTTCAAGAGCTGGGCTTGACCAGAATAGCACCCCCTGGTGATGCCGAGCGCCCCAGGCAGCCGGGTAGTGCTCCCCTCAGAGCATCATCCTCCAACGGTTAGTTGGCCCAGTGCAGGGCAGCCTCAGCTCCACCACGACCTGTATCCAATCTACCGTTGCACTAAGTGAGCCCCTCAAGGCGGCCAGGAAGCGAGTCATTTCTTCTGCTTTAAAAACATTTTGTATGGTTTTCTCTCTAAGATCTTTATTTTATTTATCTGAATATGTGAGTCTATGTATGCTACATGTATGCAGGTGCCTTCAGAGGCCAAAACAGGGGGTAGGATCCCCTAGAGCTAGAGCTACAGGCAGCTGTGAGCCTGAAGTAGGCGCTGGAACAGAACTCAGATCCTCTACAATAGCAGGTAAGTGCTCTTAAACACGGAGATGTCTGCGCTGGATAGTTTGACACAAGCTAAAACCATTTGAGGAGGGTAGTCAATTAAGAAAATGCCTCTCCAGAAGCCAGACATGGGCTGGGTGGTAGTGGCAGATACGTACGTGTGTGTGTGTGTGTGTGTGTGTGTGTGTGTGTGTGTGTGTGTGTGTGTGTGTGTGTCAATTCAAGACAGGGTTTCTCTATGTTACAGCTCTGACTGTCTTGGAACTTGCTTCATAGGCTGCTTACAGGAGGCAGAGGCAGGTGGATCTCTGTGAGTTCGAAGCCAGCCTGGTGGTCTACAAAGAAGATGCCAGAACAGTCAGAGCTGTTACACAAAGAAATCCTGTCTTGAAAAACCACAAAGAAAGGGAGGGAGGGAGAAAGGGAGGGGAGGGGAGAGGGGGGGAGGGGGGGAAGGGAGGGAGGGAGGGAGGGAGGGAGGGAAGGAGGGAGGGAGGACTGATCCTGTAAGAAACCCATTAGTTTAACCTGGGCTACATGACCCTACCTCAAACAGCAAAACTAAAACAAAATGGTCAACAGATTATGCTCATGGAAAAGTCTATAAAAGGAGCCTGAAGGATGGAACCCTGAGTTGGAAAGATGCTGAGGCGTTCCCTGCCACCTTCACCCAGAAGGATAGACTAAAGCACAAGTCAGAAGGGCTCAGAGAGAGAGTCCCATGTGGAGAAACTTGGCCTCTAGGTAAATGCCTCCTCCACCCATGCCAGGAACCTCTCACCATTAGTCAGCCCCAACAATGCAGCACAGGAGCCAGGCGCGCAGAAGATCCCCTGGAGGGAAAGGCAGACCTGCTGCCACTAAGTCAACACAAGGCTCTTATTTGTCCCAATCAAGGGCTTTGTCCTAGTACCTCAGGTCCAGCTGATACCTGCACAGTACTGAGACTCAGCAAACGCCACTTTTACAAAGAAGTTACCATTGGTCCCTTAAGCGACAGTACACTGGGCCAGGGCAGGCTCTGAGGAGGCTCTGAGCAACTCCAGCTAAACTCAGACCAGAACCCGCCTCACTGGCTTCACTCACAGCGGAGGGCTCCTACCATGCTGTCTAAGGGCAGCAGTGAACTCCACCCCACTGTCAGAGCGCAGGCTCAACAGACCTGTGCGTCACAGTGTGCTGCTCACAGCTGGCTCTGTGAGAAAAGCCAGCTTCTGGTTATCAGGATGCACGGAGGGGGAAGAAGGCAGGAGGATCATTCTTGGCTTCACAGAGAGTTCAAGGTCAGCCTGAGATATGTCACATCTGCTCTCAAACGCATCAACAGGAGTGGGGATGGATGTGGCTCAGAGGTAGAGCACTGTGAAGCATGGCAAGGCTTGGGGCCCCCAACACAGCCAATAGGAAGGTTTAAAAAAGGAACAGCCAGGGCTGGAAGAGTTGGCTCAGTGGTTAAGAGCACTTGGCTATTCTTCCAGGGGACCAGGTTTGATCCCCAACATCTACATGGCGGCTCACAACTCTAACTCCAGTCCTAGAAGATCCTATACCTTCTTTCTGGCCTATATAGGCACCAGATACAGACATACACACAGGCAAAATACCCATGCACATAAAGTAGTAATAAAAGACTTTAAAAAAGAAAAAAGTAACCAGTGAGCAGCACAGAGGCCAGCAGTCTACAGCCACCAGGGGAGTGTTTGGACTTTGTAGAGCTTTTCTGACTCCTGTTTGTAAGCCGCCAGCTCTCCAGACACTGGTCTGTGCTCACAACCAAAAGACAATGTCTTACAGATGATGTATAAAAAATGAGTGAGCAGATCATTTTGGTTCTCCAGTCAACTCCCCAAGGCTGTCATTCAATAGCTCATTAACTATTCAGCAGTGACATTTGCAAGTGCTAAGGAGGAAGCATATCTGTCTGTGAGGAACACAAAGGAACAAAACCTGCACCTGCACTTGGAAGAAATGAACTAGCTTTTCCCCAGAAGCAGCTTCATCTAACAAGCCTCTCTTTGGCACATGCTGCCTGCTGTGTAGAGCTTGTTTTTGTTTTTGTTTTGTTTTGTTTTTTTTAATTTTTTTAATTTATTTTTTTCGTCTTTTTTTTTTTTTTTTCCAGAGCTGAGGACCGAACCCAGGGCCTTGTGCTTGCTAGGCAAGCACTCTACCACTGAGCTAAATCCCCAACCCGTAGAGCTTGTTTTGATGGGAAGTTTAGACAGTGAGCAATATACAAAGGGCTAACCATCTTCTTCAGTCACTTCAATGACCTCAATGGCTGCTAACATCATCTCTCCACCACCCCCACCTCCCCGCAGGGCCCAGCCCACCCCCCCAGCCCACCCCCGTGGCTAGCTGACAACACAATGCTGCTTGCTTGTGGAGAGAGGGTGGCTGACCCCTCACAGACCTGGTCCTCCATGCCTGCATGGCACAGGTGACTTTCACAGGTGGTGCTGTCCTAGCACTCAGCAGTCTACAAGTCCAGAGATTCTGCCTCCAACGGCCACCAAGCAATGCCATCCTTCATTCCCAAACTTGGTCATTCCCCTTGCACATCCCAGCCTGTCACAAGTGGCCTTCAGCCTGTCCTTTCAGAGTAGAACCCCCGAGAATCTGCTGGGTACCAACCCAGCTCCCATCCCTCCCTCCCTCCCTCCCTCCCTCCCTCCCTGGTGTCCTGTGTCACTAACTTCTGCTCATTCTGTCTGCACTGCCTGGAGCCCACCCAGCTCCTTCCAAGCGCCCTGGATACAGCCCCGTGGAGCTCAGCTTTTTCAGCAGCAGCTCCTACCTAGCTATTCGGAAGCATCCATCTGTCGTTCCCACACTGCCATGCCCATGTACTCCTGCAGACCAAGTCCTTCCGTGCAAAGACACCCGTCTTCACTTACTTGCACATGTAAACGCATTCTTTACAACACAGTGCTGCTTGCTTCTGGAGACAGGGCTTCACGACCCGCAAGTGGAGGGGTGGCTGACTCCAAAGCACGGTGGCCAGGCAAGGAGCTGTTTGGAAACTCCTGAGAAGGCAAGAGGTGAACAAACCTGGCCGTCCTGTTTCACACGGCTTTATAATTACTGCATGGACTACTTTGGAGGCAAAGGCTCTGTTTTCAGCTCCCAACAAGTATCCCTTGCGCTTCTCACATGGCCATGTGTATATTTTCAGAGAAGTGTCAACAACGACTCAGGAGAGTAAAAAACGTTTTGACAACTTAGCTAACATGCCGATAAGGCTTTTCTTCGAAACAGAACACTGGGTCAATCAGTTTTGAATTTGAAACCACACAGCACAAAAAAGACACGGTACCCTGTGAGTGCGACATCCCGGATGAGACCTCATTTTGCAGGGAAACTCTGAGACCTATTACCCAGTAGTGGCCAAAGCTCAAGTCTGGCTTTTAGGGAACAGCTCAAGCCTGACCCAGAGCTGCTGTCCAAACACTGAAGTGAAAACACAAGCGCTTTTCTGTTTGCCTCATTCAGAGCAGCCAGCCTTCGGCAGTCACCTCAAATGACGATGTGCAAGTGAGTCTGAGAAGCCAGAAAACGAAAACGTGCTAGGTGACGGTAGCCTTGAAAGGTCAAAACAAGTGGTCAACAAAACAGTCCGTACATTCCTAGACCCACCACAACACAACTCTGTAGGAAGTCACTTTTGTGGACCCTGGCAAAGCTGCAGTCTCTTGGCAGGCCTTGGGATTCACACCAAGAGCACATATAAACTGTGGAGAGCCTGGTAAATACATATATGTTAAGTGTAAAATCCTCCAGACTGCCATGGAACTTACTGGAGAAAGTGATCCCCAGCACCTGGATGAGCATAAGCATGCAACCTTTCTGGAGGGTTCCTGGGTGCTCTCTGCACCCCTGCATACTCCTGGCCTGCTGCTTCCTCAAAGAGTCAGCTCTAAGGAGCTAGTCCAATGTAAAGAGAGGCTCACCTCACTGTTACTTTACAACAGGACAATGGATACAACCTAAATAACTGAAAGTAGAGCCAATTCAGTAAGTTCTAGTGTACAGTGCAGGAGATGTGATGAACTCAGCTCGTCAGCACAGAAACATCTACACCAAAACAGCTAACAGCGCTGCTCAACGTGTGTACACACTTACGTGTGCAAAGGCCAGAGGGAGCTGCGCTGATTCCAGCCAAGGTGTTTTCCGCAACAGTCTGAGCAAGTGTTAGGTTAGAAGCACAAAACAGAAGCATTTCAGAGGACTGGACAATACAACTGCGCCCTAGGTTCAAGTCTCAACACCGACTGTACCGACCCTCTGGCAGCTTTACCGACGGAACCACAGGAGACAAGAGGTGAGTGCAGCTGTCTGGAGCTGTACAGATCTCAAAAGAGCAGCAGAACTGGCCTGCCATCTCCAGTGCTGCTTCCAAGAGAGGCGGCCGACTCCGAGTCAGGTGTGAACAAGACAGAAGAGACAAAGTGATGTCTTCACTCCTCACACCAAAGGACCTGTTTCCTCCTCCAGTGCACCCCCAAATCCTGCTCAGGATCTCACGGAAGCATTTAGCTCCTCTTTTCTTCCCTACTGATTTTAAACTAAACCAAAAGGGCTGTACCAAAGGCCAGCTCAGGGCCAAGTGACTAATGTCTTGCCTGTTATCAGCACTGTGACCTCTGCAGCCTTTGCAAAGGCTCTGGACTTATGAATAATTTTATGAACTTTAGCAACAGTAAGGACATGAAGTTCACATTCATAAATGCTCTTAACAGCAGCAGCACCCCTTCTTAAAAAGATGGGAAGTCAACACAGATTGTAAAAGATAAATTCACCTCCAATTTCTTTAGAAATAAAATACCGTAAACTTACTTTCCCAAAACACTTTCCTGAGACGTCTAATTCTACAGCCTAGGCGCAGCCTGAGGAAAGACCTTTAGAAAAGACATGGGGGAAAGTATATGAAAGGAACTTGGCATTCAGCCTCAAGCTGACAAGTCTTTGATCTGCCAGAGGGCATGGTTGTAGGTCACATTCTGACCTGGTGTAGTGTTCCTGGAGCCACACACCAGCACCAAGTCCACTTGGACACTGCTACAATTCAGATTACATACTGCTTAGTTTCATGATGCCAGCTGAAGTTGGGGACAGCCTCTTCCCACCCCAAATCCCTCTCCACCAAAGCCCATTTGCACCCTACCTTCCTTTGGGATTTAACAAGTCTTTGCAAATATTTATCTAAAAAGTATAAGCACTATGCTTCTAAAATCCAGTGGCTTATCTACAGAAAGATCCATCCAGAGCCCTCTAGCGATTACTAACGCCTTGAGGGTAAAGTGAAAGTCAGGACAATGTCAAAATGCCCAAAGTCTCCAGATTATAAACCAGTGACCAGGAAAAGTAGCTGAAGGCAATGGCTGAAAGTGAAGGTGCCTCATAAGCACCTTACACCAAGTATAACTCGCCTACACAGCAGGGCGGGAGGCGCAGAGCACAGCAAACAGCAGACGTCCTCTACAGCAACCCTGTCATCTTCCAACAGGATCTGCAAAGCCAGACAGCAGCGAGTCAGCCCTCATCAGCCCATGCTCTAAGGCCATACTTCTCAAGCTTCCTCAACAGTTGACACTCTTCTTTTTCTTTGAGACAGGGTCTCACTATGTGGCTCTGGCTGTCCTGGAACTCGTTATGTAGACCAGGCTGGCCTCAAACTCAGAGAGATCCTCCAGCCTCTGCCTCTCAAGTGCTGAGATTAAAGGTGTATGTTACTAAACCAGTCTGATGGTTTTCTCTTGAAAACACATACATTATGACATCAGGCATACTTAAAGTACTGATTAATCTTAGAACTTACATATTTAATTACTGCAGTTTAAAAATAATTTTCTTTATATAAAATAATTATATACTCAAACTATACCAATTTATCATCTGTCCAAGTAATTCCACTCCCAGATATATACCTGAAAAATTAAAAACACATGTGCAGAGCCAAATGTGGTGGCACATTAAGAAGCTGAGGCAGGAGAGAGGCTGAGAATTCAAGGCCTGCCCAGACTATAAAATGCATGCCACCACACACTCCAAAATAATGTACCACCTGTTCATACAAAATCTTATAAACAAATATGCCAAACATAATTTACTATGGCCAGTAGGTGAAAATGCCCACAGATACCAACAAATGAATGGGTCAACAGAATGTGGTATATCCCTGAAATCGGATTTTATACAGCCATAGTAAAGAATGAAGTACTAACAAATTCTCCAACTTGAACTTTGAAAATAAACTAAGTGTGCCAAGCAGTGTTGGCGCACGCCTTTAATCCCAGCACTCAGGAAGCAGAGGTAGGTGGATCTCTGTGAGTTTAGGCCAGCCTGGTCTACAGAGTGAGATCCAGGCCAGGGCTACACAGAGAAACCCTGTCTCAAAAAAAAAAGAAAAAGGAGGAGGAGGAGGAGAAGAAGAGGAGAAGCTAAGTGAAAGGAAACAGCACAGAAGACTACATATTCTAGGATTCTGCTTACACACAATGCCCAGAACAGGCAAATGCAGAGAATCTACAAGCCGCTACCAGAACTGGGAAACACCCACAAGCTGGGAACTGCAAGTGGACAGGCCTTTTTTTTGTGGGGGAGGGGGGTAAGTTCTGGACTCAGTAGGGGAGGCTGTACATCCTTCTGGATTTAAAAACAGTATACATTTTAAAAGAGTGAGCGTCATACCATGTGTCTTTGCAACTCAATGTTGGCTTTTCATGGATATGTATTAATGGGGCTAGAATGTGGAGGACACAGACAGCTAGAGGAGTCAGCTGTCTCCTTTGCCATACAGGTCCTGGGGCCCAAACTCAGGTCATTAGGCTTGGTGGCCCTTTACTGGCTGAGCCACCTTCCCAGCCCTGCAGCTCAGCTTAAAACAACAAAAACTCAAGGTCATCATCAACAGGTAGACTGACTTTTAGAAAGTCATGATCCTAAGGCGACACAGGTTTCCTGGCAGGAGTGACATTCCAGAGGCCTTCCTGAGGAGCTGGAATCGGTGCACTCTGTAGTGACTACTTAGATAAAAGTGCAGCTCAGACTCAGATACATCAAACTCACTAACCTACGCACTCACTTCAGCTCTACATGGAGCTCACTTGATCTTCACACCTTTAATCCCAGCACTCAGGAGCCAGAGGCAGGTGGATCTCTTATGAGTTCGAGGCCAGCCTGGCCTACATAGTGAGTTTTAGGTCAGCCACGGCTACATATAGTGAGGCCCTGTCTCAAAAACAAAACCAGGGGTAGAAAGATGACTTAGCAGCCAAGAGCACTGCCTGCCTTTGCAGAGGGCCCGAGTCTGACTCCCAGCACTCCCGTGGCAGCTCACAACCATCAAAATTCCAGTTCCAGGAACCTAATGTCCTCCAAGGGCACTAGTCATGCATGTGGTACATACATGCATGCAAAATACCCAAACACACAAAATAAACCTTTAAAAATTAAAACACACACAAAATAAACAAACAAAAACAAGAAAACCTACAAACATCGCCCCTCCCCGCCCCCCCAAGAATGTTTTTAAGATTGGCAAGACTCACAGAAACACTTCAGAAGCCTGGCCCAGTAAAAACTTGAAACCAAAGGCTGGAGTAGAGGACTGTTTTATTTTCATGTTTAGGTTCCAAGTCAAACGGAGCTTAAACAAACATCCCTTGGCTTTTTAAGAGCGGCTTCACAGCTCAACCTTTAGAGGCCAGAATTTATATGGCACAGACCATGCCTGCCATTTTCAAATAAATGGCTTCTGTAAGCTGTGTTTAGCATGCAGGGGAGTTTTTGTTGCTTTGCAGTTATGAGTCAGAGAGAATAAAGCAATTATAAACACATGCACATTCTCTCTCTCTCCGTCTTTTCCCGTCCCTCCATCCCTCCAAGTGTGACAGAGAGACGCCCATCTTTACCGATAACTAGGGGTGCTCTGAAGTCACCTCACCATCTGAAGGCCTCTGTTTGCTCATCACAAAAACATGGAAGAAATGAACCCCAAGGTTTTCAAGTCTTAGGTTCTCAGCAGCCTTTGGATGTTGTTCTTGTGGCTGGGGGAACTCAGTGATGACCTCAGGTAGCTGTCATGATGTGATGTACCTAGGAAGGCACAGCATGCCAAGTGACAAAGTCAGGGAGGAAGGACCAAGGAAAGTCCCCACAGCTCGTGCCGTGTGGGCTACTCCTGCTGGCCCAACAGAGAGAACGAGCCTCTGCCAATTTTCCACGGGATGGGAGTGGTGCCTGGTCTCACCACACCCACCACAGCCAATTTTTCCTAAAAGAAGTCCAGTGGAGACAATAACAGTATGAGGCATCAAGAGCTCTTTATCATGACTAATAGGGCAGATCAGTTTCCATTTTGTTTATTTATTTATTGACAGTTTCTCTGTGTAGCTCTGGCTAGCCTAGAACTCTCTGTAGCCCAGGCTGGCCTCGAACTCAGTGATCTGCCTGCCTCCTGCCTCCCCAGTGCTAGGATATAAGGCCTGTGCCACTATGCCCAGTCAATTTCAATTAAAAAAAAATATTTTCTTTCTCTTACAAAAGAAACTTTCATTCTTAACAGCTGAAGAGAAGCCCACAGTGAGCAACCAACTGCAAGAGTCTCAATTCAGAGACAAGGTCACCCCATGTAGACCAGGCTTGCCTCAAACTCAGAGATTTGCCTTCGAGAGTCTTAAGTCCTATCAGCCCTGCTGTGATGGGACAGCAGCGTCAACAGAGTAGAGGGCACCAGCTGGTGAACTGGTCACGGCTGCCAAACATCAAACGAGGCCAACCTAGAGAGCTGGTTTAGGTGCCTCTCAGGACGGGTTTCTGGAAGAGCTCCTCCACAGGACAGTCCTGGAAAACCTGTCCCTCACTGTTCCCATGCCCACTCCACTCCCCCATTTCTGGTGTGTGTGTGTGTGTGAGATTTGTCAACTGTCTCACCTTTTCCTGGTCACACAGCAGCCGTGTGTGTGTGTGGCTGTCCTATGGCATCGTTACAAGACAAGGAGCTGGGGATCTCCATCAGACCCCCAAGCATGGCCTTCAGTGCCGCATGCTGGTCTACCTGCAGGACTGCAGGCTAGAGTCTGCGCAAGCCTGCCTCTCTGCCCTCTTCTCTGGAGAGGTTCCTTCCACAGCCAAGGAACCAAGGTGATTTAAGAACTTAGTGTTCAACGCTAGACACAAACAGGAGGTGTCCACTGAAGGTGTCTGTGGCAATGCCATGGGGTGACAACAGGGAAGTGTGACTGGCTAGCCAGAGCCAGGCCTTAAGGTCTCACAACCTACTCCTTTCAACAGCAGATAAGGAATGGCAGACTCAGAGAGTCCACCCAAGACCACAAATCAACTCTAAGTTGCAAAGCTTAACCTCAAACTAGGCATGGTTTCTGCCAGAACGCCAGAGCATGAAATTATGTTTGTGCTTTTTTAGAAAGGGTCTGACCACTATCTCCCATATCCTTGTAAATATGACACAATACCAAAAGAGAGTAGCATGTTAAACCTCAGCATAGGGGTTTAAGACATTCAGATACAGTCGTGCCCTTTCTCCTTGAGGGACACATTCAAGGCCCACAGTGAATGTATGAACCTCTTTCAAATACATACAGACCTAGGATAAGGTGTCATTTATAAGCTAGGTACAGTGAGACAGTAACAGTATTTGTCAATATTAGAACATACTGTAATAAAAATTACACAAATTAGTACCCTACATCTTCAGTTGATCTGATAACCAAGATGGCTCCTTAGTGACTAACTGGTGGGTAATTTAGAGCGAATACAACTAACAACGAGAAGACCTGACCAGGTATGGCACGCTCACCTGTACTCTTAGTACCTTAGGACTCAGGAGGCCAAGGCAAGAAGGTACATGGCCACCCTGGGCAATATAGCAAGATCCTGTCTCAAAACCAAACAGTAACAAAAGGACCCCTGGGCAGATGCGAAAGATCCCATGTCACTACTCAGAATTTAAAACTTAGGAATAGTTTACTCCTGGGATTTTTTTTTTTTTTAAATATTCTCACACCTCAGGTACTAGAAACTACTATACTCCCAAATTATCAAACAAATCACAGGTTTTTCACACACACACACACACACACACACACACAAAAAAAAAAAAAAACCCTACCTTTTTTTTTTTTAATATACATATTGGTGTTTGTGAGGGAGTCAGATCCACTGGAACTTGAGTTACAGACAGTGGTGAGCTGCCGTGTGGGTACTAGGACTAGAACTCAGGTCCCCTGGAAAAACAGCCAATGGATGCTCTCAGCCTCTGAGCCCTCTCTCCAGTGGGCACCCCCACCCCGAAAAAAACCCAACTATCTTACAATCAGCAGCTTTATACAGTGCAACTTACTGGCTCCTATCCCCTCATCTGTTGTATGTCTGCAACTCCTGACACCATTTTTTGGTGGTGCTGGGTCTTGAAGCAATGGCCTCTTGCATGGTGCGAGGACGCAGCCTACATACCCACAGCTGACTGTGACTTTAAAGGCGGCACAGACTGTCAGGTCACTGACCGTGCTGCCCAGGTGACTCGCAAAGACAGCTAGCTGATGGCAGCCTCTTGGAAAGGATACAGACTCTGGCCAGACTTCACCGCGAGTTTGTGTGACTCCCAAAACCTAACCTCCTAGGGGGGCCATAGAGCTGTCTAAATACTAAAAGATTTTCCTCAACAAAGGTAAGGGGGTCATTCATCAATTAAAATGGGAGCCACCTGCTCAGTCTCGTGTTCACAAACACTACACATGACAGAACCAAAACTTACAAGGTAGTTACTCTGGGATCTGATTTTTTAAAAAAAATGTCATGAGCTGGGAGTTATGGCACACACCTGTACCCTCAGCACTTGGGAGGTGGGGGGGGGGGCTCGGGAGTTCAAGGTCAACCTCCATTACACAGCAAGTGGGTTACAAAGAGACGCTGTTCTCAAAAATAAAAAATAAAAAAAAGATAAATAAATAAAAAAGTAAGCAATTACCGTCGCAAATACAATTATTTGCTCCAATGCCAAATTCTGTCTTAGCATATAAAACTTTAGGTAACCAAAAACTCAATGTCACCGGAGAAGTGAAACCAAAGTGACATTTGAACCTAGAACCAATGACAGCATGTCCTTCAATTTCAAGGGAAGAGCTTCAGGAACTGAAAGGGCTTTAACGGCATGCACAAAATCTCCAAGGGCACATACACTAGGTAAAGTTTCTGAAGGCTTCTGTATGGTTCAGCCCCTTGGACAGCTCTCTCCTGTCTCCTCTACCCGAAGGTCTAACTGGGATAGGTCTTAGGAAGCACCTGTGGCCTAAAAAGCTGTGACCGAGTCCCAAAGCTTTCTTTGGCTGCAGCCTACAAGCAGGTCCGGCCGTTCTATTTTGGGTCAAGGAGACCTTCTACCACCCCCAAGTGACCTCAAAGTCGACAAGCTCGGTTTGGGAGAAAGCCCTGCGAGAATTTCTAACCAGGCTAGCAGTCAACCCCCGACCCCAAGGCCCTTTCCCGAAAAGGATGGAAATCGGGGGAACGGTCGAGGCAGCGGGAGGGTGGGGGTGGGGGGACGACGGGACGAAGCGGGCCTGTGGGCTCCTCCCGGCCGTCTTCGGTCGGCTCCGGATCCATCCCGCAGCTGGGGCCCGGCCCGGTGGCCAAATCCGGAGGAGCTCGCCCAGAAGCAGGGATTCCCGGGGCGCCCAGAGGGGAGGAGGGAACGAGGCAAAGCGAGGTTAGCAGCCTGCAGGTGCCGCCGAGCCAGGAGGACGAGGTCGCGTGGGGGCTGTGACTAAGAAGAGTGCGGCTCTGCACCGGGGCGGACTGGACACGATCCCCGGGCGGTGACCTTGGTGGGCACGTGGCTCCACCGCGCTGCCCCTCAGTTTCCCCATCTCTAAAGCGGGGAGCTGGGGGGGGGGATCGCGAGGCAAAAAGAGAAAAAAAAAGGCATCTTGGGGTGCTCGGCGGGGCGCTGCGCTCCGCGGCGGCGGCGGGGAGGGGTGGGGGGGGAAGCAGGGAAGCCTCGCACTCCGGGAGTCCCCGGGAGGCGGACCCGGGGCCGGGGGGACTCACCCAGCACGTCGGCCGAGCGGTGGCGGGCCACGAAGCACGCGTCGTCCCCGTAGCACGCGCCTTTCTTGAGCAGGCCCTTACGGAAGTCCTTGCCGAAGCCGCAGCCCGCCGTCACCAGCCCGTAGTCGCCGCCGCCGCCGCCGCCACCGCCGCCCGCCCTGGGGTCGGTCTGCGACAGGCCGCCGAGGACGGCGCGGGCCACCAGCCGCCCGTACGACAGGACTGAGAACATCGCCGCCGCCGCCGCCGCCGCCCCCCCGAGGAGGCGCGGGGCCCGGGGCGCCGGAGGACGCCGAGGCCCGGAGCCGGCTCTCTCCTCCGCCGCAGCCGCGCCGCTGCCGCCGGGGCGTTCCTCAGGGCGGCGCGCACTGACCACCGCCGCCGCCGCCGCCGCCCCTGCCCTCCGCACGGGGCCTCGCACACGCTCCGCGGCGCGCACTGGAGCCAGAGCTAAGTCAGAGCCGGCGGCTCCTCCGCCTCAGCCAAACTGGGGTCCCGGCTGCAGCCGCCACCGCCGCCGCCGCCATCTTCCGCTCCACTAGCGTGTTCCGGGCCGCGCCGGCAGCGCCGCCCCCACCCCCTCTCCGGCCCCGCCCCCTCTTCGCGGCTCAGGTCCAAGCCCCGCCCCTACCGATTCGCGGCCCTATGTAGTCACTAGAATTGAGCGTGCGCGAAGGGTGTGGGCGCGGTGTCTCCTGGGAGTCGTAGTTCAGCAGTTATAGTAGTCGCTTTGGACTTGGCGATCCATGATTTGGATTTCCCAGAGGACTGTCAATTATTGAGAATGAAGAGTAGGCTGTTTTGGGGGATTTTTTTGGTTTGTTGTTTTTTTTTGTGGGGGGGGTTAAGGGTAAGGGGGTAAGGGGAGTCCTTTTTTTTTTTTTCCTCTTTTCCCTATCTCTTTTTTCCCTCTTTTCGGATTTTTAAGAGTCTGCTGGAGCCCAGGCTGACCTCTGTTCTGAGCCCAGGCTGACTCTGTCGCCAAGGTTGGCCTTGAACTCCTGATCTCCTTGACTACAACTTTCCAAGCGCCGGGATTACAAATTGTGCGCCACCATACCCGGCTTAACAATATTTTTTCAAGAGACACACACAAGCACACACACTCTTCATTTCCTTTACATAACTCTAAGAAAACAAGACTCGGGTTCTATACCTTACAGTGTATGCAGTGGGAAACAAGCAGTACACAGACCTAACACTTCCATACCTACGGTGCCTTGAAAGCCCCATGTCTAAAACGTCTGTGTCCCAGATCCTAAGCTTGACTCTACCTGGCCACGCTGGCCGTCTCCCTGCCTCTGAGTTGGACACTATGGCCACCCGAGAACTGACAATGATGAGCCGCTTCCTGTCACCTGCCACAGCTGCTGCCTTGAACTCAAGAGGTCCGTCCCTCGTCAGAAAGAAAGGGCCAGGACTGGCGGCCGTATCTTCAGTCCCTGGCAGTTGGGAGGCAGAGGTAAGCAGATCTGTGAGTTTGGGGCCAGCCTGATTGATACAGCGAGTTACAGGGAAGTCAAGGCTACTTAGACCCTGTCTCAAACACACACACACACACACACACACACACACACACACACACACACACACACCAAAAAAATAAGTAAAACAAAAACAGAAGGAGGAGGAAGAAAAGAGGGGCCACTTCTATTATATTTTTTCTAAAGCTCTCAGCCTAGCTCAAAGATACCAAATATCGATTCCCCCAAATATCGATTATTTTAAGTTATTTCCCTCAGAAATTATTTCGGTTGAATAACAGCTAGGATTTCTTCTTCTTTTTTTTATTATTTTTAAGGGAGTTTTTAAAAAGATTTATTTATTTTTATTTTATGTGTATGAGTGTTTTGCCTGCATGTATATCTGTGTGTCATGTGTGTGCAGTTGCCCATGGGAGCCTGAAGAGAGGATTAGTTCCCTTAGAACTAGAGTTACAGACACGTGTGAGCTGCCTTGTGGGTGATGGGAATCGAACCCAGGTCCTCTAGAAGAGCAGCCCATCCTCTTAACTACTGGACCATCTTTGCAGCCCATAATTATTTTTAGTACAGGGTCTCCTGTAACTTAGGCTGACCTTGAACTTTCTAGCTAGCCAAGGCTGACCTTGAACTCACACCTGATCCTCCTGCCTCCACCAATGCCAATTGCTAGGCATGGTAGGCACACACTACCGTGCCCAGTTTAGCTCATATATAATGTTGTTGTGTGTGCATGGATATACACACACTCGGGTTCCACACCCTAAGCCAGTGGGCACGGTGTATAACCTAGGCCCCAAATACCTTTCAACCTGTTTGGTGCTTTGTTACTGCCTGGCTTCCTGCCAAGCACACAGCTGCCCCCATACCTCTGTTTTTCATCTTTCTTCTACCAATTAGGATGTAATTCTATAGTGGGGGGTGGGGGGTGGGGGTGGGGGTGGGGGGACCCTGCATTTTCTGTCGTTCTCCCAGACCATTTGGGCAAACAGTCAATAACAGTTCCTTCAATGAATGGGTATTTCACTACAGCCCAGGTGCCTCCAGGGTAGGGATAAGTTGGCATCCTATTGTCCTGGTTGAATATAATGCCCGACTCACTAGAGGGGACTTTGTAACTGTCTGGTCTGTTGGGTAGAGGAAAGAACAATGGGCTTGGAATCCTGCATCATAAAGGGATGGACGGAAATGGCTGGATAGATGAAATTCACACATAGAACTGGCCTTTAGTAACCCAGTGTGGAATGATTTTAGTTTAACTTATTGTGTGCGAGTGTGTGTGTGTGTGTGTGTGTGTGTGTGTGTGTGTGTGTGTGTGTATACTTGTGCACGCTCGCATACGCATGATGTGGGGAGTTGGGGACTGCCATAGTGCACGCGTGATCTCGGAGGACAGCTGTCAGGAACCAGCTTTCTCCTGCCGCCTTACATGGCTTAGGGACCACACTCGGGGGTCCAGGAGTGCACAGGAAATGCCTGGACCTGCTGAGCCAACTCTCAAGCCCCAGAATTTTTAACTGTAGCATAAAAATATCTCATCCAGGAATATTTGCCTTTTCCCAGATTCACTTCAAACGGGATCCCAGCTACTCTGGAGATTCCTATTTAATGTTCTTCTTAAAAATATATACATAGTTTCTTAATAAAACCTAGAGTCCTGCCAATTACCCACTCAGCACACATTATTATGTCCACCCTAATGACTCTCATCCTTAAACACTCTTGCAGTTCACAGTGTGCCAAGTCCAAGCTTCTGGAACTCAAAGGTTTCTGTCGGAATTAAGCCTGATAAGTCGCTTCCCATAGTGAGTGGCACTTGGTTGGATATACGGATAAAACAGAAGTTCACTCTGGGGATAAAGGAAAGCATTCACACATTGCCTTATATATATATGCATATGCTACAAGAATTTGTGCATCTCTAGAAGAGGAGGCGGTGCCTCTCTGGAATATTCTGCTTGGCATTTCCGTCTCTGCCAAGTGAGCGAAAGGTTGTTCTTTAAACCACGCACACCACTAGCCAGTTCCAGCCAGTCAGGTAATCTTACCCCAAGGACAAGCTTTTTTAAGATGGTATGTCAACCCGTTTCTTGCCTTGTCCGACTCCTGCAGACCAGTCAAACTTATTTTCAAGGCATCTATAATTACCCAATTTCCGTGTCAGTCATGAGAACCGGTTGGATGGGCCAGTGGGAACACAGGTGGCTCACTTGCCTGGCATTTGCCGTAACCTACCTCCCAAGGAAGCCAGCAACCGCTGCGGTGATGGGGCCGCTGGTCTCAGTGTGGTGACTTTGGGGGTCACTTGCCTGGAGTATGAAGCGACTGAGATTCCTGCCGGACTGGTTGCTCCGTGAGGCATGTGGCTAACAGTCCTTTCTCAAAGCTTGTGTTTGGGGGGGCGGGGGCAGTCCCTAAAGAAGAGGTTCCCTGGAATCAGCGGTTCTAGTGCCCGCTCTGGAGTTTCACCTGAGAAGCCAGGGGAGAAGGCTTTGCAAAACACCTCTCTCTGGCCCTCCCCTCGGGGCACAATTCAGATTTGACATTTTGCTGGACTTGAGAAACCCTTAGCCAAGTTACATTCCTAGCACTTCAGGGATTCCTGGGAGGTCAGTGGCTGCTCTCCGGGGCCAAGAAGTGCTGCAAATACCATCTGGGCTCGGGGCACCTCTGGACCATTAGGAAAGAGATTTGCACGGGATTGCCACAGCCTCAGCTCCTAAAAAAAAGAAAAGAGAAAAGAGGCATGCATTTTCTAATGAGAACTGCCTGCCAGGCCAGGCCAAAGATCTCCTCTGCTCTCCTTGTTGCTAGCCTAACCGAAAGGAACACTTTGCCATTAATTGGTGGTAAGGTTTCTCAACATTGAGACTATTGACATTTGGGACGGGTATGTCTTTGACGGAGAGGTTGCCTTGGACACCAGAGGTGACGGGCAGCAGCATCTCTGGCTTCTTACCCAGAAGATGCTGGAAGCACCCTGCCACTCCCAGAAGGTTAACTGAAAAATGTTTGAGCTGTTGCCAGATACCCCCCGGAGGGTACAGTCACCGCTCGCTGGTTTAGAACCAGTGAGTTATGGTAATACCAGGCAAGCGGACAGATAATTGCCAAGCACTCATTAGGTTAAAAACACCCACTGAGGCTCGGATGGGAGAGAAAATGCAGCTGCCATCAGTCATCCAAGGAGGCGGAATCAGGAAGGAGCAGCTGGCCCCAAGGGTGGAGGACCCCAGGACACATGGAGAAGCAGCATCCTAGGAGTTGGAGCCTGGGCTCAGCAGGTAGGTGCTCACAGCATGCAGGAGGCCTCAGGTTTGATCGCTAGCACACATAAACCAAACATACTTGTACTCTCTTCCCTCAGGGGGTGGAAACAGGGGAATTCAAGGTCACTATCAGCTATATAGTGAGTCCCAGGCCAGCACAGGTTGCTTAAGGCCTTTCCTTCCTCCCTTCCTTCCTCCCTTCCTTCCTCCCTCCCTCCCTCCCTTCCTTCCTTTCTTCCTATTTTTCTTTTCAAGACAGGGTTTCTCTGTGTAACCCTGGCTGTCCTGGAACTCCTTCTGTACACCAGGCTGGTCTTGAACTCACAGAGATCCGCCTGCTTCTGCCTCCCGAGTGCTGGGATTAAAGGCGTGCGCTGCTGCCGCCGCCGCCACCGCCGCCGCCGCCGCCGCCGCCGCCGCCACCACCACCACCACCACCACGACTACCACCACCAGGCTTTTGGGGGAGGGGAGCCAGGCGGTGGTGGGGCACGCCTTTAATCCCAACACTCGAGGCAGAGCCAGGTGGATCTCTGTGAGTTCAAGGCCAGCCTGGTCTACAGAGTGAGATCCAAGACAGGCACCAAAACTACACAAAGAAACCCTGTCTCGGAAAAAAGAAAAGAAGAAGAAGGAGAAGGAGGAGGAGGAGGAGGAGGAGGAGGAGGAGGAGGAGGAGGAGGAGGAAGAAGAAGAAGAAGAAGAGAAGAAGAAAGAAAGAAAGAAAGAAAGAAAGAAAGAAAGAAAGAAAGAAAGAAAGAAAGAAAGAAAAGAAAAAGGAAAAAAATAGCCAGATACAAAAGGGCAGTGTGTCCCAAGCTTCCACTTCTATAAATGTTCAGAACAGGCCAGTCCATCCAGTGAGAAAGCAGATTAGTGTTGCCAGACCTGATGGGAGAGGAAGCTGGAGAATGAGTGGGTACCAGGTTGCTCGTGGGGAACTTCAGAGTCTGGAATCCCACAGTGACAATGGTGGCCCAGCCTTATAAAATCTGTAAATAGCCACTGGATAGTAGACTGTAAAGAGAACTTCATGGAGTGTGAATTGTATGTCAGTTAAAAAGGCCGTACAGAGGGTCGCCCATGCCAGTCTGGGGGTACACAAGGCCAACCCAGCTACCCTGTGCTTCATTTATTTTTTTAGCACTTATTTAGTGGTTCTTGGAATTGAACCTAGAGCCTCAAGCAGGCTAGGTGTTGGTGCTTAATACTGAATGCCAACTTGTTAGGCTCTAGACTCACCTAGGAGACAAACCGCTGGGCAGGAGGGATTTCTAGACTGGTTAATTGGGTGGGAAGCTCCACCCTAAATTGTAACACGGGTCCATTGGGCTGGGCTCCCACATTGGATAAAAAGAAGTCGGCCAGCTGAGCACTGGCGATCATCTCCCTCTGCTTCCTGACTTCGGGAATCAGGATGCTCAGCTCCTACCAAGTGAGTTCCAGGGAAGAAACTCAGGGCCTCAGGTTTTAGGAGCTAAACCAACTCTATGGCCCCGCCCCATGGATGCCACGTGACCATAAGCCTCAAGCCCCTCCCACCGTTACTTTCCGGTCGCGGTGAACTGTGAACTGCAAACAAGCCCTCCCTCCCTTAAATTGCTCGTGTCCAGTATTTTATTACAGCATCGAGAAAAATAACGAATACACCAAGCAGGTGTTGTTCCGTTGGGCTACATCCCCAGCCCCCCAACTCCCCCCCCCCTTTAACAATTTTGAAACCGTTTTCCTGGGTTTCCCAGGCTCCCTTGAGTCCACAGTCGTCCTGCCTCAGCCTCCTGAGTCCCTGGGATTGTAGGTGTGAGTCACTAGACCTGGCTACCAAATGCTTTTACTATCCCAGTTAATGTAGTGGTAATAGCGGTAAGCCAGGATAAGCTGAAAAGCGGCATACACTGAGCACGCACCATGCTCTTTGCCTACAGCACCTCTGACATATTAAGACCATCCAACACCCCTTAGGACATCACCCACCCCCTCTTGAAAATGCTTTACTGCCTCCTATTGCAAACTCCAGATTCTGGGGTGGGGGAGGAGGAGATAAACAGCAGAATAATCCTGTCCTGTCCTCACTTGGTCATAGCATTCATTTTCCTTAGTGTCTAGGTAAAATTCAGGTTTCCCAAGAGCAGGGAATCGTATCCATCATATCTGGTCTTTGCAGCCCTTTATCTCAAGGATTCAGTGGCATGCCCGCTATTTAACAGACACTAAGTAAACGTCTAATGACAGACCAGGCTGTGTAAACCTTTGAGGTCACACAGAACAAGCAGCCTGCTTTACAGCTGAGGAAAGGGGGAGAATATAAAATTTATCCCACGGGGGGCCGGGCAATGGTGGCGCACGCCTTTAATCCCAGCACTTGGGAGGCAGAAGTAGGCAGATCTCTGTGAGTTCGAGGCCAGCCTGGCCTACAAAGTGAGTTCCAGGAAAGGCGCAAAGCTACACCAAGAAAACTTGTCTCAAAAAAAAAAAAAAATTAAAAATTTTAAAAATTTTAAAAGGCTGAGTCTGCTGGTACAGGCTTTTAATCCCAGCACCCAGAAGGCAGAGGCAGGTGCATCTCTGTGAGTTCGAGGCCAGCCTGGTCTATACAGTGAGTTTCAGGACAGCCAGGGCTACACAGAGAAACCCTGTCTTGAAAAAAAAAAAAAAGTAAACAAATCCCAGAAAACTCCATAAGAAGCCAATGGTGGTTGATTGTTAGTGGTCTAAACTGGAGACCTGGGGAGGTGTCTAGGCTCCTCCTAGAGGCTAAAGACTAGGCAGGAATTAGGCACCATCAGTGCTCATATGAACCATTGGCTCATATTGCTTTGCTGGAATGAGGTGGTCATGTTTCCCCTCCTGAAGCCCATAGCCGCCTCTCCATTCTCCGATAACAGAATTTTGTTCTCTTGGAGGGAAAACAATCCACCGTCTCTGAGATTTGTGCACTTGGACCCATGTTCCAGGAGCAGACACCTTGGGCCGGGAGAGGTGGCTTGGCTGGCAAGCCTGAGGAGCTGAGTTCGAATCCCAAGCACCTACATAAAAAGCCAGGTTCAGTAGTTGTGCCCCTACAATCCTGGTGCTGCGGAGGCAGATCCAGGCTCCCTGGTGTTCCCTGGTGCTCCCTGGTGAGGTCCAGGGTTAGGGAGAGATACTAACTCGAAAACTAAGGTGAGGAGCCACTGAGAAAGACATCCAACATCAACCTCTGGCTTCTGCCCACATAGCTGCGCGTGCACGCGCACACTTGCACCAGGGCACACGCACTCGGGAATGTGTCAACTTGGAGGCATGACCCAGCTCTGGCCAATTGGCACATCGTATTCTCTTGGTCATAGTCACTGATGGAAAGAGGAAGCACCTGACCAGCGTCGAACCAATGAAATCCATTTTGAGATTGTGTAGAAAGCAGGAGGGATCGATGCCCAACGCGCAAATGTGGTGCACACTTGGGACTCTGGGGGCCGCCACTCCCGACTTCTCGGGAAGAAACCAACTGTGGCATTCACCGAAGCCTCTTGGAAACCCAGCCTCACTCAAGGGAGGATCAGTCGCAAATCACAGGAGGTCCGCCTTGGATGTAAGTCTCCGGCTTTGACTTGCAAAACAAAGAGTCCGGACAGACACACCACGCGACCAGCTCCCATGGCTACCCTAACAGAGTCAAGAACAAAGTTCCCACAACAAAGGCAGCTGTGAGGAGGGAGCTTCTCCACTTATTTGCATACAGGAGGGGAACCGGTGCCTCTTGGCTGAGAAACCACTGAAGGCAATTTCTGACTTCCGGCAAGCATCTGATGGGAGGGCTCGGATAAGATGCTGGGTGTGTAGCCTGTCCCTTCCTCCTTTTTCTTTCTTGAGCTGTCCTGACCCTCTGACATGCCTTCTATGGATACCCGTGGAACCTGTAGATACCTAGTCCCTGAAGTAACCCAGCCTGGGACTAGAAAAGTCAGTTTGATCCCCAGGGAAGCTGTGACTGACCAAGCTGAGTCTTGTATGAGATTTGCACACAGAGCTTAGATTTCTAGACTTCTAGTGACCTGATTTGCACAGCAATGTTACCAGTAGCTGTCTCTCCACAAATCCCAACATGTTCACTGATGTCTCCCTTTTGGAGAGCTTCGAGAAGCAAACACGAGGACCAACCCTAGGGGGCTAAAATAACACATAAAGGTCAGATTTTTGGCGCAATTGGGGTCTTGGGTTTAAAGGTAATTTAACTGGATTCTGGGTCTAGGTGGTTTGAGATATCTGAAGTTGTTCTATTGGGTTGTAACTGCCAAAGATCTAAGGACGAGGGCCTCTGGGGCTGGCCTTGACTTCACCCACGGGGGCTCAGCATTTGTCTTCAGCAAGCAGTTGAGGCCGGGACAAGATGATTGGGGAAAAGTCTGTCTGTCCCAGAGGAGATCTGCCTAAAACTGCTAGGTACCGGTAGACGGAGATTTCACTGCCTGCAACCGTGTCCTAGATAAGCTGCATAATCCTAGCCATGGATATAGGAGTATTTGAGCTTTGCATATTAGTACGTTTTTATTAATGAAAACAAATGAGGGAGGCGGGGTGACCGCGCTGTAACACTATCACTCAGGAAGGCCATGGCAGGAAGATGACAAATTTGAGGCCAGCCTGGGTGACACGGTGAGAGCCTGCCTGACCATGTTTTTTTTTTTTTTTTGTTTGTTTGTTTGTTTTGTTTTACATTCATTAATTGCATGGATGTGTGCACTCATATGCCATGGCCTGTGTACAGCGGTCAGTGGACAACCTGCAGGAGCCAGCTCTCTCCTTCCGCTATGCATAAAGAAAGATTCCCCCACCCCCTAAAACAGGGTCCTAACACAGGCCCAAAGTGCAGGAAGTCTGCCGCCTGTGAAAGTCCTGGAACATGGCTAACCGGACTCGCGTGCCCAGAGATTGCAAAAACGGGCAATTTGACACACCTTCAAAACGTTGTGAATCCAGCACAACGGCTTCTGGATGAGGGAAGCCATGCCCACCTACCTCCCTCCTTCCTACTCTAAATTACACAAGCTGCCCTCAGCCAGCATGGCGGTTCTCCCCGGGCACTAGCAGGCACTGTGCTGCTGGGTCTCTGGGCACCCCTCCCCTCTCAGACCAATAAAAGTTGGCTCTTACCCTTCAGGTGGATCTAAGTTGTCACTCTTTCGTTTCCCTCTGCCAGGTTAATTCTTACTACGGGGACCTCTGGCGTCAAACTGGAGTTATCAGGCCTGGCAGCAGGCACCCTTATTTGCCGAGCTATCTCACCGGTGGTGTTGGGGATCGAACTCACGGCCTCCTGAATGCTAGGCGAACACTGCCCCTGTACTACTCCCAGTCCTTTCTGCCTCAAAATAAATAATCAAAATCTTGAAATTTAAAAAATGAAAAGGGCTGGGGGTAGGGGGTGGCACTCACTTCTAATCCCAGCACTAGGGAGGCAGAGGCATTCAGAGCTCTGTGGATTCAAGGCCAGCCTGGGGGCTGGAGAGATGGCTCATGGGTTAAGGGTTGCTCTTCAGTGGTCCTGAGTTCAATTCCCAGCCTCCACACGGTGGCTCACAACCATCTATAATGGGATCTAATGTCCTCTTATGTCTAGTGACATTTCTATACTTGCGAATAGAGCACTCATTTGCATAAATAAATAAATAAATCTTTTAAGGCCAGCCTGGTCTACATAGAGAGCTCCAGGCCAGCCTGGGCTACATGCTGAGACCATCAATGAGTAAAATACAATACGTACAGAAGACTAGTGAAGGTAGATCCTTGTGTTTCCACATCAAGCAGAAAATGAAAGCCCCAAAGCCAAGCTGTGAGAGGGCTGGGGGAGGCCAGGGCCTGAGAGCCTGAGGCAGATGGAAACAGACTTGCTCCTGACATCCAGGAGGGCTGCATTGTTCTAGAAAATATGCTCCAGTCACCTGCCAGGACAAAGCCTGGAGCGGAGAGAACAGCGGCCTAGGCCGGAAGCAGATGTTCAGGCTGGAATCGCCTAGGAAACAGACCCGGCAGCTGTGAGAGCGAAGGAAGCTTTTCAAGACCTGAGAGGCTTTAAGAGGGGAAAAAAGACCCACAAGTCTTAGGAAACCCGAGAAGGAGCTGAGGTAGGTTTTTGTTTTTGTTTTTTTCTCCCCTTAAGTGTGACTCAAGATTAGTCATCCCTCTGGGAAGATTTAAACTGGCAGCTGGGTTTTGTGGTTTAAGCCTGTACGGAGATCTAAAGCGGAAAGATCGAAAGTTCAAGGCCAGGGTTAAGAAATGGCTCAGCATGAAAAAGGTACTCGCACCAAGCCTGATGACCTGAGTTCGATCCTTGGAACATGCAAATTGTCCTCTGGTCTCCGTATTTGCACTATAGCACCTGTGTAAACACACACACACACACACACACACTGTTAATTTTTTTTTTCACAAAGAGTTCAAAGCCAGCCTGAACTACATATGAAGGCTCTGTGTCAAAATAAAAGTGAATTTGATCCCTGACTTCATACACAAATTCCACAAAATGAGCCCAGTGGTGGTGGCACACGCTTTTAATCCCAGCACTCAGGAGGCAGAGGCAAGTGGATCTCTGTGAGTTCGAGGCCAACCTGGTCTACAGAGTGAGTTCCAGGACAGCCAGGGATAACCACAGAGAAACCCTGTCTTGGTAGAAAAAAAAAAAGAACAAAAAAACAACAAAAAACAAATTCCACAAAATGAAGAAAGAAAGAAAAGAGAAAATAACTCCAGGCAGTAAAAGTATTTTTTTAATAATTTCTTTTTATTTTATTCACATTGGTGTTTTGCCGGCAGATATGTCTGTATGAGGGCATCAGATCCCCTGGAACAGGAGTTCACAGACAGCTGTGAACTGCCATGTGGGTGCTGGGAATTGAACCTGGGTCCTCTGGAAGAGTAGCTGGTGCTTTTAACCGTTGAGCCATCTCTCCAGCCCCCAGTAAAAGCAAATTTTCAATCATTTATTTATTTATTTATTCTTTCTTTCTTTCTTTTTTTTCGAGACAGGGTTCCTCTGTGTAGCTTTGCGCCTTTCCTGGAACTCGCTTTGTAGTCCAGGCTGGCCTCGAACTCACAGAGATCCGCCTGCCTCTGCCTCCCGAGTGCTGGGATTAAAGGCGTGTGCCACCACCGCATGGCTTCAATCATTTATTATTTAAAAATTTTATTTATTACTATGTGTGTGTATAATGTGTGTGGGGGTGTATGTGTGTGGAGGTCAGAAGACAACTTTGTGGGATTGGTTCTCTCCCCACTTTTATGTGGGTCCCAGGGATCCAACTCCAGTTACGGAGCTTCTTGTATAATATTTGAGGGACCAGCCTTAATATTATACATCCCAGGGGCTCAGGAGAGAGAACTACTAACGGCGAGGACTATTATCAGGAAATATAATCTCAGCACACCAAGTTCTATAGTCCACTTGCTTTAATTCCTCTGGCATAACATCCTTTATACACAGCTTCAGTTCTGTTCTCACGTCTAGCTCCTTTCTTGCCTGATTTCTCTCTATATTTATCTACTGTCCCCTCTATGTTCTATCTTAATTCCTTTGTCTAGTTCTGCCCCTTCTAGGTTCTCATCCATCTTGTTCCTTCCCATATCATCTCCTCTCCCGTCTCCTTCTCTCTCATCTGGCTCTTCCTCATCTTCCATCTCATTCCTCTAGTACTCTCCGGTAGCCCTTCAATCTACTTCTTCCCCATCTTAGTTCGTTCCTCTCCAGTTCTTACCCATCTCGTTCTTCCATTCTCTTCTCCCCTCTCTGTCCTCTGCTTTACAGTTATATATCTCTCCAAAATCACAATCCTCCCCTCCACCCAGGACACTCAGCCTGAACTTCCTCAGGCAGTGATTGTCCACTATCAGGATCAAATGGAGGGTTGATAAGAATTACAAAGAGGGGCACTAGTTGTTAATTACCATTTGTGACCCAAAGGGGAAGTGACTAATGAATTAACTAAAGGCTAAATATGGGTAATATCTAAGAAGAGGGATCTTATGTGCACAACTATAATCTTAAATGTGTTTGGTAAAGGATGTTAAAAATCTATAAGTTGCTAGGTCAATGGGAGAAAATAAAACTGTCTTCTTGCCGGGCGGTGGTGGCCGCCGGGCGGTGGTGGCGCACGCCTTTAATCCCAGCACTCGGGAGGCAGAGCCAGGCGGATCTCTGTGAGTTCGAGGCCAGCCTGGGCTACCAAGTGAGTCCCAGGAAAGGCGCAAAGCTACACAGAGAAACCCTGTCTCGAAAAATCAAAAAAAAAAAAAACAAAAAAAAAAAAACAAAAACTGTCTTCTTTTTTCCTGTGGCTCCTATCTGTCCAAGCTGTCTGCCGTTTTTTTTTCTGCAGGGTGGGGGAAAGTGTGCTCAGTCTCTAGGCAACCTGTGTACAGCTAGATGCCTCTGGTGATAGCTAAAGGGAGATCTGGAACTGGAGGTAAGATTTGGGAAAGGAGGAAGTTAAGTTTAATTAGCACATCCACCAGGCCTTCTCAAACAGGTAGCCTGGATGCTTAAGTCTGTTCTTAGAGAGTACAGAGGTATCTCTGATAAGGTACTTTCTTCCATCCGGTGATGGACCTGGCCGGATGCTACCAATAATGATAATTACAGGGAGGCTTGAACTGGGAGTTCTGGCTGAGCATAGCTGTTAGCACAGAAGGTTATCTAAATATTCCTAGAAGTGGTTAGGTAAGTAGTTAGAGGTCTATAAAGTTAGTAAGGCTGTAAGAAAGGAGGGGTCTGAGCTAAATTGTGTAAAGCTACTACTTAATGTCCACCTGACCTAGGCGGTGTCCCCTTGTGGAATTTACCTTAAGTCAGGAGACTCGCCTGTGGGTTGTTATCACTGTTAATCCTCGGAAATTGGGTGACCACCTGGGTGATGTCTCCTTTAGTCCTTGAAAGTGGCTAGGGGAGATATCTGATTCCAGAGAAAGCCTTTCCTGAGGCTGTTCTCCAAATGCCTGGAATGTGTATGTCCAGAGAGTGATCAGTCCACATTGTTAGCCCTTCTTAGGAAAAATCAATTGGGAAAACTATGAAGGCACACATGATTTTCATAACAGAATACAGCTGATATATAACAAGCCAAGTAACACCAAAAACTCCTTGGGATTTGGCTTCCTCTGGAGGAATTCCCTGATCCCTCCAGGTAGTGACTTTGCCATAACCAGCTGAGTTCTTATGATATTCCTGCGGCCCGCAGCAGGAGCTTGTCTGGCAAGCTCTTCCCAATCAGCCAATCTCACTGTTCATTTGTTAGAAACATATTATTATTACATTTTCATGATTAGTGGGTATACACATGTGCACTCACATGTGAGTTTGTGGGTGTGTGTTCATTTTCTCCTTCTACCATGTGGGGTTCAGGAATTGAATTCGGATTCTTAGGCTTGTGTGTCAAGTGTCTTAAGCCACTGAGCAACCTCGATGGCCCACAGTTTGTTTTGTGTGGCCAGGTTTCAGTATATAGCCCTGGCTGGCTTAGAATTCTCTTTATAGACTGTGTTGCCCTCAAGCTCACGGAGATCGGTCTGCCTCTGTCTCTCCAGTACTTGAATAAAAGATGTGTGCCACATCTGGCATAAACCCCCTCTTAAATTACCTTCATTTATTTATTTGGCATATGTGTGCACCACATCATGTATGTAGAGGTCAGAGGCTATCTCGAGAAGGTAGGTTCCATCTTTGTATGGGTTCCAGGGATTGAACTCAAGACATCAAGCTTAGTAGCAGGTATCTTTACCCACTGAGCCATCCCGGCAGCCCTAATGTTTTGTTTGAGAGTTAAAACCTCAGGGCTGTGGATGTGTATAGCACTTATCTAACATGCATAAGGTTCTGGACTCAAGCCCCAGGACCTGCCCTCACCCCACTGCACTGTAAAAGAGACAAAGAAAAAAATGGAAGGAAGAAGAAAAGCCATGGTTGGGAAACATTCTTTTTTGGTTTGTGACATGTGCCTGGTATTCAAAGAGGTAGAAGAGGGCATAGGATCACTTAGATCCCCTGGAACTGGAGTTACAGATGGATATGAACTGCCATGTGGGTACTGGGAACGCAACCTGGGTCCTCTTTGAGAGAGTACCAAATGCTCTTAACAACTGAGCTGTCTGCCTCTCCAGCCCCTTTGGGCTTCTCTCTCTCTCTCTCTCTCTCTCTCTCTCTCTCTCTCTCTCTCTCTCTCTCTCTCTCTCTCTTTTTAAGGCTCTCACTCTGTATCCCAAAACGCCCGGGAACTCACTATGTAGCCCAGGCTAGCCTGCTTCGGACTCACAGCAATCTCAGAGGACCGGGTGGCCAAACCAGGGCCATAACAGGGTCCCCTGGCAGCCCTGACTTGGACCAGGCCTTAGTTTCGGTTCACTAGGATGGGCTGGAGCTGAGCAAGCAAGTCTCGGGAAAACCACAGCTTAGGGGCAACCCATCAACAGCCCCCCCCCCGCCCCCCCACCAGCCTCCTGCCGGCTCAGCAGGCCCCCTGAAGCCCCTTCTTCTGGCTCAGCAGATGCCCCCCAGACTTCTCCTAACTAAAGATAGCCTTCCCTACCCTCTCCTCAACAAGTCCCTAGCTGCTAGACCCTCCCACCAATGGGCCCCTAACCACTACAGCCTCCCACCAATCAGCTCCCAGGATAATCTTTTCTCCACCAATCAACACCAGATTAATCCCTCCTCCCTGGAATTCCCCTAACTGCTTAAAAGGAGTTTGTGACACCCCCTTTGGGGTCGCTCTGTGCCACCTCATCATGCTGGAAATAAACGCTCTTGCTAAATTGCATACTTGACTGTTGGTCTTTCTTGGGGGCTTCTCTTGAACACAATCCTCATCTCAGCATCCTGAAAGCTGGAAGAGAAGAATATTCATAATGCATACAGTCAAGAAAGAATTCCTATCTGGAGACTAAAGAGATGACTCCGTGGCAAGAACATGCTGCTCTTTCAGAGGACCCAAGTTCAGTTCCCAGCACTCATCTTAGTAACTCCAGCTCCAGAGATCAGTCACGTGCACAAAGAAGGAACTCATATCCGGAATACACAGATAACTGCACATAAATAAGGAAAAAGTAACAACAAAAGAAGTTTAAATGCAGCCAGGTGGTGGTGGCGGCGGCGGCGGCGGCGGCGGCGGCGGCGGCGGCGCACGCCTTTAATCCCAGCACTCGGGAAGCAGAGCCAGGTGGATCTCTGTGAGAGCGAGATCCAGGACAGGCACCAAAACCACACAGAGAAACCCTGTCTCAAAAAAACAAACAAAAAGTTTAAATGCCCACAGGGCAACTCAGAAACAAACAAACAAAATCCTTGTATCCAATAAATGGGAAGAGATACCCACTCTAAGGAGTCCACAGAGATGCCTGCAGTACCCAGGCTAGCTCCAGCAGTATAGAGGTGAGCTCTTGACTTTGAACCAAGACGTGGGTGAGACGTGGAGAATAGAAACTGAAGAGAAGGCTGCATGCACAGCGTAAGGACCTGAGTTCGAGCCTCAGAACCCACCTGATCCACACTAGATGTCTAGATTTGGTGGTGAGTTTTTTGTAGTCCCTGAGAAAGGCAGATTCCTGGGCCTCCCTGGCCTGGCCTCCTAGCCTACGTGGCAAGCGCCAGGCCAATGAGAGGTCCTGTCTCAAAAAAGAAGATGGGCTGGGCGGTGGTGGCGGCTGCCTTTTATCCCAGCACGTGGGAGGCAGAGCTAGGCGCATCTCTGTGAGTTCAAGGCCAGCCTGGTCTACAGAGTGAGATACAGAACAGGCACCAAAATTACACAGAGAAACCCTGTCTCAGAACCCCCCCCCCCCCAAAAAAAAGATGAACATTGCCTGAGGAACAACAACAAAGGAACACACACACACACACACACACACACACACCAGCCTTTCAATATCCTGGAGAAAACTGGGCATGTTGACTCATGCCTATAACCCCAACACTCAGGAGGCTGAGGCAGGAGAATTGCTGAGAGTTTGAGGCTGGCCTGGACTATTTAGTGTCCTGGTGTATGTGAGGGGGAGTGGCGGGCAGTGTGTCAAACAACAGGATGGTGTAAGCTAAAACATTTTATCCTGCAGGGAATCTCATTAGACAGGAAGTAAGCCACTCAAGATAGCATCAGGAAGTCCCTAAAACTGACCAGATTCACTAGCAGGGGAGGGGGGGCTTCCCCGCCCCCAAGCATATATAACTAGGAAGGGCTGTTGTGAGTCATTCCAAACCGCGTTTCCTGGAAGATCCTCTACTCTGTAGTCTGTGGAGCTACCCACAGGTTGTGCAGCATTCACAGGGTTCCAGGTATTGTGAGCTGTCAACCATGCTGGGTTGGGCTTTAGTGATGCAGCTGTCCGTGAGTCACTTCTGCTTCTGTAAGTGACCCCTCTGCCCATATTCCTGTTAACAACCCCAATAAAACCCCTTGGGTCCCCAAGTTGGACTTTGGTCTGTTCTTGGTTCCTTCTCTACTGAGGGTGAGTCAATGTTTATTCACATATCCCCAGGAAGTCTCACACAACACAAAAGGAAAGCCCTGTCTCCAGGTTGGGGGGGGGTGGGGGGATTCCAGGGGGCCGGAAGTTCAACGCTGAAATGCGGAAGTAAAACCTTGGTGAAGTTGGGCAAGATGAAGGGACTTCTCCCACGGGTCATTTGGGGGTTACAGAAAAAAAATTCGGCTTATTTGGGGTGTGGAGTAATGCAGGGTGGGGAGAAGTCACATGGTCTTCCTTTTGGTCCTTGCCTCTGTTCCCGCCACGCAGAGTTTCTTTTTCTCACTGCACGGGAAAGCAATTCTCAAATGCCCGTCTCGGTCACCCCGACGCCCGTTCCGAGTCAGCTAGCAGGCTTTGCAGTTCATTACTGGGGACAGAGAAAAGTGAGCGGCAGGAACGTCAAAAATGAAAACCTGACTCATCCAAACGCCCTGCAGGAAGGTATTTAGCTTGCCAAAGACCAAAACAGTTCATGCTGGTGACGCTAGCCAGGCGTGGTGGTGCAGACCTTTGATCCCGGCACTCAGGAGGCCGAGGCAGGTGGAACCCTGAGGCTAGGCTGGTCTCAAAAACAAAAGATAGTAAAGCCACTTCAAAGGGCTGAGGAAGCAGGACACTCAGTCTACCGGACACCAAACTCGTTAACCTCCTGCAGGGTAACGAAGGTGTTAAGCCTCCTGGGGTTTTTTGCCCCTCCCCCACTGCTGAGAGATCATTCCAGACTCCCCCAGGTGGATACCAGGCACGGAGGGGACTGTTATCTCTTGGTCTTATTTCCAAATTTTGGATGTTCTTCCTAAAGGGAAATAGTTTGGCTTAGAGTGCTGGCAGTGTTTGTTCTCTGACCTCCAATATATCTTCCTCTGTTCCCACCCTCCTCCCCTCCCCGGGCCTCTCTTTACCCTGGTGACCCATCTCCATGTCTTCTGGTATTTCAACACTTTGCTCTGAAGGTAGACATTCTGAAACCTTATTAACCTCTTTCTTAGGTTTTTTGTTTTTGTTTTTGTTTTTGATATTTTTTTACACTTTAGGTTTTATGTGTTTGTTTTTTGAGATAGGGTGTCCCGTAGTTCAGGCCGCCTCGAACTCACTAGGAAACACAGGATGACCTTGAAGTCCTGATCCTTTTGTCTCCACCTCCCAAGTGCTGGGTTTACAGTTGTGGGGTCACCACGCCCAACGGAACCGCTTTCAAAATGTGAGTAGGCTTCCCAAAAAAAAAATAAAATAAAATACCTTGGACTATGGGGATCCAGCCCCTCGATAGTCCCCTCCCAGGGTCTGGGAAGAATCTACAACCAGCTGATAATTAATCTTTGATGAAAAGAAATGAATCTATGTACACGAAACTCCTTAGTCCATATACTTTATTCTTCTGAGTCAGTCCTCTCTCTACAAGCTTATACTCTGCTCTCATTTTTAGCTCCTTTCTTGCCCAATTTCTCTTTACATTTATCTGTTGTCCCCTCCAGGTTCTATCTTAATTCCTTCATCTAGTTCTGCCCCTTCTAGGTTTTTATCCATCTAGTTCTTTCCCATATCAGCTCCTCTCCCATCTCCTTCTCTCTCATCTTGTTCTTCCCCATCTCAGTTTGTTCCTCAAGTTCTTACCCATCTAGTTCTTCCATTCTCTTTTTTCTTCTCTGTCCTTCAGTGCCCTGGAAGTCCTGTATATATACACTTACAAGCAGTATTCCCTTAGCAGTTTAAAGCCAGGCTTCCAGAGTCAAATGGAGGGCTGATAAGAATCACAGAGAGGCAATAACCATTAATTGTCATTTGCAACCCCAAAGGGAAGAGACCAATGGGGAAATGAATTAACTAAAGGCTAAATTCAGGTAATATCTAAGAAGAGGGCTCTTATGTGCTCAACTATTGTCTTAAACGTGATTAGTAGAAAATGTTAAGAATCTATAAGTTCAAGGGCTGGAGAGATGGCTCAGTGGTTAAGAGCACTGACTGCTCTTCCAGAGGTCCTGAGTTCAATTCCCAACAACCACATGGTGACTCACAACCACTTATAATGAGATCTGGTGCCCTCTTCTGGCCTGCAGGGACACATGCAGATAGAATACTGTATACATAATAAATAAATATTAAAAAAAAAAAAAAGGATCTATAAGTTGCTAGGTCAATGGGAGAAAATAAAACTGCCTTCTTTTTTCCTGTGGCTCCTATCTGTCCGAGCTATCTGCTGTTTTTTTCTGCAGGGTGGGGAAAATGTGCTCAGTCGCTAGGCAACCTGTGTACAGCTAGATGCCTCCGGTGATAGTTAAAGGGAGATCTGGAACTAGAGATAAGGTTTGGGAAAGAAGGAAGTTAAACTTAATTGGCACATCCGTCAGGCCTTCTCAAACAGGTACCTGGATGCTTAAGTCTGTTCTTAGAGAGTACAGAGGTATCTCTGATAAGGTACTTTCCTCCATCTGGGGATGGACCATGCTGCCAATGACGATAATTACAGGGAGGCTTGAACTGGGGTTCTGGCTGTACATAGCTGTCAGCGCAGAAGGTTATCTAAATATTCCTTTAGCAGAGGGGAAATGATGCCCAATAAATGATGGAAAAGCTACAATAGCACACGAGAAATTCATAGCAGGAAATGGCTGGTAATCAAAACCCGAATATCACCAACGCTCCTTGAACCTTAGCTTGACCTTGGAAGGCCCTTGGCTACTTCCAGGTTTTAGCTTGTCATGATTGGCTGAAATCTGAAATCCTACTTTGTATATTTCTGCGGCTTGCAGCAATAAAAGGCATGGTTTCGAACACCTTTAATTCCAGCACTCAGAAGGCAGAGGCAGGTGGATCTCTGTGAGTTCAATGCCAGCCTGGTCTACTGTGTGAGTTCCAGGACAGCTAGAGCTGTAGAGAGACCCTGTCTCAAACAAACAAAAACAAAAACAAAAACAAAAACAAAAAAACCACCAAAATCCACAAAAGTCATAGTAAATAATGTCGTTTACAGATTTTTTTTAAAATGTGTGCTTATGGGAAAAAAAGGCATTTTATTTCTGAGGGAGAACCCCAGTAAGTCTCTGCCTCAAACTAACAATACACAACTGAATAATTTTTCTGGGAAATCTCTCAACTTTTCTGAAAGAAGGTTCTAGAGCCCATGCCCATGGTAAGTTCTAAGTGTCTTTAAAAACTCTTATTTTTTTCTATATTTTGGGGTGTGTGTGGTGTGTGAGTGGAGGTCAGAGGACAACTTGCCAGATCCCGTTTTCGCCGGCTACCTTGTGGGTCTTGGGTCTGGAATCAGGCTGTCAGGCCTGATGAGAAGCACTTTGACCCGCTGAGCCATTTCCCTGACCCTGAGTGTCTTCCCAACCTCTGTGGTCTCACTGGTTCTCCACACCCAGTAAGTGCTCAATTAACACTGACATTCGTGGAATAAACCGGAGCCAATGAAAAAATAGTTTTTCTTCCCCACGCTTGGAGAGGGAGAGTTTTAATGACCAATGCTGCCACCTGCAGGTAGAAGGTGCAACTGGCATGTCCAGAACCGCAGAGTTTGGAAACCTTCGGGCAGGTTTGGTTAACCTCAAGGCAATGTTACATTTTCTTTAGTTTTATGTGTGCTGGAGCAGCCTGTGCCCATCATTTCCATATGTGGAACTCTGCCCCTTCCCCGGTAATGTTTTCAAGACTTTGAGAGCTTAGTAAATGGCCAGTGCCATGCTCCCCCACATTTTACCACTGCCACGCTTTCTTGTAGGAATCTGAGCACACAGAACAAATCCACAGTCACGTGACTAGCAGGTGTTAGAAGTGGGGGTGGGGGGGAGTTGAACCCAAACACTGCTCTGAGATGTGTTCTAAATTTGACTTTTTAGTTTTTATGTGCATGTGTGTGCCACATAGGTGCAGTACCCGTGGAGGCCAGCAGAGGGCATCACATTCCTAGCACTGGGGTTACACACAGTTTTGAGCCACCGGACCATTGGCGCTGGGAACTGAACTTGGGTCCTAGCATGGGTCCCAGAGGTCAAACTCAGGTTATTAGGCTTGGCAGCAAGTACGTATACCCAATGAGCCTTCAACAGAATGACTATGTGTGTTTGTGTGTGGTTTGCATTTGGATTTGTTTTTGAGATGTTGTCTCGCTATGTAGCCTGGACTGACTTGTATTTCTCTATGTAGATAATGTTGACCTAAAATTCTCAGAATCCACCAGCTTCTGCCTTCCAGCCCTGGGTGCTAGGATTAAAGGAGTGTGTCCATGCCTGGCCTGTGTCTGATCTTTAACATTTTTAAATTTCTTTTTTATTTTGATATCCATTGGTGTTTGACCTGCATGTCTTTGTGAGGGAGTCGGATCCACTAGAACTTGAGTTACAGACAGTTGTGAGCTGCCATGTGCGTGCTGGAAATGGAACCCTGGTCCTCTGGAAGAGCAGCCAGTGCTCTTAACCACAGAGCCACCTCTCCAGCCTCTGATTTTTAACATTTTTAAGGGCAATTTAGATTAACAGAAAACTGAATGGACGGTAGAGAGATTTTTGCCGTACATCCCCGTGCCTCAGCCTGGTGCTGTGCTACTTCTTAGAGAATGTGTCTCTTTTCATCTTTCTCCTGCCCGTCCACGCCTGACACAGGATGTTCCCTAAAACACAGAAACATGCTAGACAAGTCCACAGTAGTCAGTCTCCACAGACACGCTCCTGAAGTGACGATAGAGGGATCAAAAGGTGTACACCCAGAGACAACTGGGAGAGACACTGCTCAGCAGACATCCCAGATACTTCCTGAAAGACAGGACCCATGGTCTGGCTGAGTGGTAGAACCCCAAGCCTTGCTGAGGGAATTGCGGAATAGCAAGGCAGCTAGCTGGAGCTGAAGAACCCCAGGAAGGTTCCTAGGGTTAGATGGGGACCAAAACTCAGGAGCCAAAGATTTATTATCCTGTCTTGTATTTGCTTTTTTTATTTTTTCTCTTTGATTTGTAGAGAAGTTCATTTGGTTCAGGGTTCTGGAGGATTTGTGCCTGCCTGTCTTGGAGATGGAGGGGGAAAGTGTCTCACTATATGGTCCACACTGGCCTTGAACTTGCCTGCCTTAGGGTCCTGAATGCTGGGATTATAGGTGCTTACCGCCATGCCTGGCTTTTAATAAACCACACAGTGGCCCACTAATAATGCATTTTATATGATTTCTTTAAGGATTTATTAATGATGTGTACACGCGTGTCTGGGTGTGTGTATATGTGCATGTGAATGCAGGTGCCCAAAGAGGCCAGAAGAGGGAGTCCTGTCCCTTAGACTCACAGACAGTTGTGAGTTGCCTGGAGTGGGTGCTAGGGACCAAATCCCAGTCTTCTGCAAGGGCAGTAAACAATCTTACCCACGTAGCCATCTCTCCAGACTCGATTTTGCATTTAAATCTGTCCATTCTTCCCATTAAGTTTGGGGACGCGGGTGGAACGTGCTGTAATGCAAGGTGCATCAGCAGTGCCCGTGACAAGGCATCTCGACTTCAGGAAGATGGGACCAAGTGAGGGACTTCCTGCAGGTCCCCCAGAACAAGGACGAAAACACGTTGACAACATAGAACCCCAAACAGACGCTGAGGAGGAAAGAGCAGCTGATCTCGGGGGAATAACAGGGCAGCTCTACCCCATTTTCTGAGGCTCTTTGTATTTTTTTTCTTAGACAAGGTCTCATGTAGCACAGGCTTAGCTTTGACCCTACTGTGCAGCTGAGGCTGACCTTAAACTAACTCCTGATTTTCCTGACTTCCCCTCCTGAGTGCAGGAATTATATGCCTCGAACTCTAATTGGTCTTAATAAAACCCCAGAGCCAGATACCGGGGTAAAGGCTGAAAGATCAGAGAAGCAGAGCAGCCGGCCACCAGATAGTTTTTACCTCGCCAACCCCTCAGCCAAAAAGGGGCTGAGCTCCTGTCTCCTCCCACCTTATATTCCTCTCTCCACCCAGCCACATCACTTCCTGTCTCCACCTCCCAAGTGCTGATATCAAAGGCAATGAGATCCCAAGTGCTAAGATCAAAGGCGTGAGCCTCCACCACCTGGCTCTGTTTCTCTTTTAGACAGATTCAATCTCGCCTAGCCCAGGGTGGCCTTGAACTCCTGATCTTCCTGCTTCCTCCTCCCAAGTGCTGGGATTAAAGGTGTGCGGCACCACTGCCTGGCCTCAATGGTTAACTAGTGGCTTGCTCTGCCCTCTGAGCTCCAGGCATGGTTTATTTGTTAGAGCGCAATCAAAACATCACCACAGCCTCAGGTTCACCTAATGGGAGGAACTGGCATCATTGGTGGGGAACTTCACTCAGTGGGGCTCTCCCAAGCAGTCAAGAGTCTCTAAGTGATAAACTTTAGTGACTACAGACCAAAGTAGATAATTCTGGTCTTTTTTTTTCCCCCCCGAGACAGGGTTTCTCTGTGTAGCTTTGCGCCTTTCCTGGATCTCGCTCTGTAGACCAGGCTGGCCTCGAACTCACAGAGATCCCCCTGGCTCTGCCTCCCAAGTGCTGGGATTAAAGGCATGTGCCACCACCGGACCAGCAATATTCTAGTCTTAAAGACTAACTGAGGGTCCTCTATAATCTGAACAGAGATTCATGTGTTAAGCTGGGCCTTTGCTGCCCCCCCCCCCAAGGTGGCAAACCTAAGCTCACATTAATAATTCAGTCCTGGGTATGGAGAACTGATGTCTTTGGCTCGTCAGTATGGCTGTTACCCAGCCCCAGAGCCTCCTACCCCATAGAGCTCAGCTAATCTTCAAGCCAACAGTGGTGGGCCACTGAACCCTCACTGCTCTGAATCTGACTTCTGAGTCTAAAAGTCAAACTCCCCACTTAACCAGGGCCCCGCTAAAAGTGGGGCCATCTTCCCAGAGCCACCTTTCTGCTTGGTAACACAACAATTCTAGAGAGTTGTGCCCAGTTCTGGCCGTGTTCTTGGCTTACACCGGGGCACGCACACTGGGTTGGAAGCCTCACGGTGTGGGGGAAGCTGTGCTGCCTTTTCTCACACGTTCTTAGCTTACCTACCTTGGAGCCGAGGGGACAGGTCTACAGCATCCAGAGCTGTCAGCTGCAGTTGAGACTGGGAGACCGAGGATGCTCAAATAGACTAGTCAAGCCCTTTCTGTAGTGGGGCCATGAACACTAACAGTGTTATAAACCACACATCCTGTCTCAGGGGGCAGCTGCCTTTAAGTCCCCTAAAAGTCACCCCCCTGCTCACTTTTCTGGTTAGGTCTGACCGAGCACAGGTGAAAGTCATCACTTCAATTATCTCCTGCTCCTATGACAATGGTCCAACTTCCATCAACCACCTGGTCAAAGTGGCCGAAAGAACCCAGCTTTGATGTTGCTTGTAGTTCCTTAGGATAGCCTATGACTATGGGGATCCCTATACTGGGTGTGTGCTCTGTCCCCTTTGGATCAAAGTGTGTGTGTGGGGGGGTACTTGTGCCAGAGTCTGTCCAAATCTGGAAAAATCCCCAGTGTGGTAAGGTCCCCAAACAGAACAAAATGTTAAAATACTTGAGTCAACATAAAGTGAATTTCACCATTCCGTGTTTCCGAATTTCACCATGCTATCGAAACAGTTTCTCAAAGATCCTCAAGAGAACTCTTGTTGCTATTCTATGCTTAGACTCTGCCAGTTTTAAGAACATACAAACAAAACACCTATATACATAAAACATATAAACAAATAAACCTTTTGAAAAAAAAAAGACTTGAAAAAAACCTCCCCAAGTCATGTAATCATAAAGGCAGAAATGGAGGTTGGACGCGGTGGCGCTTGCCTGTGTCTTTGGAGACTGAGGCAGGACTGGCTTGAGTTTGAGGTCAGGCTGGGGTACACAGTGAGATCCTCTTTAATTAAGGTGTTTTTGTTTGTTTGTTTGTTTGTTTCCTCATCATAAATACTGTGGGTAGAAGTCGTCTGGCGACCTCCTGCGATGTCTTCTTATTAGAAATACTCACAGCCGGGCAGTGGTGGTACACGCCTTTAATCCCAGCACTCGGGAGGTAGAGCCAGGTGGATCTCTGTGAGTTCGAGGCCAGTCTGGTCTACAGAGTGAGTTCCAGGAAAGGCGCAAAGCTACACGGAGAAACCCTGTCTCGAAAAATCAAAAAAAAAAAAAAAGAAAGAAAGAAAAAGAAAAGAGAAATACTCACTTCTAAGCTCTGTCCTAGACTTGACGGACTCCAAATACCATGAGGCTGTAGATTGGAATCTACATGTTTGAAACCGCCTCGAAGCCCGCAGGCTGTCACAACCAGAAAGAGCAGCCCCAGGCCCCGCCCCCGCAGGTCCTGGCCCCGCCCTCCTCTTTTGGCCCGCCCCTGCCGTGCCCATCAGTCCGGACCTTACAAGCATGGCGTAGTCCCCGCCTCTAGCCCCGCCCCCGGCGTGATTGTCGGGCCCCTAGCCTATCCCCACACAGGCCTGGCTCCAGGCTCCACCTCCTCCTTCATGCTATGGCGGCCTCCGGAGCCCTTTCCCATGACACCTTGCGCTCGGCTGTGTTTGTTGCCTGGCAACTCCCAGGCCCGAGTCCCGGGCCCGGGATGCTCTGCTCGGCCATGGGGCCGCGGGGCTTCCCGCTGCTCCTGCTGGTGCTGCTGAGCTGCTGTGCTTCAGCAAGCACCCAGGCCGTGGCTACCCCAGCGGTGGCCACCCCGGCCGCAGCTACCCCGGCGGTGGCCACCCCGGCCGCAGCTACCCCGGCTGCGGCTACCCCGGCCCTGGCCACCCCGGCTGTGGCTACCCCGGCTGTGGCCACTCCTGCCGCGGCCACCCCGACCATGACGAAGGAGGACCTCAACTCCACCGAGGCCACCCCAGCCACTCTCAAGCCCTCCTCCTCGTCGCCTAGGACCCCGGGGACTCCCAGGGCTCCGGAGCTCTCTGGCCCCAGGCCCACCCCGGTCACGGACGGTGGGTACCAAGTGTGAACTCCCCGGAGCGGGTAGAAGACTAGTGAGAACGTAGGGAAAATGATAACCGCTCCAAGTTCCGTCCTTCTCAGGCTCCCTGTCCTCACCCAGAGAGGGAGACCGGAGCGCGGGAAGCGGGGCCTAAGTGGGACACACTCTCAGATCTTGGAAAACTTCAGTTAGTCCCGGGCAGTGTTAATGCCCAAAGTTCATAATGAATAAATTTGCGCAGCTGAAGAAGATGAAGTTAGTTTCTGGGACGTGGAGGAAATATATATATTGCATTTACTTATTTATGTATTTGGGCATGAGATACCACGCCATGTGGAGGTCATAGGACAGCTTGAAATTTGCTCCTCCCAAACCAAGTGGGTGCCTGGCCTGTTGGCAAGTGCTTTTATCTGTACTATATCACCAGCCGAGAAACGGATCTTTTAGTCTTGCAGTTACACATTTAGTGAGTATTTGATAATCTGACTTTACACCTGTGACTTCAGAGGCTCTGTGACCCTTTGAGTTTGTGAATCTTTTTTTTTTTAAGATTTATTTATTTATTATGTATACAGAAGAGGGCACCAGATCTCATTACAGATGGTTGTGAGCCACCATGTGGTTGCTGGGAATTGAACTCAGGTCTGGAAGAGCAGCCAGTGCCTTTAACCACTGAGCCATCTGTCCATCCTGCAGTATGTGCCCTTAACTCCTGAACCATATTCTCCAGCCTGCTTTCAAACCCTTCCAGTCTCCCGCCTTCTCCTTCCTGCCTAGCTCCCTTGCTGACAGTTTTGCTAAGTTGACCAGACTGGCCTATAACCTGCATACCTTCTTGACTGGGAGGCACAGGTGTTGGCCTCCTGTCTCTAGAGCTGTTTTCGGTTGTGAAACCATTCATTCAGACATTCAAGAATGTCGGTGTGACATCCTATAAGCATTTGACTAAAATTCCTTCCTTTGTTTGTAGCTTGAGATTGCCCCCCCCCCAAAACAAAACAAAACAAAACAAAACAAAACATTACAGTTAAGATTCAGTGAGGCCTTGGCTGGGGGAGGGAGGAACCATGGTGGTCCACACCTGTGATCCCGAATTTTCTCCAAGGGGTAGGAGGATTAGGAGGCCAGGGTGCTCCACATGAGCCTCTGTTTTGGGGAACAGAGCAAACAGCAATAGCAACAACAGAATACTGAAATTTTTATTTCCTGAATTTATTGTTTCCCCTCTCCTCACAATAGTCTGGGCCGTGAACTCAGTTTGTTATTTTCATACTGGTATTGTTTTGTTTTTTAAGATTTATTCATTTTTATCTTATGTGGATGGCTGTTTTGCCTGCATGTATATCTGTGTACTCTAAGGGTGCCTGGTACCCGCAGAGGCCAGAAGAGGGCATCAGATCCCCTGGAACCGGAGTTAGAGATGGCTGTGTGCTGTCATGTGGGTTCTAGGAACCAAAGTTAGATCCATTGCAAGAGCAGCCAGTGCTCTGAACTGCCTAGCCTTCTCTTCAGGCTCTCGGTTATTTCTTTCAAAGGGTTTTCTCTGTTTGACAGGGAATGAATAAGGCAGTAACGTTAGTAATGAATTGAAACAGTGTAGTCAAATACTGAGTGCCCAGAGCTCTCGGTCCGTTGGAGGAGGAAGCTCTCTCTGCTCATGTGGATGTCTCTGTGAAGGGGGGCTGACAGTGGAATGCGGAAGAGTCAAGATGAGCGGCAGGGTGGACAAGGTCAGAGTTGCTACCGCACTGAGGAGCGGATTCCTGCTTTTCCTCCATGCGGTGTTATCCTACCATCAATTTATCACCCTGTATTGTAAATTTTAAAATTAAAAAAAAAAAAAAAAGAACATTTTGGCTGGACAGTGGTGGTGTACACCTTTAATCCTAGAACTCAGGAGGCAGAGGCCTGAGTTCGAGGCCAGCCTGGTATACAGAGTGAGTTAGTTCCAAGACAGCCAAGGCAGAGAAATTCTTTCTTGAAAAAAAAAAAAAATTGAAAATAAAAAACAACCGGGGTGTGTGAGGAAAGGGATGAGTTGCCAACAATCCTCCCTTGGAATCGACTCTGAAGTATGAGCGCAGGCATCTGCAGCCACCTCAGGGAGACCCTGATGGGGGGTACTCAAAGTGACTGAGGTAGCTTTCCCGCAAGCACTGTAGGAACCAGATATCTTGTGACATTGACTTCTGGGGTCCTTTGGTGGCAGGGAGCAGTAACAGCCTGCCCTCTGACCCTCTGAACACCCCCCCATCCCCGTCTTTATTTCTCAGTTGCTGCTCTGTGCGTCTGTGACCTGCTTCCAGCCCAGTGTGACGTCAACTGCTGCTGTGACCCTGACTGCAGCACCATGGATTTCAGCGTCTTCTCTGCCTGCTCAGTCCCACTTGTCACGTAAGCATACGACAGGGAGTTCTGATGGCAGTTTGGCCAGGACAGTAAAATTTGTGGACACAAAGTGTGTTCCTCACTATTTAGAAGCCCTGCTGTGCAAAGCCCTGTGTGTCAGAAGCAGTTGCTTGTCTGCGTGCGACCCCACAACAGTGTGGGCAATGGAAGGGCATGTGTGTTACCTCTAGAGGAGCCGTTCTCAACCTGTGGGGTGGTGACCTTTGGGGGTCACATGTCAGATATCCTGTATATCAGATAGTTACATTGCCATTCATAACCAGAAAAAATTACAGTTATGAAGTAGCAATGAAATAATCTTATGGTTGGGGGTCAGTACGACATGAGGAACTGTATTAAAGGGTCGCAGCATCAGGAAGGTTGAGAACCACTGCTCTGGAGTGTTATGAAATAAGACTCTCTGTGTTTGTAGATTAATGTTTGAGCTGTGCAGAGGTAATGTGTCACCAGTTTGTACCTGTGAATTAGTCTCATACAGCCTAGGTGTGTGTGCACCTTTGTGTATATAGTATATGCATGGGTGTGCATGTATAGTATAAGTATGGGTGTGCTTATCTTTGTATTCATGGGTGTTGGCCAGAGGTCACATGGGTCTCATCATCTGTTGCTTTCCACCTTAATTTTCTTTGTTTGTTTGTTTGTTTGTTTTAAGGTAGGGTCTCTATGTGTAGCCCTCCAGGAACTCACTCTGTAGACCAAGCTGGCCTCCCTAGTGCTGGGATTAAAGGCTTATAGCAGCACCATCCAGCTCCACCTTCATTTTTGAGATGGGTTTTCACACTGAACATGGAGCTCCTTTTTGTTTTTTTGGCTAGACTGACTGACTGAGAGCTTTGTCTCCTCCCCTGCCCAGTGCCCTGATACAGATACCCACCAATGCCTGGCTTTTACCCATGCTGGGAATCGAACTTAGGCCCTCATGCTCCTGAGTCGAGCACTTTACCCACTGAGCCACCTCCCCAGCCCCTGTCTTTCCCAGCTCTTTCTGTGGACACTAACTAGTTAGTTGGGATACTTGGTGTGCACCTCTCTGGTTGAAAACAAAGCAAGGATTGATTCTCAGTTCACAGTGCATGGGAAATGATGAGACCTTCTCATGGGAATACAAGGTGAAGAAGCGATCAGTTCTGAGTAATCTCATCTTGTTTTTCAGTGTTTTTTTTTTGCAAAAAACAGCAGCCCTTTGAAAAGGCTCATGCATTCAGGGTGGGACCAGCTTACTGCAGAGAGAGCTGACTGAAATTCAGTGACAGCCACATGGCAGGCTTAGTCCTTTTGGAAACACAGTGGACTCTTGCCATGGGAAATCCTTTTTATCAACCCTTGGGAGAAACCAAATCCCCCTCAAATGTTGTGAAGAAGATTGGAGAGCAGGTTGCTGGAGGGGGTCCTTTTCTGGCTTCCAGGACCAGAGATTGATTTAGCCTTCCTTGAAAATAAGTCTGCTCTTGTCTTGGGTCTGTAAGCATGTACCGCCAGCCCTGTAAGAAGGTCATCTTTGAGGTTGGGGATTTAGCTCAGTGGTAGAGCGCTTGCCTAGCAAGCCCAAGGCCCTGGGTTTGGTCCTCAGCTCCGGAGGGGGGTGGGGAAAGAATGTCATTTTTGAATTGGAGTGCCATTTATTAAAATACAGTAATTAAGTTTTTTTGAGACAAGGTTTCACTGTATATCCCTAGCTGGCTTAGAACTTCTTATGTAGACTAGTCTGGCCTTGAACTCAGAGATCTACCTGCCTCTGCCTCCCGAGTGCTGGGAATAAAGGCGTGCGCTACCACCACCCAGCTACCTTTTATTATTTTTATTTTTAATTATGAGTATGCATGTGTGTCTTAGGCGGGGTGTGGGGAGGGTATGCACATGGGTATAGTTGCCTGCTGAGGCCAGAAGAGGGTGTTGGGTTCCCTGGACCTGGAGTCATAGGAGGCTGTGAGATGCCTAGCATAGGTACTGGGAACCAAACTTGGGTCTTCTTCAAGAGCAGTATACACTTTTAACTAACTGATGAGTCATTGCTCTGGCCCCCTTAAATTTTTGAGACAGGGTCTCTTTATGCAGCCCTGGCTGTCCTGGAACTCACTTTGTAGACCAGCCTGGCATTGAACTCAGAGAGATCTGCCTGTCTCTGCTTCTTGAAGACTGGGAATAAAGACATGTATCATAACACCCAGCCCCTGTGCAGCCTTATTAAATTACATATTTATTTATTTGTATATAAATAAATATATACATTTTTTATATTTATGTATATGTATGCTCAAACTATGGTGCCCAAGTGGAGGTCAGAGGGCAACTTTAGGGAATCAGTTTTCCCCTTCTATCATGTGTGTAGGTGGAAGTTTCTTTCAAATTTATTTAACTTTTTTTTTTAATGTGCATTAGCATCAGATCCTCTGGAACTGGAGTTACAGACAGTTGTGAGCTGCCATGTGGGTCCTAGGAATTGAACCTGGGTCCTCTGGAAGAGCAGCCAGTGCTCTTATCCACTGGGCCATCTCTCCAGCCTGGAAGTTTCCTTCTTTCTTTCTTTCTTTCTTTCTTTCTTTCTTTCTTTCTTTCTTTCTTTCTTTCTTTCTTTCTTTCTTTCTTTTTAAAGATTTATTTATTTATTATATATACAGGAGAGGGTGACAGATCTCATTACAGATGGTTGTGAGTCACCATGTGGTTGCTGGGAATTGAACTCAGGACCTCTGGAAGAGTAGTCGGTGCTCTTAACCTCTGAGCCATCTCTCCAGCCCAGGTGGAAGTTTCTTGGTCCCTCCTAGACCCACGGTTCAGACGAATCTCTCCCACCTGAGCTCTCACAGCTGCTTATAAAATAATCATCCGGAGGCTTATATTAATTACAAACCATATGGTCCATGGCTCAGGCTTCTTGTTAGCTAGCTCTTACATCTCGACTCCACCCATTTCTATTAATCTGTGTTTTGTCACGTGGCTTCATGGCATTATCTGCTCTCTCACATCTTACTTCTCCTGGTGGCGGCTCGCAGCATCTCCTCTGACTCCACCCTTATTCTTCTCCATCTTCAGTTGGAATGTACCGCCTAACCTTATTGTGCCTCACCATTGGCCAGATAGCCTTCCTTATTAACCAATGGAGCAGCATATATTCACAGCCTATAGAAAAACATCCCCAGCACAGGTGGGTCTCGGGGATCTAACTCACGTCATCAGCTTGGCAGCAGGTGCTGATCACCTTATGTGCCATCTTCCTGGCCACCAAATACAGTAATTCTAGATGTAAACTGTAGTTTTCAGAACAGAGAATGGCAGGCTTTGTAAAGGGCCAGCCGGGCAACATGTTAGTCTTCACCAGTCACATGAGTGTTGTAGCTGAGCAAAAGCTGCCACCAATGTGTGACTGAGCAGGCAGGCCTGTAGTCTATAAATCTTATAAAAACAGCTCCTCTGTGGACTTGAGAGTCTGTTGTGGAATATTAGTTTAAGGTGTGTTTCATTTGTTTATGCTGTAGAATATTTGTTTAATGATGCAAAGATGTGATGTGTTCTTTTATGTTGCATTTGTTAAACTCTGTAAAACTATGTTACTCTGCCTGTCTAAGACACCTGATTGGTCTAAAGGAGCTGAACGGCCAATGGCAAAGCAGGGGAAAGGATAGGTGTGGCTAGGCAGGGACTCTACGCTTGGCCACCTTCTGGGCCTTCTTGAGCACCTCCTCCGAGCACTCGAGACATGGAGCTGAGTTTGCCCGTGCTGCTTTTAAGAGCTTACTGTTGTATGAGCCAGAGGGGTGAACGAGGCAGGCCCTGAGGAACCCCAGAGAACGCCGTCTACCTCAGCTAGGCGGGGAAGGCTTTCTAGAAAAGACCATCCGAGCTGTGCTGAGTCCTGAGGGTCAAGCACAAGCTGGGGGACAGGCATTGTAGGCTGTGACATTGACTGAACAAACAGGTAGCTGAGATAGAGAAGAATGGGGAAGAGAGCAGGGCAGGATGGCTCAGTGGGTAAAGGTGCTTCCTGCCAAGCCTGCTGACCTGAGCTTGAGCTCTAGGACTTACATAGTAAAAGGAGAACTGACTCATGTAAATTGTCCTCCGACTTTCACATGTGTGCCGTGGAAAAAGCACTCTCTCTCTCTCTCTCTCTCTCTCTCTCTCTCTCTCTCTCTCTCTCTCTCTCTCTCTCTCACACACACACACACACACACACATCAAACAAATATAATAAAAATACATTCAAATCTTCCTGGTATGCTTTTATATTTATTTTATTTAGATGTGTGTGTGCCTGTGTGTGCTGTGTGTGCCGGTTACATGTAGTGCCCACAGAATCCAGAAGAGAGTGTCAGATCCCCTGGAAGTGGAGTTACAGGCATGAGCTGCCTTGATGTGGGTTCTGGGATCTGAACCTAGGTTCTCTGTAAGGGCAGGAAATGCTTAACCACTGAGCCGCCTCTCCAGCTCCCAAAATATCATCCCAAAAATCTTAATGCTGTTCAAGTTTATGGAAAAGTGCACTCTACTCCACACCCAGCAGCCTTCCCTTAAATGTTGTTTGTTTGTTGTTGTTGTTGTTGTTATTATATATTTTTGAGATAGGGTCTGTGTAGCTCTGACTGACGTGGAACTTGCTGTGTAGACCTGAACTCAGAGACCCACTTGTCTCGACCGCTCCGGTGTTGGGAATACAGGCGTGCACCAGCATGCCTGGCCAAAGTTATTGTGCCTGTCTTCTTTCTGTTCGAGATAAAAGCTTCAGGGCCCCACTTGTAAGAGCAAATAAACACAAACGGAGTCTGTTGTGACGTCCGACTCCATCGGCGTCCTCGTGGTTCCTGTTAGTGTAGTGAAGGATCTGGAGACAAGCCTGGCGTAGACTGTGCACAGCCAACTCACTGTCGTTTTCGACTCTCAGGGGTAATGGGCAGTTCTGTAGTCAGAAGGCAGCCGTCTACTCGATGAACTTGACGGCAGACCCTCCTCACCGCGTCTTTAGACTCACTGACCAGATCAACCCTTCCGTCTTCTGCGTCCATATTTCAAACTGTAAGTATTTGGCTTTGATAGATGTTGTGAAGCCCTGTCTTTCTTTTAAAAGTTTCTTTTTGGGGAAAGCACTTCATTCAGTTCCATTTAAAGCGCCCATCCTGGGTGTGGGCTGTGTGAATAATTCAAGGCTGGAGGCTGAATTTACAGTAACTTTATAGGTCCTTGGCACACACTGTCTTCAAGTCCTTACGCTGTTAGCTGTCTTTATCTTATGCTTGACTTCAAAGAGGTTTATGTGCTGTAGACATAGGAATCTGGGGTGTGTGTGCGTGTGTGCATACATGTACATGTGTGTGCATGCACGTTTATTTCCTCTTGGAGTAATAGTTGAAAGTCAGTTTCATCTTTAAATGTTACCTGTGGTTTCCATTTCCTTTTTCTTTGTTATTTTTACTGAGAGTATTTGCATGACTACAGGATCTGTATTTTTACCTGAGCAGTCAGCCTAGGCAGTGTGTTGCTCGTGAGTGTGTGCCGTTCTCAGGATAGCAGAGGCACACTCATGGCTTTGGCAGTCCAGCTTCATCGTCTCATCCCAAAGTGTTCCCCCGTGATTAAAGACTTGGGGGAATGTGCTGTGACTTATCCTCAGTGACAACTGGCCATGACTGTCTTTTTTTGTTTGTTTGTTTTTTGAGACAGGGTTTCTCTGTGTAGCTTTGGTGCCTGTCCTGGATCTTGCTTTGTAGACCAGGCTGGCCTCGAACTCCCAGAGATCCGCCTACCTCTACCTCCCAAGTGCTGGGATTAAAGGCGTGCGCCACCACCGTCCGGCGGCGGTGGCGATGACTGTCTAAGCCATAACAGCAGCCCAGTGGACATGGAGCCTGCCTCTTCTTCTCCCTTCATACCCAGCACAGGAGGTGGCTGCCAAGAGATGAATGAGTCTTATCTCCCCACAGCCCCCCAGAGAGTGATCCCTGGAAGCGGGAAGAAGCAGACGCTTGTCTGTGCGCTGGAGAAAGTGACCAGCTCTGTCTCTTGGTTTCTGCTGTTGTTTCCCTGCAGGCCTTCGAAGCAATCACTACCGACCACACTGTTAGATGCAGCCAGGTCTACTGATTCTGTTTGTTCATTGATTTCTCAAGACAGGGTCTCGTTGTGTATCCTGGCTGGCCTGGAACTCGCCATATAGACCAGGATGGTCTTGAACTCATTATGATTAGGGATTCTGTTCACTTAACAAGCCTCAAGAAATCCCAGGAGAGGCAAATATACAATAAAACTTTTTTTTTCTTTTGAGACAGAGTTTCTCTGTGTAACCTAGCTGTCCTGGAACTCACTATGTAAACCTTGAACTCAGAGACCCACCTGCCTCTGCCTGTGCTGGAATTAAAGGCATGTGCCACCACCATCCAACAAAAAATCATTTTAAATTACCTTTGTTTGTGTGTGTAACCTTGCATAGGTTAGAGGGGTCTTTTCTGGAGTCAGTTCTCTCTTTAGTGATGTGGGTCCTGGGGATCAAACTCAGGTTACCGGGCCTGGTGGCAAGCGCCTTTACCTGTTGAGCCATCTAGATAGCCCAGAAAAACTTTCTTATATCAATCTTTTTGTTTGTTTGTTTTTGTTTTGTTTTGTTTTGTTTTTCAAGACAGGGTTTCTCTGTGTAGTTATCTCGCTCTGTAGACCAGGCTGGCCTCGAACTCACAGAGATCCACCTGCCTCTGCCTCCTGAGTGCTGGGATTAAAGGTGTGCGCCACCACCGCCAGGCTCTTAACATCAGTCTCGTTGCTACTGAGAAGGGGTTTCCAAGTTGAGCTGTCACGTACTCCACACCTTTCTTCTGATTTTTAACGCTTTGTCTAAAAACAGACAAGTCCGCACTGTCCTTTGCTAATCCCGAAGTGCCCGACGAGAACAATTTTGACAGACTGATGCAAGCATCAGGTGGTTTTACGCCGAGTGTCGAGTCGGATGTTCCTTCCACGGCCCCATCAGATGCCCCACAGCCCACTAAATACGAGGTGAGCCAACAACTAGAGGACAGTCTCTCATCTGTCCTGAAATACTCCATAAGCTAATTTCAGTATCAATATAGAAAGCCAAACTGCCAGCCCTTGGGACATGGATGACACCAGAGAGTCACTGCTGTCCTCTCAAAGAGCATGGGAATTCAAGTGATGTTCAAATTCTGAACCCAGGATTTCAGGTCACTTCTGCAGTTGGATTTTTTGTTTTGTTTTGTTTGTTTGATTTTTTTGTTCAGGGTTTCTCTGTGTAACAGCTCCGGCTATCCTGGAACTCACTCACTTCATAGACCAGGCTGGCTTCAAACTCCCTAGATCCGCCTGTCTCTGCCTCCCGAGTGCTGGGATTAAAGCCATGCGCCAGCACCGCTCAGCTCTGCAGTTGAATTTTATCTCTGCATAATTTTCTATTCTTTTCAGCACAGGAGAGTGTAGGAAAATGATTGAAGCCTGCCTCTGGGCATGAGGAGTGCACCGCCTGGATGCCAGGTCCTCTCAGAGTCGTTTTCTGTTTTGTGGACGTTAGGAGTCTGTGTGCTATTTTATATACCCCTTCATTAGCAAACCCGTTAATGTTGGATGTACTTTTCCAAAGCTGGGCGTACTGGTACCCACCTATAATCTCAGTGGTGGGGAGTGGAGGCAGGAGGAGCAGGAATTCAAGTTTAAAGCAGCCTGAGCCACACGAAACCCTGCCTCTAAGCAGAACTGAGGGATTAAGTACTTTGTGTCTTCCCATGTCATATGAAGGCTGGTTGCTGTTCTGTGAGCATCCCTGTGTGCCAGGCACTGTGGAGGGCTTTCTCAGCATTGCCGAACGCAGCCTGGGAAGGACACACTGCTGGGAAGGACACACGGCGGTGCCACTGAACTGAGAGAAACAGGTGCAGGAAAAGAGCTTGGGGACCAGTGTCAGGACATCCTGACAAGCCTGCCTGCTGTGTGTCCCAGCATTCCAGTCTTGGCAGCACTGGGGAAGGGACCCTAGTGCTCATGCATTCCCCAGCACCCCAGGCCCAGCCCTTCTATCCATTTTTAATTTTTCACCTTCGAGTCTCACTGTATAGTTAGTTCAGCTTGTCCTTGAAGTGATAATCTTCCCATCTCTACCTCCTGAGTGGAGGATTACACCAGCCACTATCCACTCTTTTTTTTTTTTTTTTAATTAAAAACATTAATTGCATGTTTATATTTATTTGGAGACTGGGTCTTATTATGTAGCCTTGACTGTCCTGGATCTTGCTATGTAGATCAGGCTGACTTCAAACTCTTAGAGATCTGCCTGCCTCTGCCTTTGAGTGCTGGGCACAAAGGTGTGCACCTCCATGCCGGGGTAATTATGTTTGTGTGTGGGGACATGTGCAAGTGAGTGTAGTGCCTGCGGAGGCCAGGAGAGGGCGTTGGATCCCATGGAGCTGGAGTTACAGGTGGTTGTGAGCTGTCTTATGAGGGGCGGTTTAGAAACGGAATTGGATCCTCTGCAAAAGCACTGTGTGCTCTTTGTTTGTTTGTTTTTGTTTTTCGAGACAGGGTTTCTCTGTGTAGTTTTGGTGCCTTTCCTGGATCTTGCTCTGTAGCCCAGGCTGGCCTCGAACTCACAGAGATCCGCCTGCCTCTGCCTCCCGAGTGCTGGGATTAAAGGCGTGCGCCACCACCGCCTAGTGCCCTCTGCGCTCTTAACATCCTGCCCCACCATTCTTTCCTAGCAGACACAAGCTTCCAGTTGTAAATAGAGAGACCTGATCTCAAAAACTTAAGATGAAGAGCAATTAAGGAAGACATCCAGCTGACCTCTGACCTCCACGGGCCCCTCCCCCACATCCACACACACAAAAATCTTGTAAGATTTTAATGAGTATCACAACTGCCATTTAAATGAGTGTTCCTGAACGGTGACTTGTTCATGCCTGTGTTCAGCCGTCCGATTCCTGTCCACAGAGGTAAACGCTATTTCAGCTTCTCATCCTGTGCCAGGGGCATCCCATAATGAAACAAGCAACAGTACAGTGGCAGGCACACACAGGCGCTCACGTTCTCTCAAGCCTCGGTTTATTTACTTGAGATAGGCTCTCGCTATGCAGCCGTGGTTCACCTAACCCCATATGTGGACCAGGCTGACCTCTGATTTACAGACATCTGCCTGCCTCTGCCTCCCAAGTAGAGGACACAGTTAAACCTGGGTCAAAGGCATGCATCATCACACCTGCCCTAAGCAACTTTAATCCCATCCTTTGGGAGGCTGAGGCAGGAGGACCACTTGAGCCCTGGAGGAGTTCAAGACCAGCCTGGGCAATGTAGTAAGACCTCATGTCTAAATAAATAAATGAATAAATAAATTAGCTAATTAAGGGGCTAGAGCAGTGGTTCTCAACTTTGCTAATGCTGTGACCCTTTAATACAGTTCCTCATGTTGTGGTGAGCTCCTACCATAAAATGATTTTCGTTGCTGTTATGAATCGTGATGTAGATATTTGACACGAGGATGGTCTTAAGCAACACCTGTAAAAGGGTCCTTCAACTCCCACGTTGAGAACCACTCTTCTAAGCCTCTTCCGGGCAGCTCAGCTGGTCTCTGCTCCTACCAGGCGCTGGCTGGTCTGAGAGTCTCCTTTCCAGCTCTTCTGCCTGTCTCAAAAGGACTCTCAGCTTTTCTTGCTTACTCCGGCAGGATGGAGCCTAGTGAATCTGGTCAGTTTCAGGGACTTCCTGAAGCTTCTTTGAGGTGTCGATATTGGAGGAAACTGTAACACAACAGGTTTGGCTGTGTTGCCCTGGCTGGCCTGAGACTATGTAGATCAGGTTGGCCTCAAATTCATAAAGATCCATCTGCCTCTGCCTCCTAAGTTCTGGGATTAAAGCTGTGCACTATCACACAAACTTAAAATTTATTTGAAAAAGGTGTGTGTGGATGTGGTTGGCAGCTGAGAATGAGCCCTGTGTGGCAGGGACTGTGCTCAGCACGTGTCCTCAAACCCCAAGCCCCATGGGCACTGCCATGTGTCCAGTGCATGCTGAAGGAACGCCTGTCTCACCTGTGGGTTCTGTGTTTGCAGTACGGAGTTCCTCTGCAGACTGCGGGCGCGTCTTCAGGTTCGTTTCTTAGCCTGCCCTCGCCTCTGACGTCATCTCTGTGCACAGATGAGAACCCTGCCGGTAAGAGCGTGCCCTGCTCCTCCCGTCAGTCACGTACGCTTGCCAGTTAAACAGGCTTCATAACCTAAGGACGCTTCAGGCAGAGAGGCCTCAAAGGTCCTGCCTGAAGAGGTCCTTTCTACCCTGGTCGATGGCTGCCTGAACTCTGCAGTAAGCATGGTAAGCACCTGTAAACAGTGACACATAGACACATTTCGGGGATTGCAGATCTCTGCAGCATTCCATTAAGCCCTTATGTGTGCTGCTTGCCATGTTGCATGAGGCTGGTTCCTCTGGCTAACCCTCATCCCGCAGCCAGAGACACAGCTCAGCAGGTAAAGGTGCTTGCTGCCAAGCCTGGCACCTTGAGTTCTCTCCCTGAGACTCCTGGAGTGGAGTGGAGGGAGGGAATCGACTCCCATAGGTTACCCCCTGCCTTCCACTCGCATGCTCTATCTCTTGTGCGGCCACCCACCCACAGGTCAAATGTAATACAAAATTAAAATGGTTTACACAGTATCCCTTGGGGTCAGCTAACATCACTAGTTCTTTGTTTTCTTCTCAGAAGTGGAACGGTGAGGCTTTCAGTTTCTTTTCATTTGTTTTGTCTATTTGTTTGTTTTGTTTGTTTATTTATTTATTTTTAGTTTTTGAGACTCACTATGTAGCCCCAGCTGGCTCAGACCTCAATACATAGATCAGGCTGGCCTTGAGCTCCCAAAGACCTACCTGCCTCTGTGCCTCCCTGTGCCTTCCCAATGCTGGCGGTCAAGTCACTGCCACCATGGCTGGCTCTCACTTGGTTTCTGAGTCAGGGTCTCCCAGTGTATCTCACCCTGGTCTTTCCAACTCAGTCTCCCCAGTTTTGGGATCCCACGTGCGCACTCTAGGCCTGCTTGTGCAGGATTTCTTGGGCTGAGTCTCACAGTGGGAACACTGAGACCATTGTGCTCAGGTGCCTGGGTAAGACTCACTTCTTCCAGGAGAGCCGAGGAGCCGAGGCCTAGGGCCTGGGCAACAGAAGGCTAAGGCCATGGCTGTCTAACCCACAGCCAGCTGGGAGCGACCATAATGAGCAACTGAGTAACAGGTTCTGTTGAGAAGCAGCTTCCTGCACATAGTAGGTCACTGCCAGTTAAAACCAACTGCAGCCTGGTGAGGTGGGCAAGCCTCGAACCCTAGCTCTTGGGAGAGGAGGGAGGACCACCAGTTTGAGGCCAGCCTGAGCTACATAGTGAGACCTTGTCTCCAAAAGCAAACAAGCCAGACTAAGAAGCCATTTCCACTTTTGAGTGTGGCAAAGCTCAGAGTTTGGAGCCGTGGGGGACAGATACTCTCCTGCCGTAGCTCGTGGAACAGTTGGTCCCACCCTGCCAAGGGCAGTGGAACATACGGATCCACGTTCCCAAAGCTCCTGCAGGAAGGCTTGGCCCACGTGCAAAAGCCCCATGCAGCCTGTGACAGCAGCAGCCGAGGCAGAGACAAGCGCAGTGGCCGTTAGCAGGGAACTGGGGAGTAATTACGCTACATCCACAAGAGAACACTAATTATCCCTTCACGGCTGCTGGAGAGTCTTCAGGATGCAGTCATTGCTCGTGGAAAAAATGCCCATTATAGAGTATCGTGCATGCATCTGTGGCCAAAAGGGGAAAATAATTGTTTAAAAAAAGCCAACCTTTTACGTATGTGTTTTATTTTATTTGCATAGTGTTTCAGAAAGCTTCAGCAGCTAGTCACACTGCTCCCTCTGGGGCAGGGACCTAGGTGGGGGACAGAATTGGGGGGAGACACTGTTCAGTATCCTTTGTGCCTTTTAAGTTTAGAATATTTTGCGTGTGCATTTCCTACTTGAAACCCGGCTTGAAAGCCCCATTTGAAACACGCTGCATTTGTGTTGATGATTATGTGGCCTTTTTTACATGACTGCTTTAGTTCCCATTCATTAGCTGATATGTTCTGTATTCCCCCACCCCGGGATGTTCCCTGTTCCAGCATTCCTGGTGAGCCAGGCCTTCGAATGCAGCCGAAGGGTGGACATGGAAGAGTGCGAAGGAATGGAAGCCCTCAGCATGGCTCATTACAGCAGCCCTGCCATTCTGAGGGTAAGGGTCACCTGGACGCACGACTGTGCTCTGCTCTTGGCACAAAGATGTAGTGATCTCAGCACGGGCCTGGCCCGGGTGGGAGGTTGTGTTCTCTAGCACCATGGCGTCGGTGGCTGCCGGAGTCGTCTTCAGGATGTTTGTATGGGCTCCAGGTGGACCTCGTTTCTGTTCGTTCACCTTGGCAGCAGCTGACCAAGGCCAGGTCTTCAGTGACTGCTCACACCTTTAGAAATCATCTGGTGTTTTGATGGCTGTGATGGTGACAGCCCCATCGCCACCATCAAAGGTGGCCTCTCAGAATCAGCAGGGCCATGAGGGGGTTCGGCACAGTGGCACCAAAGCGGGCAGGCCTGCGGAAAGATGCTTCTGATGGGAAGGACGAGGTTGTAGAGGGAAATACAGTGATGGGCGCAGAGCTAGAAGCCCGGGAGGGCCAGTCCTGAGTGGGGGACTGCTGTTGTCTTAGCGATGGCTCTGATGGATGAAAATGGCTTAGCTGAAGCCTGAAAGGGCTGTAAAAATGCATGTTTGTTGTGCCTAACTAAGTTTAGTGTGGTTTCTTTTGTCTAGGTGCCCAATTCAACAACACAGGTAAAAGCATCTCTCTCTGTGTGTCTCTGTCTGTCTCTCTCTCTCCCCCCCCCAGGGTAGGCATGGCAGGGGTGCCTATGTGTGTGTGCATATGTTGTTGGCCAACGGTCAACCCATGAGTATTACATTCCACAAGTCATCCACCTTTTTTTTTTCTTAACACTTATTTTTACCCAGACGTAGAAACAAATGACTTTAATCCCAGCACTCGGGAGGCAGAGGCAGGCAGATCTCTGTGAGTTTAAGGCCAGTGTGGTCTACATAGAGAGTTCCAGGCCAGCCAGTGCAACACAGTAGTGAGATCCTGTTCTCCAACAAAACATATGTCAGGCCTTTCTGTGACATCCCTCCAGCCGCTCGAAAGTGCTTTGATTCTACCGTTCCAAACTTGCCCAGTCCGCATGGTGTCTGTAAGACACAGCCCAGGGTTCCCACTTGACTCAAGCTGTTGGGGCAGCATGGGAGCAGGCATGTAAAGACTGCGTCTCTGTTTCCAGAGTGACGGCTCCAGCACTTGCCAGTTGAAGTTTTAAACAGCTCCGCATTCCCTGAACACAGTGACATGAGCAGGTGTCTCAGGCACCTTCCCGGATAGTGGCCTCCAACGACTGAAATGGAGAGCCCTTGTCAGAAGCAGCGTGGCTGTCCTTAGGGGATTGCTTGATGCTTTTTCACTCTTCTGGTGTTGGTCACAATGACAGATGTCCCTTCAAAAGTTTGTCTGGCCGCCTGCCTCTGCCTCTGCCTCCCGAGTGCTGGGATTAAAATTGTGCACCACCACCCGGCTGCTTTTTTAAATTTTTTTTTTAGTTTTTATTTTATGTGCATGGGTGTTTTGCTTGATGCATGTATGTTCACCACGTACATGCCTGCTAGTCTTGGAGGCCAGAAGAGGCTGTCAGATCCCCTGGAACTGGAGTTACAGCCACTTGTGAGCCGCCATGTGGGTGCTGGGACTCGAACCTGGGTCCCCTGGAAGAGAAGCCAGTGCTCTTAACTGCTGAGCCCTCTCTCCTGCCTGGGGTTTGATTTTTATGGGTGAGTAGCATTTCTTGCACAGATGGACTGTTGGGCTGTTTCCATCTCGGGATGAATAGACATCTGAGAACGCCGCCTTCCGACTTTTCTCTGAAGGTCGTGTGTATGTATGTGTGTTTTCAAGGCAATACCCGCACTCTTGCAGAAGTGGGTTCACAGCACGCACAGTGCAGTGCATGGCAGTGTGCATGTCCTCTGCCTTGCATCATTGTTACTAAAGGTTCATTTTAGACTTTGGTTGCCATAACAGTCACCGGTGCTATATGTAGCCCGGAGTAGCCTCATAACCAAGGCTGTCTTCCCTCTCAGGTTTCCCTCAAGATCCAGTCTGTCATGTATCGGTCTCTCAATCACACGCTGACCCGGTTAGAAGGCCATGGCGTCTTACGGCCATCTCTGGTCAGCGCTGGGCAAGACAGACTCTGCAGCAACGTTGTTCTCGAGGTAGGTGCCCAGTGTGTCTTCGCAGTTCTGCTCTGACTGCCCGACTCCAGCCGTCGGCCTGCAGGGGAGCCACACACCGCCCCCCCCCCCCCCCCCAGGGAGAACTCTGGCCCAGACTCTGAGTTGTTTCTGCTGCTGCTCCGCTGACTCAGTGGAGGACATGTCTTTACATGTCTCCCTAAACCCAACACCTTACAAGAATACGGCACAATTTTCTTGTCGGCGGCTGGGGAGATGGCTCAGTGGCGTAAGAATGTTTGTTCCACAAGCATAAGGACCTGAGTTCGAATCCCTAGCACCCATGTAAAAAGCCAAGCATGGGAGGAGCCGGGCAGTGGTAGTGCACGCCTTTAATCCCAGCATTCAAGAGGCAGAGGTAGGTGGATCTCTGTGAGTTCGAGGCCAGCCTGGTCTACAGAGCGAGATCCAGGACAGGCACCAAAATTACACAGAGAAACCCTGTCTCGAAAAACAAACAAACAAACAAAACCAAAACAAGCATGGCTACTGTACCTGGCTGTAACCTCAGCATTAGGGACAGACAAGCAGATCCCAAGCGTGCACTGGTTGGCCAGCCTGGCTGAAATAGAGAGCCTGTGGTTCCATGAGAGACTGTGTCTCAAGGCAGGAAGGCAGAGTTACAGAGGAAGACCGCGTCACGCTCTGGCCACACTCACATACATACACACACACACACACACACACACACTCACACACACACACACTCACACACACACACACTTTATTGTCACCACCATTTATTCGATTGGACACATTTCTTCTGCAGAAATAGGCTGTTCAAATTGGGCTTGAGTCGACCAATCTGAAAGATCAAACAATTGGTCACAGCGAGGCTGAGGTGGCTCTGTCTCCTGGGATGCTAAGGGGACATCACTGGTGTGACTGGACAGCAGAGTCGGGTCTGTGGCTCTTCTGTGGCTGCTGAGCGGTGGTGGGCAGAGGTGGACGAGCCCCGTTCTGTCCCAGGTGAAGTACAGTCTGCTGTACACGGCCACAGGCCAGATCCGGGAAGCCAGCCTCTCCCTCGTGCTGGGGACATTCAGCAGCACAGTGACTCTCCTGCAGCAGAAGTTTGAGATTCACTTTATTCAGGTAAGTCTCAGTGTTCTTTCTCTTCAGTTGTTCCGCTGCCAAGCTGAAGGAGAGCCTGACTTCTGGGGGAGGCGCAGTCTAGAAGCATGCCCCAGCTCCCCAGCCTGCACTCGCCGTGGTGTGTGGGGTTTGCCGGGAAGCCGGGTGCTGTCCCGGGCCTCACGGGCTCAGAGTGCTGTCCTCCTACTCTCTCCGGGATCCATTTATACCTCAGAGCAGGGGAGCTGTCTTCCAGATGTTACCACGAGGAGCACCGTGTTGCCCCCGCTGCTGCCGAAGTGATGTAGCACAGGACGTGCCCTTGTCTTTCAGCATGGCGGCAAGCCTGTTCCTCGCAGTGGCAACCCCGGTTACAGAGTGGGACTCCCGCTGGCCGCTGGCTTCCAGCCTCAGAAGGGGTATCCTTTGTTTGAATCTGTGGAGACGGTCACCTTCCCTGTCTGCATGGATGATGGACCGTGTTTCCCTTTGTTGCCGAGGATGCTGTGGGCAGCCTGTGGGAGGGAAGCACCTGACTGGCCAGAGCTTCCCCGGGGCCAGTGAGATGTGGTGGGGTTGGGTGTGAGTAGACACTTGGGGGAAGATGACAGTGTATTTCCAAGGACGCCGAAGCTGGGCGGTGGCGGCGCACGCCTTTAATCCCAGCACTCAGGAGGCAGAGGCAGGCGGATCTCTGTGAGTTCAAGGCCAGCCTGGTCTACAGAGCGAGTTCTAGGACAGCCAGGACTACACAGAGAAACCCTGGTCTTGAAAAAAAAACAAAAACAAAAACAAAAGAAAGACGCAGCAGCACCAAGGACACCCGAAGGCAGGAGGGTTGGAATCATTTATTCCTTCACTTTTTTTGTTTTTTTGAAGCAGATCTCTCCATGTCCTGAAGCTCACTATGTAGACCAGGCTAGCCTCAGTCTCACAGATCCTCCTTGGGGACTTGAGCGTACCAGGAGAGCACTCTGCCACTGAGCTGTCCCTCAGCCCATTCCTTACCCTTCATTTAGAAACAAGGTTGTGGCAAGTTGCCCTGGCTAGTCTTGAACTCACTCGTTCAGGAGTCCTCACGTGTGCAACCCTCCTTAGCCTTCTTAGTAGCATGATTAGCAGCCCGGCCACCACACCTGGCTGGAGTTAACTGTGAAGGTGAGCCAGGCAAGGAAGAGATTTTACTGGCATCTCTTTGTCCCTTCCCGGGAACAACCCAGAGGCCCAGAGCAGGGCACTGCACCTCGCTCGTGTCTCATGTCCTACCGGGAAGCCATTTTCCTCCTGCACAGTCTGGCTGCTCGGGAACCGTTACCTCCCTTAACAGCCTGTGAATGTCTGGGATTATTCAGACAGCCAACAGACACGGCCAGTTTACCGTTCTTCGCAGCGCAGGCGCGCAGGACTGCCTTGCCAGCGGGGGCCTCCGCGACCCCGTGCTGTTTGGCTACAACGTGCAGTCTGGCTGTCAGCTCAGGTGAGGGTGCCCGTGGCAGAGAGAGCATCCTCCCTTCCCCTATTTTCACCCAGTCACCAGCAAAACCACTGTAGCCCTGCCAGTCCCCAGCACGGCAGAGGACCGATCGCAGAGCTGTGTGTGTGTGTCTTGTGGTTAAGAGCTTTTGAGTTCTCAGCAAACACATTTCCCTTGAAAGCCCTTCCTGTTTCTGGATTTTAACTGCAGCACAGGAGAGCCACTGAATGAAAACTGGAACGTGGTATGGGAGGTGAGGCCTCCCTGCACAGCTCAGGCTAGACTCAAACCGCTGATCCTCCTGCCGCATACCGCAGCCTCCCGGGCGCGGCAGTGGCATTTCTGGATCTTTGGGTCTGTGTGTTTGTGGCTGAATCTCCGCTCTGTGAAAACACACGTCTTTGCCCCTTCATTTCCCGTCTCCACCCATGCCCTTCCCACGTGGTTTGGAGGGACTCGGTCATTAGTATGATTGCTGGCTCTGATCTCAGAGCAGCAAGTTCTTCCTGAGGGTTCCACTGAACACTTCCCCACAGGATGCCAGGGGGCAGCAGCCCAGGATAAACCCCGGGTCCCTCCTGTGGAACTCGCATGTGCCAGCACCCTTCAGGAGGACAGGATATGGGAAAGCCACTGTGTTGCCCGGCTTCTGGCCCTGGCACATCGTAGAGGGGGGTGGGGGTGAAATACAGGTTGGGAAGCTGTTGGGGACATCTCCATGACCAGGGGTTAGAAGATCGCATTTTTGGAGAGGAAGAAAGGCTGGAGGTTATCAGTGCCTCCCTGAGTTGGCCCCTCTTTCCTTCCCAAAGACTGACAGGAGCCATCCCCTGTGGGCTCCTGGCACAGAAGATCCAGGGCCTGTTGAGAGGCCAGGCCTTCCCCGACTACGTGGCTGCGTTTGGGAATTCCCGGGCCCAGGACGTGCAGGACTGGGTGCCTGTGCGTTATATCACCCACTCCTCCAACGTGAAGGTAAAGAGGGGGAGGCTGCTGGCCACCTGCTAGTGTGCCCTCCTCTGCCAGCTGGATCACAGATGGGGTGGGAGTCGGGTGCTGTGGCCTGGCTAGGCTTTCCAGCTCTCACTTCTTCACAATGCCTCTGTCAGCAGTTGTCCAGCCTCTGTTGGCTTCCCCAGCTCGTGGGAACTGAAAGGACCAGAGTCAGCACCAGACACCCCAAGACCAGGTTCTCAGCACAAAGGAGCGACAGAGACCAGGGAGTGAGAGACGAAGACAGGAGAGAGAGAGAGAAGGGAGAGGGGAAGGAATGTTTGCTCTGGAGAGACAAAGGCCTGCCTCTGATAGAGGAGACATGGTCCCTAGGCAAAAGGGGAGAAGGAAACCCCATGTTAGGATGAATTGGTGTGTTTTAATTGGGCGTGTTAATTAGGGTAGCCAAAGGGAGCTTTGATGACTGGACTTCAATCCTGTGATAACTGCACCTTGGTGGTCAGCCTCAGGACGAGGGAGTGGCCAGATAAGGGAATGGACCTTGGTGGCCAGCTTTAGGAATGTGATCTCACCGTTTAACAAGGCAGAGGGAATGGGGGAGGGCAAGGCCTGCCAGAGCCCTTCAGAAACAACATCACTGACCCCACAGGGCTGTTGAGAGGGCTAAGTTTGTTTGGCTGTTGGCAGGACAAGGGGCCACTCCATATACTGGAAGTGCGAGTGACCACCACCGTCACTGTGGTTGAGAAATAAATCTCCTAATCCAAAAAAATGACATCCAAGTCTGAAACTTTAAGTGACAACATGTCACCACCATGGTGGCGATGGTTAAAACTTGGGCCCACTGAAGTATCATTATTTCTAGACTGAGTGAGGTGGACATGAACAATGGATTTCCTGTCTAGCCTCCTGAATTTCTCAGTCATCACGGCTTTGCAAATATTCCAAACCCCAGGATGGTCGGCCTGGACAGCAGTGATGCAGTAAGCCTTCCCCAGGCATTTGGTGACAGGAGGGACATGGGATGTGGCCTCCTGTCTCCACCACCACTTCCATCCCATGCCTGGGGGCTATAATGGCAGCCCACCCACACATGAGCTCTTTCAGTTCCCAAGTTCCCCAAAGAGTTTAATGGAAGCTGACATCCTACAAATAGCTTCCTGGTCACACGTGACTCCTCCGCCCACCTCCTCCTTTTGTCTCAGCAGCCGAGTGTGGGCTGTCCTCAGCGGAGGCGTGCACTCCATTCTCCCCTAATTGCCCAGCTCTTTCTTGTCACAGCTGCCTGCGGCAGGCCTCTCATTATCAGCTTGGGATATTTTTAAGGAGTGGCACCCGCCGTGGGGAGAAGAACCTCACCAGACCCCCACTCCGAGGATCGCTTGACTCCTGCGCTCAGCCACCAGTGAACCTGGGGGATGACTCTTAGCTTTCTGGCACTGGGTAAAGACACCAGTCCTCAGTGCCAGGGGCAGCAGGCCCAGGGCATCTGCTGTTCACACCCGCTGCACCTGCAGCTTCTCCTAGCAACCGGATACTGGCAAAGCCGGCTCCGTGACAGGGTTTCTAAAGGCTCTTGCGAGCTAAGGAACCTGTTACTGCTTTTGATGGTCTCCAGTTTCACAGGTCTGCTAGCTTTTAATGCCAGGACATAATTTACAGAAAATATACGTGGAAAGTCAAACCTATGGGAAGTACCATAGCTTCGTGGGCTCCCCGTCTACCCACTGTGTAGCTTCTGCAGTTCCACAGTTATCAGCAAAAGGATGGATGGTCTGGAGGGCCCAGTGCCCATTTCCCTTGGGACTGTCCAAGCCAAGGTCCCGGGACAGAGTCAGGATCCAGCCTTAGCTCGGGTAGCCCCATGCTGGCCCCCGCAGTGCAGATGAAGCACTGTTACCTTTCTTTTGTTTGTTGGACACAGGGTCTTTCTCTACACCCCTGATTGTCCTGGAACTCCCTGTGTAGGCCAGGCTGGCCTTGAACTCACAGAGATCCGCCTGCCTCTGCCTCCCGAGTGCTGGGATTAAAGGTGTGCACCACTATACCTGCCCTGCACCATTACCTTTCTTAGCATACAGACACTGACTCTGTCTCTCGCTGTTTTGTCTTGTTTTTGGGAGAGGGGTTCAAGACAGGGTTTCTCTGTGTATAATCCCTGAGTCCTAGAATTCAATTATTTTATTTTATCCCCCACCCCACCCCAGAACTGAGGACTGAACTCAGGGTCTTGTGCTTGCTAGGCAAGCACTCTACCACTGAGCTAAATCCCCAATCCCCTAGAATTCAATTTTGTAGACCAGGCTGGCCTTGAATTCACAGAGATCTGCCTGCCTCTGCCTTCTGGGTGCTGAGATTAAAGGTGTGGGCCACCATGCCCAGCTTTTTTTTTTGTTTTGTGTTTTTTTTTTTTTTTTTTTGAGACAGGGTTTCTCTGTGTAGCTTTGCCCCTTTCCTGGAACTCACTCTGTAGCCCAGGCTGGCCTTGAACTCACAGGGATCCACATGCCTCTGTCTCCTGAGTGCTGGGATTAAAGGCGTGCGCCACCACTGCCCGGCATTTTTTTTTTTTAAGATTGAAAAAGAAAATTCTGTGTGTAAGCATATGTATGTATGTGCACCATACGGGTGCGTAGGGCCTTCAGAGGCTAGAAGAGGGTGGTGGATCTCCTGGAACTGGAATAACAAGTGGTTGTGAGCTGCTGTGTGGGTGCTGGAGACTGAACCCAGGCGGTCGGTCCTGCAAGAGCAGCCAGTGCTCGGAACTGCAGAGCCATCTCCCGCCCAAGTTGTATCTCCATTGCTAGTTGGTGAAATGAGATAAAAGCATGCTTCTGTTTCCTCTGTTCGCACTTGAACCCGAGCTACAATCAAATTCACCTTTTCTCTGTTGAATTCTGTCCGTCTCTCCCCTACTGTCCCTCTGGCCAGTTTCCAGAAGCTCCTCTGAGGTGGATGTGGGCCGGTCGAGGCCCTGAAGGTCCCACTGCTGGATAGCGGGGCTGGACCCTGTCTCTCACTGGGTGGTACAGTCGTGGGAGCCGAGGGGCTGTAACGACTCAGGCTCTGGAAACTTATTTGTACCTGAACTCGTATAGTGCGTTCACCCTTGTGTTCCGAACGTTTTGTGTTTGGTAAACATCTTACACACAGAATTCAAGTGCTCAGCTGCGGATCACGGTTGTGTAATATTCTGGTTTAATCTAGTTTTCTCCTGCAGGGCCCGTGCCAGCTCCCCGTGGCTCTGGGGATAGAAGTGAAATGGACTAAGTATGGGTCCCTGATGAATCCCCAAGCCAGGATAGTGAACGTCACTGCCCAGCTCTTCTCCATTCCAGAGGTAGGCCTGCTGGCGACGGTCTCCACGGGCTGGGGTGTGGCCTGACGGTAGGCCCAGGATTAGCACGGGCTAACCCCCAACCTTGCACAGAAAGAAAGAAACAGAGTGAGAGGAGCAGGTGAAGACAGGACGAGGTGAGAGCAGGTGTGACAGGAAAAGTTTATTACTTGTGTGAAGGATTATAATTTCTATTTAGATTTCAGTCTTTTTTAAGACAGGGTCTCAAGGCTGGACTTGAGCTGTTAATCCTCATGTCACAGCCCACGTTCAGGGACAGGAAGCTAGTGCTGCTGTGCCTGGCGGAATCTGGTATTTTGACATAGGCTCGTCTCCTGTAACCCAGGCTGGTCTCAAACTTGCGACTCTTGGCGTCAGCCTCCTGAGTAATAAGGGGCAAGTGCCATCGTGCCTCACGGTCATCTCGAATCTTAAAACAGTTTCATCATCATCCTTTAACTTGTACTTCGAGGGGAAAACTCACTGACAGGTTTTATTTGGGGGTCCCAGTTCTTGTCAACCCCGAACCGTCATTGCTCTTGCTGGGTCAGCCTGCAGCGTGGTGCAGCTCGCCTGCGCCGGGCCTCAGCGACTCCACAGGCCTGCCAGACTCCAGCTGAGCGAGGAGGAGGAGGATGACCGTGCCTGTTCTGTCTTTCCATTACAGCCCCCGCCAGGGCCCGAGAGGACGGTGGTCATCTCCACCACAGTGACGTTTGTGGATGTGTCGGCCCCTGCGGAGGCAGGCTTCCGCGCCCCGCCCACCATCAACGCCAGGCTACCCTTCAGCTTCTTCTTCCCGTTTGTGTGATGCGGGTGGCCCCTGCAGCAGTGAGTACCCACCCTGACGGACCCTGACCCAGGTCCTCGTCCCCTTAAGCCAGCCCTTTGCCCATCTCCGCTGTCTTTTCCTCTCAGAAACTTCACCCTGCTGGGCGAGGGGGTCAGGTCTGGTGGTCACGGGCCTCGTCGCCTCTGGAGAGCTGGGAGGGACAGAGCCTAATGTAGCAATGCATGGAGAGCCTCCTCAGTGCATTACCCCTCCTCTCTCGGGAGCTGTCTTCAAAATGCCCATCAATGTTGGAGAAGTACAAACCTGCAAGAGGCTGTGTAAAAACGTGTGCCCACAAGGGCACTGTACCCCAAGATGATGCTAATTACAGGGCCGCCTGCCCCCCCCCCCCCTGCAGTGAGCTAGCTCTATAACTGGTGGGCTGGTGTGGGCTGCCACCCGGGAGAGAGTGTGGTAGGCAGGCCCAGGAGAAAGAGGGCGCTTATTTTATACAGTAATTGTACAGTAATTGAGAGGGATGCTGATGAGAGCAGAGTCAGTTGGAAGCTGACACAGTTGGATGCTGCCGAGGAGGGGCTGGGTACCAGGATGCCTCCCCTAGGGGATGCAGTGCCAGAAGCTGTGGGCCGGCCAAGAAAGGTTTTCTAGAAGGGGCTGGGGTGAGGTGCCAGCTTCTCCTCCTTTCAGAATGTGCTTACGAAAGGGTGGGCCGGTCCCCTACACACGGAGGGAAGCAGTGGCATTAAGTTTTACAAGCCCAATTCCTTGTCCATTTTCGAGCAGAGTCCAGCTGAGAAAAGGTGGTCATGATTCCTTCACTGCGGGAGGAGGACGTGGATGGGTGGCTCCGGGTCGGACGGAAGAGGCAGCGGAGCGGACGGAGGTGTGTCCCCAGCATCCAGCGAGCGCAAGCCAAGGCAAAGATGAGGACCGGACTTGGCAGCACACAGTTCTCTAGGGTAGAGCTTCTGGAAGGCTAGTTCCCGTCCCCAGAAGTCCGTTCTGTCTCAACAGCTTGTTGAGTCTCTCAATTTCTTGTTCCTATTGTAAAAGCAGACAGACACCGGGTGATGAGCTTCTGAGCCACATTCCCACAGGCCTGGGGCTCCAGAGAGCTAAGAGCCAGTCTGTGGCATTCTGGCTGCTGAGGGGAGCCATTCCCGGGAGGGGCCCTGGGCAGTGACACAGGAACAAGATGCCCTGAGGAGGGACTGGGCCTGGCTCCAGGAGCCGCTGCGTAAGCCAGAAAGACTGGGAACGGGGGGCAGCAGGCAGGGCTGTGGGCCACAGGAGCACAGGCAGTCATGGGCTGGAAGGGACGGCAGTGGAACCGGTCCCTGAGCCTCACCTTCTCAGAGCAGCTGAATTCCAGGTGCTGGATCTTGGTGGCCAGTTGAATGTTTATCTGCTTTAACCTTAAGATCTGCCGTTCCGAGCGCGTCTTCACCGAGATGATGATGCCTGGAAGGGAGGAGAGGGTCGTGACGGTACAACAGCTTGTTTTAACTGTGTGTGTGTGTGTGTGCACGCGCATGTGCGTGCGTGCGTGAGGGGGGGGGTACTCGTGGACATCAGAGGACAACTGTAGGAGTCAGTTCTTTGCCTTGTCATGTGGATCCTAGGGCTTGAACGCAGGTCATCAAGCTTAGTGGCAAGTGTCTCTACTGACTGAGCCCTCTCGTCAGCCCCAAGACCTTGTGTGCTAATTCCTGTATGTACTTGGGACCCCAGCAACAACTGTCACTGGCAGCCTCAGCCAGGAGGGCAAGATCGCCATTTCTTTCTTTCTTTCTTTTTTCCAAGACAGGGTTTGTCTGTGTAGTTTTGGTGCCTGTCTTGGAACTCAGTCTGTAGCCCAGGCTGGCCTCAAACTCACAGAGATCCACCTGCCTCTGCCTCCCGAGTGCTGGGATTAAAGGCGTGCGCCACCACCGCCCGGTTCAAGATTGCCATTTCTGAGCCAGAGAGTGGGCAGTTAGGTAGTATTTCCCTGTGGCCCCCATGGCAGTCTCTGCAGACCCCTGTGTTCCCATTCCCCAAGGACAGTGTCCCCAGCAGTAACTGGAAGCTGCTTGCCTTCCCTGGGTCCAGAGTGTGGAGACAAAAAGGCCAAAAGTTAAAGCAGGGACCCCTATGCTGGTGCTTGGCCCTGACTGATTGGCACGTGACCTGCTAACTTGGGGTGCCTTGCTCACCTCCAGTGACCCACGGCTCCGGACCCCACGGCCAGTCTCAAGAAACACCAGTGCTGCCCCTCAGATACAAACCCAGATAAGGCCCACGAGGGCACCTGCCCCGGCTGCACCGTGAGGCTGCCAGCCCCTCAGCCAGGGCGCCCCATCAGCAGCCCACTCACTGTGGCTGCACTGTGGTGTATTTAATAAACCTTTTACCTCTGTCTTTTTGATTAATTCGTGTAAACCCCATGTGTCACCAGCTTGTCACCTCCGTCTCCACACGACACAAAGGAGTGTCCCTCGTATGCTTTTCTCTTCTGCCCAGAGCTAAGCTGGCTGAGCTGCGACCACCCGCAGTCCCAGGCCACAGCAGCCCTCTTTACCTGCAGCCCCTGGGGAACTGAGTGGGCAGCGGGACAGGAGGTGGCCATCCAGAGCCCCCGAGGTCACTGCCACTCCCTCACCTCAGCCTTCCCAAGCCTAGCTGACTACCTCGATCCCCTGAGGACGCCCCAGGTTCTCGGCAGCAAAACTGCTGAGGGGCACAGAGCTTGGGAAGTGACTGTAGTAATTCTTTGGAAGACTGAAGAGCGTCACCCGCCGGCAGCCATGGCCCCGCAGAAGCCCTGCTCCTCAGACCCAGATTCCCCCGAGTGTCCTCTCCAGAGCCAGAAGCCAGGGGATGGTAACAAGGGTCAGCAACAGTGGTCACTCACGGAAACTGGAAGCTCCATGAGGGGCCCCTGGGGTTGGGCAGTCAGCACAGAGCACTGCTCAGCCACCTGCCTCCCTTCTGGAGGATGCCATCCTCCTGTGCTGCCCGGGGCAAGAGTCCCGTACGTCCATAGCTACCTTCTGGTTTTTTGTTTTTTGTTTTGAGACAGGGTTTCTCTGTGTAGCTTTGCGCCTTGCCTGGAACTCGCTTTGTAGGCCAGGCTGGCCTCGAACTCACAGAGATCCACCTGGCTCTGCCTCCCGAGTGCTGGGATTAAAGGCGTGTGCCACCACTGCCCGGCTCATAGCTACCTTCTGGTAACCATGAAAACATGGCCACAGTGTGAGACGATTTGGGAGCAATCATGGTCCTCAGCCAGAGGTGGCAGCTTGTCACCAAATATTACCATCTACCTTTCTCCAGATTCCAAGGAGGCAGCAGCCATGACAGAAAGCGGGTATGAGATCCTGGGCGTCTGGTGACTGTATTGCCACCTTGGTACCCACCACAGTGCCCACCCCCACCCCTCACCTCCCCGCAGCCTAGGAGCATGGGAGACGCACCGTTGATGATCCGGGCCACCCGCCAGAGCCGCAGCAGGATCAGCAGGCCCAGAGCTTCAAACTGGTGATTTTTAAAGAAGAGGATGAGGTCGAGGACGAAGGACACCACCACCACGATGGCGTCCAGGATCTCAAACTTGTGGTGGAAGAACTCCAGGCGGAAGACATAGATCTTCAAGAAAATCTCCAACATGAAGAAGACCAGGATGGCAAAGCTCATGTAGTGGAAGGCCTGCGGGGACAGAGCGGGCCGGGAGCCGTCACGGGGCAGTCCCTGGCCACCACTGCCAACCCCAAGCACACCAGCCTGGTGCCAGAGAGGACTCAGTGCTGGTCCCCATCACAGACAAGGCTTCCACCCATTGAGGATAATGAGGCAATGCCAGACTTGAACATTGCTGGCCAGGCCTGGCTGTCAACCCAGTGCTTGGGAAGCGGAGGCAGGAAGAGCAAGGATTCAAGGCCTGCCTGGGCCACAGAGTGAAACTGGCTAAACTAGCCATAGAGACGGGCTGCGGCCGGCCGCACTCTGTCCTGAGCGCTTTCACAGCACACGCAAGGCCGGGGCTTTGCTTTCCAGTGCTGAAGAGAACAACAACCCCAGCCCTCAGTGTCCTCTGGCCCAGCCACCCCACTGCGAGGAACAGAGCCTATGGATGGGCAGGCACATTGGCCGGTCACTGCAGTACTGTGGGCCGAACTGTGTGGAGGGGACAATGTCAGTGTCCAATAAAAGGCACACACCTTTAATCCCTGCACTTGGGAGGCAGAGGCAGGTGGATCTCTGAGTTTGAGGCCAGCCTGGGCTACAAATCGAGTTCCAGGATGGCCAAGGCTATACAGAGAAACCCTGTCAATGAATGAATGAATGAATGAATGAATGCACCTGCTAGACAGACAGTGGCACTTCCTGTAACTGTTACTCCACTGCTGAGGCCTGGGGGAGAGTCACACACTCCCTGAGGCGGCGGTAAAGACTAGTGGTACCTGAAGAGTTCCCAGTTTCTTTCTAAGGAAGCCGGGAAGCAAGGGCATACTCCAGCTCCCGCGGTCATGTCAAAGGGACACGTAGCCCGCCTTACTGAGGCTCACAGTGACCACACTGGGGACAAAGGGTGTAAGATTGATTGTAACACACCACAGTAAGGCATGCCCCCGGGAAACGAGAGAGCAGGAGGAGGATGGGCTCATTCACGTGCACCGAGCAGCGTCCGGTGACTCGGTCGACACCATCCCCGCCCGCAGATAGTGACCCCATCCGCAGGGCCCTATGTATGCCCTGGCTGCCTGTGGACCTGAGCTGGGTGCATGCATGGCTCGGGTGGGGCTGGCGTGCACCTGCACCACGTGTGTGCCTGTACACGTGTGTGCCTGTACCACCTTTGCGCCTGTACCACATGCGTGCCTGCACCACGTGCATACCTTGACGGCATAGTCTTTCTTGTCTGGCTCAATGATCCTCAGATCCAGGAGGAGCTCAGCAAGTACCAGGAGGGAATCCAGGACCACCAGGCAGATGATGATGACCTGGTGGGGAGGAGCAGAGGACGTGAGCCCAGGATGGGACCACTTCTTTCTCAGGAACCACTGGGAAATGGTTAAGAATGGGACCCCTGCCCCCTCCTCCCCCTCTCCAGGAAGCCCTGCCTTCTCCTCCCTCGCCCCTGACCATGCAGGGGGGGCCTGTCACACTCTGGGAGCAGCTTGCTTCGCCCACTGGGTGAGAACACTGCCACCCCAGTCCCTGAGGACAGGCAGCCTTTGGGGGGCCCCTTCTGGAACTCAGAGTCCCAAGACTGGGGTGTGTTGAATAACTTATGAGCATCTGCTCTGTGTGTACCCCGGCAACAGCAAACCACAGAAAAAGAAGAAAAAAAAAATGAAACTTAAAACCAAAACCCTATTTGCCTGTTAGGAGTGGCATTTGCTTTGCGAGATGGTACGGGAGAAACAGACTGGGTGACCAAGAATAAGACTGTGGACCCCAAAGGGAGAGGAGTTCCCAAGCTCCCCACAGTGCACTCAGGAGTCCCATTCTGTTTGATTTTTCAAGACGGTGTTTCTCTGTAGCCCTGGCTGTCTTGGAACTCTCTTTATATACCAGGCTGGCCTGGAACTCAGAGATCCACCTGCCTCTGCCTAATGAGTGCTGAGATTAAAGGCATGCGCCACTGCCCAGCTTGACCTTATGTTTTGAAGTGGGGTCTCTCCCTGGAGTGGGCTCTCTAGACTAACCAGCCAGCGAGTTCTCCTGTCTCAGAGCTTTAGCGATACCATGCCAGGTTCTTCTGTCTTCTGTTAAAGCCTGGGTTCTGGACCCCAGAACTTGGGTCCTCTTGCTTGGAAAGCAAGCACTTTATTGACAGCGCCATCTTCCCAGCCAGGATTTTGTTTTGTTTTGTTTTTTGTTTATTTTAGAACCAGAGGGATAAGCAAAGTCACATGATCTAAAACCAAAGCATTACTGCATTGAGAACAGGCCCACCACACACACCACCAAAAGGCATGAAGCATGGATCTGTGCTACTGTGTGGATGAGCTGTGAACATGCTGTGTTGCGTGCAGTCAGCCCCTCAGGTCACCTGTGATGTGATCACAGAACACAGGGAAAATGCAGACTGCTGGGTGGTGGTGGGGCAGGATGGATAGTGACAATATTCTGAACTGGTTAGTGGTGAGCTATCCAGTACTCTGTGCACTACACACCACAGAAATACTCACTTTAAAATGATTAATTTTAGCTGGGCAGCGGTGGCACATGCCTTTAATCCCAGCACTTGTGGGGGGGCAGAGACAGAGATCTCTGTGAGTTTGTGGCCAGCCTGGTCTACAGAGCAAGTTCCAGGACAGGCTCCAAAGCTACACAGAGAAACCCTGTCTCGAAAAAACAAAACAAAATAATAATAATAATAATAATAATAATAATAATAATAATTTTAGCCAGGCAGTGGTGGTGTACACCTTTAATCCTAGCTCTAGGGAGACAGAGGCAGGCAGGTCTCTGTGAGTTTAAGGCCAGCCTGGTCTACAAGCAAGTTCCAGGACAGCTAGGGCTGTTACACAGAGAAACTTTTTCTCAGAAAACACAACAAAAAAAAGATTAATTGTATATCATGTGACTGTCACCTGAAGTTAGAAGTGAGAAAGAGAGAGACCAAGAAAAGACAAAGATGGATCTTAATGCTTGGCCTCTATGAACTGATTCCCCCAAACCTCAAATCTGCCCCTCTACTCGGCCGATTTCTGTGAGAGGGGAGTCACATCCCTTTGCTAACCCAGATCCTGCCCTGTGGGGCGCACTGGAGCCAAAGCCTCAGCTCTGGCCACCCCTGGATTAAGGTCAAAGTGCCAGACCCATCTCACATCGCCTTCCCCGGAGGCTGACTCATCCATGTCCATCTCGTGACTAGGGACAGCACGCTCTGTCACTGTCTTGCAGATCCTACCATCGGAGAGTAAGACTCCTGAACCGCTGTCCCCTGCTCCCATCCCATCTGGCTTCCATCCAAAATCTGGTCATGTCCCGCCCCCACACACAGCCCATCCACAGCAGCCCCTGCCTGCCTCGTCGAATAACCTTGTTGCTTTAGCCAAGGAACCTTATACCCCTCCTCCCCTCCCCCACTCAGTAGGCCACAGTCTCCTTTCATCCCAGGCCCATGAGCAACTCAGTCCCCTGCCTGAAACATGCCCTTCCACCCCCACGCTCAACCGTGAATGTCAGGAGACAGTCGCCATGGATCTCTTGACTCCCAGTCCCTGTCCAGACTCTTAGACCTCATCCCTGCCCCACTACAGGGGACCCTGTAGCCATGCTAAGCGGCATTGGACATTCCCGCCACTCCAGACCGTCACATCCAGCTTGCTGCCATCTACAATACATAGACACTGTCCCCTCAGGGGATGCCTTCATGGTAGTCCTCTTTTTTTTCCAGCCTGAGAGTCAGACCCAAGGCCGGCGGGCTGAGTGGCGGGCTGAGCCCCTTCCAGAGGCAGGGACATGCAGAGGGGGTAGGTCTGGGGCTCCCTTCACAGCTGGAAGGAAGCTGGCTCCCTCTGTTTGCTCTGAAATTGCAGGTTTGGATTTCAACCCCAACAGCATAATACCATGTTTCCTGCCGCAGCCACAGAGGGGCTGGCAGAACGCAAGGGATGCTGGGTTGTGGGCTTCCCTGAAGTGTGTGTGGGGGGGAGACCAGTGTAATCATCCACCACCACCACCACCACCACCACCACCACCACCACCACCACCACCACCCCCGCCACCCCCCTGAGAACAGTGTCAGTGAAGAGTGTGGCGCTGCTCCCCGCTTCCAGCAGGGGCTTGAGCTCTGATGCCCAGAGTGGCGTCCCCAAAGTGCCTCCCTGTGGGACTGGACCCACCAGGAGCTGTGATTGTTCCCACGCCCTTGGTCTCTTGCATTTTCCTGGAGCAGCCATGCTTCTAGACACCAGCTTGCTACCTCAGGGTGATGTTGGCGCACGCCTTTAATCCCCGCACTCGGGAGGCTGAGGCAGGCGGATCTCTGTGAGTTCGAGGCCAGCCTGGGCTGCAGAGTAGTTCCAGGAAAGGTGCAGAACTACACAGAGAAACCCTGTCTCAAACAAACAAACAAACAAACAAACAAACAAAAAAGGATGCTTGCTGTTCTTGCAGAGGACCTAGGTTCAGTTCCTAGGACCCATATCAGGTGACTCACAATCACCTGTAACTCCAGCTCCAGGGATCGGACACCCTCTAGCCTCTGAGGGCTCCTGCATGCAAATGGTGGACATAAACTTGTGGAGGCGCACACATACATAAATAAAATAATAAGTCTTTTTTCAAAAATTGCCTTTCACAAGGTTGGGATAGATGGTCCCCCCAGAGCTCAGCCAGGAAGTCCCTTACCTCTCCCTACGGCAGCATCTGGAGAGAGGTTAACAGTGAGAGCCAGGCACGTGTGTGGAGCGCGCGTGCGCGCGCGCATGCATACACACACACACACACACACACACACACACACACACACACACACACACACACACACAAGCCAGAGGTCCATGTTAGTGTCTTCAGTTACTCTCCACCCTAACTCTCATGGAACCTGGGGCTCACCAAGTGGCCAGAGAGCCCCAAGGAGCCGCCTGTCTGTGCCCCCCAGTGCTGACTGCCATGCCCTGGGCGCTGGGGAACCAAACTCGGGTCTTCATGCTTCACAACAAGCACTGTACCCACTCGGCCATCTCCCCAGCCCCACGTGTTTCTGTTACCGCTCCATAAGGAAGGGTCTGAGATTTTTGAGGCAGGGAACCCACATGACCTTGTCCAGAAGCAGGCGCTCTGTTAGAATGACTGCCTCTCTCACAGTGCACGTGGAGTATACACACAAATGTGAAAATGACTAGTGTGAAGTAACCATTCATAGGTTGCCATCAAGCTCTGTGGCAGCGGGAACAGTCGCCAGGCTGTAGAGCCGCCACCACGGGCTGGTTCCAGTGTGTTCCCACCCCCGCCCCAAGAGGAAATCCCATCTCTCTCATGCAGCCACCCCCGCCATTCTTTCCTCCCTCCCACGGCCTCCCATCTGTCTACCCGGCTGCGAGTATTCTGGACGGTTCGGCTACCTGGCATCACACACACTCCTGGGACCTCCCCTGTCTGGCTTGTCACTCAAGTCCTGTTTTCAAAGTTGCAGCATGCATCCCCACATGTCCTCCTTGGTCCCGCCCAAGCCATCGCCATCCGGAGGGACAGGCCACCGAAGGACCATTAACCTTCCTTCGCTTTATTACCTCCCCTCCCCCACTGTCAATACAGGTCGGACCACGGAGCACTGCATGTGGTAGGATGCACCGGTGGGTGGCCGCGGCAGAAGTGGGGGGGGGGGCTCCCACCTTGGTAGACCCGGTGACGTCAGCCTCCTACCTGAAACCTGTGGGAAGTGAAGAGCTTCCTCAGCCTGTTCCTGAAGTCCAGGGTCGGCCTGGGTGCGGGGACAGGGCCAGCCTCGGCATCAGCGCCCACGGCACTGCCTTCCCCCTCCGCTGGGGTGGGGGCCGGCTCCTCCTCCTCCTCCTCGTTCTCCCACTTCTTGTAGTTGATGTTCCACGTGTGGTAGTCGTCCCCGACCACGGTGAAGTGCTTCAGGAACCTGCTCATCCTCTTGGCAGGAGCCACCTTGGCTCTGCGAGTGACCTGGAGGGGCGGGACAGAGCAAGCACTTGAGGATCCCATAGCTGTGATGGAGAGCAGGGGGCCCAAACCGGGCCCTAGGGTGCTCAGAGTACCCTAGCCCAGGTCAAAAAAAGTCAGGTTGCGGGGCGGGGGGGGGGGGGGGGGCACTTATTTTTAGAATCTAGTATCTCTGTATATGAGGCAACAGGAAACCCCAATCCCACCAGACATGTCCTTGCGGTCTGACGGGCAGTCACCAACTACAGCCCGGTCTCATCAGGAGGCCCACGTGTAGATACGAGAAAAGCCCTGCACACGCAGAGAAATTGAGAGCGGGTGAGGGCTGGGGAGGAAGCATCCAAAAGTAAAAGTCCAGTTTCACAGAGAACTCACAGACGCAGGCCAGTCCTGGCCAGGCCGGTGGAAAGGGGAGTTCTCCCAGGATTAGCCAGCACGGCACACACCTGTAATCCCAGCACTTGAGGGGTAGAGGCAAGGAGGATGAGGAGTTCAAGGCCAGCCCAGGCTACATAGTAAGACCCTATCGCAAAAATAATAATAATAATAATAATAATAATAATAATAATAATAATAATAATGCTATCCCGCTGTGTACTCAGCCTGTTTAATCTACCTCTAAGAGAATAATGCTGAGAGCCAGGTGGTGGTGGTGGTGGTGGTGGTGGCGCACGCCTTTAATCCCAGCACTCAGGAGGATCTCTGTGAGTTCGAGGCCAGCCTGGTCTATAGAGTGAGTTCCAGGACACCCAGGGCTACACAGAGAAACCCTGTCTCGAGAAAAAAAAATGTGGCAACCAACCTTATTTGCTTTGGACTTCCTGTGGAACCAACTTTTAGAGCCTAAGCTAACAGAGAGCTGTAATCTTAAATCATGTACTCTTCACTGCCCCTGCCCCAGAACAGTGCGTGTGTGCCATTGGCTGAAAGCAGCAAACACAGAGGGTGAAGCCACCTTCTAAAGTGGATATCCGTTTATGGAAGTCGGTTCATAAACCATTGTTCGTATTGCTATAGTTGTCTGGGTCAGTCGGGGTGACGTGATCCTTGCAGAGTCTGGGGTAAGATCCCTGTCAAGTACCCCATCCCTCCCCTGTGTGATGGCTTCCAGTGCTGCTCAATAAAGACAGAGGGACGCTTTGTGGGAGACAGACACAGTCACCCGACATAGACACACAAAAGGCACCCTTACACACAGTCACACTCAGGGACAGACAAACTCCCAAGACAGCCTCCATCAGGCATGCACAGGTTCCCGCAGAGGAACATGTAGTGAAGGAATTCAAATCTGGACTCACTCTTGGCTAAAAGACTCGAAGGGGAAGTGCTTTTCTTCCTTTCCTTAATGTGACATCGAGGCATCGTTGGTGACTCGGAGTTAACCACTAAAGCGTGTAATCCACACAGGCGGTTCTGAAGGTTCTGCCTCTAGACTCCGATCCGAAGAGGACCCACTCACGGCATCTCTGGTCCCAACATCATTCCCGTCCATCTCTGCCTGCAGTATGGCAGGAGCCTCCTGCCACCGCCCCTTCTGTAGGGAACTATAGAGAACTAACTAACATACAATGAGCCTGTGGCAGGCCTTTGCCTAAAAGCTCTCCTGTGGTCCTCCACAGTCCCTCTTGCTGGTGTCCTTCCCGTCATTCATGCTCCTGGGGAGGCTTCTCTTTATTGCGTCATTGAAGTTATGTTGAGGCAGGAAAGAGAGGCGGGAAATTAATAGGAGATAAGAAGATAAAGAAGCCCCGCCCCCTGGGATCCAGGCTGCCTCTCTTGCTGACTGAGCCTTGGGAGACTTCAATGCCACCCACAAAAGCAAAGATCACCTGCACACATGCTTTCCTGAAGACATTGCAAAAAAGAGTGTTAAGAACACCAAACGAGGCCGGGCGGTGGTGGCGCACGCCTTTAATCCCAGCACTCGGGAGGCAGAGGCAGGCGGATCTCTGTGAGTTCAAGGCCAGCCTGGGCTACCAAGTGAGCTCCAGGAAAGGCGCAAAGCTACGCAGAGAAACCCTGTCTCGAAAAACCAAAAAAAAAAAAAAAAAAAAAAAAAGAACACCAAACGATGTTCACTTTGGGCCACGTGTTGTGACCCTGAGTTCCAACATATTAACGCTCTTCACTCATTCCAGACTCTCTACTGAACCTCAAAATCACCTTATGACTCCTTTCTTCTTTTGTCTTTCTTTTTTTGAGACAGGGTTTCTCTGTGTATTTTGGGCTGTCCTGAAACTCACCTGCCTCTGCCTCTGAGTGCTGAGATTACAGACATGAGCCACTGTACCCAGCGTGAACTTATGATTTTGAGCAAGGTAGACACACCCAGCAGGTACACAAGCAGTGGAAGGCGAGAACTGATTCCCAGGTTGTCCTCTGACCTCTGCACACACATGCTGATACCCACAGATATCACACACACACTCCCACACATCACTTTACGGTTCCATTAAAAAAAGGGAATTCTTCAAGAAAATTTAACTTTTAAACTTAACGTTTGTTTGTTTGTTTATTTATTATTTGGCTTTTGAGACAAGGTTTCTCTGTGTAGCCCTGGCTGTCCTGGAACTTGCTCTGTAGACCAGGCTGTCCTTGAACTCACAGAGATCCGCCTGCCTCTGCCTCCCGAGTGCTGGGATTTGCTTTGCTCAGGCTCATTTGGGGATGTCTCCTACTGGATGCCTGGTTGGGGTGGGGTGGCCTCTCTGGCTGCTGTCAGGCTGTGTTTCCCTGCTGCTGAGACACCGTGATGACATGGCACTTGCCTGTGGATTCTCTGCCCCCCCCCCCCCCCCCCCCCCCCCGCACTTTGCTCTCAGCTCTGGGACAAGTAAGATGTCTGCCATCTTGTACAGCTGTACCCTGAACAGTGCCCCTCCCCACGCCCCCTCCATGGTACACACAGCAGCACTCTGGTGTTAGGTGACTAAGTGGACACAGAAATGTGGCCAGAGGGTCGGATCCGCTCAGCAATTAAGAGCACTTCCTGCTCTTCCAGAGGACCTGGCTTTAGTTCCCAGAACCCATGTCAGGTGACTTACAACTGCCTGTAACTCCCGCTCCTGGTGGATCTGATCCTGGTACCTGTCCTCACGTGCAAACACATCATACACAGGCACACACATAAATAAAAATAATAAAAATAAAAATTTTAAATTTTAAATGTGGCCAGAACGCGCACGCGCGCGCGCACACACACACACACACACACACACACACACACACACACACACACACACACACACGCACAGGTCAGAGTGGTATCAACCATCCTGCTCTTTCAGTCTCCACCTTATTTCCTAGAGACAGGGTCTCTCACAAGCTCGAGTTAGGCTGGCAGCCAGCAAGCTCCAGTTATCTCCTGCCTCTGTCTCCACCAGCACTGACATTACAGGCGTCCAGGGCCACACTGCTTCTCTATAGATACTGGGGGTTCAAACTCAAGTCCTCGTGTGCGCCACTGGGCCATCTCATGTGTCCACAATCAGATCTTTAGACATCTGTTCAGCGTAGCAAGGGGTGTGATTCAGTAGGACCATGTTTACCCAGCAGGCCTAAGGCCCCGGGTTCCATGTCTGGCAGGCAAGGAGAAATAAAAGCTGGAGAAATAGCCAGGTATGATGCACACCTTTAATCCCAGTACTCAGAGACAGAGGCAGGTGGATCTCTGTGAGTTCCAGGCCAGCCGGGGCTACAGAGTGAGACTCTGTCTCAAAGACTAACTAAGGGAGCTGGAGAAACAGCTTAGTGGTCAACGCAAATGCTGTCCTTGAGAGGGCCGAGTTCAGTTCCCAGCACCCACATAGCAATGCAACCATGTGTAACTCCAGCTCCAGGGGATCTGACGCCCTCTTCTGGACTCCATAGGTACCTGCACTCACAAGCACATACCCACACACAGACATGCGCATGTAACTTTAAAGAAGTTCTTTGGGGGCTGGAGCCACGGTTCAAGTGTTACAGGCACTCGTTGCTCTTCCAGAGGACCTGGGTTCAAGTCTCATTTCCCACATAATGGCTCACAGCCGTCTATAATTCCAGTTCTGGGGGGGTCTGATGGCTTCTTTTAGCCTCTGTAGGTACCAGGTATGCACACAGTACACAGACGTACACACAAGCAAAATACCCAAATGCTGGGAATTGAACCCGGGTCCTCTGGAAGAGCAGGCAGTGCTCTTAACCACTGAGTCATCTCTCCAGCCCAGGTTTGTTTGTTTTGGAGACAAGGTTTTTCTGTGTAACAGCTGTCCTGGAACTCTGGCTGTCCTGGAACCTGGCTGTCCTGGAACTCTCTTCATAGACCAGGCTGGCCTCGAACTCACAGAGAGAGATCCGCCTGCCCCTACCTCCAGAGTGCTGGGATTAAAAGTGTGCGCCACCACATCTGGCTAATTTTTAAAAGATTTTAAATAAATCAACATGTTAAAAGCTCACTGTAGGGTCAGCAAGATGGTTCTGCAGGTTCAGGCATTAGGCACCAGCCCTGAGTTCAATTCCTAGAAGCCACGTGGTGGAGAGAACTCACACTTACCTTTGATCACCACAGACACACTGCCACACGTGCCAATAAGTGAATATGTGTAATTTAAATGTTTTTTTAAAAGAAGATGTAGAAGTCTAAGCAGGAGTGTGAGGCCTGAAGGATGGATTCTGACTCCTGGCCTTGATACAGTAACTGCTGCTCTCCCTATTCCCTCCGTGGTCACCAAATAAAATACACTGTGCTCCCGAGAAAGGAACGAGCCCTCCAGCCTGCTTTCTGCCTGGAGGGCAGAACTGGAGGAGCTTTCTAGACGAGGAGAGGAAGACAGGAGCCCAGGAAGACTGTAGCTCCCCTACTTCCTCAGGAATCTTGGGGCAAGGAGAAGGACACACAAAAATGCCCCTTTGCTGGACCCTAAATGTCTGTCACAGACGCTGTGAGGTAAAATGTTAACTCGGGAAACAAAACAAAACACCTCTCAGGGACGTGTGAGGGACTGAAGGGCTACAGAGATGTTTCCAGGCTGGGTGAGGGTGGTCTGTCTCCAACAGCCAGGAGAGAATTCTTCACAAGCCCAAGCCTTCAGCGGGAACTCCAGAAAAAACGGCAGACTGCACCCAACAGACTCTTCCCGACAAACAAGCCGGAAACAAGCCTTGAAAAGATCACCCGGGGCCAGCGAGCAGGCTCAGCGGGTAAAGGCGCTTGCCCCTAAGCCTGACAACCTGAGTTCAATCCTCGGGACCCACCTGATAGAAGGTGAGAGCTGACCCCCACAGGGTATCCTCTGACCTTCATGACCGTATGCTGTGGTATGTGTGTGTCCCCTCAAACACAAATAAGTAAATGTAAAAGAGACAAGAAAGTCCACATTTCCCTTAAAGAAAAAAAATCAGCCGATCCCAGGTTAAAGAAATGACCATTGAACAAAACTCACAAAGTGGACACACATAATAAAACTGGCCACCAAATCAGCTGTAGCATGCACACATGCATGCACGCGCACACACACACACACACACACACACACACACACACACACACACACATAAATGAAGGAAAAAAAAAAACCTCAATGAACAGGCTTAAGAGCCAGTATAGTAGTGAATGGCCATAATACAGCACTTGGGAGGTTAGAGGCGGGAAGATCAGGAGTTCAAGGCCAGCCTTGGCTACATAGCAAGTTCTAAGCCAGGATGAGCTACACAAGACCCTGCCAAAAATCAAAGACAAAATAACAAGATGCAAGAAGGAACGATCAGTGACCTTCAAGAGAGAGCCACAGAAAATACCAGTGGGAGGGCTGGGGGGATGGCTCAGTGGTCTCTTGCAGAGCGCCTGCCCTGCAAGTGCGAGGACCTGAGTGTAGATGACCAGAACCCTAAGGCCAAGCAGGGCATCCCATGTGGGGCCTCCCCACATTCCTGCCACAAGGGGAGGTGTAGAGACAATCCCTGGAAATTTGGTGTGCCCCCTGAGGAGCAAGAGACCCCGTATCAAGGAAGGAGGCGGCAGGCTGTCTTCTGGCCTCCACACGCGCACCGTGGTATGAATACACCCGCATTCACCCCGACATACACGCGCACGCACACACAAACATTTAAGTGCAAAAGTATCAGTTGGCAGAAAGTACAAAGAACAAAAGGAGCCTGGGGAACGCTAACAAGTATTCTGGCCGTAGGGATACCTGTGGTACCAAAAGATGACAGGGAGATTAAAATAATAATAATAATAATAATAATAATAATAATAATAATAATAATAATGGCTGAGGTTGGCAACATGGCTTGGTGAGCAAAGGTGATGATCCGAGTTCAATCCCCGCCATTCCCATGGTGGAAGAAGGGGCCCAACTCCTGTGAGCCCTCCACAACATGTGCGCTGTGGCACACACACACCCCCAGGCCCAGACACAAACCAACCAACAAATGAAAAGGTACATTTGACATGGATGAAAAAAACAGTCACCTTCGATAGGATAGACGTGTGGACTGAAACACAATGGACTCCCAGCCAGAGGGCCGTACAAGAGAATGGACAGAGGCATGTAAGCACAATGGTTAGGGTGCTTGCTTGCCCAGCCCGCTAGGCCCTGGGTTCTGTCCTTAGCAAGACAGCTTGTGCATGTGAGAGCAGACTGGGGAAGCGGGGTATGTCTTGCCCCCTGCCCACGAACTGCCCTGGGTTCTGTGTGGCCTTATGTTTCCAGGCACTAGATTGGGTCAACAAACACTTCCCACGGCCCCAGCGTTTTCTAGCTAAGTGCTGTGGGTGGTGGTGGCGGGGGGGAGTTGGGGGGGATGGAGGGGAAGGCCCCATTGTCAGAGCTGAGATGCAGCTGACATGGAGTGTGGAAGCCGGGACTCTGCAGGCATCTAAAGCCCAGGCTGCCTCGCTGCCCCCCCCCCCCGCCCCCATAATCTGGGTACCTCAGGAGCGGCAGGCTTCAGATGTCTTCAAAGGTCAGGAGGCCCAAAGAGAGCTTGAGACAGTGCATGGGCCCCTGGGAGCAGCCATCTTGTGTCCTAGCCACAGAGGCCAGCCCAGCTCCTTCCCCCATCTTCTTAGTCTCTGTCCTCTGTGGCCCAGGAGGCTGCCTGGCCTCCTACTGATGCCTGGCTTCCCCCTTCTCTGCCCAGGCCTGGGCAGGTCTCACCTCGGCCCTCTCCACCCCTGGAACTGCTCCTTTGTGGTCTCCAACTAAAGCCCGAGGGAAACCTCCCAGCCCCTTCCCATGGTGGGCACGGCCTCTCTGCTTCCGGCAGCGTGCCCCCCCCTCATCCCTGTAGCCTCACATGACCCCCCCCTCAGAGCCCTGCAACCTGGCTGCTCCTCACCTGCCTCGGCCTGACGTTGGTCTATTCTTCCTCATAGACCTCAGTGCTACTTCCTCGGACCCTGAGCCAAAGGCAGATTCCTCTCCCAGTCCCCCAGCCTCCCCTTCCGCTCCCTAGAATCCTCCCCTCGGTACCTAACTATAGTGTTCCTTAGCCTGTAAGCACCACAAAGGAGGGTCCGGGTGCCCTGAGCCCACTGAGGCATCTGCCCGAGTCTCCCTCTCCTCAAGACCACCATGAATCCCCCCCACCCACCCCCACCCCACCCCCAGGAAACACCTCAGCCCTCAGGCAAAGGCCACTGAGGCCCGACCAAAACCACACGTCACAGGAGAGGCAAGTTTACGCTCGGAAACCTTCTGACCAGTCAAGATGTGACTTGGGATGAAAATACATGTGGTGTCCAGCCGAGCAAAAAAACAAAAAAGAATTCTGGTTTTAAGTCAGGGCTGTCCTGTCAGAAGCAGGAAAGTTCCAGAAAAGGGCTGTGACCACAGCCCTTTCCGTCACCCCGGCCTCTCACAAACCTAGAAAGATGGGCTCTGGGACTCCCGCTGAACACCTGCCCAGGCCAGGCTCCTGTGGACCTCAATGGCAACTCTGTGTCACCAGTGCGGAAAATCATTTCTCCCCTGCTCCACCTGGTCCCCTGCCGTTGAAGATCCTGTCACATGGGCCCAGGGCTGTGCTACTGTGGCTTGTGGGCTTTACAATGGAGTGACTGGAGTGGACACCCTGCAGCTACGTCTCCACGGGAGCCCCCGCTATCCACATTCTCCTCTGCCCTGGTGTTCCTGACCCTGAGGTCACTCACCTTCCTGTATCAAAGCCCAGGCCAGGGCTGCAGAGATGTGCAAGTGTAAGGACCTGAGTTCGATACCCAGCACCCCCATAAACACTGGGCACAGCAGCTGGAGAGAGAGAGCTGGCTAGTTAAGAGCAAGGGCTGCTCTTGCAGAGGAGCGAGGCTCAATTTCCAGCCCCCAAGCCAGGCCACTCAGACCTGCTGGTAGCTCCAGCCTCAGGGGATCTGACACCCTCTTCCGGCACCTGCCCTCATGTGCACATACCCACAGACATACACAGAATTTTAAGAATAGAAATAAGTAAAAAAAAAAAAAAACAAAATTAAAAGCTGGGCATGCTGGCATGAGTCTACAGTCCTAAAGGGCGAATTCCAGGCCAGTGAGAGGCTCTTGCTCACAAACAAACAAATAAATGGTGGGTGGCTCCTGAGGAACAGCATGCAACATCCAAGGTTGACCTCTGGCCTCTACCTGCACCTCTGTAAGAGTGTACACACACACACACACACACACACACACTCACACACTCACACACTCACACACACACACTCACACACTCACGCACACACATACACACACACTCACACACACACACTCTCACACACACACTCTCTCACACACACACACTCTCACACACACACTCTCACACACACACACACACACACTCACAGGAGTTCGGCCCCCCAGGTTCTGACCTGCCAATCATTACCCCGACAGCTGACCCCATTTTTCTCGACGGCCCTTCCCCTCCTCTTCCTCTCCTTGCTCAGGCTACCATGCCCGGCTTCCTTGGCAGCCCAACCCTGACCTTGGCAGGCTGGGGCCTCTCCACTTCCGGTGGTCCCTCCACTTCCGGGGGTCTCCGCAGCCCGGTGTTCAGTGCTGCTCCTGTTCAAGTGCCCAGCCTGGTCCGAGCTGCCGCCATCTCAGTGGCCAGTGTGCCGTGCCGTGCCCTGCCCGAGCTCAGCTCACTTCCTCACCAAATCTGCTCCTCTGGGGCCACAGCATCACCGCCACCATGCCCAAGCTGAGAACTGAAGATCCGGCTGGGTTCCCTCCCACTGCCCCTGTTCTGATATGTCGCCCTAACAACTCCCAGCTCATGGGTCCCTGCGGCGGCCACTGTCTCTGGCCTGGCCCTGATCCATTCTCCTCACTCATCCTCTGTGTCTCCCCACACCAGGTCCCCACGCTCAGCACAGCCAGGCTGGGTCCCATCTTCCCCACTGCCCCACCCACACGGTTACAGAAGAATTGTCGCCGGGCGGTGGTGGCACCTGTCTTTAATCCCAGCACTCGGGAGGCAGACGCAGGCGGATCTCTGTGAGTTCAAGGCCAGCCTGGGCTACAGAGCGAGATCCAGGACAGGCACCAAAGCTACACAGAGAAACCCTGTCTAGAAAAAACCAAAAAAATTAAAAAAAAAAAAAATAAAAAAAAATAAAGGACTAAAGAAACAGCGAGGTACCTCCTTCAAAGTATTCCTCTCCAGGGGCCCCCTTTTCAACACCTGTCTCCCACCACTGACTTGTGACCCATGACTATAGGCCAGTGTTCTTGCCTCCCCTGGCCTCAGTTTCCCCTCCTATGGAAGGTACTCAGGAGGCAGAGCCAGGCGGATCTCTGTGAGTTCGAGGCCAGCCTGGGCTACAGAGCGAGATCCAGGACAGGCTCCAAAGCTACACAGAGAAACCGTGTCTCGAAAAAACAAACAAACAAACAAACAAACAAAACCCAAAAACAACAGCAATAACAACAACAACAACAAAACTTCACTGGCTCGGGACTGGGACCCACCTTCCCCTGGATATCATCCAAGTCTTGGACTTAGATGTCCCTTCCCCAGCTGTCCCCTCCACCACTAGCTGCTACCACATGGTGTCAACTCACTGTGCCCCTGTGCCCTGGGGAAGGGCTCCACAAACATTTAATGAACAAATTAAGCACATAATGGAACCAGGGAGCTGTCCCTCCAAGGCCCTGTAATGGCCACGCGACAGGTGCCGCACCAGGCAAATGACTCACCTGGGAAAAAGTAAATGGAGACCTATGCATGTCTCCTGAGGCTGTCAGCATTCACAGGGGCCAAACCGCCACCCGGAGGAGCGGAAAGTCCCTACCTCCCTGCGGAATGGCCTCCAACACCCCAGAAAAGGGTGCTTTTTAAGAAACATGGCCAGCCGGGCGGTGGTGGCGCACGCCTTTAATCCCAGCACTCGGGAGGCAGAGGCAGGCGGATCTCTGTGAGTTCGAGGCCAGCCTGGGCTACCAAGTGAGATCCAGGAAAGGCGCAAAGCTACACAAGAGAAACCCTGTCTCGGAAAAACCAAAAAAAAAAAAAAAAAAAAAAAAAAAGAAACATGGACAACTCCCAAGTCCCTGTTCCCAAGAGCCTGCCCCATGTCCCTGTTCCCTCCTCATACTCTGGGGGCCTTGATTTGCTTATTGACCACAATCCCTGATCCCAGAACTCCACAAGACTCTACAGCAGCAGCATCTACCATCATCCACGCCCATTTATCATTATATATATATATATATATATATATATATATATATATATATATCACAAGTCCACACCTGATTTTCCCTCCCATAGTAGCCCAGGCTAGCACTGAGGGTCTCAGTATGGGGGAGATGGCGGAGTCAGGCTCAGCCCCAGGGCTGTGTGAACTCAGGGACCATGTTCTAGAATACAGGGTAAAGAGAACCCAGGCAGCTAGTGGTTCCCTGCCCAGAGCATTAATAAGTTGAACTTCGGGGCCCCTCTGGAGCAACAGGAAGTGGCCTTCTTTGGAACTTGGGTCTCTGCTGACAATATCACTAAGATATTAAGATGGACTCACTCTGGATGTTAGCAGCCAGTGTCCTGAGGAGCAGAAGAGACCCAGAGGACCAGGTCACATGTTGACAGAAGCAGGGATTCCACAAGCCAAAGGGAGCTGAAGCCAACTCCAGCCACTCCCTTCTGCTGGGATACGCAGGCCACCCCACTTGCTCTCACATAATCCTGAGAAGTAAGCAGGGCAGGAGGAACAATTTCTGCATTCCATAGGAGGGGAAACTGAGGCCAGGGGAGGCAAGAACACTGGCCTATGGTCATAGGTCACAAGTCAGTGGTGGGAGACAGGTGTTGAAAAGGGGGCCCCTGGAGAGGAATACTTTGAAGGAGGTACCTCGCTGTTTCTTTAGTCCTTTTTGTTTGTTTGTTTTTGTTTTTGTTTTTTCCAGACAGGATTTCTCTGTGTAGCTTTGGAGCTTGTCCTGGATCTCATTCTCTAGACCAGGCTGGCCTCGAACTCACAGAGATCCATCTGGCTCTGGCTCCCGAGTGCTGGGATTAAAGGAGTGCGCCACCACCGCCCGGCTTTAGTCCTTTTTTAAAATGTGATCTCATTGTGCTGCCCACCCTGCATCCATATATGTGCATGTGCACACACTACACACACCACACACACACACACACACATGTGAAAGCTACAGGTCCACCTGAGGGGGTCATTCCTCAAGTACTGTTCACTCCCTCCCCCAAAAGGCTTTCTCACTGAACTTAGAGTGTACAGACTAGACCGCCCGGCCAGTGGGTCCCAGCAATCTGCCCTCTCCCGCTTCCTCTTAGCCCTGAGATTACAGCGTGCACCAACACACCCAGCTTTCCCTGAGGCTTCTAGACTGGAACTCAGCTTCTCACACCCGAGTCATCTCCCCAGCCGCATGCCCATGTCCCCACCTGCAGTGAGGACAGCTACAGAACCTGTCTCCTCCTGTACAGAACAGAGAGCGCTCAGGCGGCTGGCAGTTGCTATCCCCAAATGACCTGCCTGCCTTTCAGTCTCCGGACATCTCAGAACTTGGGCATTCCACCCCTCCTTCCTATAGAAAGCAGCCTCCTTTACGTGACCTCCTGCTGTCCTTTTAGCCGGGGGCTTTGTGACTGCCCCCCCCCGGGGGGGGGGTTCCCAAGGGACCGCCTTCCTCATAGGACTGAGCCCGCTAATGCACACCTGGGATCCTTGCTCTCAGGAGACAGAGGCAGGGGGATTGAAAACTCCAGACAAGAGCCTGTCTCATAAAACTAAAACCCGTGTGTGGGTGTGGTCTGGTGCCTAACGGGCTTCTCTGGTCCCGAACACCTCGCATCCTGTCACAGCCCATTGCTGGAGGAAACAGTGTGTCCTGTGTAACCCCAGGGAGGGGAGTCTGTTGCGTGTGGCCAGCTTCCTGCCGTCTCAGCCCAGTGCCTTCCCCTTGGCTGGCTTAACCTGTGTGGTACACACGTCCGCTTTCTTGCAGCCTTGCCAAGGAGGCGCCGAGATGGTGTTGGGGACCCCTGCCATAGTCCTTTGCTTAAAACTGTCTCTGGCTCCCTACTACTGTAAATGGTGAAGAACAAGGCGCTCCCCTGGGCTCCCCGTCTTCCTCCTGCTGCAGCTCGGCCCACCTAGCTGGTCTCACCTGCCTCCTCCTGCTTAGCCAAACTGCCTCCATTCAGCCTTTGTACCAGGCAGGTTGGTCTGGCCTCAGGGCCTCTGCACAAGCAGCTTCCTCGGGCCTGGAATACATAACCCCTCTCTCACACTGTCCTCTAGCTCTTCTCTCCTCTTTTAGGTTCCTTCCAAGTGTCCCAGCTCAGGGGTGCTGGCCAGCCCACCCCCTCCATCTCCTGCATCTCCTCTGTCACCCTCACGCCTGACTGAACACCCCAGGGTACAGGCCTGCACCGGTTCCTGCTCACACCGTGACCTTCCAGGCCCGACAGGACCACAGGCTCCAAACCCAGGGACAGTGACATGAACACCCCCCCGGGGGCAGCAAGTGTCTCCCCGTGAGAGGCCGGGCACTGTGTGAGCCCACCTGCCCCACCCCCACGCTGGCTCCGTGTTCTGAGGAATGCCTATTTATAAAATCAGGGAAGTCTGTAAATAGGCGTTGAAATCTTTCCTTCTTGAGGGTGGGGAGGAAGTTTGAGGTTTGCAAAAACAACCCCTCTGCGCCTGACTGGCTCAGGTGGGGGGTATTGGTGACCCGGGGTCTAGAGCTATATGCTCCTCACTCACCTCACCTTCACCTGGAGGGTCAGGGAGGGGCTGTATGGGGCAAGGACTTTCATACAGGCATGGGATGACGGCTCATGCTTCCCAGCTCTAGAACATCCACTAACTCGGGAGCTCTATACCGAATTGCCCAAAACAATGCCGCATCCCTACCACATGGGTCCAATTTGGCCTCATTTACCTATGCCAAAACCAAGAACAGAGAGGCCAAGAGACTTGCTCGAAGTCACACAGCTAGGGAGAAACAGAGCTGGACTGTAATCCAGCTGCCCTGTGGAGGGCCCCTTGCTTCCTACATGGCCCACTGAGAATGTGGCCCGGGGCTGCTGAAGCCCATGCTGGTGGGGGCCGGGGACAGAGGTTCCCCAGACAGAGGAATTGTCATACCTTACCCCTGGCACACCCTGACACATTACCCTAGGTGGGATCCCTCCTAATGTCCACCCTTTTTCCATTGCATTTCTAAAGGGTTGATGGCCACCCAGGAAGTGTCCTGCTCCTCTCCCTAGAGGACAGAGAGGACGATGGTAGGGAATGGGAGACACATGTAAAGCCCGATACACCAGCCACACCACATCCCTCGGTACCACAGGCTGGACTGCATCACAAACAGAGAAAGGGCGAGTTCTCCATCTAGAAGCCTCATGCTGTCACCTAGGGGGCCAATGTGGGGTGATGCTTCAGCCATGGCGTCCACAGAGGAGAGGCCTCAGATCCCTCCCCTTTGCTGTTCCCTTCTGGAATGAGCCAAGGAACAGGGAGGGGACATGCAAAAGAGAAATAAGGCACTCTCTGTCATCCAGACTGTGTCTCCAGCTACCCGAGAAAAACTTCACCCCAACAGAGCAAAGATGACCCACAGGGACAATGTGTGCTGTCCTGAAGACAGACGCCTGGACCGTGAACGTCAAGGACAAGTGAATGGTGTTCACTCGGGGCCGGGGCGTGTGTGACTTCGAGCCTCTCCTGGATTAGTGCCTGCTCGCATCCCTCAGCCTAAAGAGCGCACCCCACTTTTTTAAAATATGCAGCTATGAAGACACCCAAGTGCATCTCCCATAAGGAGCTGAAACCCGTGCCTTAAGGCTGTGTCTGTCCTCCTTCTATACAGACGTCTGTCTAAATACTTAATAAACTCCCTATCTATGTTTCAGTCTGACTTGTCCTGAAATTTTTCTTTTCTTTTTTTTCTGGAGCTGAGGACGGAACCCAGGGCCTTGCGCTTGCTAGGCAAGCGCTCTACCACTGAGCTAAATCCCCAGCCCCTGAAATTTTTCTCCATGCCACGGTCAAGGAGCTGGCTTTATCTGAGTGGCGCTTCCCAACAGGGAAGGGAGCCCTCAAGGCTTGTGTCCCCCCCAGTTTCACAGAGAGGCCCAGCTGCATGTTGGAATGACCAGGAAACATGCCTGCGGTGCTGGGAGTGGAACCCAGGGCCTCACGCACACCAGACAAAGCTCCCCGACTGAGCCACACCCGGGATCACCTGGGACACCACGGTCACACGGTCACACGCTCACAGCTCTTGAGCACCCTGTAAGTGCAGTGAGGCTGAGCGCCACAGGCCACGGCCAAGCTCAGTGCCTCCAGAGGAAGTGAGCCCGTGGGGTACCCCACCCCCGACTCTGCACACCTGGCTCCCCGAGCCCTGCAGATGGGCCAGGCACGTGCATTCATCTGAACTGCGGAATAAGGTCAGCAGATGGGTTACAACCCCTGCTTGTCCCGTCACGGAGTCAGCAGCGGGCGGCATAAGTGGCAGCCGTCCCCGGGTACCCGGCTAATGCCACAGATCACTATTAGGTATATTTATCACTGTACCTCTGTGGGCTAATGTTATTGCCCCCATTTCCCAGAATGGGAAACTGAGGAGCAGGGGAAGGAAGAAGGAAAAAGGGACTCTCAGGTGAGTGTCCAGACAGGTGGCCAGGCCCAACTGCCAATCAGGTCTGTGTAGTGATGCACATTCACCCCCCTTCTGCCCCCCCATGCCTGTGTTCTCAAAACCTAGGTGGGCCAGGGGCCAGCAACATGGTTCAGCAGGTACAGTACCTGCCACCAAGCCTTGGACAAGTTCAAGGCCATAAAGGTAAACTCTTCACGCAAGCATTCCAAAGCATGGTGTCCCAGGCCAGGCTCAGCCATGGCAGGAACATGCTATCTGACCAGACAAGGGCCAGTCAGCCACAAGGGGTCCTAGCTGGCTCGTCAACAATGGAGACAGCCCCTCTGTGGCCACAGCATGCCCCACCTGGCTCCGGTTCCCCCCAAGGTGTGTCCTAGCTGGGTTCTGCATTCCAGTCCACTTCCCCTGCTGGCCCCACACCCTGACACGGCCTGGTGACAAAGCCTTCAGCACCTTATCATTCACCCCTGCAACTGTCCAGCTTCACTCGGATCCCCAGACTCACCCCCCTGGACCCCCCATCCTAGCTTCAGCTGTGGCTGCTTCCTCTTGGAACACACCTCTCTGCCTACATCAACGCTCACGGTCATTAGCCCAAAAACACATGAGCAAACCAAAGCGAGACCCCGGGCCAGGGTCGCCATCACCCCCACCATGTCACCCGCCTCCCGCCACCTCACGTCCCCCATCTCACTATCACCAAAGACTGAGGTCAACACCATCCCACTAGTTGTAGGTAGCAGACCCCTGCCTCGCTGGAGGCCAAGAACCTTCCCCAAGAGCCCAGCGCCTCGCTGTGAGTACCCACAGTGTCAAGTCTGTGACCCTGCTTTCTCGAAGCTGGACATCGAGGAATCCTTGCCTTGCTTCATCGAGCCGCTTCTGGCTGGTCTCGAACTCACTGTGTAGCCGAGGGTGACTTTGAACTCTTGACCCTGCCAGACCTTCTCACTCGACCTCCTGAGTACTGGGATTATAGGTTTGCCCCACCACACCCAGCCAGGCTCTGACATCATGGTGTGCACGGTGGAGCCTGGCTCCCCGGATACTGGGTTCTGTGAAACCCGGCAGCAGTTTCTCCTCCGTGGCTGCAGGCATGGCGCAACACCTTACGCTGGGGTTTCTCTCTGACCTGCGAGAAACTTCGGCAGGATTCTCCTCTCGCAGCGGGAACCTGCAGACGCGATTTACCTTTTGGTCATTGGACGTCATTTTCCTGTCGTCTCCGGACCCAACAATGAGAGAACTGGAGGCTGACGTGTCACCCGGCTGTCACCGAGTGTGGCTTCGTTCGCAATCTGTCCTCACAGGTCAGTGTGAACAGCGTCTGAAAAGGAGGTCACAAAACGTGTTGGAAGGGTACGATCCGGGAAGACAAACAAAATATTAATGAACACCTGCTTGAGCGCTGGATCCATTTTCAGGCATCTGTGAGAGACGTAGTCACTGTGGCCAGTGAGGAGAACCAACTATTGTCTGTCCATAGGGGAATGGATAAAGAGTCACACAATGGAATACTATGTAGCCTTCAAAAAGGAAACACTAACAGTTGCTACAGTGTTGATGAGCCCTGAAAACACTACACTAAGGGCAGATGGCTAAATTCAAAATCTTGTATGCTGAGCCTGGCATGGTGGTATACCTGTAACCTGGCACTCAGGAGGCTGAGGCTGGGGGATTATGAGTTCGAGACTAGCCTGGAATGCAGAGTGAGGCCCTGTCTCAAAATTAAAAAAAGAAAATTAGGTTGGGTGTGGTGGCGCACGCCTTTAATCCCAGCACTCTGGAGGCAGAGGCAGGTGGATCTCTGTGAGATCGAAGCCAGCCTCGAACAGAGCAAGTTCCAGGACAGCCTGAGCAACAGAGAACCCCTGTCTCCAAAAACAAACAAACAAACAAAAAACAAAAAAGGGAAATCTGAGATGGTGAGATGGATGAGCAGGTGTAAAAGTGCTCGCCACCATATCTGACAATTTGAGTTCGGTCGCTGGGACCTTCCACCCCATGGTGGAAGGAGAGATCAGACTCCACAGGTTTCCCTCTGGCCTCCACACATGCGCTATGATACACACACACACACACACACACACACACACACACACACACACACACTTTGAAGAGAAATTCTGAGACAAGCTTGTAACATGTAGCCCTGGCTGTCCTGGATCTCGCTCTGTAGACCAGGCTGGCCTCAAACTCACAGAGATCCACCTGCCTCTGCCTCCCTAGCACAGAATTAAAGGTGTGCACCACCACCGCCAACAAATAATTTTCCTTTAAGACTTATAAAGCATGTGTGTGTGTGTGGGGGGTAATTGTGCATGTGAAAGTAAGTGCCCTCACAGGCCAGACAGAGGTTCCCCTCAAACTGGAGTTCCATGTGGTCGTCAGCTGCTCAGCATGCTGGGAAACAAGCTCAGGTCTTCTGCAAGGGTAGCATACATTCTAGCTCTAAGCCATCTTTCCAGGTCCTGGCCCGCCCTTTAAAGGAAAACTTGGGGCCTTGGTAGCTCTTTGCTTTCTCTTTGGTTCTGGAATGACTATGTGTGACTTTTCTAAAGTATTTTTAACATAGGTGACAGAGGCATTTAGTAAAACTTTAAACCCTACAGACAGCTTTCTGCTGGTGAACCTGTCTCTACCCTGCGCCTCCTTCCCAGAAGCACCCACTCTGACCAGCAGCTCTGTGGCCTTCTGGGAGGTGACCTTTCTTCGCACGGAAGGGGTGTGCATACCGCCCCTTCACTCTCTTCTTACACACGTGTGAGTGGCGTGCTCCTCTCTCAGAACTGTTCTTATTTCCTTTTAGGGTGGAGTAGGTAGATGACAGAGTGTCCCCCCGAGCACCCAGGTCCTTTTCCCTCAAACCCAGGAGTTGGTTACTTGGTGTGTGCGCACCGTGATTACACTCAGGAGTGTGCAACAGGAGACTGCCCAGCTGGACATGCTGTCATCAGGAGGGTCTGTCTAAGAAGCAGAGGTGGGAGCGTGACGCAGCTGCCAGCAGAGAGAAGCCTGAAGATGCTGAGTGGCTGCCACAGTGGAGGCTTGTGCGTGCTGTGTGCACTCTTAAAAACTGGTGAGCCCAACCTAAGACAGAGCACCTGTGTGGCCTTGGCAGGCGTCTTCATGACGGGTAAGGTGACCTGCTGATGTCCCAGGCAACCCAAGTCAGAAGCTCACTTTTTAATAAAAGGGGGACCTGCAGGGCCCTAGCCCCCGTTTTGGGTAACTGTTGCCTTGCTTGCAGACCTTGACCTTGATATCCTCCCAATGCTAATTCCCTGCCAGGTTCCACCTTCCTGAATGCTTAAGGGAAGTTCCTTGTATGTGTATCCTGAATAATGGGCGTTAACAGCTTAGATGCAAGATTGTAAAACATCAGTAGCGAACTTCTGCCCTCCAAGGTCCTCCCATTGTGCTGTAAGCCTGTAATTAAGACCTCCTACCCCCTTCAAGAAATGACATTCGACATTTAAAATTAAATATATATATATATATATTATATATATATATATATATATTATATATATATAATTGAATGAATACTGCAAATGTAATCTATGAATATCACAAATATGATTAATATCATGAATGTAATTTAAAAAAAACAAAACAAAAAACTGGTGAGTGCCTGGTGGTGGTGGTGGTGGCGCATGCCTTTAATCCCAGCACTCAGGAGGCAGAGCCAGGCAGATCTCTGTGAGTTCGAGGTCAGCCTGGCCTACAAAGCGAGTTCCAGGAAAGGCACAAAGCTACACAGAGAAACCCTGTCTCAAAAAACAAAAAAAAAACAAAAAAAAAAAAAAAAAACCTGTCGAGGACCCCTAGACCCACCTGGAGCCTCTGAGGCGGGGCTTGGAGGCCTCTCCGTTTGGACCATGGAAACTGCCTTTAGGCTTGTGACCCACAGAACTGTGAGATAATAGACGGGACTTTTTTGAACCACCAAATGTATAGTCCCTGCTGCAAACCGAGGCCACTCACAGTCCCGGGGGACCCCACTGTGGCAGCTCGCTCTAGACGGAGGTGCTCACTCTGATGCCCGGTACTCCACTGTGGGAATGCAGCCAGGCTGCTGGTGGCCACGTTGGCTGTTTCGCATCCCCTTCCCATCCCAGAACCCTCCTGGGTAACTAACTAACTCTGCATTGTGTGAGATTGTGCATTTTCCCGAATGTGAGCCAGGCCGGTATCGGGCGTCTTTCTCGATCTCTCTCCGCGTGATTGTTTTGTGACAAGCTCTCTCACTGAACCTGGAGCTGAGCAATTCAGCGAGCCTGGATGCTCATGAGCCCACCGGCCATCTTGTCTCTACCGCCCAGAGCTGGGATTCTAGACATGTAGCATCACCGACAGCTTTTTACATCAGAACCAGGGTCAGACACAGGTCCTCGGCTGGCACGCCAAAGCACTTTGCCAGCCCAGCTCTCTCCTCACCACCCCGAGTTATTTTTTCCTAGCCACAAAAACAAAATGTCATCAGTTTGAGGAAAATATTCGAAGAGTTAACCCCTCCCCAACCTGACTCTCCCCGGATCCCCTTCTTCTCTTCTGTGTTCTGCGGTCCAAACGGCTGTCAAGGGTCCCAGCAGCTTGGGGACAGTGGGGTTCCGCTACGTGCTCCCACACAGGCAGGAGCTGGGCTCCGTCTTCACAGCCGCAGGTGAAGGGCCAGCGAGATGCCTTAGCTAGTAGAAGACCTTGCCGCCAAGCCTGATGACCTGAGGTGGGTCCCCAGGAGAAAAAGCAACTCGGGCAAGTTGTCCTCTGACCGCCACATGTACACTGTGTCAAACACGCACGCACGCACGCACGCACGCAAACACACAAAGTATAGTTAAACAACCAAACCTGCTGGTGTGGTGGTGCACACCTCTAATCCCAACACTCAGGAGGCAGAGGCAGGTGGATCTCTGTGAGTTCGAGGCCAGCCTGGTCTACAGAGTGAGTTCCAGTTCAGCCAGGCAGGGCTGTTACACAGAGAAACCCTGTCTCGAAGAACAAAACACGCAAACAACTTCCATGTAGGTCAAAGGGAAGCTAAAGAACCCTTGAGATTTCCTTTGTTTTCGAAGAAACAAAACTAACACACACAGAAAAACATTGGCCTCACCAACTGAGGACAGAGGGTTTCTTTCTTTTTTTTTTAAATGTATTTATTTATATTTTATGTATGAATGTTCTGCATGTTTACCTATATGCCAGAAGAGAGCATCAGATCCTATTACAGGTGGTTGTGAGCCACCATGTGGTTGATGGGGATTGAACTCAGGACCCCTGGAAGAGCAGCCAGGGCTCTTAACCCCTGAGCCATCTCTCCAGATCTGACAGAGGGTTTCAAACTCCTAGGTCTTCCACAAAAAACTAGCCCAAACAAATAAAAATGGTAAAACCTAATGCCTGAGTGGCTATGGAGAAACCTCACTGTGGCTGGAGAGACGTGTGACCTAGACAGACATCTAGTAACAGGGACCAGCACCTTCCAAACGGCTACATCCTAGACTTGATCACTGTGCCTGCGAACCGATCCCAAAGGACTCCCTGGCACATCCATGGGCAGCAGTGTTCTAGCGAATGGTGTGACCAACCCCCCAAAACCTGCATGGGGGAAGCTGAGAGCCACACACACGCGGGGAGGAAGGACACACTAGGGTCGGGGCAGAGGTGGAGAAAGCAGGCCATTGAGCAACCAGAACTGATAAATGTGACCCAAGTCTGTGCTCATTGCTTGCAAAGATATGGGGCCATTTGAGCGTTTCCTCTGTGCTAGGCACTGAGGCTGGGTTCAGGGAGCACAAAAGGACGAAGCCTGGAGATGACAGGCAGCCCAAGGACAACACACAGTGCTGAGGCCACACTCCCCGGCCTCCCTGGAGGAGGAAAGTAGAGAAGAACAAGAGGGAAGCCTGGCTCTTTCAGGTGGAGTGGCCGGACTCCTGAGGAAGTGACACAGGGACCTCCTGAATTTCAAGAGATTGTGGGGCTGGACAAGAGTCCCAGTTAAGAGGAAGGTCCTTTGACAGGAAAAACTTAAAGAGGACAGAGTGGGGAGTGGACCGAACCAGAGAAGCAGGGCGAGAGATAGGAATTAAGATAAATTGTGGGGCCTGGGGGGTGGTGGTGGCGCACGCCTTTAATCCCAGCACTCGGGAGGCAGAGGCGGGAGGATCTCTGTGAGTTCGAGGCCAGCCTGGGCTGCAGATCCAGAACAGGCACCAAATCGACACAGAGAAACCCCATCTCTTTGAAAAACAAAACAAAACAAACAAACAAAAAAAAAGACAAATTGTGGGAAGGAGGGTGGGATGGGGGGGATCTACTATGGCTCCCAGCTTATGAGAAATGCTGAGGAGTTGGGGATTCAAGAGTCACAGCGGGGGACATCACAGGGAGAAGCAAGGGGGTGGAGGTCTGGACTTGGGCGTCACAGAACTTGTGGCTGGCCTAGATGGAGTGGGAGTTAGGAAGAGATGATGGAAACCCCAGCCACGGGATGGAGAGGCTGGGAAAGGAAGTCTGGAGACATGAACAGTCCGGGCTTCCTCCTTCTAAACCATGGCCAGGGGCGGGTTGTGGGCCAAAGGAAGCTCTGGAATTGGGTAAGTCTTAACGTGGAGATGTTCAAACCCTGCCTTGACCAGCCTTTCTGCCAGGGGAGCCCTGCAGGCAGAAGTTGCTGTCCCCAGCCAAACTCTGCCTTACTCAAGAAACCTCAAGCGGCTGGTGGGCGGTGAGGAAACGCTACAAAGCTTGGAGAGTCCCCCGCCGGCCTGAAGTGAGGTGACCAGGAGCCAGAAGTGCTTTCAGAGGGGCAAGGCGAAGTGGAGAGACACAGAATAGCTCCCAAGCGACCCTTTGCTAGATGGGGTGCCCCCCCCCCCCGCCCCCAGTGATCTCAGCAGTCCTGGGAGGTAGGCACCACTCTGAACGCCGTGGAGGCAGGAAAGGACACCAAGACACAGAGAGGCACAGTCCCACAGCTGAGGTGTAGAAAGCCCTGTACCCAGTGGGCATAGGTACTAGGTAAAGGTGGGGGCCCCGGAGCGGATGCAGGCTGCTCTCCGTCTTATAGTGTATACCCTGGCCCCAGCCCACCCACCATTCTTGTTCCTTGGCACCCCTGAACGCAACAGATGGGGGTTCAAGTTGTTTGCAGCAGAGTTGGGATTCCTCCTGCTAGGATGCCCCGGTGGGCTGGCTCACTACCCCGACCCCCTTCCCTCCTGCTGTCCCCCTGGAGTGGCTGTGGGGGGGCTCTGGGACGGGGAACAGGGCACAGGGGCTTCACACCCACCTGCTGGCAGGGCTTGCTGAGTTGGGGGCGCCTCCTTGGCTGGCTCTGTCCACCTGCCGGAGCGGGAACACTGCTATCTCTTCCACCGGTGTGTGTGGGTGCGTGTCCGAGGTAGGGCGGTGGACCCTGGTAACACCCACTAGGAGAGGAAGTGCTTGTCAGTGCCCCATTCCCCAGGGAGGATCAGCGGGGTGGGCAGTCACAGTCCACAAAGCAGCACGGGACCTCAAGTCACCCCCACGGCGCCTGGTTTGCCCCCAACACCCCCAGCCAGGCCCCAGCCAGGATGGACAAAGGTCCGGCCTAGGAGCAGCCGCGAATCTCGAATCACCGAGGATGGAGGGTGGCCAGGGCTTTCTTCCTCCCTGCAGGCCCCTAGGCCGGTCTGCAGAAAAGCAGCAGCCGCTTTTTGCAGGGCAGGACACCCTCAGTCTGAGACGCGGCTGAGGCCGGAGGGAAGAGGGGAGCCCCGGCCGGCCCCGGCCCCAGCCCGGTCCTCGTTACCTGCTCAGCTCTCTTCTTCCAGGGCAGAGACTCACGCACACCCCTTGCTCCGCGGAGCCCAGGGGGCGGTCCCATGTCCTCGGGGTGGGGGTGTGGGGGGGTGTGGCGTGGCGGGAGTTTCCGCAGCTGCTCTAACTTGCTGCAGACTCCAAAGGGGAGGTGTGTGTGGGGGGACCAGTGTCCTCCCACACAGCTGAGAGGCCCCCAACTCTGAAGCGGCTCTCCAGTGACAAAGACCAGGCTGTGCACAGGGCTTGGGACTCTTCTGCTGACTGCGTGCTCCCCTGACCCCCTGTGGGCCTGCCTCCCCAAGGATCACCTCCTCCCTCCCTCCTCCAAAGTCTCTGTGCTTCCTGAAGGAGATGCATTCCCTAGCTGGATTTGGGGTGGGGGGGAATTGATACAAGAGCAGATTAAAGTGAAAAGTTTTTGGGCCCAGGGAGACAGTCCCAAGAAAAGTCAGGGCAGGAGAAACGGATTATATAAGCTGGGAAAGGAATGACCGCACCCATGTTCTCTGGGCTGGAGGCGGGGTAAACGGGGGATCACTGAGAGATGTTGTATGTGAGCCTGCTTGGGGGGTATCACTAAGAGATGGATGTGAGTCTGGAGGGAGGGTGGGGGGTGACACTCAGGAAGGAGTGGGTTTCCTAGCATGCTTATTTCCAAAATGGAAACCATGCTCCAGGCTCTCCAGAGCTCCAGCCCTTCATGGCTCCTGCGTATGAGACCCTAAAGCCTTTTTTCCCACCTTACAGTTCCAATGACCTCAGCTTCAAACAACCAATATGTCAATCCGGCCTAACTGAGCGGGTCATCTACAACACTTGTTTCATTGTAAGCACCTGTAGGTTGTGAGCTAGCCTTACCCCACCTCCCCCCAGACTCTCAGACCCTCGTCTAAGGGACCACCTCAGAGCTGTGGTCTGACATCAGCAGTGGGTCCTGCTGGGAGTTACAAACGGTCCAGACAGGAGGTGGCTTCCGCTACTCATCCTCCAGCTCTGGCCTCTCTGGCGGACTCCCTGCTGTATTCCCTTTAGCTCTCAGCTTTACAGGACCTAGAATCCCCCTGGGCAGAGAGTCTCGAGGAAACTTCTAGATCAGGTTGTCTGCGACTATGTCTGGAGGGGATTCTTAATTGTTAGCTGGTGTGGGAAGACCCAGCCCATTATGGGCGGCGTCATCCCCTTGGCAGGGGTCCTGTGCCACACGAGAGAGGAGAAAGGTAGCAAGAGAGGAGGCAAGGAAGCAAGCAGGATTCATGAGTTAGTCTCTCTCTACTCTTGATTACTGGCATGAGGCATTAAATTCCTGCCCTGATGTCCCTACTATAATGTGACTGGAATTGTGAGTTTTTTTGTCAGTGTCTTTGTGACAGAAACAGAGATGAAACCAGATCACTGTATAAATTAGTAACTGGGCGATGAACACCTGTGATCGCTGCTGCTATTCAGCACTGTAAAAGATCCAGGTCCCGCCGGGCGGTGGTGGTGCACGCCTTTAATCCCAGCACTCGGGAGGCAGAGGCAGGCGGGTCTCTGTGAGTTCGAGGCCAACCTGGTCTACAGAGTGAGTTCCAGGACAGGCTCCAAAGTTACACAGAGGAACCCTGTCTCAAAAAACAAACAAACAAACAAACAAACAAACATTGCAGCCAAAGCAGTTAAGGCAAGAAACAAGGATGGTCGAAGATTAAAGAGGGAAGCTGTCCTCTGACACCATTGTGATTCCCTGCCTGGAAAATCCCACAGACAGCGGACGGATGCCTGGTCCTTGATAGACACTCAGGGGACAGCGACAGAACAACTTCAGTTCCTGTAGAACTCGCACTGGAGTTGGGTGGAGAGGCAAGGCCACCGATCGGTAAGATGGAACATCCTGCACCCACAGGAAGAGTTCAAGTGGCCCGTGGACTTAGGCGGGGAAATGCATCTTTATGTCTATTAACTTGTGGTAAGCAGCAGACCAGATTTGCCTTCACGGCACCAATACCACCATTTAAAAATACCACCATTTAAAAATCACAACAGTGAGTTCGAGGCCAGCCTGGACTACCAAGTGAGTCCCAGGAAAGGCGCAAAGCTACACAGAGAAACCCTGTCTTAAAAAACCAAAAAAAAAAAAAATAAATAAAAATCACAACAGAGTCAGGCAGTGGTGGTGTACACCTTTAGTCCCAGCACCCGGGAGGCTGCGGTAGGCAGATCTCTGAGTTCGAAGCCAGCCTGGTCTATAGAGCAAGGACTATACAGAGAAACCCTGTCTCAAAAAATTAATAATAATAATAATAATAATAGATAAATATATTTTTAAAAAGATTTTATTTATTTATTATATATACAGTATTCTGTCCACGTGCCAGGAGAGGGCACTAGATCTCATTACAGATGGTTGTGAGCCACCATGTGGTTGCTGGGAACTGAACTCAGGACCTCTGGAAGAGCAGCCAGTGCTCTTAACCTCTGAGCCATCTCTTCAGCCCTGGTAAATATCTTAATACAACTTCAAAATACTACTTATCATAGTAGTTAAGAGTAGCTGTGGATTGGAGTTTCATCCTTCGGTTTGCTTATGACAGGGTTTCTCTAAGTAGCCCTGGCTGTCTTGGAACTTATATGTAGCCCAGGCTGACTTCAAATGCACAGAGATCTGCCTGCCTCTGCCTCCCGAGTGCTAGGGCTTCTCATGCCTATTGTTTTAATATTTGCATTTCCAGGTCACTTTGTGCCTGGAGAGAAGAACATTGCTCTGAGCAGAGGCCACAGTTTGCAAACGCTTCGGAACTGTGCGATTCGATAGCTGATCGGTTCGCTACTCAGGTCGCTGCCCCCGCGCATCATTCACATGTCTTCCCCAGCCTGCCTGGGGGTCGGCCACGGTCTCAGTAGCTCTCTCTAGGGGTCCTGCCCTCCCTCCTCCCGATGCTCATAGGGCATGTCAAGGAAGATGTGAACTCAGTCCTTGGAGGATGTGTCTACTTCAGAGCTCTTCCGTCTCCCCCAGCAGGAAGAGAAAGCTGCCTCTAAGTGTTCACATGTCTCCGGTGCTTCCAATTGAGGCAATCCACCACTTCCCTTTCCAAAGCACAAGCCAGGTCCCAGCTCTGGGAGCACATGAGAAACTGAAGAGAGAAGTGGATGAGGTTTCAGCCAGGGGTGGGTTTGGGTTTCCCAGACTTACATCTGTTGTCTGGGCCCACTCCGTGTGATTCACTACCAGCTGTGACAGCCCCATGACCATGTCTGTGTGACGCTCGGGGACCTGCGTGGGATGACACAGCATGGCTGGGCCTGGGAATGGAGCTCGGTGGGAGAGCACTTGTCTAGCATGTGAGGTCCCTGGGTTCGATCCCTGGCACCACCAAAGTGAGCGGGATGACCCCCATTCTCTGATGCTGACTGACTTCTGCCATGTTGTTCAGAATGCTGTGGAGGAACAGGACAGCAGTTGGCCTCAGGGAGGCCTGGGTGGGGCTCAATCCGGCCTCCATCCTGCCCATGCTAGCTGGGCAAGCGATCTTTCAACAAATAGTCTCTGAGTGTCAAAACAGCGGAGGCCAGTGGGTACCACGTGTCTGCATCAAGCCTGCTCTGTACAGAGAGACACAGCAAAAGCCTTGAAAAAGGAAGGATGCGGGGAGCTCATGGCAGAGCGTGGCAGAGGTGGGGATGGAGATGAGGACCGTCGAGGCACGGAGGTCAGGAGAGGGCTCTCGCCGGGCGGTGGTGGTGCACGCCTTTAATCCCAGCACTCGGGAGGCAGAGCCAGTCGGATCTCTGTGAGTTCGAGGCCAGCCTGGTCTACAGAGCGAGATCCAGGAAAGGCACAAAGCTACACAGAGAAACCCTGTCTCAAAAAACAAAAAACAAAAAACAAAAAACAAAAAAAAAAAAAAAAAAGAGAGGGCTCTCAGGGAAGTGACATTTCAGTGCTACTGGAAATGAGGCGAAACCCACCTGAGATGAGGGAGAACCTTTGGAGCAGAGGAAGAAGCAGTCGCAAAGGGCCTGAGGTGGGTAAAGGCTAGGTTAAGACCAAAGGGGACCCAGGGTGACTGACGAACCAAGAAGTCATGGACCTTTGAAGCAGGGAGGGACACAGTTCGATTGTGATGTGTGTGGTAAGACAGACAGAACACGAGCCAGTGGTGACGGGACGTGCTTACCGCCCTAACCCTGAGAACACTGACACAGGGGGATGGTCAGTTCATGGCTGGCCTAGAATACACAGAGATTTCCAGGTCAGAAGGACTACAGTCTGAGACCCTGTCCAAAAAAAAAAAAAAAAAAGTCAAGTATGGTGGCACACCTCTTTAATCCCAGCACTCAGGAGGCAGAGGCAGGCGGGTCTTTGTGAGTTCGAGGCCAGCCTGGTCTACAGAGCGAGATTCAGGAAAGGTGCAAAGCTACACAGAGAAACCCTGTCTTGGAAAAACCAAAAAGAAAAAATAATAAATAAAATGTCTGGTTGGGGCAGGTGAAATGGTTCAGTGGATAAAGGAGCTTGCTGCCAAGCCTGACGGCCTGAGTTTGAACTCTGGAATTCCTACAAGTTGTCCTCTAACTTCACACACACACACACACACACACACACACACACACACACACGCACACGCACACGCACACGCACACGCGCTGAGGCACACCCCTATCCCTACACACTCACCACATATACAAATAAATACAAATTTTAAATTCTAAACCAAAACATCAACGCTGGCTCTGGTTGCTTGGTGGATCGGGGTTCCTGGAAGGTAAAGATCACAAGTGCAGGTCGACGATGATGACCTGTGGGGAGATGGGCAGGAAGAGGGGTGTGGAGAGAGCAGCTGGATGGCAGCTGGGGGCTGGCTGTGGAGGGGAGACAGGGCGGTATGCTCAGCAGTGGCATGCATGACATGGGGAGTCCGGAGGGGCTGTGAGGGGCTGTGAAGGGCTGTGAGGGGTGGCTTACCTGTGCAATCCTATGATCTGAACAGCCAGTGGGCAGGTGTCAGGCAGGCAGTGTGTGTGTGTGTGTGTGAAATGGAGAAGAGACTCCAACCTTGGGTATTGTTCCTCAAGAGTCATCTACACTGTTTTTTGAGGAAGAGTCCCTCATGGGCCTGGAGTTCACCGATTAGGCTCAGGCTTCCACCTGTCTCTGCCTCCCCAGCGCTGAGATCACAAACATGAACCGCCATGCCTGGATTATTTCATTCGGCTGCTGGGGATTGAACTCAGGTCCTCCTGTTTTCATGGCCAGCGTTTGCCAACTGAACTACGCTCTGCTATTTCTATTGCTGTTGTGGAGGTATTACATGTAGCCCAGCCTCAAACTTACTAAGTACTTGAGGCTGTCCTTGAACTCTTGATCCTTCTACCCTTTATCTCCCAAGTGCTGGGATTATAGGCATGTGCCACCACATCCTGCTTGGGCAGTTGGTCCAGGTCTGGAGCTCGGCCAAGGTGTGTGAGCATCCTTGGTGTACAGGAGGTCTTGCAGATATGGGCTGGGAGCTCACCAGGGGCTGAGCCTGGTGGAGAAGACAAAGGAGCGGCCGGGGACAGAGAGGAGGCAGAGGTAGAAGGGAAAGCCCAGGGCTCTGGAAGCTAGAAGAAGGGCCTCTAGAGGGAGGGGAGCCATGTGCCAGGACTGGTTGGGCCCTGAGTCTCCTTGGGGTCTTCCAGACAGGGTATCACACTGGGCAGAGTCCACACTGGCAACCAGCAGCTCTGCCTTATTCCACCTGCTGGTCACTGGTGGAAATGACCGTCCTTGGCATGGCATGGCCTGGCCTGGCCAGGAGGGAGAAGAAGGTTCCACCATATGTGGAGGACAGAAGATCACTTTCAGGAGACTGTTCTCTTCTTCCATGTAGGTTCCTGTGGGTCAAATTCAGGTCATCAGGCTCATCGTCACTCAGGTTGGTGACAAGCCATCTCACTGGTCCATTCTTGAACTTCTAACTCTTTTCCCTCCACCTCCTGAATGCTGCTGTTACAGGGGTGAACTAGTTTATTCAGTGCTAGGAATCGAACCCAGGGCCCCATGTATACTAGGCAAGTACTCTCCCAGCTGAGCTACATCCCCAGCCCCTATGGACTCTGTAAGTCTTTTTTATTTTTTTATTTTTTTCAAGACAGGGTTTCTCTGCGTAGCTTTGCACCTTTCCTGGAGCTCACTTGGTAGCCCAGGCTGGCCTCGAACTCACAGAGATCCGCCTGGCTCTGCCTCTCGAGTGCTGGGATTAAAGGCGTGTGCCACCACCGCCCGGCGGATTCTGTAAGTCTTGACAGTCTTTTTATTATAGAAGCTTCACTTTCTGGAGTGGGATACAAATGCATAAGAAACTCTCGCCGGGTTGTGGTGGTGGCGCACACCTTTAATCCCAGCACTCAGGAGGCAGAGGCAGGCGGATCTCTGTGAGTTCAAGACCAGCCTGGTCTACAGAGTGAGTTCCAGGACAGCCAGGGCTACACAGAGAAACCCTGTCTCAAAAAAGCCAAATAAATAAATAATAAACAAACGAATAAATAAATAAATAAATAAATAAATAACAACAGCAGAAATGCTGAGCGATGAAGAACCTGTTTCTAGCCAGGCCTGTCATCCAGATCATTGGGAGGTAAAGGCAAGGAGATCTCAAGTTCAAAGCCAGCCTGGGCAACTTAGTGTGACCCTGTTGCAAAAAGCAAAAAGAAGGCTAGGCTGTCCCTTAGTGGTTCCATCTCCAGTACCAGCCCCCAAAGGTCATGTTTTTAAAGACTTGTTTTTATTTTATGTGTGTGTTCTAGCTGAGTGTATGTAGTGCACCATATGTGTGCAGTGCCCATGGAGGCCAGAAGAGGGCATCAGATCCCCTAGAACAGGAGTTAACAGATGGTTGTGAGCGGCCATGTGGGTGCTGGGAATCGAACCTGGGTCCTCTGGAAGAGCAGCCAGTACTCTCAGGAACTGAAGAGCCATCTCTTCAGCCATCCCAAATCCACAGGCCAGTTCCAAAACTTAGGAGGAAGAGGTAAAAGCATAGAGGCTCTGTGCTTGGCGCCTTTGGAAGCGTCCGCTTCAGATTCTACTCTGGTGTCGGGACAGGAGAGGGAGCCCAGGCGTGATCGAAGGTGGGACATTTATGGAAGCTGCTGTGTTTTTAAGCCCCAAATCATGACAGTGCTGAATGCTGTAGGCATCTCACTAGCCTGGTGAAATCACCGGAGTCCCGGAAAGCAGTTGAGGCTATGGTGGGAAAGAGGGCTGGCGAAATGGCTCAGCAGGTAAAGGGGCCTGCAGTGAAGCCTGACGACCTGAGTTCGATCCCCGGGACCCACCTGGTGGAAGGAGAGAACTGACTCCTGCCAAGTTGTCCTCTGACCTCTACATGTGTGCTGTGGTATGTGCGCACACAAATGAATTAACACTTTAAAAATGTCTGGGCAATGGCTAAGCGGAGTCAGACAGAATGTCACATCAAAAAGTGGAGAGGAAGCTGGGTGGGGGTGGTTGGCATTCTGAACTGCCCCTTGGGGACCCAGCTAGCGTCCTGATGTCATCTTATGTAAAGCCCCCTTTAAGAGGAAAAAACCCTCCCCCCCCATCCTCATCAGGTGTGCACCTTCATGCTCTCTCTCTCTCTCCCTCCCTCCTCGCTCCCTCCCCCTTTAATAATAAAACTTTCCATGAGGGTGCACTGCTTCCACGGTAACTTTCTGCCATGTCCCCCTGGCCTCTCGCACGCCATTTTACAACATTGGTGCCATGAAGGCGCATGTCTTTAATCCCAGCACTCGGGAGGCAGAGGTAGGCGGATCTTTGTGAGTTCGAGGCCAGCCTGGTCTACAGAGTGAGATCCAGGACAGGCACCAAAGCTACACAGAGACACCCTGTCTCGAAAAACAAACAAAAGAGTGGAGAGGAAAATGATGGAGAAGGAAAAACACATTCTCCCACTTAACAGCCACGAGAGGGGAGTCGGACTCACACCCCACAGTGCTGCAGGCTGAGGAGGAACCCCTGGCCACAGTGAAGGGGGCTGGGAGCCGAGGGCAGTGGCTCACATGCTGTCCTTGGTAAACTTGTGAGAGGAGGTCAGAAGTGCCCAGAATTCTGCCATATTGGCTGTCTGTGGAGTTAGCTGGCTGTAGACCACGTCTGATAAACAAGGGAAAAATGGAGGATGTGCATCTGTGTTGAGGGGTTCCCAACCACCTGTAACTCCAGCTCCAGAGGACCCAACGCCTCTGGTCTCCTAGGCACCTGCATTCATGTGCCCACAACTCCACCCCATATAAACATACTTGGGAATGATGAAAATTCTTTAAAAAAAAATCCTTCAAAGATAAAACAGAGCAATGTATAAAATACTAGACCACCCCCTGCACATGTGCGGACATAGAGTTAAGATACACATACGCACAAACCGGAGACATCCAACAGACCCGAGACCTATCCAGCCAGGCTCCCAGCTACATCCACCCACCCAGCGGATGGTGGAGCCCGCATCTTATCACACTGCCCAGCTCCGAATCCCTCCACCCGGGAGACGGATGGAGTCCACAGCCTGTCAAACTCCAGCTCTCTCTTAATCTCCAATGTTGGCACCGGGGACCAGAAGGAAGCTGTGAGGGGGAGTAAGGGAACTCCATGCTCGGCAGGAAGTGACTTGGGGTTCGGACTCGGAATCTGATTCCTCCCAAGTGCCAAGGAGCTGACGGCTGAAGGCAGCAGATGGCAAGTTCACTGCCAGGGCCTGGAGGAGCCCCTCTAGCCCACCCGCTGTCCCTACCACATATGCGTGGTAATAGAAATGGCTGGGAAGGCCAAGCCACCAGGCTGCCCAAGAGCATAATGATTGGTTCACTGGATCCTGAGCCCTGAACAACTGGTGTGTGGGCTGGTCCTCACTGGGTACACAGTATCTGCCACTGTGTTAATTGGATGACGGCGGAAAAGGAGAAAGTGTTCTTAAATGGTACCTTGAATTGCCTCCCAATTACATCTTGGCCAAGTGAGTATTAAAATTAGTACCTGTCCCCAGGAACATGTCACATGCCTTCAAACTTGGACGGGGCGGGGGGGAGGGGTGCAGAGACAGGAGGATCACATGTCCAAGGCAAGCCTGATGTGAGCTCCAGGCTAACCCGGGGTACACAGGTGGACTGAGAGTGTGGTTCAGTGGGTGGAGGGTTTGCTCCTATGCAGAGATGGATGAATAGTATGCAGCAATGAACAGGAGACCAACACGGATGGTCCTCTGACCTCCACATGCCACCTGTGCACCCACATATTACACACACACACACACACACACACACACACACACACACACACACACACACACACACACACACAACACACACCACACACGTATGAGGTCCTAAGTCAGGGAACTGGTTTTAGGTACTAGGGTGAATCTGAGGTTTTAGTTACCTCAAAAATCCATGCTACCTTCTGTGTTAGGGTCCCAGGCTTTTCCCATTTGACATCGGGCAGCGGAAATTTTCTTAGTCTCGTCAGTAGTTCCTGTGGTAGGTGGGGTGGACAGCAAACTTCCTCTGTGCTCCATCCCAACATGGAGGGGACTGTCCACCTCGGGGAACGTTCACCTTTCTCAACTCCTGGACATTAAGCTCTCCATGATACCTCCAGGCTATTCCCAGAAGCACCTGGCTATTTCCACAGAGCCACTTCCAATATTCTACAGGCCTTTTATCTTGAAAAAGTATCTTCTGGCATTTGAAACGGGATCTCACTGTGCATCCCTGGCTGGCCTGGAACTCAATGCATAGACCAGGGTGACTTAGAACTCATGGAGATCTGCCTGCCTCCACCTCCCAAGCGCTGGGTGGGATTAAAGATTTGGCAAAATCTTTTATGTTAAGATTATAATGTACTTCGTGCATGTTGGTTTGTGCGTATATTTACATGCATGCTGGTGCCCAGAGGCCGCAAGAGGGCATCAGACCCTCTCTGGAACTGATGTGATAGGTCGTTGAGACACCTGACATAGGTATTGGAAAATGAACTTGTGTCCTCTGCAAGAACAGCAAGTGGCCTTAACTGCGGAGCCGTCTCCCCAGCCCCAGTCCTCTTAATTTCTTTTTTGTTCTTAAAGACAGGGTCTCTCTATGAAGCTCTGGTTAGTTTGGAACTGTTATGTAGACCTTGAACTCAGAGAGCTACCGGTCTCCTAAGTGTTCGGATTAAAATATACATGTTAAAACTTTTTTATTTTTATTGTTTGTTTTTCGAGACAGGGTTTCTTTGTGTAGCTTTGGTGCCTGTCTTGGAACTCACTCTGTAGCCCAGGCTGGCCTCGAACTCACAGAGATCCGCCTGGCTCTGCCTCCCGAGTACCTGACAGTTTTAACTGCCGAGCCACCTCTTCAGCCCCATCTAAGATCTCATTTAGCTCAAGCTAAAACTTCTTGAATGTGTGGGTTAGTAGTTCATTAAATCCTTGCAAACCTCATCCCATAACATTTTTGTGTGTACAAGCACAGGTGGGCATGCGTGTCTGTCTGTCTTGGGGGTCATTCCTCAGGTGCTGGTCAGGTGCCATGACTTTTTTTCTCCTTTTTGACAGGGCCTCCCCTTGGCATCAACCTCACCAGTGAGGGCAGGCCGTCCAGGACCTGTCCTGCCCTGTTGGGACCACAAGCACACGCCACTACACCAGCCTTTTCTTACAAGGGTTTCTGGGGGTCCTGCTGGGGGTCCACACTTGTACAGCCACTTTACCTGGATCTCCCCAGCCCTTCTGACTTTTGGATCATTAAACTGTTGAAGGTTTCAGTGAACCCATCACATATCTGTACTTTAACTGACAAAAACTGAATTCTCTCATGGGAAAACACCTACCTATATTTGCAACCACTCAGAACTCGGTATACACACCACGCCTGTGGGTGTGCTCTTCTGAAGGGACAGAGGAACCTGTGGTCAGGCATGCACGAGACAGCATTCCAGGAAGCATCCTTCCTAGGGAACTTCGGGAAAGTGGCTTTTGCTTGTCTGCTTCCCCTAACCCACATCACTGACTTGAATCTTTTGAGTCTTTGCTGTTGCTCTGGCTGATGGTGCCTGATTGCTTGTTCTGTGTGGTCATGCCTCCAGTTTTCTGTGAGTTAATCCTGCCAGGGAATATTCCAGCTGTTGTCAGCCTGGGGCAGGAAGCCGGTCTGGGCTGGTGTCTGCCTAGACCACACACCTGACATGCAGAACGGAACTCAGCCCCATTCCTCAAAGTCATCACCCCCCCCCAAACATACACCAATTGGTTGGTCCTTCCAGTAGAAAACTATTTTCTAAATGAACCACCAGCATCCTAAGCCAACTTGAGCCTTTTTCAGTCAAAAATAAAAAATTTAGCTATGTGTCTTGTGTGTAGGGGATCACAGAGGCCAGAAGAGGGCGTTGGAATCCTAGAACCTGAGCTAAGGGCAGCTGTGCATCCCAACATGGGTGACAGGGACTGACCCGTGGTGGTCTGGACCCAACCGCTGGTCTCTACCCCTGAACTCCGTCTTCTCAACATCCCATCTCTGTCCTCAGAAGGCCCATCTTGCCTTTTCCCTACCAATCCATCTGTACAGTCCTCATACTTGTCTCCCCAGTTTCCCCTGCCTCAGCCCCTTGCCGAGCCCATGATACTCAGCTTACCCTTGGCTTCTCTCGGCTGCCTGGCCGGCCCCTACTAGGGCACAGGGGCCTCTGCTTCCTCCCCGAAGTCTAAAGCCAGCCCTCCCCTCCTGGATTAGCAATTGTCCCTGGCCCCAGGTTTCTCCACACAGGTGTGCTCTGTGTCTATGGCATACTGTATAGAGCAGTATGGCAGACTGCCCAAACCAGCTGCAGCAGAGGCTGTGAGTTCACAACTCCACCACCGAGGGGAACTGTGACTTCCCTCTGTGCTCCCTTTCTGGATGGTGTCAGGAACAGTGGATACTGGTCCGGGAGGTGTTACTCAGCAGGGATGCCTGAACATTCACAACTGCGGCTTCTTCAACAGGCCAGTCAAGGCCAGGCAGCCACTCCCCCAGCTGGAGTTGAGAGGGGCAGGACTCTCTCTGGGTTACCAGGGTGTATGCAGATAAACGGGGAAAGCCTCAAGAGTGTCACCCTGTAGCAAGTTCACGTTTCTTTTCTCTGCTCAGGGTCCTATGTCAGAAGGCCCAGCCCGATGCCCCTGAACTGCCTCTGACCTAATCAATGGCTCAGAAGAGTTTGCAGAACATTAGGATCAAGCTCAACAAAGCCAAAGTGTGCAGGGGTGGGTGGGTGGGCAACAGAAAAGCACCAGGGCCAGCCCTCATCTCTGGTCCTCCCCCACTACCAGAGGTTGTCCCCAAGCAACAGGGACCCAGCTTCAATCAAAGCATCTGGCTTAACACACACAGCATTCCTTCCCTAGAACCGGGAGAGAAAGAACTTCCAGAAAGGACAGTGGAGCTCACGACAGTGAGAAACTCACCTGCTCTGCAGGGCGGCCCTCCTCCCTCTTCCAGGCTACATGGCAGAGCCAGGCCCCACCACAGCCCACCCCGACCCAAACTGACCGAATAAGGAAAGAGAAGAGGACTCAGAGGGGCCGCCGCCAGACAGACAGACACGGACAGATTAACAAGCTTGCATTTAATAAGTCTGAAGTCATTCTCAGCACATGGCATTGTACACGGGCATCTGTGGAAACAGATTCATTTTAACAGGTCGTAGTTTAAAAAAGTCATAGATACTGTGAGTTCTGTATAAACGGGTGGACGGCAAGTTAGTTCCTTTTGATTTATAAGCCTCAGCGTCACCGCAGAATAAAGAATGTAGCCAAAGAAAGCGCTATCGGTCACTCGTATAGGACAGTGTTGTTTCTATAATTTGAAGCTTTCTGAATGGACGGGTTCAGGCCTGATCCAACTGTGAAAAGATTACTCAGTGAATAGACTATCTGGGAACGGTACAAAGTGTCATTAACTTCCATCACTAAGAGCTTACCCAGCACTACATCACTACTGCTATTTAAAATAAAAACAACTTGCTTCTGCGTCCCCACGGAGGAGGCGGCCTGTGCACGCAGCCTCGATGCCCTGGCCACCTCGTGTCCAAGGTGTGCCAATACAGTCCAACAGAACCTTTGGCTTCAGGAAGGAGTCACAAACATGGAAAGAATGGCTTTAATCGTCATTGGGGGGCGGTGGGGGGGGTGGTGGGGGTGTGTGCTTCAGACAGTCTGGGCAGTGGGGCGGGCGGGCGGGCGGGCGGCAGGGACTCCTGCGGCCGGCCGCTGCCGCCGACACTATTGTACATGACAAGACAGGAAGAGCAGTCCCCTTTCAAACAAACTTAAAAATGGTTCACAGTGGTTCGTATCAACAGAATGCAGTTATGACAATTACACGTACAGACTCACGCACCCTAGGGCTTTCTTTATCTCCTAAAGAAAACAAGCATTGACATTATTCATGATTTGTACTAAATTAAAAAAAGATCAATTGTACACTTCCTCCTCGGACAGGCTAAACTGCCGAGGTGTGCAGCTTAACACCATCATCAGTTGTCTGCAAAGGAACAGGTTAAAAACAAAAAGGCTTTCTTGAGAATGAAGTGCCTCTCACTCGCTGCTATAACCAGCAAGTGCCAGCGGTAACCAAAATGGAGGAGGCCAGCAGGCCCCCGGCAGGCTGACCAGCACACATTACAGTTTAAAAAGGAGGGTTATGTACGCTATGTTACAAGTCCCAGCTAGGCAGTGTCAGTGACATCTATTTCTTTGCTTGCTTTGTGATCATACCCCTTGGCGGTGTGACGGGTCTCGTGGCGTTGGGCTTCTTTTTCTCTGCAGGCTTTAAAATCTGCGAAGATGAAGACACCAGGCACCTTAGGAAATGCACTCGGGGTCTCAAGTCTTTTCATATCTTTCACTCGAAGTTCCTGCCTAACACCACCCCCACCCCACATTCAGAAACCCCTCCAGCACGTCACCCTCAGAGCTACCAGTGCATGAGTACTGTGGTGGAGACATGCATGACATACTGCCAAAATATGTGACTTGGCAAAAAAGTTCCTGTCTGGGTAAAATGAGAAAGTCTAGAGAGCTCCCATGACCTTGGGGAGTTTTGTGGAAGGCACAGGCGTTTGCAGTCTCTGGGGATGCTGAGGGCTGCCTCAGGACTTCCATGGCTACACTTGAAATGGATCACGCCTACCACACAGAGCAAATGTGAGAAACAGCCCAAGAGCCAGAGATGATGTTACAGAAAAGGAGCCCCATGTGGTGGTGGCGCACGCCTTTAACCCCAGCACACAGGAGGCAGAGGCAGGTGGAGCTCTGTTAAGTTAGAGACCAGCCTGGCCTACACATGGAGTCCTGGGCCAGCCAGGGCTACAAAGACTGTTTCAAAAAAGCCACCCCTTCCCCAAAAGCACTAACTGTAAAGTGATGATGCAACCCGGTGCTTTCACCTACTTCAAGAATTCAACTACACCAAGTTCAACACTGGGGAAGGCCCCACATGTCACCCCATGGACAAACAGAAACAACCGCAAGACTGGCTGCCCTGAAGTCGGCCACGCGGCCTCACCTGGAATGAGCACATGAGGGTCTCATCCACACTCATCATGGCACCGGCATTGTCGAACTCGCCGCAGTAGTTGGGTGCAGAGAACAGAGTGACCAACTGCCTCTTTGCGAAAAACTCATACCCATCCTCAACCACCTGCGGGGAGACGGTGTCGGTGTGAGCGGCCGCCAGCTCCAGCCACGCCCTCGCCCCCACTGAGCTCGGCCTCCTGCCGCTCGCTCTCCCCAGAGGCACACTGTGTGGCAAGCCATACCTACCCACCAAAATCAACAAGGAGAATCTGCTCACACACATGCTCTAAGTGTACATGTAAAATTCAAAATCAATACCTGATGGGCTCTACATATAAGATCCAAATCATGCTTATGGAGAAATTTTGCAACCACTTCTGCACCAAATGTGAAGGACACTCCTCTGTCATTTTCACCCCAGCCTAAGACATCTTTATCGGGGTCAGACCACAAAAGATCACAAAGAAGACCTTGATCTGGTACATCAGTTGGTCTCATAATTCGCCGAATCTGCTCCATAGATTGAAGATCTGGTGATAAACCTATCAAGGGAGAGGACAGAACATGAAGCACGCCGGCAGCTCTCCCGCCCATAGAGACTGCTGCCAAACGCTGCTGCAGGCAAACCCGGGGCTCTTTCGTTTAGTTGGTTTTGGTGAAAACAATGCAACAAAAACCCGCCACCAAATAGTATGCCCGAAATCTGCCGCACTGGTGAGTCAGCACCCGGTGACCAGACTCCACAGGCCTCCCTCCCAACCGAGGGCAGCCCGGTGGACACACCAGGTGGTGCACCATCAGCACAGAAAGGCGGGCCCAGGGACAGGGCTCCAGAGCCTCTGCTGTCCAGACCACAAATGGACATGAAGAGCCACGACAGTCTGTGACTGCATGTACCCATCCATGAGGGCAGAGCCGAGACTGTCCTTAATGCAGGTCTTATGTTTTGACAGTTGCCTCATTCCCACTGTCACCCCAAACCCCCCATCTCTGCAGTTTCTGTCGACCTCACACACAGCAGGCCGCGGAGCAGAGCTAACCCGCTTCTGGAAGGAGCCCCAGGCAGAAGGGTCCAGGCAAACACACAGCCGAGCAGACGCACTAGGGCTCGTTTGGCATTAAAAACACGCTCTACTCTCAACCTTCCCTCACACTTGACCCAAACGACACTGGCTGTGTCACCACGGGCGAGCCCTAAAGCATGCACCACAGTGGCCTGCGGAGGCCATCATGCCCAGTCTACCTTTCAGAAGGGGTGCAAGCTACTTGGGTGAAGGCAGCCACGTACCTCCATGACAGCAGAATATCTTCTCATCCACGATGGCTGCTATCGGTAAGCAGTTAAAACAGTCTGTGAACGTTTTCCACAGCTTAATGTTGTATCTTCTTTTGCCTGTGAGAATGCAGAAGGTCAGCTCACTGTTCAATACCTGAAACACGCCTGCATCAAGAGGCCCTGCAGCCCCAGGAGGCTGGGGCAGGACCCCTGGAGCTGGCCCATCAGAGGCAACAACACATCCCACACAGTTCTAGACAGGGGCACCTCAGAGCGCCACAACTCGTGGGCAGCAGCCATTCTCCTAAAGCCTGGGCTGCTCTGTCTGCCTTCACCTAGAGGGAACTCAACTCTCAAGACAGCCACCACATCCTCACGTGCGTCACTCTCCCTACAGGGCTGAGCTCCAGCACTCACCCCAACCAGACAACCAGACAGAACCCCAACCCCTATTTGGAAGGAGGTCTAGGGACTCTGGGGATGGGTGCACTCAGAACTCCCCGGAGAAGCAAGAATAAGGGTTCTGGGCCCACCTCCATTTGCCCTTCAGCATCCTTCTGAGTGACGCCTTAGTCAGCAACTACCCGATTGATTCTCTCAATTGGCTAAGGACTGCAAGGCTGGGGAGCCCCTGCCTCCGGGGCCATGCCACACAAGTACCATGTTTGTATTGTCCCCACACTAAGACTGCCTTTTTTATGGCACACAGGGACAGCTACGGCCTACACCCACTTCTTGGAGAGTCTCACCTGGAAGGAGTGCCCAAGCTGCCTGCAGCTTTCTAGGACACATGGCCAGCCCTCCACAGCCCACAGGACTTCACTACAAACGCTGTGTGTGTGTGTGTGTGTGTGTGTGTGTGTGTGTGTGTGTGTGTGTGTGTGTGAGAGAGAGACACATTCACAAGCGCTCAGCCACGAGACTCCCTTAAGCACCTGCCACTCCAGCCCGAAGGACAGTGCAACCAAAGGCTCAAAACTGACATTCTGTTTGTGTGAAACAATCCAAACCCTCCACCAAACCAGTCTCCTTTTCCCACACCAGTTCTGTTTTTTTTTTTTTTTTTTCAAGACAGGGTTTCTCTGTGTAGCTTTGCGCCTTTCCTGGAACTCACTCTGTAGCCCAGGCTGGCCTCGAACTCACAAAGATCCTCCTGCCTCTGCCTCCCGAGTGCTGGGATTAAAGGCGTGCGCCACCACTGCCCGGTTTCCCACACCAGTTCTTTTCAAGGCTCTGGAAGCATCTTATTTGTCAACGACCAACTTAAAGTGCAGCCTCACTAGACAATGCAGAGCTGGGTGGGGTGGTCATCTGAAGGACCCCCAGTCAGGAAGCTGGAGCAGGAGCCACAAGGCTGAGGCCAGCATGAGCTATTCAGTAAGAATATTCCAGAAAAACTCAAAGTAAGATAACCCAAAATGGACCAGAAAATACACAAAATATTACTTTAAGGTAAAATGGAGAGCCAGTGTGATGGCTAGGGGTAAGATGCTCATTGTGGAAGCCTGGAACCCAAGAAAGGGTAGAGACAACCGACTCCACAAACTCTGACCTCCTCCATTCCTCCTCACCCTCCACATCGAATACACAAACAAAAAACCAAAAACTTCTTTATTTGTATTTTACATGCACTGGTGCTTTGCTCGCATGTATGTCTGTGTGAGGGGGTTTGATCCACTGGAACTGGAGTTACAGACAGTTGTGAGCTGCCACCTGGGTGGTGGGAATTGAACCCGGGTCCTCTGGAAGAGCAGACAGTGCTCTTAACTGCTAAGCCATCTCTTCAGGCCCACAAAATGTAGTTTTTACAGTATTTCTTTCTCCATTAAGCATATTTCAGACAAAGTTAATGCTCCTTTCCTAAATACATGCTTAAAGATGTATGCTTAAAGAACATAACATACATTTCAAAACCAACTGTTTCACGGCAAGCCCCACTTCCCCACACTGCCCTTAGCAGGTCAAGCCAGCAACAGAGCAGAGCATCACCTGCGGCTGTGGCCCAGCTCTCAATTCACAGGCCACTGACTCATATGCTTTCCACAGGCGCTCGACAGAACCAATCTAAGTGGAGCCGTGAAAGCGGAATCATGTGGACAGTCTCAGAGCTGCACTGAGAACAAAGCTTTGTGTGCCATCACAGTCAGGGGGCTCTTCACATCAATCCCATCAGCACCTGCGTTCAGGCAGCACTCCCCAAGACCAGGGTAAGGGAGGCGGGCAGCTCCGCTCTCACCAGCTTCTGCCACCACAGCCCTTCAAGCCCTTGTCCTTGACTCACAAGTACTTACATTCATCGTAAAAGCCGTAGATCCTATTGATGCTGGCACACTCATGGTTCCCCCGGAGAAGGAAAAAGTTCTCCGGATACTTGATTTTGTAGGCCAGCAAGAGGCAGATCGTCTCCAGTGACTGCTTGCCTCTGTCCACATAGTCCCCGAGAAACAAATAGTTGCTTTCTGGCGGGAAGCCACCATATTCAAACAGCCGGAGCAAATCGTAGTACTGCCCGTGGATGTCACCTGGAGACAAGAACTCTCAGTGTTACCGTCTGCACAGCCATCAGCTCACTGACAAAACCTTGGCAAGACCCCCTAAACATCCATCACATGACAATGGCCTCTAACAAGTTCACAGCCAACACTAATTCCCAACCTTGTAGCATATTTAGTCCAAGTGACCATAGTAAGCAAATTGACATGTCCAGAGCCCCCCCCAGACACACTAATTAATTTATCTGTGGTAAAGAGTAAAGAGCATCTTGTCTTAGGAAGCTTCCTGCCAAGTCCTGTGGGTCCCTCTCAGACCTGGGCTCAGTTTCAGGGTCCTGTGTCAGCACTTCCTTCTGCGTGGCCAGTTAGCCTGGCCCCTCACAACACTAGCAGCCAAGCACCAGCCGCAGCCACAATCTTTAACTGCTGCCATAGCAAAGCCAATGGCGGCTCACTCTAAACACACATGGTTTATCCAGAGTCAGAGATGCATCCCCTACCCACCCCGACTGCCCAGCTTTACAGGATGACCCTGCACCTGCTCTATACAGCAGTGAGGTAAACTAGACCGGGCCACACACACCTCCCCCCCCCCCCCCCCCCCGCAGTACCCATAATCCTTCAGAGAACAACTTTAAAACTCAAAACTTCCTCAACAGCTACAATCTCACTCAACATTAAGGGCCATCAAGGTGCCACAACCGAGGGTCAGCTGAGCGACGGCCACACTCACCACATATCTTGAGTGGTGCTTCAAGTTCTAGGAGGATAGGCTGACTGAGGAAGATCTCCCGAGACTTCAAGCAGAGTCCTCGGATCTCGTTCTCCTGTAGCTGGACATTCTTGCCTGGCTTGGACCCCCTCACTGTGGAGAGAACGGCAGTCAGGACACAGCTTCACACAGAAACATCTCATTCTCAGCCCTCGGGGCCAAGAGCCCCTATTGTTCTTGTCGAGGACCCAAGTTCCAGTCCCTTTACCCACGGCAGGCAATTCATCACTACCCGTAACTCCAGATCTGTGGGGCCAGAGAGGTCTCTGGCCTTGGCTGGCATCCACACTCAAATGCACAGTCCACATGCGTTAAAATAAAAAGAATCTTAAAAACCAGGCTGGGCTTGGTGGCGCACACCTTTGATCCCCACCAGCCTGGACTACAAAGGGAGTTAGTTCCAAGACAGCCAGGGCCACACAGTGAAACCCTGTCGTGAAAAACCAAAATCAAACCAAACCAAAACTTAATTTGATAAGGGGGGGAGTGGTGTGATATAATTTTCCTTTTAATGTTAATTAAACACCTGTCAGATATTAGTTGGCTGGCCTAGATGGTCTCAACTGGAATCCTTTAGCGTAGTCCCAATGTCACCCTGGCTGGGCCCGGATCTGATGTGTCAGAGTGCCATCCCCTGAACACACTCCTACCCTGTGCCACATTCAAGACACCATGACAGTGCCTTCTACTCCCAAGCCTCTCTAGTTTTCTGCAGTGAGAAAGGTCACCTGTCATGTCATGTCACTAGTCTGTCCTCAGAGCAGCCTGACGGAACAGAAATGTCCAGAATCATCTACCCATCGCTACTTTCTCAGGGTCGGGTGCAATGCCATGGTCTCTAATTTACGAGGTCTGAGTGTCAGTTGCATTTCATTTTAATTTGTAGTTTGCATTTCATTGCAGCCATAGTAGCGGCTGCAGAGTTCAGTGGTTCAGAGCACTGGCTGCTCTTGCAGAGAGCTCAGGTTCGATTCCCAGCACCCACCTGGAAGTTTATAACTGTCTGTAACTCCAGCTCTAGGGGATCCAACACCATCTCCCGGCCTCCGAGGGCACTAGACAAGTACTCAGTGCCCAAACACACGCAGGCAAAACCACCACACACACAAAATAATTTATAAAGAATGCACTAGAAGCTAGGAAGAAGGTAGATGGCCCTGTCAGTAAAAAAGCCTGCCTTGCAAGCAATGCTTGAGGACAGGTTTGAGCCCCAAACCTCACAGAAAAGCCAAGCCTGATGGCCCACACCCACAATTTCAGTGCTGCAGAGGTAGAAACAGGCAGCTCTGGGACTGGGCAGCCAACCAGTAGCAGCCACCTAATCTAATTGGTGAGCCAGTGAAAGATCCTATGGGGGAGGGGTTATCTTGAACGAATGATGCGATAAACCCTGAGGTTGTCCTCTGGTATCCATATCCAAAATATGCCACACGCTCCCCATGTTTACTTTGGCGTGCACACTATAAACTTGCACACAATGAGAAATGTCAGCACCCGCTGAGAGAAAGGTCTCTTCCCAGACATCCAAAACCGCCCTGGGCCAGGATCAGTCACAGTGACTCCTGAGCTCTGCCCTTGCCGCAGGAGGCAAGTGTAACAGCAGTGGAGACGCTGTGGGGGTTCCGGTGACAAGAGCGCACGTGACAGTCACGTGGACTGAAGAAAGAGCTTCACCTGCCAAGGATCTGAACTCTCCAGTTCATGGTAAGGCTGCCACAGGCCCGCCTGCTGCACGTCTGGTTGGCCCAGGGGCCTGATCCCCTCCGTGGGCTGGAATCTGAGTCTCTGCCTTTTGGTCCAGAAGACTATGAAGCAGGACCTTGAGTTCCTCAGGCAGGCTAAGTAGCCCATTTAAGGCTGCACCTGTCCACCATAAGCCAGCATCAACGGGTTTCTTTTTAGCAGAACCCTAACCCTGAATGATCTCACTAGCTTATTAAATCCTGTTCAGTTGTGGGCTTTGTCTTCCAGTCATAAAATCATCTGGCCTGAGAGCTGAGTAACAGCACAAAGTCTAAGGCTTATGTAGCTTTGGGTCTGCAATAGAGCAGACACTCCGGAAGAGGCCTGCTATGTAGCGCGGAGTCCACTCAAGGCTGCACCTCTGCCCGGAAAACGGAGCCTCGGGGCAGCTGGCCTTCAGCCTGAGCTGCAGACACCCCCGCTCCTCTGAAGGAACAAGTTGATCAGAAATGGAATGGTGCACAGAGCAGCATCCGTTTTTTCAAATAAGCAAGGAAAGATGAGGAAAGGGTGAGCTCTCCAAGCAGGGAGAGAAACAAAACAAACCCATGGGAGTGGACCCATGCACAGCTTCGCCCCACCCCAAAAGAGATGGACTCAGGACAAAAAAACGTGGGCTGGGAGTTGACTGAGGCCATCAGGGGTCCTTCCTTCTTTACTCTCTACCTTACTTTTGGCTCTACTGAAGGACTCAAGAATCCTGTCTCTGCCTCCCCACGTACTAGGCTAACAGAAACCTTAAAAAGTAGATTCTGGGTCGGGCAGTGGTGGCGCACGCCTTTAATCCCAGTACTCGGGAGGCAGAGACAGGCGGATCTCTGTGAGTTCGAGGCCAGCCTGGCTTACAGAGCGAAAGCCAGGAAAGGCACGAAAACTACACACAGAAACCCTGTCTCGAAAAACCAAACCAAACAAACAACCAAAAAAGTAGATTCTGGTGGGGCCAAACAGGTCTCGTTTCTACACAATCTTTACACTGAGCCATCTTCCCCCGCCCCGCCCCGCCCCCCCAATTTTATTCTGGTGAGTGTGAGTGTGACTCAGAGGACAGATGTGTCGAGCTGGTTCTCTCTCTCCTCCACCCTTTCATGGAGTCCCGGGGACTGAACTCAGGTCCCCAGGCTTCCACAGCCAGCCCCTTGCCCACTGTCCACCGTCACCGGTCCCTTCTGTGTTGGTGTAGTCTTGGCTAGCACATATGGCGGGCATGGTCAATTTTGAGACGGAAGCAGTCCAGCAATAGTCTTTGAGAGAGGGCCGGAGTTAACAGGCAAGCACAAAAGCTTTCCTTCGCCACCAGAGCCACAGACAAGACCAGCAGCACTCAGGGCAGAGACGGTGGGATCTCTGCCTTACTGAGCACAAATCTGGGCAGGCTGCCCAGCAGGAGACTTATTTTTGGTTAGGAGGAAACTCCTGGAAGCTTCTGGTTTCAATAGGAATTTTCTTCAGTGGAGCTCCACACTTGTGAATGAGTGACCCATTCTTGTGTCTTTGATGAGGATCTCCATTATCTGGCTTCTCCTGGTACAGCCCTCAGGCTTGCTTTGTTACAGGATTCTACCAGACAAAGTCAGATGTTGCTAATATTCCTTGGTTGCGAAAGCATCCACCGCCACCTTCAGACAGTTTATGAGCTCTCTTTCTCTCTTTTAAGATTTTTGAGACAAGGTCTTACTATGTAGCCCTGGCCAATCTTGAACTCAGATCTCTCTGTGTCTGCCTCTGCAATGCTGGAATTAAAGATATATATACCACCACAACCAGTTATTCTTGACACAGGATCTTACCATGTAGCCCAGGCTAACCCTGAAATTCACAATTCTCCTGAAGCCTCACTCCCTCTACCTTCTTTTCCTCTCCCCTACCCCCACCCCGCCAGAATGGGACAGGAGTTGAGTATTGTTCCTTCTGATGTAAAGATCAGATGCATATCTCCTAACAGATTTCTATCTGAAAACCAGTGCACATTACACATGGCCTCAGAGTTTAACCCCATCTAGGTAAGTCAAGGGAAAACAAACTAAAGCCACCCACTGCCGCAGCACCTCCCACAGCTGGTAACAACTGCTCTCCTTCCAGGACTGCCCAGACTTCTGGAGAAGCCACTCCCTGCTCCAAGAACACACACTTTCTGAACTGCTGGCAACACATGGTTGCGAACCAGCCTCAATGGTCAGTCTGGTTGGCCTGCTCATTGGGACACCTGATGTAGGAGGACGTCTCACCCATCTTTCCTGCTGACTTAAAACCTTCAAAGGAAAACATGAGACACACCTTTAATCCCAGCACTTGGGAGGCACAGGCAGGCAGTCCAAGGCCAGCACGATTTACAGAGAAACCCCACCTTGAAAAGCTCCCCAAATCACAATATGCACAGGACTACACGCTTCAAAATGGGCTTTGCCAGGCATTCCTAGTGAGCACTGAGTATGTTCTAAAAGCTGCCGAGTCAGCAAGATCTGCTTTAGTTCTGTGTCCCCAAGGAGAATGACTCTTCCCGAAGCTAAGTCGGGGGACCTACTGTCTGCCTAGCTTGGTGTGCTCTAGCTCACTGCTGCTGTGTCTGCCTGCCCCTCCCAGTGAGGCATTTAGGAATGCTGGTAGCTGTCGGCAAAGGCTGTTCTGTAGAAACTACTTACCAGAGCGAACATCACTAACATCAGTATAACATCTGTATATCACAGAAGTTTCACCAAAACCCCCACTGCCAACACAAAGCTCAACCGGAGCTGATAAACCCCGAGATCAACCGATGCTGATGATGGTTATTTGAAGCCCTAGCATCTCTAGACAGCAGTAACTTTCCACAGCCTAGCAACAAGCAAAGGAAATTACAGGAGGAGGTGGAGGACACTGAATAACTGGGGCTAGAAAAGCCTTCTCCACAGGTTTGGTGGAACCCTTGCCCATAGTGCACCAAGCCCCGGGTCCACCCCTGCATTAAAACTGGACTTGGTACCGAGAATCAGAAACTTAAGGTCATTTTCATCTACACAGAAGTGTCCAGGCCAGCCCAGGCCATGGGAAACCAAGAGCAGCCCAAAAGGACCAAGTCAGCAGCCCTTTCTGTCTGAAGACAGGCCTCCTCAGGCAGCAGTCAGCCCAGCACTCGGGAGGCAGGACCAGGCAGATCTGTGAGTCCAAGGTCAGCCTGACCGACACAGTAAGACCCTGTTTAAAACATAAAATGTTTTTACCTTCATAGTATTTTAGAAATTGTTAGAAAGACATCTCACTGGGTGGTGGTGGCACAAGGCTCTGTGAGTTTGAGGCCAGCCTGGTCTACAGAGCAAGTTCCAGGACAGCCAGAGATACACAAGGAAACCCTGTGTGTGTGTGTGTGTGGGGGGGGGGGGGGGGGAGACAGACCAGAATTCCAGCTCAAAAAAATGGGATCTGCCTTACTTTAAGGGGCCTGTGGGGTTTCCAGCAACCCTAGCATAAGTCAATGAAAGCCTAGGACTGCCCTGCTGCCCCACCTCCCCCAAGCAAAGGGGCTCTGGGAGCCATCTGCCAAAGTGGGGTTTTAAACAGACCCCAAAGCACCTGCAGATCACGAGGGAGTCCTGCCTTGCCTTCCAGGTGAAGTATGGGGACACACACCTGTCCATACCGGAGAGCAGAGCTTTAAGCCAGGATGTCCTTGTTAAAATGATCTTGCTTGTGCACTCTGCTCAGTTTGAAGATCTGCATCAAGCTCACGGTCTTCACTTATCTTTTGTACAGGACCTTAGCTACAGCCTTCTGGAACCTCTAGAGCAGAAGCACTGAGAAGCCACCGAGACTTTCAGGACTTCAGACTTGTCTTCAGAGATGAGAAGTGGGAAGCACTCTATATTAATGCACCCTGACAATGACCTTCCTTTACAGGAACACCAAGATGTGAAGCAATTACAATCACTTACTACTTGCAATCACTTGGTACTCAATCAAGAAAAACACTGGGGGATTCATGAAGAAAGCACCCCAACTCCACCCCCCCCCCTTTTTTTTAAACCAAAACAACAGAGCAAGAGATCAAGTGCAAACACAGCTAGCCTATATTCTATTTAAATCTCTTCTGCTTGAGTATGGGGCTAGCAATGTGCCAACATCAGAACGTGCTAAGGAGCGCCACACAGACCTTCCACCAGAGTGGCTGACCACACAGGGAACTGGGCTCAGGAAAAGCTACTGCACTTCAGAGTGCCGCAAAGCTACTGTGCTTCTGATCCAAACCCAATTTCCTGTTGGTTTGGTGTTTTTCTTTCTTTTTTCTTTTCTTTTTTGGACAGGGTCTCTGTAGTCCAAGCTGGCCTCTAACAAACTCATTATGTAGCAGAGGCTAGTCTTGACCTCCTGACTCCATCTAAGTGCCAGGGGACTATAGGTCTATACCATGTCACTATTGAGCCATCGGTGGCCTGAAACTTATTTTGTAAATTCGGCTGGCCTTGAACTCAGAGATCCACTGCCTCTGCTTCCCAGGGTTGGAATTAAAGGTGTGTGTCACCATGCCCAGCTTAAATACATACATGTATGTGTGTGCCATCAGAAACCAGGTGTCTGATCCCCTAAAGCTGTGGTAGGCATTGAGCAGTCTTGTGTGTGTGCTGGGAACTGAGGCTGGATCCTCTGAAAGAGTAATGTATGTCCTTAGCCATCTCTCCAGCCCTTGTCTTTGTGAGACAGGGTCTCACTATGTGTAGCTGGCTGGTGTGAAATTTGCTGTGTGGATCAGGCTGGCCTTCCAGCCCACAGTTCTGGGATTAAAGGTGTGTGACACCACACCAAATGTCACCTTTTATTATTAAAGAACCCCTTCTCAACTAGTTCATACAGCCCTCAAGTTTGGAATTTCTTGGGAAGGGTTCCACTAATGAGAAACACCTTGCTAACCAACAGAGCCTGGACTAGAATGTCTGGCTTTTCATGCCTCAGACTCCAGAGTGTTGGGGTAGCAAGATGTCCCCGACTACAAAAGATCAATTATCAATGAGAAAAAAATGGCTTAAGTTACAAATCTTTACCTCTCCCTTTCAGAATTAAACTTTTAAAAAAGCACTTCTATTATGTGTGCACGTGTGGAAGCACACACCTGCCAGGAGCATTTGTGGGGAGCTGGGACACCTCCAGGAGTCTGGCTCTCCTCTCCATCCGTGGGGGTCCCAGGGATCCAATCAGGTCTTCAGGGTTAAGGCCTGAGCCGTCTCTACAGTCTGAGAACTACTTAAGTGTTTAGAGACGAGGGTGTCACAGAGAGCACAATGCCACACTCTCTAAAGGAGAAGTGCACACGTCCTCAACAGATGGCTGTGGTTTCTGTTAAGTTCATGGACAGAAATAAGAAGAAACACACACTGTGTAGCTAGCTTATTCTCAATGCAATTAAATACAGTACCTTACGCTATTAAGTTCAAGAGAAAATAAAAAACCGGCCTGGACACAGTGGTACGGTCTTGAATTCCAACACTGAGGAGGCAGAGGCAGGCAGATCTCTGAATTTCAGTCTAGCCTTTGCTTTGTAGTGATACTCAGTCTCAAAATTTTAAAAATAACTGTCAAGAAACTATAGGGGACAAAGAGTGGTGGTGCCCACCTTTAATCCCAGCACTGGGGGCAGAGGCAGGCGGACCTCTGAGTTCAAGGCCAGCCTGGGCTACACAGAGAAACCCTGTCTTGAACCGCCCCCCCCCCCTGAAAAAAAGAAAAGTGCTGGGGGAGGCTGAAGTGGTGGTTCAGCAGCTAAGGGTACTTGCTGCTCTTTGGGGACAATCCTGGTTCCATTTCCAGCTCACAACCATCTGGAACTCCAGTTCCAGAGGCCTCAAGGTCCCTTTCTGAGCTCTCTGGGCATAGGCATGCATTCAGTGCACATACACACACATGTAGACTAAACTTTAAATGTACAATCTAAAAACAAACTTCTTTTTAAAGGGGGAGAAAGGGAAACTGGTGAGGCAAGCCTGACCTACGTTGGAGCTCCAGAATGTACACAAAGATAGGGACCAACTACCCCCAAATGTCCTCTAATGCCCACCTGTGCCCTGCGTGTCCTCACACAAATCCCACACACATCCCACACGAAAAAAATAAGTAAATAAATTCTAAAACAAAAGATCAGCAAACTTGACTGCCAGAACTTTCAGCAAGGTTGTAAACACTAAAAAAAAAAAGATAATCAAAAGCTGGGTGGGGATGCAGCCCAGGTCACGGTGGAGAGCTTACTCAGCATGTAAGAAGCCTTGGGTTCAATCCCCAGCACTTCATAAACCAGGCTTGGTGGCTTATAAACTCGAGTACTGGGGAGGCAGAAGGATCAAGGAGTTCAGGGCCAGTTCCGGCTCCGAGAGGCTTTATCTAGGGGGTATGGTGATATGCGCCTTTTATCCGAGCACTCAGGAAGGGGAGGCAGATGGATCTGCGAGTTTGAGACTAGCCTGACCTACACATCGAGAGCTTCCAGGACAGCCAGGACCGGAGAGACAGTGTCTCATTAAAACCAAAAACAAAAGAGACCCTATCTAAACAAAACAGTATTAAAGGGAGAAAATGCACACATTTTTTAAAAGACAGGCCTTTTTTACTTTTCCTTCAATGACTTATTGGAAAACATCTACCAGCAGAACTATGTGGCCGCTCTCCAGCCCTCTGCGTTACGCTCCCAACAGTATTTTAGGCGGAAGCAGTGAAAGCCGGCTAGTTAACATTAAGAGCCCCAATCAAAAAGGGGGGCTCGGAACACCTCGGCATTAGCTCGGCAATGTGTGGGGGAGCGGGATCCCGAGTGTCCAATGTAAAATTTTCATCTCTCACAACTAGGAGCCCACTGCAGCGTGTCCCCCCCCACCCAGCCCACCCAAGCCCGTCTGAGGTCGGACCATAAGGCAAAGCTTTATTTCCTAACCTTCCCTCAGCCACTGGGCATGCCCTGCGCTCTCACGGAGTGAACAGCGGCGGGCAGCAGATTCTCTCTAGATCCTGGCTACCGGGGGGGAGGGGGGATGGTGGCGGTGGTTTGGAAACCCTGACTGTTGTTCACTGCGTCCTTGGTCCAGCGAGGTCTTTGAAGTTTCCCCCTGCGAGGCACTTCCCAGGCGACCAGCACACCTACCTACCTACCTGGCAGGGCGCTCGCTGAAATTGCAGCAGCGTGCCCCCCCTCTATCCTCAGGCCAACAATCTGATGATGAGCAGGGAGGCCACACGGTCACCCGGGCCCGGGGCTGGGTCCGTGTGCAGAGGATGCACGGTCAAGGGGAAAGAGAGCCGGAGGGAGGATCGCTTTTTTTTTCTTTTTTTAGGGGGGGTGGGGGGTAGAGGAAGGAGAATGCAGGAGATGGGCTCTCATCATCGCCCCGGGACGTCGCCCCGCCAAGTCACACGGATGGGTCCCTTGCACACTCGGGAGGATGAGAATGGGAAAGCAAGGGCGCAGGGAAGGGGAATAAAATAAAATAAAATAAAATAAAATAAAATAAAAAAGGACGGGAGTCCCCAGACCCCGGAGGCGCTGGTTGTGTGCGCACCCCAGACCCCAGCGAGAGGCTTCCGAGAGGGACCGGTCCCTGCCCGCCCGCCCTCCCGCCGGCCCCTGCCCGCCCGCCCGCCCGCCGGCCGCCCCCGCGCCGCTCACCTTCCAGCAGCCGTTGGATGATGCTGTCGATGTTCAGTTTATCGATATCCGCCATCGCCGTCCCGCCGCCGGCCCTCCCGCAGCGGCGCCGCCGCCGGCTCGCGCCCGGGCCTCACACGTCCCCCTCCTTCCTCACGCCGCGAGCCCCACGAGCGGTGGTGGTGGTGGTGGTGGCGGGCGGCGGCGGCGGCGGTAGCGGTGGTGGTAGCGGTAGCAGCAGCAGCAGCAGCAGCCGCGGCGGGTCCACCCCCCCCCCAGCCGCCCCCGGCTCCCGGCTTCCTCCTCCTCCTCCTCCTCCTCCTCCTCCTCCTCTCGCCACTGGAACCACGAGAAGAACAAGATGGCCGCCGACTCGTCAGGCCAGCCTCGGGCGGCGCACGGATGCGCGCGCGGGAGTGCAGCGGCCCGGCCGGGACTTCTTTACGGGCCCATAAGGGCGCGCGGGGCGGGGGCGGGGCCGGGGGCGGGGCCGGGGCGGGGCCGGCCGAGCGGGCGGCCGACCGGCGCGCAGGGGGCGGGGACGGTTGAGCGTCGCCGCGGCCGCGCGCGGGATCCTTCCGCCAAACGGGCGGGAGGGCGGGAAGCGGGGGGTGGTGGTGGAAATAGGACACCCGCCGTGGCGGGAGGAGTGAAGTTGCAAAGTTGGCGCGCGCCGAGCTGGAGCTGGGGGGCATTGTCCTGCCTGGCGGCCGCGCGCCGCCAAGGATCAAGAGCTCCTTCCAGGTCCCCGCTCATTTGGGACCGATGTCGGCCGGCCGACCTGGCGGGGTGGGAGCCCACCCAGGGAGTCAGTGACCCCTGGGAACCAATCTGGGTTGGGGTTGCCCATGGAGGAAGAAGAAGGATCCTTAGGAGAAGTAGGTTTTGTGGAGTGTTGACGGTTCGAATACGCTGCTGGCTCGTATTGGTGAACCGGAAGAACTAGATATATGGCTCAGGGGTAAGAACGCTTGTCTCGTGGGTGCGAGACCCTGGGTTCAATCCCCGGCGCTGCCAAGATTTCGTAATACTGCAATGAAGTCTCTGAGATCCAGTATTTGAAAGAAGAAAGCCTCCCCCAGATAAACTAAAATGTTAATCCGTTGCGAGAGGCACATCTTTCAGGAACGTGCGTACCCCTTGTGCGCGCTTCTGCGATTTTACATTTTTAGGGGGAGGCTGGGAGAACTCTGTAAGGTGCCACCTATCTTGGCGTGATCTTTCGTGAACCCAGGAAGTTATATAATAGCTGAGAGGTTCTCCCCTGGATTTAGCCCAAGCTGGATTGAATGAGCGCGCGGCCGCAGATAAGATGGGAATTTGCACATTTTGCCGGAGGAATGTGGGTTAGAGGCCGCGGTGCGCGCCAGGCTTCATTCAGCACATTCGGCCGCTGCTTGCCTCTGGCTTCCTCGCCTCCCCAAGAGCCCCCTTCCCCAGGGGGTCCCCAACTCTGCCGCCCAGCAGGCTACCTGGATCTGGAAATGCACACCCGCCTGACCCATTGATCTCTCCAGGCAGCTCTTCACAGTTTACAAAGTTCTCTTCCCCACCCCCACTCCAGAAGCCTGTGATTCTCCAAGCAAGAGGGATGCCGGGATTCTCTTCCATGTGTGCCTTGCAAGGTGGCTTCCCCATCTGGAGATTCCTTTTCTGCGAGCAATTGCCTTCCCAGGCCGCAGCAACATGGCGTGGCGCGCACCCTTCCGGATCCCTGGCCCCCTTCCTGCTGCTGGCGCCAACGGTGGAGCTTCGGGATTCACCCCAGCTCCCCTCAGCTGTCTGCTCCACTTTGATCCGTCACCAACTCACTCTCGCATGCTATGGTTTTGCCCACCAGTCCCACAAATGTCATGCCGTGAGCCCAAGGCACCTGGCTCAGTAGACATCTAGACATCTGGGGTGGGTGCCAAGCCCTGCTGTGAATGTCTACATGTGCGTCGCTCACCCAGTTTCTGGGACCTTGGGCGCCTCCAGGGCGGGGTGCATCTTCCCTATGACACTTTGGGGGCAGCAATATGAAAGACAGGTTCACTCAGGAGGCAAATATTTACAGACTGCCTACTCCGTTCCTGAGTATTTCCTAGGCGTGGAGCAGGGTGAACAAGGCAGAAAAACCTCTCTTTCCCGGGAGATTCATACAGTGGGATGGAGAGACAAACACATTGCATTCTTATCTGTAGGAGTTGTCTCATTGTGGGGGCCAGCTAAACGGCTCTGTGGGCGAAGGTGATTGCCACCAAGCCTGCCAATCTGAGTTCCAGCCCCAACACCCTAATGGAGGAAGAGAGAAAACGCCCACAGGCTGTCCTCTGACCTCCACGCAGACATATATACAAGATAAATTAAAATGTAATAAAATATTTTAATGAAAAAAAAAATTACTTCAAGGCTAGGCATGGTTGGTGGTTTATGCCTTTAATCCCGGCACTGGGGAGGCAGAGGTAGGCAGATCTTTGTAAGTTTGAGGGAAGTCGCAGGCTGGCCAAGGCTCCAGAACAAAACCCGTGTTAAACAAAAGAAAAATCATATCATTGAATCCCCAATACAACCCTGGAGATTATATGTTCCCATCACGCCCATTTTACAGATGAAGTCAGGCACAGAGAGGCTAGGTTGTTTGCTGAAGGTCACGCAGCTGGTAAGTTCCAGGGCAGGGCTAGAACTGGGGACGGCCTGAGACCACGGTCCTTTGTCTAAGAAATCCCTAAATGGGGCCTCGGGAGCCCAATAAACTGTGGCATACGCTGTGTGTATCACGATGGGGAAACCGATGGAATGATCTAAATGTTTACACACACACAGTCCTAATTCTCTAGCTGCCAAATAGTAGGTGTGTGTAGGTCACGCAGTCCACGTGGTGATATCTGAAGGAAAGTTACAGAGCGAGCCGGTACAGGGGACAGTTTCTGTCTATGGGGCAACCTCAGTGGACACTCTCCCTCCAGAGTCCATAACCACGCCTGCCTCACAGAGAGCTGGCTCCCTCGAGAGTGGCAAAGGTCAAGTTGAGAGCCCCAGCTGCATCCAGGAACCCATAGCTGTTTGGAGGATGACATTCAGCTACTCATCCTCCTGCCTCCGCCTCCAGAAGGTTGAAATTCCAGGAGTGGCTGCCAAACCTGCTCTGGGCCGGACTGGAGACAGAGCCCATGCTGGGAGACCACTATCACAGTCCCTTCAGGAAATTTTACTTAAAAATACAGGTTTTTAATCAGAAAAGCTGGGATTGGGTGGGGCATGTGCTTCGATGGAGACACACTAGCTGCTCAGAAACTCAGCTTGTTTATTATAGACAGCGGCATGAGGAGGGGGTAGGTTTAATATAGACAGGTGAAGGAGGAAGGGGGTGGGGTTATTATAGACAGCTGAAGGAGGAGGCAGGTTAGCTGATCTGGGGAGGAAGTCTCTGTACGGGAGGCAGTTTCGGGCTATAATCACCCAGGAGGAGGAAGCCGTGATTGATACTTCCTGTTCACACTGTGAACATCAGCCCTCAGACCAGGGGAAGGCCCTGCCATTCCCACGGGTCTGAGGCATTGGAGTCCTTGGCATGGCTATGCTCAAGTCAACAGTACACATTGACTCAGGACTTGATATACGCTCCACAGGGCTGGGCCCTCCTCTGATCAATTAGCAGTCTAGCAAATGCCCACAGACTTGCCTACAGGAAATCTAAAAGAGGATTTTCCCAACCGAGGTTCCTTTATCCAGATAACTGTATGTAGCTTGTATCAAGTTGACAAAAAAAACAAACCAAACTTCCTATCATTACTATAGAGTCATTTTGTAGGGCCAGCTCCCAACATCTATCTTTCTCACATCCTCAACCCTCATACAGTTTCCCAACAAAATCTGAATGTGGGTGGACTTCCAGGTGTCTGGAAGCTGGCATTCAGCTCCGGGTCACAAGGAAACCACAAGAGCCCTCTGAGGCAAGAATGCACACATCCTACTCTTGGCATGGACAGGAGAAAGAAAACAAATTCTTCTGGGTGTTTTAGGGAATGAGACTAAAGACACGAACATGCCCATCGAGTGTCATGCCAGGTACTCTCCATGCTCTGTTTACAACTCTCGTAATTCCACAAGTTGTCTTTCTGTGAGTGGTGTCCAGATCATTATTTCCAACCATGCTTTCTTGTCTCTATGTTCAACTGCCTGCTACACATCATTTCCATTGAACACATGGGCCACTTCAGACTCAGCAGGTCCAAAAATGATGTTCAACCTAATATATATATATGTGTGTATATATATATATGTGTGTGTGTGTGTATATATACATATATATATGACTATGGTGATTAGAAGGTCCCCCACAGACTCATTTATTGAACACTTGGCCCTCAGTTCATGGCACTGTGGGGAGGTCATAAGAACCTTTAGGAAGTGGAGCCTTGTCACGGCGGGGTCAAGCTTCGAAGGTTCGTAGCCTTAACCCCACTTCCTGCTCTCACACTCTGCTTCTGGTGTGTGTGTGAAAATGTGATCAGCCAGCTTCCTGCTCATGCTAACATGCCATGCTTTCCCCAATTTGATGGACTCTATCCCCCGGAACTGTTAGCCAAAATAAACTCTTTCTTCCTTAAAAAAAAAAAAAAAAAAAAACAGGTTTTAAAAGAATGTTCTGTCCAATCTGCAGAGATTTCCAAGACAGCCACAAACAACAACAAAAAAACCTGGGGCTGGAGAGAGGGCTCAGTGGTTAAGAGCACTGGCTCTTCCAGAGGACCTGGGTTCAATTCCCAGCACCCACATGACAGCTTAAATCTGTCTGTAGCTCCAGTTCCAGGAGCTATCAATCCAATACCCTCTTCTGACCTCTATGGACCCACATGAGAGGGCCAGGCAAATACCGTGACAGGCTCCTAATCACTCAGTTAAGAACTAGACCTCAGTTCCTGCCTCTTGAATGCAGGGGAGCTGCATGTAGCCTGGGCCAAACCCCTTCCCACCCCCTTCACAGGTAATAACCAACTAAGGACAAATCCTGGGAACAAATCCTGGGACTTGTCCAGACCTTCCCAAGAATAGAAAAGCTATAGCCTTAGCCTCCCCCACCCCCAGCCCTAACCAATTAGAAATGTACTAATATGATTGCCACTTGTGTAAGCCAATCCTAGATAGGATGACCTCACCGCCTTTAGAATTCCTTTAGTTGTGTATAAAAGAGTCTGCAAGCTTTTTGGGGGGTCGCCATTTTTGCCTTCGTGTTGGATGCACAGCCCCAGCATGCTGGTACCTTTACTCTGGAGATAATAAACACTCTTGCTGATTGCATCATGTCTGGTGGTCATTTATGGGACTCCTCGAGGACCCTAAACACACACACACACACACACACACACACACACACACACACAAAACAAACAAACAAATAAATAAATAAATATTGGGGAAAAAAAAGCTAGGCATAATGGTGCACATCTTTAATCCCAGCCCTTGGGAAGTTGAGGCAGGCAAATCCCTGAGTTCTGTGTGACACTGAAAACCTCTTAAACAGTGTCTCCTAAGACTTTATTTATTTTTTTCTTTTGGAAGCTGGTTAGAAGCTAACTGTGTAGACCAGGCTGGGCTCCAGTTCTCACAGATCCTCTTGCTTCTGCCTCCAAAGTGCAAGATTAAGGGTGTATATGGCTGCCTCCCCACCCAGGCTCTCATTTTTTAATTTATTTTTTTAAATATTTATTTGTTTGTTTATCATTTGTTTGTTTGTTTTTTTGAGACAGAGTTCTCTGTGAAACAAGCCCTAGCTGTCCTGGAACTCACTCTATAGACCAGGCTGGCCTCGAACTCACAGAGATCCACCTGCCTCTGCCTCCCCATTGCTGGGATTAAAGGTGTGTGCCGCCGCCGCCGCCGCCGCCGCCGCCGCCGCCGCCGCCGCCGCCGCCGCCACCGCCACACCACTGCCCCGTGAACTCTCCCACTTTTAAAAATCAATACTTGCTGATTAATCTTTTTTGTCAACCTGACTGGATCATCGAGAGGTGCCCAGAAATTGAGGAAGTCATCTTGATGTGTCTCTGAGGTGTCCCAGAAGGGTCTGAGAGGATGCAAAGTCAGATTGAAGGTAGCAGAACTTTGGAAGGTGGGCCTGGCTGGAGGAAGTGGGTCACTGGCGTGTTGGCTCTGGGCTGCCTCCTTCCTGTGACTCCTTCTGCTTCCTGGCCACCAGGCTGCCATGAGGTCGGCTAAGGGAGGGACAAGGAAGTTCTTGATAAGGAAGTGCAAATTGGTGTGGCCTCCTAAACTAAGGACCCTCTGATACTGCCTGCAGGTCTCTGGCTCTGTCACTGGAGCCTGGAGAGTGGTGTGGGCTCCTAACCTATGGACTCTCCCCTCCCCCAGGAGAACATCCGCCCTCCTGATAAGGCCTCACCCACCTCCACTGGTAATACAACTTTGAGACTGAAGTATAGGAAACCCACAAATGGAATCTTCCATCCCGGAACCCCCTCTCCCTATACACCCCCTCCCCATGCACAAGGTCCCCATTCCCGCTGAGAGACTGTCGCCCTTCATTGTTCAGACCGAAGGTCATTTTCTTTTGTTTTATTCCACGTCACCTCCAGCAGTCCTGAACTAACAGGGCCCTTCCCTGAGGTTCTGTCTTGTTACCATCCTCCAAGCTGTGGGATCTGACCCTCCGCAGCTGGGATTGGCTCTGCCCCTGAGTTCCACCTCCCACCCTGATTTCACTTATTTCCCGAAAGGCCACGGTCTCACAACGTTGCCCAGGCTGACCTTGAACTTGTCGTCTTCTTGCCTCAGCGTCCCGAGCAGCTAAGGTGGCAGACCTCCTCATCAGGCCTGGTTGCTAAAAATATCTTCATCAATGGCAAAGGAATCATGTCCCATTAGCAATCACCTTCCACCTTCTGGTCTCTCTCCTGGTAACTTTCAATCTGTTCCTTTCTGTCTTGGTCTGTTCTGGACATTTAATGTCATGGGATGGGTAGCTTTTCCCATCCGGCTTCTCAGTTGGCAGATACCTCGACATGCACCAGAGCTGTGTCCATTTGTGTGACGTTCCTTCATCTGCTGGTTAACATTTGCAGGGTCACATCCCCATCCCTTTTTGGAGGTGTAGGAACCTCCAGCTGAGAATCTTTTTTTTTAGATTTATTTTTATTTTACGTGCATGCACATTGGCCTGTGTGCCTAGGTCAGAAGAGGGAATTGGGTCCCCTAGAACTAGAGTTATAGATGGTTGTGAGCCACCATGTAGATGCTAGGAGTCAAACTTAGGTCTTCTGGAAAAGCAGCAAGTGCTTTAAACCACTGAGCCATCTCTCCAGCCCCTACAGCCAGGAATGCTAATTGGCTACCTTGGGTCCCAGAATAAACAGACTAGCAGGCATGTGTTCCTCTTCCTTCCTTTAAATATTTAATTAATTGATTGATTAATTAATTAGTTAGTTATCAAGGTGTGCAGGCTTGCCAAAGTACATGTGCAGGGGTCAGAGGACAACTTTATGACGATTTGTTCCAGGTCTCTCTAGATGGGTCCCAGGAATTGAACTCCCATTCCCAGGCTTGCAAAACAAGTACCTCCCTTCTTCCAGCCTTTCTTCCCTTCTCTTCCTCCCTCTTTGAGACAAGTCCTGGCTGTCCTGGAACTTAATCTGTAGACCAGGCTGGTCTTGAACTCACAGAGACCCACCTGCCTTCCGAGGGCTGGACTTAAAAGGCGTGCACCACCACCTCCAGCTCCCTGTTTCTTTTTTTTTATCTGAATGCTCTTCCTCGCTAGGATGGGTGGCATGCATCTCAGCCTGTTAGCAGGCATTTTGTTCTTTTCCTTTTGAGAACTGGCTGTCGTTTTTATGCTTGGCGTGGTTCTGGTGGGGATGTGGCTCAGTCAGTAGAGCGCTTGCCTAGCACACACAGAGCCTAGGCGCCGTCCCCAGCACCACAGGTATTTAAAAAAACAAAACAAAACAAAACAAACAAACAAACAAAAAAAAAAAAAACAGGCATGATGGTGCATGCCTATGATCTTAGCTCTCAGGAAAGGGAGACAGGAGGATCATAAAGTCAAGGTCATCCTTGGCTACATGGTAACTTTGAGTCCAATCTGGGCTACAAGGCAGAAAAAAAAAATTATAATCTGAGATAGTTTCAAAAAAAGAAAGAAAGAAGAAGGAAAGAAGAGAAACAAAAATAAAAAGAGAGGGCGGGGCGGTGGTGGCGCAAGCCTTTAATCCTAGCACTCGGGAGGCAACGGTAGGCAGATCTCTGCTTTTCGAGAAGACCTAAGTTTGATTCCTAGCAGCACCATGGTGGCTCAGTTTGTAGGCCAGCCTGGTCTACAAAGCGAGTTTCAGGAAAGGCGCAAAGCTACACAGAGAAACCCTGTCTCGAAAAACCAAAAATAAATAAATAAATAAGTGAATGAATAAAAATTAAAAAAAAAAGAAAAAGAAGGGGAACCTGAAAAAAAAAATCTTAAGAAAAAACACCTGCTGGGACAGCTCCCCTGCCCATTATTCTAACCATTTGGGGATGCCACAGTCCTCTGTCCAAGCTTCCTCACCAATGCCCCACAAATCCATCAAATGTTGGCCACAGACAGAGCAGCCTGGCTCCCCAGAGGCCCTGTGGTTTGTGCGCCAGCCGGGGCCTCTTTTCCAAGAAATTCATCGATTGCGGTGACGAGGACAGGATAAGCCAGGCTAATGCCAGGGTCCCGGGTTAAGTGCCCTCCCAAAGTAACCAGCCCCATGGTCACCATCCCAGCCGTCTCCCCACCAGCCCGATGTCAGGGTCTGCAGAATGAGGAGAAAGCTCCCAGGGTCTCCTTTGGACAGAATGTGTTTTCTGCTCTCATATCACACCTGTGATCCCAGTGTTCAGGGACCGAGATGCCCTTCCACGCTGTTCATGGTTTTTTTAAAGTTCTGAACAGACATTCCTGAAAAGGCAAAAATTTCAGGCTAAAATATTGGTCTCAATTGTTATTCCACTCTTTAGCACAGCTACATGAGTGGTGGTGACACACGACTTTAATCCCAGCACTTGGGAGGCAGAGGCAGGTGGATCTCTGGGCTCGAGGTCAGCCTGGTCTACAGAGAGAGTTCCAGGAGGCTACACAGAGAAACCCTGCAAAAAAAAAAAAAAAAAAAAAAAAGAAGAAGAGAAGGAAAGAAAGAGAAGGAAGGAAGAAAGAAAGAAAGAAAGGAAGGAAGATTAACAAGGATTGTGTTATTAATTATTACATGGGGACTCCAGGGTATCCCGCGAGGGGGTATATGCTGGGCAGATGCAGGGGTGGGCAATGTATGTGTGTGAGCTGATTCAGTTTCCTGAGACTTGAGCAAACAGTCTCTGGGAGGGCCATTACATAGTCCTTGCAGTAGCTCTCTTTCTACACGTACTCTGACTGCTCAAGGTTCAGCCAATTATTTACTGTCTGGGACCCCTCACCATCTTAGAGCTACGTGCATGGGTCAATGTGAACGTGCTAGGTCAGCCAGCCTCCAGGGCAGCTCAAGGACAGAGCCTGGGCCACTGAGCCAAAGAGATTTAAATCCTTTGTCCTAAACACAAGTTTTACAGTATTTGATAGAAAAGACTCCTAGATAATCAACTGCCAGCATATGGTAGAGGCAGCCAAAGTCCATGTGCAAATGCAATGTTGTGGCTGTGTTCTAATAAAACTTTATTTACAAAAACATGGGACAAGCCTAGGTTTTTGAGCATCATCGGTTTGCTCTCCAACTGTATTCAGGTTTTTTGTTAGACGCAATCATGACTGTAAGGACTGTAAGGAGAAATGGTGAGGGTCCTAACCAATAATTTAATGTTTTTTCTTTGCAGGGCCCAGGTTTCTTTGCAAGGATCAGAATGGAAGCTGGGGGTGGGGAGTGGCTCAAATATCCTAGGAAAGGGCTCTGCCACTCAACGGTAATCACCGTCGAAAGACATATTATGTAACAAGCTGGTCTTGAATCTTCCCGCTTCGGCTTGCCAAGTTGTTCAGTCAGTAGATGTTCATTGTCCCACCCATCATTTAAGCTCTTTTTTTTTTTCTTTTTTTTTTTTTTTTTTTGAGACAGGGTCTCATGTAGCCCAGGCTGTCGTTAAACTTCCTAAGTAACTGAGGATAGCCTTGAACTTCTGATCCTCTGACCTCCACTTCCCAAGTGCCGGGTCAACCAGTGTGCATCACCGTGCCTGGTTCTTGCATTGCTGGGGCTGGAACCCGGGGCTTTGAGCATGCTGGGCAAGCACCCTGCCGACCGAGTTACAACTCTAGCCCAAATGTAGTCTTAGAAAAGACTTCTTTTCCTATGTGTGTTTGAGTGTACAACCACGTGTGTGTGCCTGCAGCACCAGAAGAGGACCTGGGGTCCCTTGGAGGTAGAGTTACAGGCAGGTGTAAGCTGCCAGACATGGATACTGGGATCTAAACCTTGGTCCTAATGATTGAGCAACAAACACTCAACCTAAAACGATTTTTTTTTTTTTTTTGAGACAGGGCGTCTTATTTAGGGTTTCTGTTGCCGTGAAGAGACACCATGACCACGGCAACTCTTACAAAGGAAAACATTTCATTGGGGCTGGCTTACGTTTCAGAGGTTGACTTCATTATCATCATGGCGAGAAGCATGGCAGCATGCAGGCAGACATGGTGCTGGAGAGATACCAACAGGAAGTGAACTATGAACAACGATGAGGTAGGTAGCTTGAACGTCGGAGACCGCAAAGCCCGCCCACACAATGGCACACTTCCTCCAACAAAGGCCACACCTCCTATTAGTGCCACTCCCTCTGGGGGCCGTTTTCTTTCAAACCACCACACAGGGTCTCACTATGTATCCTTGGCTGGCCTGGAACTAACAGATATCCCTCTGCCTCTGCTTCCTGAGTGCTGGGACTAAAGCCCACAATGCCCGGCTTAATATGACCTTTTGACTAGCAGTATAAATAGGTTTTGGAACTTTAAAAAAGGTATGGAAATAATTTTATCTCCCTTCTTCTCTTGGCCTATGGTTCCTCATTAACCCTTTATAAACTCTTTGTTAACATCTTAGAAATTCCCAAGTAAACAACTGAGGGTCAGATTCTCTGAGGAGTTCTTTCTCTCTGTGTACACCCTCTTAATTCTTGTATAGACGGTACAGCTTTCCACTGGGGCTACTTTGTCTCTAACCACTCCCCCACCCGCCCCTTTAGATGATGATTGGCACTTTAACAGAAAATAAGGGGTCTGGAGAAAAGACTGAATGGTCAAGAGCCTTGGTTGTTCTGGAAGGGCACCCAGGTTCCATTCCCAGCACTCCCATGGTGGTTCAGCTCCAGGGGATTATTATTATTATTATTATTATTATTATTATTGGTTTTTCAAGACAGGGTTTCTCTGTGTAGCTTTGTGCCTATCCTGGATCTCACTCTGTAGCCCAGGCTGGCCTCGCACTCACAGAGATCCACCTGCCTCTGCCTCCCGAGAGCTGGGATTAAAGGCGTGCACCACCACCGCCTGGCCTCCAGGGGATTCGATGAGCTCTTCTGAACTCAGTAGGTACCAGACATGCATGTGGTACACATATGAGGTAGAACACTCATAAACATAAAATAAAGATAAATAAATATGTTTTAATGGCAGCAAAATCGAAATCAACAATTTTGAGCATATTTAGATACTTTGATTTTTCCATACATGGTCTCACTCAGGGACCACAGCTATCCATCCTCCTGCCTCACGCTCCTGAGGATCAGTCTCACAGGTAGGTGCCACTATGTCTGACTTGGGCAGTCTTTTACTGTCTCAAAGCATTGGCTGCCTTGTAATCACAAGGTGGCTGCTGCGGCTCTTGACATCACACACACACACACACACATACACACACACACACACACACACACACACACCCAACAATGTTAATTCAAGAAAGGGAGAGGCACCCTTAAAACATAACTCTTACAAAAAATTTTTTTTTCACAATGAACACCATTCTAGAAACTTCTTGTAAGATTTCTCTTCAGGCTTCACCACTCAAGAAAGACAGTTGCAGGGAAATATGTATTCTCAGTGTGTACGCGTATTGATGTCAATGTCGGCCAGCAAGAGGATTAGGGGGAAGAGTTGGCTGTTAGTTTCTCATGGTCACCCTGACATTGCTCGTTTCCAGCTCCATGATTTGGGCCTCTCTGAACCTTGGTGTCTTCTGCTGTCTGTGGAGATACTGGTGACACATGGGAGATCCACGCGTGGCCCGAGGACTTGCCTGTCAGCAGCTAGAGGTCAGTAAGTAACGGTTGCCATGGTGACTACGCTGTCAGGATGATGCAGGGAACTTGGAAAGAGCAATGGACCTTTGAACCTTGGGGCTTCAGACACACAGCAGACTGTTAGGGAACACCCCCTGCTCGCCCCAAGCTGCTTGGCTGTGTGTTCCCCTATCTGCAAAGTGGGGCAAGGTCCAAGGGCAGGGCTCCTTACAGCTCTCCTCGAAAGAACACTCCTTGGGCTGGGGAGATGGCTCAGGAGATAACGCCCTGGCTGTGCAAACAGGAAGGCCTGCTTTCTGAACCCCAGGACTCACTCAAAGCTGGGCAGACTTGGAGAGTCCCTGTAATCCCAGCCCTTGAGAGCGGGGACACAGGACATCCCTTGGCTAGCTAGACTGACTGAACTGGCCGGTTCCATGTTGAGAGAGAGAGAGAGACCCTGCCTTGGTAGATAGGGTGGAGAGCAGTTTAGGAAGACACCTGTGTGCCTGGATACATGGGAAGAGCACTCACTCACACACACACTCACACACACACACACTCACACACACACACACTCACACACACACTCACACACACTCACACACACACTCACACACACACTCACACACGCGCGCGCGCACGCACGCACACACACACACACTCACACACACACTCACACACACACTCACACACACACACACACACACACAATCAAGTGCACACCACGTGCACATGCAAAGGCCCACAAAATAAAAGCACTTACTGAGCACATGAGTAAAACAGACCCTTCCCCCCCCACACACACACACCCTTCATGGGGAAGATAATATTCTTTTTATGTAGCAACTGAAGGAAGCAGGGGGACACAGATCAACCCGGAGGAGGAAGCGTGTCACAGAGGATCCTAGACTGTGGTACAATGACAGCTGGACATGCCCAGATCTCGGGGACCCCCAGGAGACCACTACACAGATCGAATCCCGGATGTAAAAGAAAAGAACCTTTATCATCTTCAAGCTCTGAGCTTGGTCTCTCTGTCTGTCTGTCTGTCTGCCGCAGCGGTGAGAGCCCCGAGCCTGGGCAGGGTGGGTTTTTTTTTTTATCATAGCAGAGGTTGGGGTGAGGGGATTTCCAGGGTTCAGGACCCCGATTGGCTGACATTTGTCGAGGGGTATAGGGAATGTTTGGGATGTCAGGTATTTCCCCTTAGATGCAGGCCCTCCCTGGGTGGGCTCAGCTTATGGCTTTTCCTGGGTCCAGGTGTTGGCTGCCAGAAGTTATGTCTGGGCCTCTACGCCTGTCATGGCAGCTGTGTGGTCAAACTGTTTTGGGGCCCCTCCACACCTGCAACTGCCGTTTGCAAGAACCAGAAAACCCAGCCTATAGACGTGAGGAAAAAGCACATGAATGAATCCAGCCAGAATGATTCACAGCTCCAAGGCCAGCCCTGGGGAAACAAAAGACTAAAGACTAAAAGGTCATAAGAGTTCGAGGCCAGCCGGCTCTACACAGTGAGTTCTCACTAGCCTAGGTTAGCCAGACATCGTCTCAAAACCCCAAACTAAACACACACACACACACACACACACACACACACACACACACACACACACACACACACACAAAGTGGATGAATGATTTAAAAACAACCACAAAATTCAGCATGGCTTGATCCAGCCGCTGTGAGAATGCTCTCAGGGCTGGTCTCTGCCTCTTGCCTCTCAGTGCATCTTGTCTCTGTGTCAATCCGGTTCCCTCAGTCAGGCCTTTTCCCTGGGGGTGGGGAGCCTGCTGCAGGCGCCTCCCTCATCCCTCCACTCTGATACCCAAAAGCCGGGAGAGAGGACGGCAGCTTCGCCCATTCGACAAAGGAAGTAAAATTGTCGGGCCTGGTGCTCTGTGGTCCACGTGGTATCGGAGTCACAGCGGCCAGAGCCATGGGGCAGCCGGAGTCTCTGGAAAGTGCAATTAGCACATCCAGGACCCAGCACAACAATATTGGGATGGCGTCCTAAGGCAAAGCCTGGGTTCCTTGGAGAAAAGATGGGGTGCTGACTGGAGACACAGGGTCAAGGACATGGCAGCTGAGTTTAAAGGTGGGTGCTGACTTCCTTCCAGAATGTTCACCACTGTCCACCCCTGCTGGCATCAGAAAATTATTTCTGAAAAATGCTATTCATAGGCCTGCTGTCACGTGCATACACACACACACACACACACACACACACACACATACACACATATATATAATCATCTGTGAGGAAATAAGGCCCAGCCACTTCATGAAGAAATGGGGAAGGTATACTCTGAGCTCTTAGTCCCACCTTGGACAGGGTCACAGTGAGTAAAGCCCAGAGGCTGTGAGCAGCTATGGGTTGGCCAGTTTCAGTGCTCAGCAAAGATGGTGTCTCTGGGCCAGTCTCATTTTAATTAATTAATTTATTTATTTTTGCTTTTTTTTTTCTTTTCTTTTTCGAGACAGGGTTTCTCTGTGTAGCTTTGTGCCTGTCCTGGAACTCACTTGGTAGCCCAGGCTGGCCTCGAACTCGCAGAGATCCGCCTGGCTCTGCCTCCTGAGTGCTGGGATTAAAGGTGTGCGCCGCCGCCGCTGCCGCCGCCGCCGCCGCCGCCGCCGCCGCCGCCGCCGCCGCCTGGCTATTTTTGCTTTTTGAGACAGGATGTCAAGTAGCTCAAGCTAGCCCAGACTTCACTGTGTAGCTAGGATTACAGTCATATGCCTCTAGGCCTCTAGGCCTGGCTTGCTTATTACTGCCCTAGCCCTTCCAAGTGCTCCTGAGTCCTGGCTTCAGAATCAGTCTTTAAAGAAAGTCAGTACTGGGGCCCGGAGATGTGGCTTGTTTGGTCGTGAGCTCACCTAGCATGGGTTCCATTCCCAGCACCGCATAAACCTGGCCTCATGGGACATGCTTGTCACCTCAGGGTTCACGACGCGGAGGCAGGAGGATAATCGAGATTGCTCAGCAAGGAAATGAGATTACCTTCTTCCCCCAGTGAGGGATGAGAGCTGGGAAGGAAACCCCAGCTTCTGTGACTCCAGCTGCAAGGTCCCGGTGTTTTCTCTAAGAGACTGAGGCCACCTGCAGCGCTAATGTATTTGACCAAATCTACCTTTTGTGTTAGGCAGCTTTCCAAACTGTAGCAAAACACCTGATGATTAATTTACAAAGCAGGAAGGTTGGCTCTGGCTCAGCTGTAGACACTTTATTGTCCTGGATGGTTGTTAGTTCTGGGTCAAGCGGGGAGAAGGTGACTGGCAAGAGAGATGGAGAGGGAAGGAAGGGAGAGAGAGGGAAGGGCAGGCGAAATTCCGGTACACCTCTCCAATGACCTAACTTCCTCCCTCCAGGTTCTACCCCCACCCCTTTTATTTTTCGTTTTTTCCAGACAGGGTCTCACTATGTAGCTCTGGATGTCCTGAAACTCCCTCTGTAGACCAGACTGGCCTGGAACTCACAGAGATCAGCCTGCCTCTGCCTCACGAGTGTTGGGATTAAAGATCGTCTGGCTAGGCTCCACCTCTTAAAGGGCCCACAAGCTCCCGATGGTTTCAGAGTCCAGTAACTAAAGCTTTTAATATGTGGGCCTTGACCTGGGTCATGTTTACAAACCACAGGACCTTTCTTATTGTTGTTGTTGTGTTTGTTTGTTTTGACAGGGTTTCACTCTGCTGTGGCCCATGCCGATCTTGAACTTAAAGCAATTCTTCTGCCTCTGGTTCCAGAGTGCTAGAAGTACAGGTGTGAACCTGGAGCCACAGCATCCCTTGTTAACTTCCTCCCTGGTTGGTGTCTCTCTCTGTCTCCTGCTGAAGTTCTAGGATTTCCCCCAGCCTCCCAGTTTCCAGTACAATCCAGGCCTCCTAGACTCTATTCTGCCTCTTTACCTTCGCCCTGGTGACGGAGAGACACTCTGGGGCTCTCTGAGTGCTGCCACGGAAGGTCTTGGAGGCATCTGGGAGAAGTACTGCATCTCAAACATGTAAATGTGCAAGGCTGTGAAGCCCGGTGTGCACAGGCCCTTCCACTCGGTGGAAGTCACCAGCTTGAACATTTCGAGTCATCCAGGCCAAGAGTCCTCAGGCTTCCAGAGTGCACCAATTTCGCTTCCCAAGCTGCTACAGGAAGGGCATCGACCCACCAGATCGGCACACACAGATTCATCACATAAACGAACGGAAACGGATCGGGACAGGGGATGTAGCTCAAGCTGGTAAAGTGTTTGCCAAGCATGCAGGAGGCCCTGGGTGCAACTTAGGAGAGCATGAGCCAGGAGTGGTATTGTATGCCTGTTATTCCAACCCCCGGGGGAGGTCAACAGGGGGGGGGTCAGAAAGTGGAGTTCATTCTCAGCTACATAGTAAATCCAAGGCCAGCCTGGGTTACGTAAGACCCTGTCACAACAAACAAAAACAAACAAAAAACCAAAACAACCCCCCCAAAAAACAACCACCCTCAAAGCAGAAAATGAGGCCATGTCTAAGCTGCCTTAACTACTGTTTCTAGAAGGCTAGGGGCTCTAGAAGGATCTGGAAGTTAGGTATAAGCAGCTGAGAGCCCTCATCACGTCATTCACAGTGGCAAGTGTGGGCAAGATCAAAGCAATCCACTTTTATCTCTGACGCCAGCAATGTTTTTTTTCCATTGAGGACTTCTGGATGTTTTGCATGTGTAGGTGAAAGGAGAGAGAGAGAGAGAGAGAGAGAGAGAGAGAGAGAGAGAGAGAGAGAGAGAGAGAGAGAGAGAGAATGGCAAACGAAAGCAGCCATGCTTGAGGGCACATACCTCCCCCCCACCCCCCCACCCCCGCAAATTTAAACAGCAAACAGGACAAGGTGGGGTCCCAGGGGGACTCTAATGTCACCTGCCTGTGTTGGCACTCTAGCCCTGCCATCTGCCCGTTGTGTGACTTTGCCAAAAGCCCTTAGCCTCTCCAGGCCTTTGCGGCCTCATCTGTAAAATGGGATAGTAACGGTACCCGTGTCAGAGGGTTGTCCTGAGGACTGTGTGGACAGGGACAGGGTATTGGGACCAGTCTGTCGCATCATAATTGCTAAATGTCAGGGACACTAATACTATGGCCATTGTCACTGCTGTTGGGCCGTGGGTAAGGCAGTGGGAACCTGCTGGGGAGACTGGTAAGAAGTGAGGGAGCCAGGTCCTCGTGTGACTCCAGGCCTTGGTTTCCGTGAAGATGAACACGACAGTTTAGGAATGCCGGCACCACAGACACTGTTCTGAGTGTTTGCCGTCACCCCTAACCTTCACAGCCATCTCTGGAGGACAGGCAGTTAGCACTCCCATTCCACAGATGAAGAGACTGGGCATAGAGAAGGACAGCAATTTACCTGAGGCAAACACAGCTTCTTCTAATATTGTTAATACGGCTGCATTTCTTTATTTCTGTGTATGCGTGCACACGTACGCATAACATGCATGTAATTGTTCATATGTGGGAGCCAGATGACAACCTTGTGAGAAGCGGTTCTCACGTTCTATCGAACCCAGGTCCTCAGGCGTGGCGGCAAGCGAACGCCTCTACCTACTCAGCTTCAAAGACCTATGGAGAGGTGTGAGGTCAGTATTGTCCACCTGTCCCGGGAGCTGGTGGTGGAGCCCACTGCCCCACCCTGCCCCATCTATAGGTCCTTCTGGCTTGCTAGGCCCTGATGCTGAGAATTGGTCTAGGGAGGGTTTGGGATCTGATGAGCTTGGAACCCAGGGCCTCCTTGTCTGTTCCTTTTACCATGGGGCCACGGGTCTGGCTGGCTTTACCAGCAGCCTCTGCCTCCTTTGAGTCTCCTTCCTATTTCACGTCCTCTTTCCCAGCATCTCTCGAGGTCACGTGAAGATCTCGGGACGCCAGTGGAAGGTGGCCAAGTTGCTTCATCAGCGCCAGGCTTCTTAGCTGGATTAGGGAGGAGGAGAGTGGGTGGGAGGCCTGGGGGGGGGGGAACCTTCCAACCGGAGCCATTATAGGATGCGGCTCGGGGCTTGATGGAACCAGGGCCCTGGCACCCCGGTCTCAGGGAGCTGAGAGTGTACACATGTGTCCTCGAGCAGACAGAGGACATCCGGCAGGGGATGTTTGGGGGAGGGGGACCAGGAAGCTGTTCGATCATCCAGCTGCTTCGTCTAAATATGTTGCACATCTGGTGGCCTAGAAATCGCCTGTGATTTCAGAGTCACTGACTTGCTGTCTGGGCTTGAGCTTGGCTCTAGGGGAGGGAGGAGAAGGGAGCCGGGAGGGAGGAGGGCTCGGGGGAGGGGGGGAGGGGGGGGAGGGGGGAGGGGGGGAGGGGGGTGTTGGCAATCCAGAGAGGAAGAAGAGGGGCAAAGGTGGGGGGAGGAGCAGAGGAAGAGGAGGAAGATGAAGAGGAGGAGAGGGGGGAGGGAGAAGGGGGGAGGAAGAGGAATCAGAGGAGTCGCCATTTCTACACAGGGAAGGAGGGCAAGCTCGTTCGCACAAACAGCCACTGGGCTTCTCCGTTCTGCCAAAAACTGGGGTTGGCTTGTGCCAGGCCCTAATGCAAAGCGCTGATGTCTTCCGAGGAAGAGCGGGCTTGGAGAGGCTCTTAATATAAGTGATCGGCTGCTCCCCCCCACGGGCCTACTTCGCTCGGTCCTTTATAACGATAGAATTTTCTGAGGGAACCAGGGACACCAGGGACGGCGCTGGAGCGGTTACCTACTTTCTTCTACAAACACAGAACATCTGTGGTTTCTTGTTCACAGGATGTGGGGAAATGTGTCCAGGCAAGAGGAGGGCCTTTTGATGAAAGCAAGTTGTGAGGCACAGAGAAGATTGTCATGTGGAAAGTTCCCAAACAGGGAAGGAAAATCCCTTGCCCCTCCAATAGGTAATGGGCAGTTGCTGCCTTGGGGCGGCAGGTGAGGAGTTCGGAGGCCACATCTCTGGGTGAATGAGTTCAGTAATGGATTGCTAATGTCTGCCATGAAGTTGGCAGCAGCAGGCTGGGGTGGGTTTGCTGTTCCACAGCTGCAGATTCAAACAGCTGTGTGTTGAAAGTGTTTAGAAACAGTAGTTGAGGCCAGCAAATTTGAGATAGAAGAAAGATGAGCCTGGAGGTGGCCTCACTTCTGATTTGTTGTTGTTTCTATCTGTTTTTCTTTCTTTTCTTTTCTTTTCTTTTTTCTTTTTTTTTTTTTGAGATAGTGTCTCATGTAGCCCAGGCTGGCCTTGAACTTCTCATGTAGCTGAGGATGACCTTGAACTCCAGATCCTCCTGTCTACACCTCCTAAGTGATGGAATTATAGTCATGCACCACCAAACTAGGTATATGTGGCACTGGGGAATGGAACTCACCCCATGCAAGCTGGGCAAACACTCTACTAACTGGAGCCGCATCCCCAGATCTCTCCTTAGTCTTTTTGGAGACAGGGTTTGATGATATGGCTCAGGCTGCCTCTTGTTCATGATCTTCCTGTCTCAGCTCCTGAATGGTGGGATTCCAGGCATGCACCCCCCTCCCCTTCCCCCCCAGCTGTCTACCATGCCTGGCTGCTGCCTCCTCAGATATCTTTGTCTGTGGGGTTAGGGAATAAAGAGGCCCAGCTCTGTTAGTTCTTCCTATCTCAGAATCTCCTCTGCCTGCCTGCCTGGAACAGACAGAGGCAGGCAGGAGAGTACTGGCGAATGAATTGGGCATGGGATCTAAATGCACAGAAGTTGGACACATTAGAAATTAAGTACGAGCCGGGTGTAGTGGCTCACGCCTTTAATCCCAGCACCCGGGCAGTAGAGGTCAGTGGATCTCTGTGAGTTTGAGGACAGCCTGGGCTACAGAGTGAGTTTGAGGACAGCCAGAGCTGCATTGTGAGACCTTAACTCAAAACAAACAAAAAAAAGAAAAAAGAAAGGGAATTAATTGTGGTTTGTCCACAAGCCCCTGGCCCACAGGCTAACGAGGCTGAGCCCTTTCTGAGGAGCCCAGCCACAGGGCACGCAAGCAGCTACTGTATAGGCTACTAGGAGAGCAAGGCAGGGTATAGCACCCACAGGTGACCAGCCCTTGAAGAACCTGAGCTTGGACTCACCCAGGTGCCTCAGCTCAGGATTTCCAGGCTCTTCTGAATTGCCTGGCTGCAGATCTGACCACGTCCCAACATTTGGGAAGAAATGCACTGACGACTGGCATCTCTTTCCAACTGTCAGCTCAGTGTGTTCAGCTTCAGCATTACAGCACGCTGCTTCCTCCTCCCTGACATCATTTCCAGGAATAGACCGCAATTACCACCCCGAACCCTGTGTAGAACAGGAAATGAGGTGGCACATGATCTGAGTCTGACGTGTGCACATCTGCGCTGTGCCCCAACAGGCACATGCCCCCTCTCTGTGCTTCCTTTCAGGTCATCTTTCCACGCAGCTGCCGGCCTCCCAGGTCAACAGCTCTCTGAGGCTGCTTGGGCCATGACACTTCATAGATGGGGCAGTCGGGCACTGACCCAAGGCCACCGTGGGGGAAAAGTTACTCTAAGGACAGTGGGACTCAAAGAAGTTTGGAAACTGTTTTTATTATTGTTGTTGTTATTATCTACTTATTTATTGTTTTTTTGGGTTTTTTTTGTTTTTTGTTTTTTGTTTTTGAGACAGGGTTTCTCTGTGTATCCCTGGTTGTCCTAGAACTCACTCTGTAGACCAGGCTGGCCTCAAACTCAGAGATCTGCCTGCCTTTGGCCTCCTGAGTGCTGAGATTAAAGGTGTGCATCAGCACTGCTGGCCTGGGAACTGCTTTTTTGTTTTTTTTGTTTTTGTTTTTTTTATAATTTATTGGTGTGTGTGTGTGTGTGTGTGTGTGTGTGTGTGTGTGTGTGTGTTTGTGTGTGTGTGCTTGCAGTACCCCCCAGAAGCCAGAAGAGGGCACCAGCTGGAGCTCCAGGCAGTTATGATCCTCTTTGTCAGTTCTGAGAACCAAACCCAGGTCTTCTGTAAGAGCAGGCAGTGCTCTTAACTACCAAGTCATCTCTCCAGACTCCCTCCCCCCATCTGTGTGTGTGTGTGTGTGTGTGTGTGTGTGTGTGAGAGAGAGAGAGAGAGAGAGAGAGAGAGAGAGAGAGAGAGAGAGAGAGAGAGGCAGACAGACAGACAGACAGAGACAGACAGAGACAGAGAGAGAGGGGCCTCCTGTAGCCCAGACGGTCCTGACTACACGGGGAGTCTCTGTCTGAAAAGAACTCTTCTTTTCTAATTAACAGCACAAACCACGAGGACACACCCAGAAGCAAGCCTGCTCTTCCTGTCTCTGGACAGTATCCGCCAAATGGATGGACCTGGAGTCTTTTTGTACCCTCCAGACCTCTCTGTGGCCCTGGCCAGCCGGGCACAGAGGAGCCAGGCAGGAGGCGGGCTCTGACTAGTTGAGAGGTGGCAGTACCTGCCTTCCTGCGTCCTCATTCTGGGTGCTTTCTGTGGCCCCAGAAACTCTCCTCTCTATTTCTAGAAGCTTCCACGGCTTGTTCAGTTTTCTCTCCCCTTGTTCCTGTGTCTAAGTGGGTCACCAGCTGGCCTCAGGGTCCCTCCCCAGTCTTGCTTATGTTCTCCATCGTCTACTCACAGTCGTCCAGCTGTTCTGAAGCTGTGTCAACCCCAGGCCTGTGCCCACGCTGCCTGATGGCTGCCAGGTAGTCACCGCTCACAGGGGGTACTTGAGTCACTACTGACCAGGCTGTCTGGTGGCCTATTTAAGTCTCATAGGGCCGGGCGGTGGTGGCGCACGCCTTTAATCCCAGCACTCGGGAGGCAGAGCCAGGCGGATCTCTGTGAGTTCAAGGCCAGCCTGGGCTACCAAGTGAGTTCCAGGAAAGGTGCGCTACACAGAGAAACCCTGTCTTGAAAAAAAAAAAAAAAAAAAAAAAAAAAAAAAAAGTCTCATAGGGTGTCTGTCACATGGGTGTTGAGAAACAGGCTCAGACGGAGGAGGGCGAAGCCGGCTCATGGTGGAGACCGAACTGGAGCCAGATGTCTTGGTGACCCTCCACCCCAGGGCTCCCTGAGTCCTGAGCCAGAGAGGCTCAGTAGGAAATGAAGGAGTGAGGGGATGTATGACTGAATGAGAGAGAGAGAGATTTCCCAGGTGAGTTCCCACTGTTGGACCCAGGTCTAGGGGCTCCTCACAAAGCAGAGCTGAAGTGTCAGTGCGGACAACATTCTACACAGATAAACCACCAAGGAGAGAAAAACAGAACAGGAGATGAGCCCAGTGGCGGTGGCACACACCTTGAATCCCAGCACTTGGGAGGCAGAGCCAGGCGGATCTCTGTGAGTTCGAGGCCAGCCTGGGCTACAGAGTGAGTTTCAGGACAGGCACCAAAAGTACACTGAGAAATCCTGTCTCTAGAAACCCAAAAAACAAACAAACAAACCAAAAAAAGGGGGCTGGAGAGATGGCTCAGTGGTTAAGAGCGCTGACTGCTCTTCCAAAGGTCATGAGTTCAATTCCCAGCCCACAGGGTGGCTCACAACCATCTGTAATGAGATCTAGCGCCCTCTTCTGGCCTGCAGACGCACATGCAGGCAGAACACTATACATAATCAATAAATCCTAAAAAAAAAAAAATTGTTAAAAAAAAAGGACCCCCAAAACAGTAGATGAGCAAAGCTCATGAGGAGGGGAAAGGTCCTTGTGGCCAAACCTGATGACCTGAGTTCTCAGAACCCCTGTGGTGGAAGGAGGGAACCAGCTTCTGCAAATTGTCCTCTGACTTCCACATGTGTGTTGCGGCTTGTGCATGTGCACACATAAAATAAATAAATATCTTTTTTTTTTAAATTAAGAGATGAGATAGTGTTGGGCTTTGGGGAGGAAATCTGATAAGATGAGGTTTTGGGTGGGAGCATGGGCAGGTCCATTGTGAGGTGGGATAAGAACAAGCCAGCTTTAGAAGTAGGAGGCTGGAGGACAGGATTCCAGGCAGGCAAACAGCATGTACAGAGGTCCTGAGGTTGGATCGAGGCGAGTGTGTTGAGAGTAGAGAACATTCAAGCTGTAACAGGCCCCCCCAGACCTTAGCAGGACTGACACCATGTTATAGGCACCATTCTGACCTGAAAGCTTATCAAGTAGGCCCCAACACCTGCCATATTGACCCATGAGGACAGTGCTCCAAGAAGCCATGCTTTTGGGGCCCCGTGATAGCTAATCTTGACTGTCAACTTGACCACACCTGGAATCAACTAAAGCCCTGGCCGCTGGGCACACCTGCGAAGGATTATTCTTGATTGGATTTTTTTTTTCTTAAAAAAAAATTTTTTTTTTATTCATTTTACATACCAACCACAGATCCTCCCTCTCATCCCTCCTCCCGCTCCTCTCTTGACTGGATCTTTTGAGGCAGGAAGAGCCACCCTACACACCTTCTGGTGGCAGCCTGCATAAAAGGACGTGGAAGAAGGAAGCTTTTGCTCTTTCTTGCCTTCACTCTTGCTGGCAAGTTCATCTGCTCTGCTGCTGAGGCGTTCCTTCACTGGTATCAGAGGCAGCTTCCAAGGTGCACCGAAGACCAGCTGAGACATCCAGCCTCTTGTACTGAACAACTGCCAGACGGTTGGTCTTATGGTCAGGAGGCAGCCATTGTTGGTCTAGCCAGACCAGAGCCCCATAGGCCATTCTAATAAATCCCCTTTATAAATATATGTATATATAGACTATCTTTACCCCGGAAGTAACCAGGGGATGCCGGGAATGCTAGCACCTGGGGTGGCTAAGCATTTTTCCTGAATGCTGACGGTACATGTGTGTCCGTGGGACCCCGGAAGAGGCTAGGAAGATGTCGGAAAAGATTAACAACCACGACCGCACCCATGGCTGAATTCCCCGAGTGGACTTCCTAGAAGACACGCAGAGAGAATGATCTCGTGCCTACCCCAGTCTTCACAACGTCTGGTGTGTAGTAGACAGACCCTCAGTAGTCAATCTGGGTGTCAAGGAAGGAGCTGCTGGGAGGCTGTCCCCAACTCAGAAGACAGATGCTGACGAATGAATGATACATGACTGGAAGGGTCTTAGGCACGAGGCCAAGAGACTAAAGAGAACAAGGACATGCATCTGGGGTGAGAAACATGCTCGGGGGCCGGAGAGATGGCTCAGTGGGCAAAATCACTTGCTCTGAAGGCATAAGGACCTGAGTTCGAATCCCCAGCACCCACATAAAGAACCCAGACATGGTCATGCATTTCAGTAAACCCAGTACGCATGCACGCAGACAAAAATGCACGTAAAATAAAAGTTAAAGAAAAATGCTCAGTGGCTGGGAGTGTACTGCGCTCGCCTAGTGCATGGGAAGCCCTGGTTCCATTCCCAGCACCCAAAGGTAAAACCACAAAAAGACAACAAGAGATGGACACTGGCCTTCAAAAGGGCCACCTCTCCAGTGGATCCAGAGCAGTCTCAGGGCCTGCCAGCAAATCTCACTCGTCCTTTAAGTGACCTCTGATTTGGTCTCAACTTTTATTTTTCTAGAACATTAAAATCGGTTTAAGATGACCCAGATTCGGGGCAGGGCAGGGGGATGTCCTGATATGACAAATCTGACTCACTCGCTTCTGCACAGAAGCAAAGATGTTCCCTATGCCACCCCACCGTCCAACTCCATCCCCCACCATCCCCCTCCATCTCCTTCATCCCTCTCCACCTCTATCACCCCCCTTTATCCCCCACCATCCATCTCCATCCCCCTCCATCTCCCACAATTCCGCTCCACCTACATCCTCCTCCTCCATCTCCCACAGTCCCCCTCCACCCCCATCCTCCTCCTCAATCCTCCTCCATCCCCCACAATCCCTCCACCATCCCCCTCCATCCCCGCTGGGACTGATTATTGGCGGGTGTGCATGAGTGAATTTTGGGGTCACAGAGAGTAATCGGATCTGGCCAGGCTGAGGCAGGTGACCTGAGCTCTAGGATAAGGAGATTAATCTAAATCTGTCAGGGAAGATATCTTCTCAAGACAGCCTGGGAGCCGGGATGTGAAAGCCAAACTTGGGAATCCCCTCCCCACATTCACGGCTCTAACGCCATGGGAAAAATCCATCACTGGGGCTGAGCCCCTAAACTATGGGTGGAAACCCAGATCACACAGAACCTGGCGGAGGAAGCCGGATAGTGGGTGTGGCAGAGGGTGAACCGGCACCTTCAGGTCTTCTTCAGACCCAGGCAGGATGAATGTCACTGAGTGGAGTCTGGGTCCAGTCTGGGTTGGGGATCATGGCTTTGTCTGGTAGTCTGTGTGAAGTCACTGCCCTACCCTGGATCTCCATTTCCTCACTTGTGAAGTTGGTCAGCACTGGCTCACCCTCCTCATCTGCACTATGGACTTAGCTCTGCCATCCTCCGGGCTCCCGCTTTCTCCTTCCCCTGAGTCCTGTGAATGCTGTGGCTGGCTGACTCCTGTTTTTCCACCAAGATAATGGCTGATACTCCTAAGGCTATAAGGAGAACCAGATGTTTCCCAGGAATCTGGGAAGCCTAGAGGTGGAAGCTTCCAGGTCTGTCTGTCAGCTCAATGGCATCATCAAACCCCAGTCCTTTCTCTCTTTTGCTTCACGGCATGTGTCGAAGTTTCTCCATATAGTGCCAAGGAGGCTGCTGTAGCGCCAGACATCAATGCCTCCTACGGAGTCCCAACAAGGAAGAAAAGCATTCTGGTTATTGAATTCCATGGACTCCACTGTGGTGTCACAGCATCTGCGAATAACCACGAGCTATTAGATTTTTATTCCTTGGGCTGATTTGTGGGTTTAACTAGACAATGTATTCTGATCCCAGTGGGTGAGGGTATCTGCTAAACTGCACGCAGCAAGTAGCTGAGTTGGTTCAAGAAGGCTTCATTCGATGGGCAGTGGTGGCGCACGCCTTTAATCCCAGCACTTGGGAGGCAGAGGCAGGCGGATCTCTGTGAGTTCGAGGCCAGCCTGGTCTACAGAGCGAGATCCAGGGAAGGCGCAAAGCTACACAGAGAAACCCTGTCTCGAAAAACCGAAGAAGAAGAAGAAGAAGAAGAAGAAGAAGAAGAAGAAGAAGAAGAAGAAGAAGAAGAAGAAGAAGAAGAAGAAGAAGAAGGCTTCATTCAAGTGCCTAAGGCTTCATGAGGCATCTCCAGTTGACTACCTGGTGCTTCATCATGGTGGTCTCACGGCCATCTTTCATGGTGGCTGGCTTGTCCTTAAGTCCTAGCCAGAAACTGTCCCAGTCTCCCCCACATCACGGGAAGTTACAGCTACAGCTTTTGACTCTAGGGGAGGGAGACCCTTTTCCCTCTTGGTGGGTGGAGCTGTGGGCGGTGCAGCAAAGGTTGAACTTGGTAGTTCTGTGGCGTCCAAACCCTGAGCACTCCTGAGGCCGGCAGGCCCCTAGGCTCCTGGGAGACAACCTCCCAGCCCCAGGATGAGAACTCTGGGGCTTCCAGCCTTGTATTTGAGCTGGGCCTCTGGAGTAGGTGAGACCGAGTGACGAGACTGGCCATGCAGCATCGGCTACGCTCACCTGACTGACCCTCAATAAGTGCTGCAGACGTCGAGGCTCAGGGGCATCTTCCTACTGTCGGCCATTTGTGCCACAGGACGAAGCTTTTTGAATTCAGCGTGGGGAGACCCCACTGGGCGTCCAGGGCCATTGTCTCCCGGACTCTGACACTTGTCTTTAATCTTGCTGAGTTTAGTCTGGGTCTTGTCACCAAGATAAGCCATGAATGAGTTCCTCCAGCCTCTCTGAGGGCTTGCTGAGCCCAGCTGGTCTCAGCCGCCATCACTGGAGATGGATCTGTAGTAGAAGAAGTGATGGCACTGGACAGCGGTGGCGCACGCCTTTAATCCCAGCACTCGGGAGGCAGAGCCAGGTGGATCTCTGTGAGTTCGAGGCCAGCCTGGGCTAGAGAGCGAGATCCAGGACAGGCACCAAAACCACACAGAGAAACCCTGTCTGGGGGTGGGGGAGGGGGAGAGAGAGAGAGAATCTAGCCATCTTGGAGTGCCCTCCTGCCAGGACACCTCCTCCTGGCTTCTCTTTAAGTCTCACTTGCTTGGAAGATTGCCCAGCCCAGGTCTCCATAGGCCGGGTGTGGCCAGAGGGTCACAGTAATCCACCCCCAGGACTGGGCATGCCCAGCAGAAGCCGCTGAGAAGCTAAGTGGGAGGCGTCAAAGGTGACGAGAGAGCTAGCTTACTTACCCTCAAATCCCAGAGGAGGAAACAGAGGCCAGTGAGGTCCAGGGCCCTGTCTGAAGTGTCACAGCTAGCTAGTGGCAACCCAGGTCTGCGTGACTCTAGGACCCAGCTCTCCAAGCTGTGGTGAGGATGGGGACCACAGCACCAGCATTGGGGACTCCGTGGGAGGGAACTGGGCCACAGGGTGTGCTCCAGAAGGCCATAGAAGGGAAGGGACATGGCCGCTGCTTCCTCAGAGCTCCACACATTCCCAGAGGGCTGGGACACTGCTTCTCTATGACATTCACTTGAGAAAATGTTTATAAGTCACATTGATTTATTGATTGGGTGGGGACGAGCGCGCACCACAGCATGGGAACGGAGGTCAGAGGACAACGTTCTGGAATCAGTTCTCTCCTTCTACCCAGGTGGGGCCCAGCAATGAATGACCTACCAGGATGAATGACCTCCCTGGCCTGGCACTGACAAGGGCCCTGGGTTTGACTGGCAGCACCTGAGTACGAAGCCAGGTGTGGTGGCAGACTCTTGTAACCCAGGGGCTGGGGAAGTGGTGACAAGCAGACCCCTAGAGCTTGATGGCCAGCCCCAGGTCTCAGGGAAAGACTGTCTCAAAAAGCGAACTATGAGTTGGGGGTTTAGCTCAATGGTAGAGTGCTGGCCTAGGCCCTGGGTTCGAACCTCAGCTCCAGAAAAAAAAAAGAAAAGAGAAAGAAAGAAAAGAAAGAAAGAAAAGAAAGTTCATTCAGCCTGTGGTGGTGGCGCACACCTTTAATCCCAGCACTCAGGAGGCAGAGGCAGGTGGGTCTCTGTGAGTTCAAGGCCAGCCTGGTCTACAGAGCGAGATCCAGGACAGCCAGGACAACACAGAGAAACCCTGTCTCGAAAATCCAAAAAAAGAGAAAAGAAAAACCATTCAGATGGGACAGGATCCAGGAACTGTCTCAGAACTGCTCTGGGGGGATATAGGAGGAAGAAGGAGAAGGCATGTGGGATCTTGGACGAGCCCCCCTCTTGATCTTTGTGGAGCAGCTCACCCCGTGGCACCACAGAAGACGCAGATCGGCCCCGCCCCAGTGTGCCACCCCCTCAGACCCTGGCTAGCTGGAGAAAGTCAAGTCCTGGGAACTTCTGGCTTTCCTTCTGGAGCTGGTGCAGGGTCCAGTTCTTTGTTAGCAACAAGGTGTGTCAGGAGTTGAGGATGGCGGACCAGCAGACACTTGTCCTTGTAGTTGAGGTCTTGGGGCCTAAACTGAGCTCACTAAACTAACCCACAAACTGTATAATCTGCTTAATCTTGAGAGCCTGTTCTGCAAAGGATCCTGGGAGTTGTAGTTTTAAGTTCTCAAAGTACTATCCCAGAAACAGGAAGGGAAGAAAGAAGGGAGAGAGGGAGGGAGGGAGGGGAGAACAGCTCAGTCCCCTTGCTGAGGAGGGACAGCCTTTCCTTGGACCAGCCTGGGGCATCTCGTCCCTTCTGCCACCTCCAGACGGTGGCCAGGTGTCCTCAGCATCTTGCAGGGTCATGGGCAGCAGCATGGTGCCAAATTGAATTGCATGCTGGCCTCCCTCCCAGGCTGGTCTCCATCACTGCCCTCTGGCCAGGGTCACTGCAGCTCAGGACACGAGAAGGTCACCCGTTTGTCACCGGGGAAGGTGGGGAGGGGATGTGACGGTTGTTAGCGGAGTTTGAGGGTACAGCTGGGGTGATTTAGGGATCAGGTCAGCCAGTTGTCTCAACATGCCAACTGGAAAGAGGCATGGACAAAGGCATAGTCGGTCAGCTAATGTGGCCACCCTGGAAAGAAGAGATAAGGGGTTCGGTGACCCTGGCTTTATGTCCTGAGGCACTGAGGGGAGCTTTAGGCTGCCACTAGAGGAAGAATTGGGTTAAGGGCTGGCATGACTGTGAGGTCTGCTGTTCCTGGAATCCAAAGTGGCTGAAGGTTAAGACGATGGTCAGAGAGCTTATTGGGGGGGGGGGCAGGGGGAGGGTGGTGAAGGGTGGGAGCAGTCTGGAGCAGGGCATTGTGGGAGCTGACCTTCAGATATTTCTTCACACTGCTTTCTGCATCCTCAGACTCTCAGGCCCTAAGCTCAGCCAGGTGGGCAGTATCCCGAGGAATCAACACCGTACTGTTCAATCAAGCAGGAGTGTGACCTGAAGAAAAGGGACAATAAAGTGAAGGCACGAGGCACACACAGCATGGCGGCGCACGCCTTCAATCCCAGCATTCAAGAGGCAGAGGCAGGTGGATCTCTATGAGTTGGAAGCATCCTGATCTCCACAATGAGCTCCAGGAGGGCCCAGGCTGCACAGTGAGACCCTGCCTCAAAACTAACCAACTGACCAAAATGAGAAAATAAAATAAGCAAAATGTGAGCCGGGGTCTACAGACTTTGTCCGCTGCCTCTCTTCCCTCGACAAGAATTGTCGCCAGGATGGGGATCCACGGCTGGACTCCCCAAGCTTGATCCCCAATTCTTGTGAACCCCGTTGAAAGAATTCAAAGTGGAGTGTGGAAAAGAGGCAGGTTTAAGCCAGGCGGTGGTGGCGCACACCTTTAATCCCAGCACTCTCTGTGAGTTTGAGGCCAGCCTGGGCTACAGAGCGAGATCCAGGACAGGCACCAAAGCTACACAGAGAAACCCTGTCTCAAAAAAAAAAAAAAAAAAAAGGCAGGTTTCTCACAGAGCAAAGTGGAGGAGAATGTTCTCCCAGGGTGGGAGTGTCCAAGGGAAAGGGACAATCCTAGCCATGTCCTTTGTCACTAAACCTGCTGCGAGATAAGGATCTTGCAGGATTTAGACGGTTATCTATTAACACAGTCAGAACTGTGACTCAGAGCCCATTCTTTTGGCCTCTAAGGAAAGTCCTGAAGTTGCAGCTCAAGATTTTTACAAGGGGTTGATGACCAGGGAAGGATGTCATATCCTTAACCTGCAGCCCCAGGCAATATCTGAGGAGCCCCAGGCAATATCTGAGGATCTCATACTGGCTTCCCTCATGATCGCAAGAAAGCTTCCAGCAGCAAACAGAGACAGCATACTTCCCTTCCCAGAGATACCCAAGAACCTTCCTCTGGACTCGGACTGTGGCCTCTCCTTTGCTTCCACTGAGGCCACTGTCAATAGTTATAAACCCACCCCAGCGGCAGACTCCAGGAAATTGTAATATACCAATTAGCCTCTTACGTTCTCTGTCTAAGCATTGGCCAGGGCGGGCTGGCTTGGCAGTCTGACCCTGATGGAGACAGCCCTGCGTTGTGCGTGAGAATCAACCGGGTAGACTGACACCTTCTAGAGGATTCTTGTGCATTTGTTTGAGTGTTGATCCTCATAGGCAGAGATGGGTGGGTGGTTGGGCCCCCTTGCTCCTGACCCCGCCCCGCCCCCCCCCCATTTGCACAGCTCGCTCCATCCTGCTTATCTGTGGCAGTTTTGTTTGCTCCAGGCCACATTGGGGGGGGAAACCAAAAGCCTTGTTCCTGGCAAGAGGGCTTGAGCTGTGCCGAGGAAGACCGCAAGGGTAAACCTTCCCCCTGGGAGGCATGCTCCTAACCACTGCCCACCCAGCGGCAGACAGTGGAGAGCTGTGAGTCAAGCACCCTAAACAGCAGTGACAGGGGGGGTGGGGGTGGGGGTTCCAGAGGATGGAGGGCTGGCCATGGCTCTCCGTTAGAGTCATTGCCAAGCATGCGTGAGACCCAAGGGTCAATCTCCAGACAGATAAATAAATTAACTCTGAAAACAAGTCTACTCAGGTCACTGTGTTACAGAAAGGAGGCCTTTGAGTGAAGAAGGGGGGGACGGGGACGAGAGAGAGTGGCCCGGGGGAGGGGACGGGAGCTGGCTTGCTGGACAACGTGACCCCTGGGCGCGGCTGGCTTGACTGGGCGCAGCCGAGGGTGGCCCTGGAGTGCGTTGCCCTGTCCCTCCCGGCAAGCTGCGGGTTCCCCGTGGGTCCTGCGCCCTCGGCTGTCCACAAGAGAACGCGGGGTCGCCGCTGTCACAAAGGCGCGTGTTCCAGGGCGGAGAACGCGGGGTGCTGAGTCCAAACTGAGTCCAAAACGCTCGCGTGCCTCGGTCTACCCGGAGCCGCGGGAGCCGCGGGGTGGTAAGTTCGGGCGCACACAGCGCCCCCTGCTGGGAACGAGCGGAGGCTGGGGGCTGCCACGAGCCTGGCTGGGGCTACCACCCGCCACCACCACAGACGCTACCCAGACCCAAAGAGCTGTGCCCTCCCAAGCGTCCTCACATTTATTTGCCATCTATTCATTCATTCGTTTGCTCGAGGCAGGGTCTCATATATCACAGGCCGGCCTTCGAACTCCTGCCGCAGCCAGAGATGATGACCTCGACATCTGAATCCTCCTTGCCTCCACCTCCCCAGGGCTGGGATGGCGGGCCAGCACCACCATGCCCGGCTTGGTTCTTGTTTTAAAATAAACCGTATCCCTCACCCAGAACCCACCTTATCGTTTAAAAGCAGGAAGGAAGCGTGGGCTTCCTGCCCCGGCTGTGAAATGGGAGGATGGTAAAGATGGTAACAGGACTAATGAAATGGGAGGCACTCAAGGAGGCCTGGGTGAGGCCATTCAGTCGAGCTGTGTTTGGGAAGGCTCCAGAAACTGTCAAGACATGGCCCCATTGTCATGACCTCCTCCCTGTCTGTAAGAACCTTCTAGCATTATTTTCCCATCGGTATGATTTACCGAACATCAGTCATCCCCATAGTCCCCTATGACATCTCTGAAACATCCGCCCACACAAGCTCGTGGAGGCCTTAGGGGCTACATTTTCCTCGCCTCTCAGCCTTCACCCAGGCCTCCTCTCTGCCCAGAGACCCCCCTCTTCTATTCGGCTCCGCTTGGTGAGTTCCTAGTCATCCCTCAGAACTCAAACGCCACATCTTGAGGATGACTCACCGCTCAGTTCCCCCATGATATTAAGCACACAGTAGGCGCTGTTTGCATGCCAAATCGATTTGCACATTTGCACTGCCAGAACTCTTGGTGGCTTACAAGCCTCAGAAAAAAAACCACTTAAGATTGCTTTCATGCAAGGTGGTGTGATTTGGACATGACCCAGAGGCATCTTCCGGTCTGGCTAAGCCCAGAGGCTTTGGTGTCTATGGTTTATCTCTGCACATTAGCTTGATTCTTACCCAGCATGCATAAAGTACTGGGTTTAATATCCAGCACCGCACAAATTGGGCGTGGCAGCACAGGCCTGGAGTCCCAGCACTTTGGAGGTGGAGGCTGGAGGATCAGGAGTTCAAGGTCACCCTTGGATACATATTAACTTTGAGGCCAGCCTGGGCTATCGGAGGAGATCTTTGTCACGAAATCAAAATCCCAAAAAAGCTCCATCAGGGTGCTCCCCATCTGAGGCCTTTGCGCCCCTTTCCTTCGGAGATGTGGGGAGCCGGGTGACAGGCTGGAGCCATCTGCCCGGGTCCTAATAATAAACTGGGAGAGGAAGATGTTCCAGGCTCGCTTGGCTCTGGGGGGGAGGGGCCCCTGTCACATCCAGCACCATCTGCCATGTCCCCTTTGTATGCCAAGCTGTGGGCGGAAGAGGGGACCGTAGGAAGGGGGAGAAGCCCATGGGTCCTCACTGCCAGCGGGGCGGTCCACTTCCTTTTTGCCTCTTTTCACTCTGGGCAGGACATTGGCGAGATACAGAGAGAGAGAGAGAGAGAGACAGGAGAGAGAGGCGGGCTTTGCCGGCTGTGACCTCCAGGACCCAGTGTCTAAGCAGAAAGGAAGCTCAGATCCGTCCCAATGCCAATGGTAGGTGATGACCCGCCGGTCACTCACTGTCCCTTCGTGTACCCACTCATCCTACCCCAACACCCCATCTTCTGGGCACCGGCTTTACAGACGGGAGGCAAAGACACTCAGGGACAGCCCGTGACTGTCTCAGGCTCACCGCAGAGTGGGATTTGAACCCGGGACCCTAAAGAACACCTTCCCACTAACTCAGCAAGGCACTCCCACAAGCCAAGTTCGACTGTCACTTGGCAGCCCTGTGGGTGGGTCTCCCCTGTGACAGCCACGCCGATGACATCACCCTGGGGTGGGCTTCCCCCTCCCCCGGGAGCCACCTGGAGGGCGGCTTCTCGGGTCACCTGGGCCCCCTCGCCCTGCACCGCGCCCAGGTGAAGAAACACAGGAGGAAGGTCTCTGTGGTCCTTCCGGAGCTCTCCGAGAAGGCCAAAGAGCAGCTGGCCGAGGCGGAGCTAAGGAAACTGAGGCAGCAATTCCGCAAGATGGTGGAGAGCAGGAAGTCCTTCAACTTCCGCAACCAGCGCATGATCGCCAACCAGTAGTAAGAGGGGTGTCCCCGGGGTACCCCGACCCCAGCTGGGGGGACCTTTTAGCCTGCGCTCTAGAGCTTCATCGGATCCAGAGAGCACCCAGTGAGCAGGGCTGATCCAGGGGGTCTCGGAGACCCCGGGGGGACAGGATCCGGTTCTACCCCCCTGTCCCCTCTGCCCCAGCCAGGGCCTTGCAGACACACCCTCATCCGTCCATCCCAGTCCCAGCACCGGGGAACCTGACTGGTTCAGGTTTCCAGCTGCGGCAGGGACGGACGGGGGCGGGGCCAGAGGCTGCCTCGTGGGCGTGGCCAACCTCCGGCCGGTGTCGCCAGGGAGGTGTTCCCACGCTGCCCGTGCAGGGCCCAGCTTTTTGGAATTAGGGTGATGAGACCCTTTCTGCAAAGGCAGAAGCCGGCCTCCATCCATCCTCGCTGTCTGGGTCCTTGGAGTTCAGAGGAGGGGAGCGCAGGGGATCTTTCATTTTCCCGTGGATCCGTTTACTCCGGCGAGGCTGGTCCCTAGAGGACATCCCTGTCAATTTTTAAAGGAAGTCTTTTTTTTCTCCCAGAGCACTTTACCGCCCTCTGTTGGAAAAGTGCTCCTTCCATAGAACCAGACGAACCGTCTCAGGCTGGGGAGATGGCTCAGCGTGGCACCACACAGGCCTGAATCAGATCCCAGAGACCCCCGAGGTTAGAGGTAGAGAACTGACTCCCACCTTGTTTTCTGACCTGCATACTGCAGTGTGGCAGGCTGACACCCACGCACATGCTCACACACCGTGCACAAATAAATACACGTTGAGAAAAGACAGGAAAGGCGAAGGCTGGAGAGAAGACAGCTCCCTAGCTAAGAGCACTCGCTGCCCTTGCAGAAGATCTGAGTTCGGTTCCCCGCACCCACGTCTGTCTCAGCACCTCCTGTAACTCCAGCTCCAAGGGCCCCGTCCATCTCTTCCTGCCTCTGTAGACAACTCCCCGCCGTGCCCACTCCCATCTAAATAAAAAGGACAGAATAAATAAATATCCATGCACGGCGGTGCACACCTTTAATCCCAAGACTTGGGGGGCAGATACAGTGGATCTCTGTGTATTGGAAGCCAGCCTGCTCTACGTAGAGAGTTCCAGGCCAGCGAGGGCTACAGAGTGAAACTCTGTCTCAAGATAAATACATTGTTCAAGGAAAGGAGGGACATGCTCTGACTGTGAGAGCCACCTTACACTTTAGGGCACTGGCTCCCTTTACCCAGCCCTGCCCAAGATCCAGCTGCCTTTCCCCGCACCCACTCTCCTCTGTGCCCGACTCAACTGGGCACATTTTCCTTCCACTTAAACAAGGTCCCCTCCGGGAGGGAGCTGAGGGGGGGGGGGAGAGTCCCAGTAGCCTTGGAGAAGACCAGCTACTCCGTTCACTAGTCACCCATGGCCTCCGAAATGGAAGTGCGTTCATTAAAATTGTTTGGGTCTTGGCGCACACCAGAAGTGGGCCCAGGGCTCACTGGGGACAGTGCAGGGACAGGGCATTTATCTTGCTATTGTCTTTGTAGAGTGTCCCATTGTCCCACCACTTTCGTCCTTGGACCATGGCCCAATGAAGCTGCATTTTTATTTATTTATTTATTTATTGATTCCAGACAGGGTTTCCTTGTATAGCCTTGGCTGTCCTGGAACTCGCTCTGCAGACCAGGCTGGTCTTGAACTCAGAGATCCACCTGCCTCCGCCTCCCGAGTGCTGGGATTAGAGGCGTGCGACACCGTGCCGGGCCCCATCTTTTTATTTATTTATTTATTTATTTTTGGAGACAGTGTCTCTCATTGGCTGGGAGCTTGCTGACTGGGAGAGACTGGAGGGACAGCTAGCCCAGGGGTCCCCCTGCCTCCACTTCCAACACCTGACTCTTTGCATGGGTGCTGGGGTGGACCTCAGGCCCTCAAGCTCACACACAGGAAACAATTACCAACTGAGCCATCTCCCCAAACCTCTCGGTGAAGGGTTTTGACAGGCACCGGGGTGGCCTTCCCCTGAGAAGCATGCACCCCTCAGGGAGGTGGAGCATGTGAGACGGGAAGGACAGGGGTCAGGGACATGGGGTTCCAGATCTGGACCCAAGCCCCCCGGCATAAAGCGTTTCTCCTCTCCCTGGGGCCCAGGCCATCCCCCAGGCTCCTTTTGGGCTAGGGCACCCTGTGGGTTCTGCGAAGGCAGTTTAGGGGCTGCTTTGGTTAAGTCCGAGCTGCCTCCCCTCAGTAAGGAAATCGAGAATCTGAAAGCTGAGCAGGCAGAGACCACCCTGCTTCTGAGTCTCATGAAGTCTCCGAAGAACCTGGACCTGAACCAGAAAAACTTCATGGAGCTGCGCTTCCTGCTGCAGACCAAGGGGGACTATGAGGCACTTATCACCTCCATGAAGGTGCTGTTGGGAGAGCTGGATGACAAGGTGAGGCTCCCCTGGGAGACTGAGCGGAAGGGGCCAGGGACAGCACACCCACGATGCCCTAGGCAGAGCGGACCAGAGCATGGGAGCTCAGCTCCGTTACCTCTTCATGTCCCCTGCCATCTCAAGGCTCAGAACCAGCCCCAGCATCCTCAGCATCCACCAACATGGGCAAGGTTCTGGTTCTGTAACAAAGATCACCATTAGCTGCGCATAATGCTAGTTTCTCCCTCCGTCATGCTGTGCACCAATCATGGGCTAGTGAGGGGTAGCTGTTATCTTTTCTGTCCTGACAATGAGATGGTGGACAGAATCTCTCTAGGACATTGCCAGGTGCTATGACAGGAGAAAAGCCTTCTAGCAGGTCTCATGTGGGCCTTGGGATGCCCATATCATTCTAAGAATGATTTATTGGCTTAGAATAGTCACCCAACACCACCCATCATTAGGGCAAGCCTCCTGGATGGTGGTGTTGGCCAGGTCTTGCTGGGTCCCAATCTTTCCTCATAGGAAAGGGAACTTACCCGGAGCTATTGTGTGTGTTTGGAAGTATGTAACTTTTTAATTTATTTGTATTTGTTTTTGAGGCATATATTTGTAGCCCTGGCTAGCCTAAAATTCACTCTGTAGACCGGGCTGGCCTTGAAGCCAGAGATCTACCTGTCTCTGCCTCCCAAGTGTTGGGATTAAAGGTGTGGGCCATCAGACCCAACCACCTTTACTCTTTTTTATTTTTTTTGGTAAGATTTTATTTTATTTTTAATTATGTGTATACGCCTATGTGTATGTGTGTGTATGTGCATGGGAAAGCAGTGCCCACGGAGTCTAGAAGAAGGTGTTGGATCCCCTATAGCTGAGTTACTGAGACAAGTGATGTCTCTGGGAACCAAATTTAAGTCCTCTGCTAGTCCCCTGGGGATGGAATCTAGGACCTCGCGTACGGGAGGCAGGCCCTGCACCACTGAACTATGTCTCCGGTCCTTTATTAATTCGCTTTAAACGAACATGGTGCCCGAGTAAGACTATAAAGTAGCAAATGACACTAAATTCAAATGCATTTTGCACTTTGGGCCATCCATATCTAAAACAGCCCCGTGAAGTCTTTCTGTAAAAGACCCCACAGTCATATTTGGGTTTTCCGAGCCACAGCGCTTCTATGGAAACTAAACTCCAGCTGCATAGCACCAAGGCACAGTGGCCACAGGCAATACAGAAATGATTGGCTTTTCCAATAAATCTTTATTTGTAGCAACAAGCCGGGGGCCAATTTCCGAAGGGCTGTAGTTCGCAGCCCTTGGTGTGACTGGCATGGTCAGAGGCTGCACATATGTGGAAGGGAGTCAAGGCCTTAGTGTGGGTGCTACTGAGCAGTGTGGGCTTCTTGTGTCTGATGGCCTGATTTCCAAAGTGGGGACCAGCTCTTGGGAAAGTTCCAGATCCATCCAAGGACAGTCTTCCCATGATGTGTAGAGTGACGCCATGCCTGGTCACTTCTGTAAGAGCCCCCGGTGCTATTCATAGGCAGAGAAACCTCACATGTAGGGACTGTCCAGATGGCCACTGGGAAGTCACAATGGTGTCACCAAAGCAGCTGAAGGTGCTCTGCTCCCACGTTCTAGTTACTTCTGAGTCTAATTGGGTTGGCAACCAAGTTTCACCACCACTGAGGCCAATGCTGTTCCCTCTAGAAACCAGGGCTGTTGGGGCTGGATAAGTGGGGAATTTCTTTTTTGTTCACTAGTGGGAAAATTCACACTCAGAGCCACGGGTCTTTTTTTTTTTTTTAACCCTGGGTGGGTGAGAATAAATTGAGTCAGGAGCCGAGTCAGAGCTCTGTTTACAGGATGGGGGTCAATCTCAATTTTGCTTTAGACCATTCCCCCGTGGAGGGGGCAATCTGTGCCCAGCGGGGTGGATGGATGCCGATGCAGCTCAGCTCAGTCCTCCCCACCCTGCAGCTCGGTGCTCCCCCCCATCTCTCTTTCAGATTGTTCAGATGGAGAGGAAGATCTCCAGTCAGAGACAAATCTTCCTGAAGACACAAGAGGCCAATAACCCCCGGAAGCTGCAGAAACAGATTCACATTCTGGAGACCCGGCTGAACCTGGTAGATGGGAGCTGTTCTCTGAAGCCTCAGCACCCCACCCCTACCCTCATCCCCACCCTCACGTCCCACCCTCACCCTTACCTGTGGTTGTTTTTTCTCTTTTGGGGGGCCCATCACCTAGCTCCCAAATAAATCACATACAGAAGCGTATACTCAATTATAAATGTCTGGCCTTAGCTTGGCTTGTTTCTTGCCAGCTTTCCTTGACTTTAAATTATCCTGTCAACCTTTGGTCTCAGGGCTTTTCCCCCTTCCCTTACTTCTGTAGATCTTACTCTTGCCCTGTGGCTGGCTGTGTAGCTGGGTGGTTGGCCCCTTGCACACTCCTCCTTCACTGGCTTCTAGATCTCTCTCTTCTCCCAGAGTTCTCCTTCTTTATATTTTCTCAGCCTGCCGGCCCCGACTGTCCTTTCTCCTGCCTTGCTATTGGCCGTTCAGTTCAGTCAGGTGTGTTAGACAGGTACAGTACCACAGCTTCACAGAGTTAAACAAGTGTAACATGAACCAAAGTAACGCACCTTAAAATAATATTCTACAACATCTACCCTCACCCCTACCCTCATCCCCACCCTCACCCCTACCCTCATCTCCACCCTCATTCCCACCCCCACCCTCATCCCTGCCCTCATCCCTACCCTCACCCCCACCCTCATCTCCACCCTCACCCTACCCCCACCCCCCCCTCACCCCTGCCCTCATCCCCACCCCTACCCTCATCTCCACCCTCACCCCTACCCTCACCCTCACCCCTACCCTCATCCCCACCCTCATCCCACCCTCACCCCTACCCTCACCCTCATCCCCACCCTCATCCCACCCTTACCCCACCCCCACCCTCATCCCCACCCTCATCCCACCCTCACCCCTACCCTCACCCTCACCCCTACCCTCACCCCACCCCCACCATCACCCTCACCCCTACTCTCACCCTCACCCCTACCCTCACCCCACCCCCACCATCACCCTCACCCCTACTCTCACCCTCATCTCCACCCTTACCCCACCCCCACCCTCACCCTCACCCCTACCCTCACCCTCACCCCTACCCTCACCCTCACCCCTACTCTCACCCTCATCTCCACCCTTACCCCACCCCCACCCTCATCTCCACCCTCACCCCACCCCCACCCCACCCTCACCCCTGCCCTCATCCCACCCCACCCTCATCCCCACCCACACCCCCACCCTCACCCCCATCCCCACCTTCATCCCCACCCTCACCCCTACCCTCCCCCCACCCCCACCCTTACCCCCACCCTCACCCCACCCTCACCCCACCCTCACCCCACCCCCACCCTCCCCCCACCCCCACCCTCACCCCCACCCTCACCCCACCCCCACCCTCACCCCCACCCTCATCTCCACCCTCACCCCTACCCTCACCCTCACCCCTACCCCACCCTCACCCCTACCCTCACCCCCACCCTCATCTCCACCCTCACCCTTACCCTCACCCCACCCCTACCCTCACCCCACCCTCATCTCCACCCTCATCCCACCCTCACCCCTACCCTCACCCTCACCCCTACCCCACCCTCACCCCTACCCTCACCCCCACCCTCATCTCCACCCTCACCCCTACCCCACCCTCACCCCTACCCTCACCCCACCCTCATCTCCACCCTCACCCCACCCCCATCCCACCCTCACCCCTACCCCCACCCTCACCCTCACCCCCACCCTCACCCCCACCCTCACCCCTACCCCCACCCTCACCCCCACCCTCATCTCCACCCTCACCCCCACCCTCACCCCACCCCCACCCTCACCCCACCCCCACCCCTACCCTCACCCCCACCCTCATCTCCACCCTCACCCCCACCCTCATCCCCACCCCCACCCTCACCCTCACCCCCCCACCCCCACCCCTACCCTCACCCCCACCCTCATCTCCACCCTCACCCCTACCCTCATCCCCACCCCCACCCTCACCCTCACCCCTACCCCCACCCCCACCCCACCCCCACTCCTCTATCCTTGCAGGAATGCAGCCAGACCACTGAGCTGTCAGTGAAACACACACGTGCTTGATGCTTGAGAGAGGGCTGGACTGAGAGCACACACTCCACCACTGGAACACCCACTCACCCATCCCTTACCTCAGCCCTACCATGTCCCCACGGCCACCAGGCAGATCTAGATGCACCCCTCCCCCGGCAGGCAGCTCAGGCTGTGGTCACCGTTGTCCCTTATGCAGCATTGGGCACATGGACTTCACCATGGGGAAAGTCATGTTTGTAGCTGGGGAGTTTCTCCCACCAAGCCCTGGGGTCCCGCCAAGCCCCCACAGTCCCGCAGCCCACTTATAAAATAATCACTCAGACGCTTATATTTCTTATAAACTGTATGGCCATGGCAGGCTTCTTGCTATCTAGTTCTTATATCTTAAATTAACCCATTTCTATAAATCTATACCTTGCCACGTAGCTCATGGCTTACCTGTATCTTACCGCCGTGGCTCGTGACTCACCGGTATCTTACTGCTGTGGCTGGCAGTGTCTCTCTGCCTCAGCCTTCCACTTCCCCGAATTCTCCTCTCTCCTTGTCCTGCCTATACTTCCTGCCTGGCTACTGGCTAGTCAGCACTTTATCTATCAATCAATCATCCACAGCACATGTTTTCTGATTGGTCACAGTGTACAGTGGCATTTACTGTAAGTGTCCTCCAGTTCCATAGTGGATTGTGATGGAGTTGGGAATGTCACCCTAACCCAGCTGAAAAGTTCAGAGCTGGAATTAAGGCCCCTAAGTAAGGCCTTATCCAGGTGCTACAAATTATTTATTTTTTTTAAAATAATTTACTTTTTTATGAGCATTGACTAGTGTTTGCTTTGCCTGTGTGTGTGTCTGTGTGAGGGTGTCGGGTACCCTGGAACTGCACTTACAGACAGTTGTGAGCTGCCATATGGGTCCTGAGAATTGAACCCAGGTCCTTGGGAAGAGCAGTCAGTGCTCTTAACTACTGAGCCATCTGTCTCTCCAGCCTCCTGCCCTCTAATTTATATTCATTTATTTACTTACTTAGTTTTTGAGGCAGGGTCTCAAAAAGCCTCTGCTGTCCTGGAACTCACAGAGATCCACCTGCCTTTGCCTCCCGAGTGCTGAGATTAAAGGTGTGCGCCACCACACCTGGGCTCAGAAGAGGACCCAGGTTGGTTTCCTAGTTCACAACTGCTTGTAATTCTGGTGCCCTCTTCTGGCCTTCTCAGGTACCTGCACTCAGGGTGTGTATACACATACATGCAACAAACACATATAATACAGTAAATCTTTTAGAATTTTAAAAAAAAATCTCTACAGAAACCCATGACCGGGACTAGAGAAAGAGATGCACAGAGCACGCTGTATAAAATTTAAGGACACTCTCACTCACATTTGGATTTGTAGAAAGCAGGGTGGATACCTGGCCACAAGCGCCTCCTTAAATTCTAAGTCCAGATTGCCTGGCTTCCCTTGCCTCAGTTTTGGGCCTTTTAGAAACCCCAGGCTTCTCAGAAACACTTGGAAAACCTCTTCAAATGGTTTACTATTGGCAATCTTTTTCTCCAGTTGCTCGCCCCCCAACATCCATGGAAGAGTTTCACATCCCCTCCAAACAACCCCCTCCCAAGTGAAGGCGTTAATTTACTAAAAGCGGAAGGATACAGGCACACGCTGCGTGCTGCTGGCTTTAAAATCGCACATATGCATGTGGGAATGCAGGAGAGGTCAGAGGACAGTCTGCAGGAGTCAGTTCCGTGTCCGCCCCGCGGGTCCAGGCCTCAAACTCGGGTCACTGGGATCGGTGGCAAGGCTGCTGCCACTTTCCCTGCTGAGCCATCTCACTGGTCCTGTAGGAGCTGTCACAGTGGGCTTCAGATGTCAACTGGACACTCCTGGGAAGAGGGAGTTAGTTACTCAGGACTTGCCTCCATCAGCTTGGCCTGTGGGCAAGCCTGAGGGGCATTTTCTGGATTGCTAAGAGATGTAGGAGGACTCAGCCCCTAGTGAACGGTGGGAAGGTGGGCCTAGGCTGTATAGAGAAGCAGGTTGAGCAAGCCGTGAGGAGCCAGCCAGTAAGCAGCACCCCTCCACGGCTGCTGATTTAGTTCCTGCCTCCAGCTGGTTCCCGTCTTGGCCTCGATCAAATTGATGAACTGCGTGAGTTGTAAGCAAGATAAACTCTCCTTCGAAATTGGTTTTGGTCAGTGTTGTATAAAAGCAGCAGAAAAAGCAAACCTGGACATTTTTATTTGTTTGATTATTTGAGTTTTTTTGCAGGGGACAGTTTCACACTGTAGCCCTAGCTGGCCTGGAACTGTGTGCTGTTGGTACTCAGTGGGCAGCCACAGGGCCCCGACATCCTCCCAGGACCCTGTTTGAAGCACCGCCTCCCCACAGGTCACTGTCCACTTTGACAAGATGCTGACCTCCAATGCCCAGCTCCGGAAGGACATTGAGGATCTCCTCTTTGAGAAGGCCGCCTACGACCACGTCTACCAGCAGCTTCAGCGGCGTCTGCAGACACAGAAGAAGACCATGAATGTGGCCATCGAGCAGTCTGCCCAGGCCTATGAGCAGAGGTGCTTGGGAAGGCCCAGCTCCCAACTCGGTACCCGTTTGTTCCTCTTGAAAGCCTGGACCATAACTCACAGCAGCAGCAACCCTGGACACTGACCATGTACCCAGTAGGGTGCCATGTATCTTCTGTCTTCCTCCCCACAGCATGAGGAATTAGTGTCTCCTCTTTTCTCAGAACAAACGGGAGCCCTTGCAGGACAGTGCAGATGGGGGGGGGCGGGACTCCAGCTTTCTGTCCCCTACATGGTCCCTGGTCCTGGTCTGGGGCAGAGGTCTTTATCCATCTAAGTCTTTGCTGGCACAGAATGTGGCTGTGGAGAGAACGGGCCTTAGAGTCAGACATGTCTGGGGATGACTCCTCCCTCCATCACTTCTGCTTTGTTGTAGGATCTATGTAGGTGGTGGGGAGCAGAAACTAATCCATGCATGTAAGGGATAAGTCGAGATGATGGTGGTGATGAGGATGATGGTGGTGGTGATGTTGGGGATGAAGATGATGGTGATGATGTGATGATGAGGATGATGGTGATGATGTGATGATGAGGATGATGGAGATGATGGTGATGAGGATGGTGGTGGTGATGTTGGGGATGAAGATGATGGTGATGATGTGATGATGAGGATGATGGAGATGATGGTGATGAGGATGATGGTGGTGGTGATGTTGGGGATGAAGATGATGGTGATGATGTGGTGATGAGGATAATGATGATGAGAATGGTGGTAGTGATGATGGTGGTGATGAAGATGATGATGTGATGAGGATGATAGTAGTGATGAAGATGATGATGAGGATGGTGGTGATGATGGTGGTGATGATGATGAAGGTGATGATGTGATGAGGATGATGTGATGATGAGGATAAAGATGATGAGGATGAAGATGATATGGTGATGAGACGATGGTGGTGATGTGGTGATGAGGATGATGGTAGTGATGATGTTGGTGTTGATATTGGTTAGGAAGGTGATGCTAGTGGTGGTGACCTTCTTAGTGGTGACAGGAAAGTTATTACCTGGGGTGGTCTAGACTGACAGCTCTGATGGAGTCCTGAGTTTGGTCCCCACTGCCAGAAAAAAAAAAATCGCAAAGAGCCAGCTAGTGATGGCGCACGCCTTTAATCCCAGCACTCAGGAGGCAGAGGCAGGTGGATCTCTGTGAGTTCGAGGTCAACCTGGGCTACAGAGTGAGTTCCAGGAAAGGTGCAAAGCTACACAGAGAAACCCTGTCTCAAACAAAACAAAACAAAACAAAACAACAACAAAAAAATTGCAAAGAACCTCAAAGAAATCCAGGGTCACTGGGCAGGCATGCAGTCCCCTGAACACTAAACCTCACCTGCCATCTCTCCACAGGGTGGAAGCCATGGCCCGGATGGCTGCCATGAAGGACCGCCAGCAGAAAGACATCTCTCAGTACAACCTGGAGATCCGTGAGCTAGAGCGCCTGTATGCTCATGAGACCAAACTCAAGTCCTTCCTGCTTGTCAAACTCAATGACCGCACTGAATTCGAGGAGCAGGCCAAGAAGAAGGGAGGTACAAGCCATAGTCTCCCCTCCCCCACCCTCCCTCTCCCTCATTGCTGCCAGTCATAGCCACTGAGAACACAGCACACCTGGTTAAACTTAAACCTCAGGTTGGCGATGAACACAATTTTAGGATAAGTTTGTGCCATGGCGTTCTGGGGCTACACTTCTGAGAGATAATTATTTCTTTCTTTCTTTTTTTTTTTTTGGTTTTTTGAGACAGGGTTTCTCTGTATAGCTTTGTGCCTTTCCTAGAACTCGCTTTGGAGACCAAGCCGGCCTCGAACTCACAGATATCTGCCTGGCTTTACCTCCCGAGTTCTGGGATTAAAGGCGTGCGCCACCACCACCTGGCTGAGATACTTATTTCTTAGCTGCAGTGAGGACTTACTTTGGCTTTTGGATGTGCAGTTGGCCTGAGCACTGTCTCAGGAATTCCCTAACAGCACAGCCTGGCTGCACACTGGGCACTTGGTTGTGCTTTATTATGTATTTAAATTTTTATTAATATTATTTTCGTTTACTTGCTTGTATGTATAGGGGCGGGTGTGTGCACATCTTTACTCCTGAATGCTGGGAGTAAAGGCAGGCACTGCCATGCCTGGCGCTTGGTTTTTTTAATATCATTTTATTTATTTATTTATTTATTTATTTATTTATTTATTTATTGTTTTTTGAGACAGGGTTTCTCTGTGTAGCTTTGTGCCTGTCCTGGAACTCACTCTGTAGCCCAGGCTGAACTCAAACACATAGAGATCCTCCTGCCTCTGCCTCCTGAGTGCTGGGATTGAAGGCATGCGCCACCACCGCCTGGCTAAATGTTATTTATTTATGTATTTTTTTGTATATGAGTGCTCTGTCTGTATGTACTCTAGTATGCCAGAAGAGGGCATCAGATCCCATTACAGATGGTTGTGAGCCGCCACGTGGTTGCTGGGAATTGAACTCAGGACCTCTGGAAGAACAGCCAGCGCTCTTCATCACTGAGCCATCTCTCCAGTCCCACACTCAGCTTTTTTTTTTTTTTTTTTTTTTAACCTGTTCTGGGGATTGAACTCAGGTCCTCGAGTTTGTGCAGCAGATACGTCCGCCAGCTTCCCCAGCCCCTCTTTAGATATTTCTGATGTGGGTCACAAGCAAAAATGCCTCCTCTCCTGGCAAACTCTCGCCCCCCTCCCCAAGACGGTGATGAGAATGGGGAGCCCAGTGTTCCTCTCCACACTGCTTGTGGTTTTTCTCCCCCCTGCCCCCCCCCCGCCCCCCGCAGTGGCCAAGTCCAAGAAACACGGGAAGAAAAGCAAGGGCGAGAGCTTTGAGAGCTACGAGGTGGCGCATCTGCGGCTGCTGAAGCTGGCGGAGAACGGGGACCTGAACCAGCTCACCAGGGACTTCCTGGCCAAGGAGGAAAAGAACTTTGCCCGCTTCACCTACGTCACCGAGCTCAACAATGACATGGAGACCATGCACAAGAGGACCCAGAAGATCCAGGTGCATGGCTAGCAGGACCTGGGAGGACCGGGCCCTGCCTGTCCCAAACAGCCTTCCCCGACACATCCACCTGCGCTGCAGACAATGTCCATGGGCCCTGATAACGACAGTGAGTTCCTGTCCCCACCCCGATCGTGACGGTGGCCACCGCGACAGGTGCCATCCACTCTGGGCTGTGAGCTAGGAAGGCACTTGAAAAGTTTGTTTTATTTTATGGGTGTGGATGGTTTGCCTGCGTGTATGCCTGTGCACCGTGGGCGTGCAGTGCCCACAGAGACCAGAAGAGGGCGCCAGATGCCCTGGAAATGGAGTTATAGATGGTTGGGAGCTGCCCTGTGGGTGCTGGGAATCGAACCCTGGTTTCCGCAAGAGCAGCCAGTGCTCCTAACCTCTGAGCTATCACCCCATTCCTCTACCTTGTCCTCGGAGACAAAAATCTGTCACTAGGGTTTGGAGCTCAACAGTTGAGCTATGCTGTCTGGACATCAAGCCCCAGGGACCCTCCGGTCTCCCCATTTCCCATGCTGGGGTTACAAGTGCTTGCCATGATGACCAGATTTTTACTTGGGTTCTGGGATTGATCTCAGGCCCTGCCGCCTGTGGCTTCAGAGTGGAAGGGAAACAGTTAATGCCTATCTTGGGCAGGCCCGATGCTCGTCAGCAAGGCCTGAAGGAAAAGAACTCTCTGCCTTTACCGAACCCATAATGCTTCACGCTTACCTGGCTTGTGGGCCTCCTCACTCAGAACCCGTGATGACTCCCAGTGTCCCCAGCTGTTCCCAGCTGTATCACACACACACCTTCCTCCAACGGTTCCCTCTGTGTCCTGCCCCCTCCCACTCTGAGGATGCTCCTCAGGCCTGACCCGCTGTCCCCTGGGGGGATTCGGCATGCCTCCCTCTGAGGCCCTGTCATGTTTATGGGGCAATTTCCCACTTGTGGGTATGTTGAGGACTGGATACCAGGCCCTTGCCTTTCCCCTTGGTTGACGGTAACTGGCCAGTCACTTTCCAGAGGTTCTGATGACTCCAACCCAATCTCCACCACAGGAGAGCCGAGGTCGCCCATGCCCGTCCCCACAGCCGACTTCCTGCGGGTTGTGGGGATTCAAACTCAGGTCCTCGCGGCCGCACAGCAAGCCAGCCCCTAGCCCTTCAGGAGGCTCCAGGCTTCAGCTTTTCCTTAGGGTCCATTGTCTGCAAGCCACAGGGAGGAGCCTTAGTGACCCTTTAGACGACCCTCGACCCTGCCACGTTGCTCTGGAACTCTGGCTGCCTTCCTGCTTTGCTTCGTGGTTTTTTTTTTTTTGAGACAAGGCTTCCCTCGGTAGCCCAGGCTGGCCCGGAACTCACACAGTACTCCTGCCTCAGCTTGGTGATTGCTGAGGGAGCATCTCCACTTAAAGTAGGATTTGGGTTTTCTTTTTAATCCCCCCCCCCCATTGTATACATCCACCCTCACCCCTTCCTAGGGACCAGGTCACGGGTCCATTCTCTCTGATCTCCTGTTAAGATTTGTTCAGTAGGCGGGGGTTGGGGATTTCGCTCAGTGGTAGAGCGTTTGCCTAGCAAGCACAAGGCCCTGGGTTTGGGTCCTCAGCTCTGGAAAAAAAAAAAAAAAGGTTCAGTAGGGTTGGAGAGATGGCTCAGTGGTTAAGAGCACTTCCAAAGGACCTAGGTTCAATTCCTAGTATTCACATGGCAGCTCACAACTACCTGTAACTCCTATTTCAGGGGCTCTGACACCTTCACACAGACATACATGCAGGTAAAAAAGAATGAATGTGCACAAAATAAAAACAAATTATTTTATAAAAATATTTGTCCAGTAACTGTCAACATTTAAAAAGCAGAGCATTCAGCCAGGCGGCGGTGGCGCACGCCTTTAATCCCAGCACTCGGGAGGCAGAGCCAGGTGGATCTCTGTGAGTTCAAAGCCAGCCTGGTCTACCAAGCGAGCTCCAGGACAGGCACCAAAACTACACGGAGAAACCCTGTCTGGAAAAAGCGAAAACAAACAAGGAAACTGAAAAGCAGAGCATTCTACATAAACCCCCAAATTTCTAGTTTCTCTGGGGACATCAAATCTGACACAAGGTGGCAATGTGTGCAGGCCACTGTGGACTGTGAGTGCGTTGTCACTGCCCTCTGGTGGCTGCCTGCGGTATGGCAGGAAGGTCTTGGTGGTCCAGGTTGTTCTGGGAGGAAGCACTTTACTAGTTACTAGTCCCTGTGGGGTGCGGAAGCAGATAGATGTGAGGCTTGCTGTGTGGCCGGCCTCTGACTGGACTGGAAATGTCCACCACACACTGGACCTTTGAGGGCTTTGGGTAGGGTGGACTTTCCCTCTGTTGGCCTCAGTTTCCCAGTTTGTCCTGTGATGTTGGGACCAGCCCTGTAGCCTCCAGGCTCTTTGCTCTGTTTGCTTTGGAACACTGATTTAGAGCTTGGAGCTCAAGTATCTGTTGGGGACATGCTGCATCCCAACTCGCAGGTGACCAGGACACATTCACGCCTCCGTAGATGGGCTGGTAATCGGCATTTAGCCATTTGTATGTGTGGGCCACCCCCCCCCCCTTTGAATTTACGATCAGTGATTGATTTCTCAACCTCTTAGTACTTTTGTCTCCTCACTGGAGTGGCCAGAATCTTCCATTATTTCCACTGTTCCTTCCATTATTATTATTTCTTTCTTTCTTATTCTTTTTTTTGTTTGTTTGTTTTTGTTTTTTTCCAGACAGGGTTTCTCTGTGTAGTTTTGGTGCCTGTCCTGGATCTCGCTCTGTAGACCAGGCTGGCCTCGAACTCACAGAGATCCGCCTGCCTCTGCCTCCCGAGTGCTGGGATTAAAGGCGTGCACCACCACCGCTGCCCTGCCTCATTATTTCTTGAGATGAGACATGGGGATGGGGACTTTTGTGTCAAAGGCTTGGACACACTGGGGACTGGTCAGAGAGGCTGGGTCACTTGCCTGGCTCCCGACCTGGAACTTGGAGTGAGTCTGGCCATCTGAGTGAGGGACTCAGATTCTAGTGAGAGTCTGAAGGACCCTGGGCTAAGCTGCTGGGTCCAGAGAAGAAGCCACTAGTTGCTCATGGCTGTTTAAATTCTTTACAGTGTGATACAACAGAAACCCCAGACGCCCAGGGGTGGGAGCCACGTTTCAAGTGCCCATGTGTGGCTGGTGACTACGGAATTAATACAAGTAGAACATGAAGGACTGTGTTGATTACTCTGTTCTAGATGGTTCTAAACCTGTGGGCCAACCTGAGACCACCAGAAGACGCAGATACTTATATTACGATTCATTACCCTGCAAAATCACAGTCACGAAGTAGCAATGAAAATCATTGTACGGTTGGGGGGTCACCACAGCATGAGGAAGTGTATTAAAGGGTCGCAGCGTTAGGAAGGTTGAGGACCACTGCTGTAGACAGCTGTAGATGATTCTCAGAGAGGATAAAGAAAGACCCTCCTGCGGAGTAGGAGGGGCCAGGGGGAGGCTCCCCGATGGGTTTACCCAACACCGGAGTAGGGTTAGATGCAGTGGGAAGAGCGGCTGATAGCTTTTCCTCACTGGTCCCCTTCTGTCCCGCGCAGGATGACATCATCAACCTTCGGTCTCAGCAACAGTCCTCCCACGAGGGCACCCGGAGCGTCCTGAGACAGATGGAGGTGAGCTGGGTGTGGAGGGGGGGTATGGGGGAGCTTCCCGTACCTGTCTGTCGTCACCCGTCCGTTGTCTGCCAGGTGGCCTGTCCTGACACCACTGCAGAATCTTGTCCCCAAGGTCTGTCTATTGACCTAAAGATGAGTCCCTGTGTGTGTGTGTGGGGTCGAACCCAAGCCCTGGGGCTGCAATTGGATCCTGACACATCTCTGCCTCAGTTTCTCCTTCTGATGACTCCTTGGCCCAGCTCCACCGTTTCCCACAGTAATAATGACCACACGCCAGCCTCCTACATCCTTTTCTTTCCCCTCCCCCCACCCTGCTTCCTCTCTGTGCTGGGAATCAAACCCAGGGCCTCCTGCACCCTGGTTCCGCACTCTACCACTGAGCCACAGCCCACACCCCACATGCAAATGCTTCCTGGACCAGTCAGTAGAGACCCCGTGGGCTCCTCTGGGCCCCGCCCTTCACCACCCTGGGAAGCAGGTGTCTCTCAGGTTCTTCCCATTTCTCAGGTGAGGAAACAGGCTGGCAGAGGTAAAAGTGGGGCGTGGGGTGGTGGTGTTTTGTTTTGCTACAGGGTCTCACTATGTAGCCCTGGGGGGGGGGGGACGGGTCTGGAATTCACTATGTAGACAGGGTTGGCCTCAAACTCACAGAGATCCTCCTGCCTCTGCCTCCCCAGTGCTAGGATGGAAGGCGTGCTCTAGTCCCCTTCCCCTGGGAGCCTGAGAAAGCTAGAGGTTTATTTATTTATTTATTTTTTTTGTTAAATAAGCTGAAAATGAGCAGGTCCAGCATGGGACAGTAGGTGTCTTTGTGATGTCATCTGCCACCCAGGCTCTCCTTGGTGCGTGGTTTCCATCCCAAGGGTGCCTGGTGGTTGCATTACAGCAGCCACGGCCCCCGCCATCCCATGGACGCCTCAGGCAGGAAGAAGGTGGGGAGGGCTAAGAAGGCCACACTGTCTGAGGCAGGGAACCTGGGTTGTTTATGGGACTTGTAGCTGGTCACACTGACCCCCTCCGGAAGTCAACAGGTTCTCTCATGAAGGTCTTGGGAGAATGAATCACAAACATTGGTGAGACGTAACCCCCGCCGGGCTGGCTGGGTGTGGCGTGCACGCCTGGGATACCCATGCTGGGTAGGTAGGCTGAGGCAGGGGGGCTCCTTTCTGCTCTGTATCCAGACCAGGCTGGTGGTGCTATTCTCGGCGCTGCCACCGGGGGGCAGCAAAGCTTAGGCCAAGGAAGAGGCGCCACCGTGGCTGAGCCAGGGAGTCTTGGGAGCTGTTGTAGTTCTGGCTGGCGGCCCCAGGTGCTCCCCAGGCTAGCCCACGCCCTCTGCTGGGGGCCTCCTCGAATCCCAGACTCTTCCCTGGGGTTGGGACTAGCAGTGCCTTTATTGGGGGGTCTCCTCTTCCTGGCCCTGTTTTTACTCTTTCCTGTCTTCATGGAGTGGTGGTGGTAGCCAGGGGAACCTGGTAGGGGTGGGTGGGTGGGGGGTGGAGGGGTCCCCTCCCGTCGGAACCCTCCCCACCCCTCCCTCTTCACCATCTCCTCTTCACCCAGGAGCCCAGGTTAGGCACTCAGAGCAATAACTTTTTATTTTTTTTATTTTTCGAGACAGGGTTTCTCTGTGTAGTTTTGGTGGCTGTCCTGGAACTCACTCTGTAGCCCAGGCTGGCCTCAAACTCACAGAGATCTGCCTGCCTCTGCCTCCCGAGTGCTGGGATTAAAGGCGTGCGCCGCCACCGCCCGGCCTGCAATCACTTATTTTTTAAGACAGGGTCTCATGTACCCCAGGCTGGCCTCAAACTCTCTATGTAGACAAGGATAACCCTGGACTCCTGATCCTCCTGCCCCCACCTCCAGAGAGCAAGAGTTACAGGCACGCACACCACACCGGGTTAGGCAAGTGCTCTACCCACTGAGCCACACTCCCAGCGGTCCGTTTTTTCTTAATTTTGTTTGCCGCTGACAGGAAGCTCATTCCTTTGACCGAACACCCCCTCTGGGGTTTGCAAACCTGTCTAGGGTCCACCAGTCACCTCCACAGAGAGCCCCCAGCCTCACGCTGGGCCTGGTTTCTGTCTACCCCCAGGAGAAACTGAGGAAGACCACGGAGGAGGCGGATATTTATGAGAACAAATACAAGGAGATGAGTAAGACCCTGGAATACCTCAAGAACTCGGTGGAAAAGCTGTTTAAGAAGATTAACTGTGACGCCACGGAGATCCTGGGGAAGCTGGGTGAGACCGGGAAGATCACGGACATCAACCTCCAGCAGTACTTCGGTGAGCCAAGCTGGGGCCCACTCGGCTCTTGGGAACTCTTTTCCAGCATGTTCTATGACCAGGTACAAGAGCCCTTTCTTGGATTGGTAGTGAGCACGGCTGTGCTGCAGCCCTGCCTGGGTTCAAATCCCGATTCTTCACTTTCTAACTGTGTGGCTTCGGCCACGTTCCTGACCCTCTCTGTGCTCAGGTTCTTTCCCCTCCAAACTGAGGGTAAGCTCAGGAGCTACCTCATTGGGTTATTGGGAGGATTAAATATGGGGTCGTCGGTGATGATCTCAGTTGACACAGGAGAGGGGTTTAGTGAAACCCAATGCCCTTAATGAGAAAAGCTGAAACTAAAAGGGAGTTTCCTTACACACGTACACAAACACTACACACATACATGCTCACACACACCCGCATACATGGATGTATACACACATACACGTGCATGTGCACGCACACACACAGGCATCCCATGCAAATACTATGCACACAGACACATGCACACACATGCACAAAGACACATTCGAATGCATAAAAACACTATATACACATGTGTGCACGCGCATGCAAACATACACACAGAGATGCACATACTTGCATGCACGTGCATGAGCATGCACACACATGAGCATGCACACTATCACCTATACACATGCATGCATGCACGCACATTCACACACACACACACACACACACACACACACACACATATGCTTCATATTTGATCCTTACGTTTTTTTCTCTAAGATTAGGAAGTAGGCCAGGGTGGAGCTCCCATTGAGCTTATTTAGTACTGTATAGTAATCCTTGCCAAGGCAATAAGGCAAGAAAAAAGATAAGACTCCTGATTGGGAGGAAACAAGCACTCTGCACAGGGCCCGGTGTGTAGTGAATGCGTGCTGACTGCTTTTTATGTATGTCCAGGTCTGGCTTCAAGTTCAGGGTGTAGAGGGGACATGAAACCCAGATCATGGCAGCTTGGCATAAGCGGTACCTGCTATTAAAATTTAACACACAGGCTCTTGCAGAGGACCTGAGTTTGAATCCCAGCACCCACATCAGGTATCCCAGGCAGAAGAAACAGCATAAGTGAACTAAAGCCTGAAGGTCAGGCTACCCTCGCTTGTCATTTATAGTGGATTGTTGATTTTTGATCTCCTCACTGTCAACATCGAGGGAACCCTTTTTGGACTATGCTTTCCAAGAAACTGTCACTCATGGTGCTTTGAATGCCTTAGACCTACTGTGTGCTCCCATGAGCTGCTCTGCCTATGTGTGTTAAAAGAGAGATTTCGTGCCAGGCGGTGGTGGCGCACGCCTTTAATCCCAGTACTCGGGAGGCAGAGCCAGGCAGATCTGTGAGTTCAAGGCCAGCCTGGTCTACAGATCGAGATCCAGGACAGGCACCAAAACTACACAGAGAAACCCTGTCTCGAGGGGAAAAAAAAAAAGACTGATATTTCTGTGTCTGATAAGGTCAGAACGTCTCACAGCCAGTGGCCAGGCAAAAGCAGACATCTAGAGGACAAACTCCCATCCCCCCTCTATTACAACAGGGGCCACCAGCCTCGCAGCCGTGACCTTGACCCTCTTGTCTTCCAGCTATCATAGAGAAGAAGACCAACGACCTGCTGATTCTGGAGTCCTTCCGGCGCCTGCAGGAGGCGGAGGGGCCTGATGTCGATGTCCCACAGCCCTTCGTCAACCCCTTCTGGGGCGGCTCTGCCCTCCTCAAGGCCCCCGAGCCCACAAAGGTCATACCCCCCGTCTTTGGGTTAGAACCCTTCAGTGACAAACTTGAAGAGGGTGAGTTCTTGCTCGATGCCACCCAGGCAGGCCACTGGATAGGAGTGCCTTAAGGAGCCTGAGTCCCTACAGGGTCTGTGGGCCAAGCCTCAGTTTCCCTTATTCCTTCATTGAGCGACATCACCCTGTGTGAGCGATCATCACCCTGTGTGAGCGATCGTCACACTGTGTGAGCGATCGTCACCCTGTGTGAGCGATCGTCACCCTGTGTGAGCGATCGTCACCCTGTGTGAGCGATCGTCACCCTGTGTGAGCGATCGTCACCCTGTGTGAGCGATCGTCACCCTGTGTGAGCGATCATCACCCTGTGTGAGTGATCGTCACCCTGTGTGAGTGATCATCACCCTGTGTGAGTGATCGTCACCCTGTGACCCCTTGTTTGAAAACGTAGATGAGAACAGATCCTTACGGAAAACAGAGGTTGAGTAAAGTACAAACTTATTCACTGCAGCCCCAAACCAGAAACAAGCAAAGGACCCTACACACACACACACACACACACACACACACACACACACACACACACCACTCATAAACACACACTCACACTCATCACATGTATAAACACACACTCACACTCATAAACACAGATTCACACAGTCATATGCACATACTCACACCTTGCATACACTCATTCACATTCACACTCATAAAATACACTCATAAACACAACTCATTCATGCATATACACTCATTCACGCACTCATAGGCACACACATACACACACTCATACACATCCTCACATATACATTCATACACTCTCACACACACCCATGGACACATACACACACTCATATACATACTGACACACATATACTCATACACTTATGCACATACTCATGCACACACATACACACACTCATACACACACATGTACACTCATACTCTTACACACACACTCATGCACACATACACACATGCTCAAGCACACTCACACACACATACACATGCATGTGCATATGCACCATTAAGTTAGTCAGAACTTAACAAACAAAATGGAGTACTATGCAGCCACAAAAACATTCGAATGTCCCTCTGGGTAGCAATAGCTTGGCAGTCAAATAGATTGCCACCCAGCTTTGTCCTTGCTAATAAACCAGCGGGGGTCCCCCACTCTTGCTTGGGAATTCCCTGAGGGCACATCTCCGCTTGGCACTCTTAAGGGCTTTCTGCCCCGTGCCCAGCCCAGCCTGGTGGAGTGGCACTGTCCCCGGGAAGGGAGTGAGCTGGGCATCACCTCCCAGTTCCTCACAGTGCTCTGTCCCGGGTGCAGTGGAACATCCCCTGGACCACAGTAGCCTCCGGCAGCTGGTCTTGGAGAACTACCTTCAGAAGGACCGTGGCAAGGACCCGCAGGACGCCCTATTGGAGAAGGCGGATGAACTCAGGGGCAAGAAGAAGGTGGTAGGCTGAGCTGCAGGTGGCCGTGGTCCACACCCAGAGAGAATAAATGTTTGCTTCCTGAGCCCCAGGGCCTTTCCATCCGCTGTGCTGGGGAGCTCCGGGGACTGGAAACCAGCTTTGCGGTGGGGTGAGAAGGATGGGGTTCAAAATCTGGGGTCCTAATCTCCTTGTTTCTGGAAGAATGGGTGTCCCTGAGGCCACAGGTGGGGTATGGATAGTGCAGAGTTTGGGGGACCCACCTTTTGAATCTCAGCTTCCTGCAAGGGGCCCATGGGGACCTCATTGTTTGGATTGCAAGGCTGGATCTGACCCTGGGTATGGGGGTGTCGGCTCCTTCTCTCTCAGGCAGGGCTTTGCTGTGTAAACCCAGGCTAGCCTTGGATGTCACCATGTTTGGTCCTAGTGATTCTCTTGAAGTTGGCTTCCCATTTTCGGTTCATCCATGGGGACTCAGCTCTAGGGCTATGTAAAGGCCCCTGTCAGGGCAGCCAGAGACTGCCACCAGTTGGTTTGGTTTTTTTGAGACAGGATCTCACTATGTAGCCCAGGCTAGCCTGGAACTCACTATTTAAACCAGTCTAAGTCTGGAACTCACAGAGATCCTCCTGCCCCTGCCTCCCAAGTGCTAGAATTAAAGGTGTGCACCACCATGCCCATGCTGTGCCTTCCCCCCCCTTCCCCCCACCTCCTCCACCTTTAAGGGCTGGGCTCCAGAACGCAAACAGAGCTAAGGGAAGAGCCGCCTCCGGGGGTGGGGGGGAGAGAGAGAGAGAGAGAGAGAGAGAGGAGCTAGCACTGGCCACTCCTGGATGCAGCTGCTTCTGAAGCCCATGGACTTCTGAGCTTTTGGAACCCGACTGGTTTTTTTTTTTTTTTTTTTTTTTTTTTTTTTGAGACAGGGTTTCTCTGTGTAGCCCTTGGCCATCCTGGAACTCGATCCGTAGACCAGGCTGGCCTCGAACTCAGAGCTCTGCCTGCCTCTGCCTCCCGAGGGCTGGGATTTTGCCGCGCCAGGCAAAAGTCATTGGTTTTCCGCAGCGAGAACCCTGCAGCCTTCACACGAACCCAAATCCTTTGTGAGTTTGGCTCCGCGGGCCCAATGAGCCGACAGCCATCATGACTAGATCCAAGACTTGGTGTTTATTTGCACGCGGCCTTGGGATGGTGTGCACCTGCAGGCTGGTGCACCTATGTGCACAGGGCGGCAGGGTCTGGGCCGGAGAGCTGGCTGTAGGTCACCTGGAGCCGTGGCTCAGGGCTCACTCAGTCCTTCTCTTCCCCGTGGGTGATGATGTGGACCAAGTTCTTGTAATCTAGATTGCCCGTGACATCTGGGGGAAAGGCTGCGAACATCTGGTCGATCTGAGAGCAAGAACAGTGGGTTACAGAGACAAGGAGAGCGGCAAGGGGCAGAGAGCGCCTGGGATCCCAGGAGAGACCTGAAGGACCCCCCCCACACACACATTCCGTTCCACAAGCCAGGCCTTCCCTGTGACATCTGTCACAAGGACTGAGGCAGGAGAGGCAGTCTGCAGGTCTAGAAAGTCCAGCTCCCGGGGCACTCAGCCCGGGCTACTGTCCTGGCTCAGCGTCTGTGTCCCCATGCTCCTGGGTCATGACCATCCCTGCCTCTATTCCCCAGGGTGATTCCCCCAAGGTCTCCTAGACACCCCAGACCCCCTGCAGGAGAAAAAGGAGATCCAGCTGCACAGGGAGCTAGGCAGGTCAGGCTCGGGTGTGAGAGGGCCTGGTGAGGACCGTGGCTAAATGCAGGCCAAAGATCAGTGGTGGTCATGTGACCAGAGAGGTCCTCTTCTCAGAGGGAAACCAGAAATCAAGGTGGGTTATTTTACATGCAGTCTCCCTGTTTAAAAAAAGTACTGGATGAAGCAGGCATAATGGTGCCTGGGATCCCAGCACAGGGGGGCAGAGACAAGAGGCCTGGGCATTTAGAGTCACCTGGATTAAGTAGCAAGTTCTAGGCCAGCCAGGGCTGTGCAGTGAGACCTGTCTTTTGGTTTGTTTGTTTTTCGAGACAGGGTTTCTCTGTGTAGTTTTGGTGCCTGTCCTGGATCTCGCTCTGTAGACCAGGCTGGCCTCGAACTCACAGAGATCCTCCTGCCTCTGCCTCCCGAGTGCTGGGATTAAAGGCGTGCGCCACTGCTGCCCAGCTGAGACCCTGTCTTAAAAGGCACCCCCCCACACACACACGGTTTGAATGGTTACTATTGGTCCCTCCAGCCACCCCACCCCCACTCTTCTCAATCTTTCAGTGTTGAGGATCGAACCAGGCGAGTGCTCTAACTCTGAGCTACAGCCTCCCACCTTGTCCATTTTTTATTTTGTGACAGGCCTTACCAAGTTGCCCAGGTTGGGCTTGAACTCGGTCGCCTGCGCAGGCCTGAAACCTACAATCTTCCTGTATCAGCTTCTCTGGGTAGCTGGGATGGCAGGCCTGTGTCATGAGGCCTGGCTGGCTCGAACTTGTAACCACCAAAAGACATTGTGCCCTGGCCCTGTGATGGTACTGTGCACTGTGAACACCACCGAGTGCCAGAGGATTCTGTTCTCATCCCATCTCGACAGATGGGGAGACTGAGGCACAGTGAGGTAAAAGTCTAAAGTCCCATGAGTGATGAGGAGGATGGTTCTCTCGGGTGATGTACACCCGAGTGAGACAGCTTCTGTGAAGGGAGCTGGGGGGGGGCACCCTGGGGACCCTGTACCTCCTCTTTGGAGAATCTCTCTGCTTGTGTGGTCAGCATCTCCCGGACACTGCAGGAGAGGAGAGAGCAGCAGGTGATGGTGACATATGTCGGGGGTGGAACGTGGGGACCCCCCCTCCCTCAGAAGCCACTCACTAGTCAGCCTTCAGCGACCCTTTGCCTTCAGGGTCAAACACCTTGAATGCGTTGAGAATGGTCTCCTCGGGGTCAGCCCCTGCAAGAGAAGGTCGGCTCACCCATCTGTCGGGGCCGCAGCAAGCAGACCCAGGTCCCCCTGAGCCACAGGGGCCAGGGCCAGGGCACTTCCCTCAGGGAGATCTGGGTTTGCAAGAGGGCCTGGGGAGTTGGCTTGCTGTTCTGGAGCACCCACATTGGCAGCTCACAACTTCCTGTGACCCCACCTCTTCTGCCCCTCGTGGGCACTGCGCGCATGTGCTTTGCACGCTCAAACACACATAAATAAGAACAAAATCTCTAGAGAAGGCGGAGGCGACAACAGGAAGTCAAATCCAAGAGAGGCTTCGAGAATAAGACTGAGCATTGTGACTCTTGGACTCTGTGGGCTGCGGGGAGCGCCAAGCAAGCTGGCTTTCTCTCTCTCTCTCTCTGAACCCGCCATGTCCTGATGGGGTAAAGGTAGAGCCAGCCACTCAGGTGCTACCAAAAGTGTCAGTAATTGAAGTGGAGCAGCAGCCCAAGACTGGGTAGAGGACTTGGAACTAGCCCCTTGCTGGAGCGTGCACACACACACACACACACACACACACACACACACACACCCTCTGTGCACACACACACCCTCTGTGCACACACACACATACCCTCTGTGCACGTGCACGCGCGCACACACACACACACACACACACACTCCCCCTCCACACTTGTGCTGGAGCAGCGTCCCCTGCTGGAAACAGCTCCACCAGCTGAACCAGCAGCCCTGTTTTTTATGCTATTTTTATTATTTTTTTTTATGTGTATGAGTCTTTTGCTTGCATGTCTGTCTGTGCACTACATGTGTGTCTGGTGCCCAGAGAGAGCATTGGGTCCCCTGGAACCGGAGTTACACGTGGTTGTGAACCACCATGTGGGAGCTGAGAATTGAACCCGGGTCCTTTGGAAGGGCAGCCGGTGCTCTTAACAACTGAGCCGTCTCTCCAGCCCTTCCACGGCTGGTTTTCAGTGGCTCTTTTCCCACTTGTGAGCTGCCCACCTTTCGCCCATGCTGTCTCTTCTAGAGCTTAATTCATGCCCAGAAGTGAATGCCACACACACACACACACACACACACACACACACACACACACACACAAGCTCACCTTTAAGTTTCTCCCCAAACATCGTGAGGAACACGGTGAAGTTAATTGGACCTGGAGCCTCCTTGATCATTTCATCGATCTCTTCATTTTTCACGTTCACGCGTCCTAGTGGGAGACGACAGGGTTCAGAGCTGGGAGGGGACAGCGGCGGCCCTTGTGACCCGGCTTCCAGGAAGCTGGTCTGGGAACCATCGGGGACAGAGGTGTGTGTGTCTGTGTGTGTGTCTGTGTGTCTGTGTGTGTGTGTGTGTGTGAGAGAGAGAGAGAGACAGAGACAGAGACAGAGAGAGAGGCAGACAGACAGACAGACCTAGGGCAGATGTTCCCAGCAGTGTTCTCTAGCACCTAGCCAGCCTTTGACGTGGAGTGGGATGTCTAAAACAGTGTCCTCAAGGCTGGGGACACGGTTCGGGGGATTAAGTGTTTCCTAGTATGCATGAGGCCCTGGGTCCCACCCCCAGCACCACATAAACCAGGTGTGGTGGCAAATGCCTGTAATCTAAGCACTAGGGAGAACCAGAAGCTCAAGGTCTTCCTGGGCTACAGAGTGAGGTCGAGGCTAGCCTGGGCTACACAAGACCTGAGCTCAATTAAATGAATAAATAATGTCTTCAGGCCCGAAACCTCTAAAATGGGTAAGAAATGCCTGTAAGCTGAGGTGTTCTGCCCCGGCACCCTGTCTTTGTGTAAACTAGTCAAAGCCGTCCCCTCCTGAAGACTACGTTTTTAAAAATAAAAAGCTGGAGCAGCCACAAAGGTGAATTGTGCGGCCCACCACTCCCCGAGCTGTCCTTGGGGGCCTGAGTTCTGAGGGTGAGAGCAGGGGGACCCGGGAGGCAGGCTCACACTGGTGAGCTGTTAAATCAGCCAAAATCCCAAACGGGGTGACCCCAGTAACTTGACAAGCAGACAAGGATTGAGACTCAAGTGCTGACCGGAGCATAGCCTTCTGGGGAATTCTGTTTCCTCCTTTACGCTTTTCTGAGTAGTTTGAATTTTCTGTTCTGAGCCAGGAATGTTTTATAAAATCTCTGTCTCCACCCCCTTGGGCTTGCCCCCCCCCCACCACTCCCACACACACCCTGGATTAAATGGAAAGGAGAAGCATGCAAAGGCCACTGGAGTTACTCCCAAAGGCCGGTGGCAGCTGACAGATGGGCTCTTGGCTTCTTTTGGTGCCTGTACCCCCCACCCCCCACCCCCCACCTTGGCTCGGGAAGGCAACCCCTGTACAGGGTCCGTGCCACATACCTAGGGCAGCAAATGTGTCTCTCAGGTCATTCTTGTCAATAAAGCCATCTCTGTTCTGGTCCATGATTGTGAAGGCCTGTGGAGAAGGGACGGCTCAGCTGAGGGTGGGCGTGGGTGCGGGGGTGGGGGTGGGTGGGGGAGGTGAGGGGGTAGGGGTGGGAGGGTTCTGGGAACTTCAGGGTCCACAGCATAGAGTGGACCGAAGGATTAGAAACAGCCTGAGTTGATTTAACAACAGTCTCCCTGTTAGGCCTCCAGCCTAGAGAGTCAAAGACATGGACCCGGGCGGTGGTCACACACGCCTTTAATCCCAGCACTGGGAGGCAGAGGCAGGAGGGTGTCTGTGAGTTCAAGTCCAGCCTAGTCTACAGAGTGAGTTCCAGGACAGCCAGGGCTACAGAGAGAAACCCTGTCTTGAAACAACACAAACCCTGTCCAGAACATTCTGAGGCAGGAGAGCCCCAGGCACGCCCTAACATCCTTCAAGAGAGGAATGAGCTATTGAGGATCACATAGACGGAATATGGTTTAACCCTGAAAAGGAACAGAGCTTCGATCCATGTCACAGCCAGGATGAGACCCTCAAGGGAGGATTTCACCGAGGAAGCAAGTCCACCAACATGGAGCGTGGGCCACTGGCTGCCGGGGTGCTCCGGGAGGGAACGGACCACAAGGCATCAAGTTTCCTTTTTGGGGGTGACAGGGGTGTCCTGAGGTTTCTCGGTGACCCGCAGGAGGTGATGTTCCTGTCTACTGAGTTATCAGGTACCATCTTAGAACCTGTCTAAAAGTGCTTCTGTGACACACACACACACACACACACACACACACACACCTGCCAACACACACACACCAAGGGCCAGGTGGCAGTGAGGACCACTTGGCACTGCCGGGACACGGCTCTGAGCCTGTCCTTCTTGTCCCTGGCCAGTGGCTTCACTTTACCCCTCTGTTAGGATCAGAGGTGCAGACAGCAAGGCACAGCACCCCACCCCACCCCCCACCCCCCACCCCCACCCCCCGTCGAGGGCAACAGGCGTCACACAGAACCGCACTCAGTTGTCCGAGTTGGCCCTGCCCTGCCCGCTTTGGCGGATGGAAAAGGAAGTTCTCCACGGTTAACACGCAGGGACGAGACACTGATGGACACGGATGGATGGCCATGCTGTCCGGCCCAGCGCAGCAGGATCCCAGGCAGGAGAGAATCGGGAAGGACTGTTCCCCCCCACACCCCCCCCATCTCTCTCCTCCTCTCTGTCACCTCCCCCCCCCCCCCCGCCCCCAAAGCACAGGAGAGACTGAGGATCTTAGGACACAGATGACCGAAGTGTGGGTGGGAATCTGCCCTGAGCAGGGATCGCCAGGGCAGGCCGGGGGATGCCCAGTACCTACTCTGTTCTGTGCCTTTCTGGAAAATTCCCTGCATGTCAGGGAGGGGGTACGTGTCCCTCCCCCCCCTCCCCGATAATCCACAGAAGTTACTAAGACCAAGTCTTTGTCTAGGGGTTCGCATACAGTCTGGATGAGCCTGGGCATGTGGGCTCGCAGGTCGTTTCCCGGGTTCGGTGTCCTTCTATCTGGGGAGGGGGGCCGGCCACACCCACCTCCTTGAACTCCTGGATCTGGGTCTGCTCAAACATGGAGAACACATTGGAGCTTCCGCCCTCTATCTTCTTCTTGGCTTTCTTCGGTGCCTGGGGAGGAGGCACCCATTAGACACCGCTGAGCCCCGGGCCAGGCCCAGTCACCTGGTGAGTGGGTCTCCTTTGCCCGGACAGCAGGAGAGAGAAAATGAACCTCAAAGCATTCGAACATTATCTGACGCTCTCCTCTGGTCCACCAAAGAGACAGGACCTGGAGGCCCAGAGAGGGTAAGTCACTCAGGCCAGGTCACACAGCCACAGAAACTCACACAGTCTGTGCCCCCAGCCACCGGCTGTCTCTGACCAGCGAACAGTTGGGGACCACTTGTTCTGAGAGGCTGACCCCTATCCGAACCTTTTAACATGGGCAAGTTCAAGAGATAGAACCAGAAAACTCTTTTCCTGGCTGCCTGAATGGAAAACAAAAACAAACAAACAAAAAAACCCAAAACCAAACCAAACCCCAAAACTCCCTCTCTTGTATTCGATTTCTGCAAGTCCCCCGGGTAGCTGTTCTTTGTGGCTCCTTGGGGACACTGAGTGGAGTCCCCATGCATGGCTGGTGCAAGGTGCTCGTCCATCCAGGGTTGGGGGTCTTGTGAGAGCCTCCTTCCCGTTCCAATGGAGTCCTTGGCTGGGGGGGGGGGGCGCTGCCTCTTGGCTGCTCACCCTGCATCTTCCCTCAAGGGTCCACTGGCCACTCACCATGGTGTCTGGAGCTGGCTGCTGCCTCTGGAGAATTCGTGGAGCCTCCTGGCCCGCCTCTGCTGTGGAACAATAAATACCTCTTCCCCGGGGTTAAAAATAACCCCATGACCACTTTTGGCAGTTGTAGGTGAGGCAGAGGCCACCTAAGCCCCCCCACCCCATGCCGTTCTTCTGAAGTAAGAGCCGGCCGGCCGCGCCACCGCCTGGGTTGACACGTGAGACCCGAAAATGCCCTCAAGGTTAAAGAGACAGAGGCTGGGGCCTGGCCTGGGAGTGATGCTCTGCGCTCTCCCACACGCCTGTCATTGTCTAACGGGAAAAGGAACCCAGGAGGAGGCAGAGGAGAAGGAGAAGGAACCCAGGACTCGGAGGAGGAGGAAGAGGCGGAGGAGGAGGAAGAGGAGGAGGAGGAGGAGGCGGAGGAGGAGGAGGAAGAGGGGAGGAGGAGGAGGAGGAGGAGGAGGAGGAGGAGGAGGAGGGACCATTCAGCCCTGTATCCAGGCTCCCTGGTACCTCAAGGCCTTTGCACCTGTGCATCTTCAGCAGCCTCTTGTGCACCCCGTCCTTGCTCAAACGTCCCCCACCCTCGTCCTCTGCCTCCCTTCTCTGCTTTGGGGTCCCCCCCACCCCGACCCGCAGTGTTCCCTCTTCTGAGCAGGCGGTGTGATGGACAGCCAGCTCCCGAGGGTGGGGTCTTCTCGCTCGCCTCTCTTGGTCCCATGACTTTGGCCCAAAAGCTTCTTGGCGGCGGGCACTTGTTGACCGACTGAGGAAATGGCAAACTACCACACATTCAAGTCTCCAGCCACCCCACGGGAGCGAGGTCACCTTAGCCACTGGGTGTCCACCTCAGAGATATGGGGGGAAAAAAATGAGCTCAGAGATGCAGGCCCGCTGCTGGGGACAGTGGTGGAGTGGCCTCTGTCCCCCAAGTGCTGGGAGGACCAGAGTGTGTCCTTTTCTTTTTGAGACCTGGTCTCAGGTAGCCCAGGCTGGCCTTGAACTTGGTACATAGCCGAGGTTAGCCTTGAACTCAAAGAATACAAAAAGGAAATCCAGGGTCTTTTCTTTCATTTCTTGCACTCAGGCTGGCCTTGAACTCACTACGTAGCCGAGGCTAACTTTGGAATCCTGATCCTTCCGCCTCCTACTCTTGAGTGCTGGGATGACAAGGATGAGACCGGGCAGCCCAGCCTTCGGGAAGTGACCATCAGTCATTTCCTTCCGGGGCCCAGATGGTCTCTCTCTGTGGGGCACCAGCATGTGGCCACATGCTGCTATTAGAAAGAAGGGGAGCACTGGAGAGATGGCTCAGCAGTTAAGTGCACTGGCTGCTCTTCCAGAGGACCTGGGTTCGATTCCAGCACCTACATGGAAGCTCATATGTGTCTGTAACTTCAGTTCCAGGGGATCTGACTCCCTCACACAGACACAGACACAGACACACACACACACACTAAATAAATAAATAGACAAATAAATAAATAAATAAAAATAAAAGAAAGGGGAAAGGAAGTGACATATACCTGTTACCCAGCACCCAGGACACTGAGGCAGGAGGATCAGGAGTTCATGGTCATCCTTGGCTATATAGTGAGTTCAAGTTCAAGGCCAGCCTGAGCTACATGACTGTCAACAAAACAAAACACAACCAATTGAACAAAACCCCATCCCCTGGCTTCTGGAGACTGTGTTGAGGCACAGGGGACTGGCCAGGAGCCGTGGTGGCTGAGAAAGGAGTTTAATTCACAATGTTGTATGAGGGTGGAGGTTGAGGTCAGGCGTGACCCTGAGCCCTGGGCCCGCAGAGGTGACCTGTCCCCGTGGGCCACGTTTCCATTGAGTTGTCTGAGGAGCTGGTTTATGTTCCTGTGTGGGAAACATTCTGGTGTTCTGGTGAAAGACCCCTGGCCTGAGGGCCTCAGAACCGGAGCCTCCACGGCCCTCCACGGCCCTCCACGGCCCTCCACGGCCCTCCACAGCCCACCACGGCCTCTGCGGGCGCCTGTTCCTTCTGTTAAACATGGACGTGCTAACTAACTGCCCCTTGGGCTGTTGAACTCAGTGAAGGAGACCAGAGGATTCTGGGATCATGGTAGCTCAGCTAGGACACAGAGCCACATGGAGATATAAGGTTTCTGAACTCCCCAGTCAGAGGCCGGGTCCTTGAGGGAGGATGCTGGGGAGACCCCGGGGTGGGTCCATGCAGGGGACTCAGCTTCCTCCTCACAGTTCATGGCGGAGACGCACAGGGGCTGTCCCTAGGCTCTTAGGTGACACCCACCCTGTGGCCCCACATTCTTGCTTGCTTGTGAGATTTCTGCAGCCTAGAAGTTTCTGAGACCCGCTGAGCACAGGAATCAGGAGCCAGAAACTCCAGAACAACCGAGCACAAAGCGAGGGTATCAACTTCCCGCCGCCGTGACAAAAATACAGCGGTAAACCCGGTGGTCGGGAGCAGCCAAGCTCGCTACCTGGCAGGGTTGGCGCTCGGAAATAGAAATCGGACAGAGGGCTGCGTCCCGCTGTGGATGTGAGGACAGTCTCTTCCTCACCCCTCCCCGCTCCCCGGCAGCTGCCAGCATTCCTGGGCTCACACCCCCGTCAGCGCAGCCTCTGATTTTTCTGGCTGTTCAGTGTCCCTCACAGGGAGTCACAGCAATAAAGCTTAAATTTGAAGCTGGGTGATGGTGGCACACACCTTTAATCCCAGCACTCAGGAGGCAGAGCCAGGCGGGTCTCTGTGAGTTCGAGGCCAGCCTGGACTACAGAGTGAGTTCCAGGACAGGCACCAAAACTACAGAGAAACCCTGTCTCCAAAAAACCACCACCATCACCAACAAAAAAGCTTAAATTCGTGAAAACATATACACCAAATAACAAAAGGGAAATACTTCCTGACCCCCAAAAGAAACAAAGGCCAATTCTATTGAATAGTGTGCATATACATATATTTCTCCATGCAGGAGCTGGGGAGATGGCTCAGTATGAGGTCCTGAATTCTACCCCAGAAACCCACATAAAGACTGGGCAGGGGCAGTGTGGGCCTGAGAGCCCATCTCAGGGGAGATGGACAGAAGGAATTCTCTGCTTGCTGGCCAGCAAGTGCAGCCTAAAAACAGTGAGTCCCAGGCCTCAGTGAGAGATCCTGCCTCAAAAAATAAGATACATGCCCTCTGAGAAATGCCCCCCAAGGTTGACCTCCTGCTTCTTACAGGCACCTAGGTGTACATGACAGGTACCTGAACTTACTTGAGTGTGAGCACACACATGTACACATTGTACACATGCTCACACATGCCATAGACACACAGACATACAATCCCAGACACAGACACACAGACACACAGACACACAGACACACACACACACACACACACACACACACACACACACACACACACACAGAGATAATTACCCACTGACGATTTTAAGAGATGAGAAGAACAGAAAATGTAAATCATATTTATAAACACAAATATGGTTTTACCCCCATTCTGAGGACTTTAAGCATTTATCGGAGCCCTACTGTGTGCAGGATCCGGGGTACACCAGGAGTCAGGGGATGCTGGGGTTTAAATGTCTCGCTGAAGTTCCCGGGTTGGGAATTTTTTTTTTTTTGGTTTTTCGAGACAGGGTTTCTCTGTGTAGCTTTGCGCCTTTTCCTGGAACTCACTTGGTAGCCCAGGCTGGCCTCGAACTCACAGAGATCCGCCTGGCTCTGCCTCCCGAGTGCTGGGATTAAAGGCGTGCGCCACCGCCGCCCGGCCCGGGTTGGGAATTTAATCCCCAAATCCACATTTGGTAGCGCTAGGAGGTGGGGGTCTGTGAGAGGTGACCTAGGTCAGAGGAGGTCATGAGGATGGGGCCCCTGACATGGGATTAGTGACTTAGTAAAAAGAGACCCCGTGAAGTGACTCAGACTGCTGGGCTTCTAGGGAGGTGGAGACAGAGGACTTGGGCCCACAGACCAAAGCATTTGTGACTCAGCATTTGTCACCTGCTAGACGGGAGTCGGGGGGAATATTCACCTTTGATTCTTCTTGCTTGGGCATGGGGCCGCTGTGTGACGTCAGGTAGGGTTTTTTTTTTTTTTGACCTCTCTGAGCCTCAGTGTGCTCATCTGTAGAGTGGGCACGATAATGGTGTTACCCTCTTGGGGTTGTCACAAGCACAAAGTCAGATTATTTTGTGGGTGTGATTATTTTGTGGGTGTTGACCTGGGGACTCCTGTTGGGGTGAAGAGCCTGCTAACTTTCTCCCCAGAACTAGGGATTGGTCTGATGGCGGAGGCGGTGGCGGGGGGGGGGGGGGGGCGGGGGCACGAGGGGCAAGCTTGGAAGTGGAGGGCCCTTTTTGCAGAGGTTGTGGGTGCCATGGAGACCCACGGTCAAGGCCGGTATCTGAACCTGGACCGGATAGCTCCACCTGGGCTCACAGTGCTTTTGAAGACAGCCATGCAAAGAGGGCACACGTTCTATTGGCCTCAGGCCCTGGATGGAGCTCACCACAGCTGGGGGCCTGTTAAAGTCACAGTTTCCTTTCTGAACTTAGGAGTGAGCGAGCCCTGGGGTGGGAGATGTCTGAAGCCGGGATGTCAGGGTAGGAACAGTAAGAGAAGATGGGGGCTGGAGGTTCTCCTAGCTTTGGCAAAAAACAAACAAACAAAAAAAAGGGGGCTGGAGAGAGGGCTTGGATGTTAATTAGGACTCACTGCTCTTCCAGAAGAACTGAGTTTGAGTCCCAGCACCCAAGTAAGGAGGCTCAAAACTGCCTGTAACTGTAGCTCTAGGGATGTGTCACCCTCTTCTGGACTCCCAGAGCAATGCACTCTCATGGGCATATCCACACACAGACACACAGACACGCATACATATAATTAAAAAGACTAAAATACATTTAAAAAGAGAAAACGGCCGGGCAGTGGTGGCACATGCCTTTAATCCCAGCACTCAGGAGGCAGAGCCAGGCAGATCTCTGTGAGTTCCAGGCCAGCCTGGTCTACAGAGCAAGATCTAGGACAGACACCAAAACTACACAGAGAAACCCTGTCTCATAAAAACAAATAAAATAAATAAAAAGAAATAAAAAGAGAAAAAAAAGGCTGAAACAAGATTCCTGTCAAAGTAGAATATGGGATAAATTGTGAGCATTTTGGAGGCTTGGGGGTGCAGAAGTGTTTTATGCCTTCTATTCATCTGTTTGAGACAGGTTCTCACTATGTAGTCCAGGCTGGCCTTGAACTTGTGATCCTCCTGGCTCAGCCTCCTGAGTGTTGGGATCACAGGCCTGGACCACCATGCCCAGCTGGGGGAAGATTTGAACTCATCTTCTCTGCAGGCGACTTCCCTATGCCGGCTGCCAAAATGGAGTCTGAGCTGTGTTCGCCGGCTGTCAGGAGCCAGGCCCCTGGTCCCTTGCCGACATGGCTGGTTTTGAAACATCTCAGTAGAGCCCATGAGCCTAGAGTGAGCATCAGGGGAGTGAGGGCTGGTCTATCCAGCTAAAAGGCAGGCGAGAGGAGGCACCTACAATGACTCGCTGGTCTCTTCTGGAAGTGACCTCACCATGGCCAACCTGCCTTGAGTGCTGGGCCCTTTAAGGAGGGTGATGGAGCCGGGTGGTGGTGGCGGCGGCGGCGGCGGCGGCGGTGGCGGCGGCGGCGGCGGCGGCGGCGGCGGCGGCGGCGCACGCCTTTAATCCCATCACTCGGGAGGCAGAGCCAGGCGGATCTCTGTGAGTTCGAGGCCAGCCTGGTCTACAGAGCGAGTTCCAGGACAGGCACCAAAACTACACAGAGAAACCCTGTCTGGAAAAAAAAAAAAAAGAGGGTGATGGAGTCCGAGCTTTGTAGAAGGATGGCCCTGCCAGCCTAGAGCTGTGGCTGATGGCTGCTGTCACCAAGGATAGCTTATCTCCTCCTGTCAAGACTCTGAAGGTGTTGGTGACAGTTACCCCTGGGGAAGGAGCCATTCCAACTTGCGGGGGAGGGGGTGGGGGGGAATAAAGGGAGGTAGATTAGCCCCCCCACACACACTGGGGGCCACTGGGCACTGAGTGATGCTCTGCCAGGCCCCCCCTGGCTCTGTATTTCAGTTTCCCCCTAGCAGGTGGGCACACAGCACTGCCTTCAACATTCTAGAACGCTCCTGGGCACAGCCGCGTTCAGCCAAGTCGGCTCACGCACGACCGCAGTATGAAGTCCTTCTTGTGCCTCTCTGACCCCCAACTCTTTTTTTTTTTTTTTTTTCATTTCTAACTCTCCCACTCCCTGGATTCCCAGACCCAAAGCCCTGCCCCGGCCCCACCGCCGCCATCTTGATCCAGCCCTTGACAAAAGGTTTGTCTAGTCTGCCCCTATGATGCCTTGGAAACACAGTGCCCTCTAATCCTGCCCTAGATCTTACCCATGGGTGTGGCTCCCAATTACTGCGGGGTCTCCCCTCCCTCACCACCCTACCCCCCACACACTTCACACACTCTTCCGATTCTTTCCTCTATGTCCCACCCTGATGGCCCCTCTGGACGCCTCGCCTCTCCTTGCCTGACAGTTAAAATTGCTTAGCGGTTGACTTTGACCTCCTAGAGAGCTACAGTCATTGGATGCTGGGGTTCCAGATCAGCTTTCTGTGGGGGGTAGGGGTGGGGGGACCTTGGACAGATGACTTCACCAGACCCAAACCTTGGCATCCTCGCCCTATGATCAAGCAGGTAGCGCTCGTCCTAGAACATGGTTGTCGTTAAACGGTGGCGGGCCGGAGCTAACAGGTACTTACTCTGTGCTGTGGCTGCAGGTGACCTGTGCAGATCCAGCCGTGGGAGGACGGACGGACGGACAGACAGACAGAGACACACACACACGTACAGCGGCGGTGAGGATAGAGAGAAATTGAGATTATTCTCTTCTGTCTTCCTGGCTCCACTTCCCACACCAGGCCGCAGACACTTCACCCTTGAAGACGGATGCTCCGGGCCGGCTGAGTTCAAACGGACGTGCCCTAGGCCCTAGAAGAGACGGTATGGCTTGTGCTGGGTCCTCAGGACAGGACAAGGGCTTCACGCTGTGGCATCCCCAGCCTCTGGACGGTGGTGACCTTCCTGCACTGAGGTCCCAGTGACCACAAGCGCTTGTCACCAGCTTGCCCACCTCTCCCAGACTCCTCCCTGTCTACTTCACCCCAAACCACACCCTAAGGCAGGTGTTCATATCGGGTCCATTTTCCAGATGAATAAAACTGAGGGTCCGAGAGGTTCCTTTCTGTCGGCCTCATAGCCAGAGCAGAGCTCTGCCTTGGGCAACACTGGATTTGGCCCGGGGTTGCTGAGGTTTCAATCTGTGCACTTCCCTGTGGCCTGGGATCCAGCTGTCCCCACTGTCCCCCCACTCTGGAGGCGAGGTCCCACTGGGAGCCAGACACTGTTGGTGGCCTTTTCTCCCATCCTGTCTTCAGCCTGGGCTGACCGGCTGGAGAGGAATGAAATCTCAGGAGGTCCTCTTTTCACAGTGCCCTTCAGATCTCCTCGGGCGGCTGTCCCGGCGTGCCTGGCATTCCAGGGCATTGTCCTCCGGGTGAGACCCAGATGCCAGCGACAGCTGTGGCCTGACCTGCCTACAGCCCCTTCACTGAGGAACTTGGAACCACGACAGAACGGCGGGTTTCCGAGGCCTCTGATCTATATAAAGGCCGTGCTCTGCTCCTCAGTCATGCGGCCTGAGGTCATGGGGTGAAGGGCCTTTCAACAGGTCTCCAGCCAACCCTCTGTGGGCCTTTGAGCCCGGGGAACGCGGGCTGGTGGCCTCAGCTCTGTGGTCACGCGGGGACAGTGCTTCCTGGCTCTGGTGGGACGAGGAACCACTTTTGTGGTCCCCACTAACTGCTTCCAGGAGCAGTTTCCCTTTGCCACATGGCTGCGACCAAAATGTCCCCAGATGCTGCCAACCATCCCCAGAGAGAGAGAGGATTGAGTGACTGGGATGGTGGCAAGCATGAGGAGGTCTCTTGAGGGGGCACAGTCACCCTTCCTCTGTCCCCTGGATGACACACAGGTATTATCTGCCATCCTCTATAGTAAGAACCAGTCAAGGGACCTCGGCGACAGTCATCACTCCTGTACGGCTGCTCTCTTGGGACCCAGAACAATGCTGGCTACATTCCATTTTGTCCCGGCTGATCATATGACAAATGCCCAACTCTCTTGTCGATGGCAGTCCTCTGGAGTCACCCTGTTTGGAAGGGGGACCAGACATACCTCCGGCAACCAGCACCCAGTCAGAGTTCCGTGAGTGTTTGCTGAGTGACTGAATGATGGTCTTTGGTAATGTTATCTCTTTCTCTAGTTTTCCAGGACTATAGAGTAAGGAACCATCCGTCATTCAGGTTCTTGCTCCCCGGCACATGGTGGTCATCAAGACTGGTCCCATAGAACTGAGTTTTCTCAATGGAGCAAAAGGACAACCAAAGCTATTTTGCCTCCCAGGGGAAAAGTGGATAGAAATAGCTGACTTGTGAGGGACAGAAGACAGAGGACTGAAGAGGTAACTCCTGCACTAAGGTTTCTTGGTCCTATGCTATAGACTATTATTTTAAGGTGTGTTACATTTGTTTACGCTGTGGAACATTTGTTTAATGATGCAAAGATGTGTTGCGTTCTTTTATGTTGCATTTGTTTAACTCTGTGAAGCTGTGTTGCTTTGCCTGTCTAAAACACCTGATTGGTCTAGTAAAGAGCTGAATGGCCAATAGCGAGGCAGAAGAAAGGGTAGGTGTGGCTGGCAGGCAGAGAGAATAAATAGAAGGAGAAATCTGGGAGAAAAGGAAGAAAGAGCAAGAGAGCAAGGAGAGGAGGATGCCACGGGCCAGCCACGGAGTAAGAGTGAAAGAAAGATTTACAGGACTAAGAAAAGGAAAAAAACCCAGAGGCAAAGGGTAGATGGGATGATTTAAGAAAAGCTGGCAAGAAACAAGCCAAGCTAAGGCTAGACATTGATAATTAAGAATAAGCCTCTGTGAGTGATTTATTTGGGAGCTGGGTGGTGGCCTCCCCAAAAAAGTAAAAACAACCAACATTTTGGTGTTCCAGTGTGGGGCTAGAGTAAAGAAAATCCAACAACAGTCCTAGCCAGGCTCAAGGGTTCTCCACAGAGGGCAAAAGAAGACAGAAGAAAGGAGACGGTTGGGGTTTCAGGAAGGAAGGTATGTAGCCAGGCTGGCCTTGGGGTGGCTCAGGGGTTTCTGAAGGGACCTGGTCCCAAGGCAGGCCACCATGCCCTGAATGTCCCTAGAGTGAGCCACGGAGTGTTTAGACACAGGGAAAAAGCCAGCTGCTTCTGGTCCTGAACAGGGGCCCAGAATCACGCATTTTTACAGGCCCATCTGCTTCTTGTCAAGGGCTTTCTTTTCAGGGGGCATGTTCAAGATGCGTCCATCGATCTGGGGAGATGGCTCAACCAGGAAAAATGCTCAGCATACCATCATGAGGTTCTGAGTTCAATCCCTGCAACCCACAGAAAAAGCCAGGCATGGTGGTGTGCAAGCACCAGCATTCCATTCCTAGGGGGTGGAGACAGGAGGAGGTCTGAGACTTGCCTAGCCGAACTGGTGAGCCCTAGGTCCCAGGGAGAGATCCTGTCTCAAAACACAAGGGAGACTGTCGAGATGGCTCAGCAGATGAAGGGGCTTGTGGCCCAGCCTGACAATCTGAGTTCAGTCCTGGAACCTGATTGGTGACCACGGTGGAAGGATGAACAGATTCCCACAAGCTGTCCTCTGACTTCTGTATGAGTGTGAACACACGCACGCACACACGCACGCACGCACGCACGCACGCACATGCTTATAGTCGGACTTTCTTTGGACTGCCAGCTCCCAAATAATGACATGGAGACTTCTTACTAATTATGAAGCCTTGGCCTTAGCTTACACTTGTTCCCAACTAGCTCCTAAAACTTAAATTAACCCATTTATATTAATCTGCATTCTGCCACATGGCTCGTTACCTCTCTTCAATTCCCTATGTCTGACTTTCTCCACCTCTTTCTGGTGAATCCCCTGCCTCTCAGATTCTTCCCAGAGTTCCCCTCTCCCTCCCGGAAGTCCCGCCTATCCTCTCCTGCCATTCATCCCTTTATTGAACCAATCAGAAGGTGCCTTAGGCGGGTGAGTTAAAACTGAGACAACTTTGCACACTGTGATTAAATATGTTGAATCACATGCTCACAAATAAATAAAATGTAAAAATTAATTAAACCAAAACCCAAAGGAAAACAATGTGGGAGGGGTGGATCTGAGTAGGCAATGGGTAGTGTTTGCTTGACCCTCCATGTACAAGGTGGTATTTTATTTTATTTGCTTATTTCTTTTCAAGATAGGGTTTCTCTGTGTAGCTCTGGTTGTCCTGAAACTCACATTGCAACCCTGGCCTGCTTCAAACTCAAAGAAATCCTGCCTCTGCCTCCTGGGTGCTGGGATTAAAGGCGTGCACCACCACTACCTAGCTCAGATAGTCTTTTCTCTTTCTCTCTTTCTTTCTTTCTCTCTTTCTCTCTTTCTCTCTCTCTCTCTCTTTCTCTCTCTCTCTCTCTCTCTCTCTCTCTCTCTTTCTTTCTTTCTTTCTTTCTTTCTTTCTTTCTTCCTTCCTTCCTTCCTTCCTTCCTTCCTTTCTTTCTTTCTTTCTTTTTTTTTGGTTTTTCGAGACAGGGTTTCTCTGTGTAGCTTTGCGCCTTTCCTGGGTCTTTCTCTGTAGACCAGGCTGGCCTTGAACTCACAGAGATCTGCCTGCCTCTGCCTCCCGAGTGCTGGGATTAAAGGCATGCGCCACCACTGCCCACCCCAAATAGTGTTTTCTTGACTCGTATCAAAGGTGGTATTTTAGCAAAGCCTGTTAAGTTCTTGTTATAACCGGGGGACCAGGAGACGGCAGCGCCAGAATTCAAACCCAGAACTCTATGCTGGATTGGTTCCCATAGAACAAACAGCTGCTAAAATAGACAAATAACTCCTCTCTGGGGAAGGTCTTTGCCATGAAGGGTCTATGCTATGACTGAAATGCTAGAAGCTTCCAGTCTTTCCTGGATCTCGCTCTGTAGACCAGGCTGGCCTCGAACTCAGTGAGTCCTTGTAGTCGTGCTCTGGCGGCCGGGATCAACCGCCATCCTTGAAAAGTCACAGCTGCCACAGGCAAGGAGAAAAATCGCCAAGAGGTCAAAGATCAAGTCCTCTGTGAAAGTGTGAGACTACAATCACCTCACGCCCACCGGGTGCTCTGTGGACATCCCCTTGGACAAAACTGTTGTCAACAAGGATGGCTTTAGAGACCCAGCTCTGAGACACAAGGCCAGGCAGGAGGCCACGGTCAAGTTTGGGGCGCTATATGAGACAGGCCAGAGCAAGAGGTTCTTCTAGAAGCTTCGGTTTTAGGAATATTTTTGTATCCATCATTAGAGAAAAATAAATGTAGTAAAAAAAAAAACAAAAACAAAAAAACACCTGGGCTTGAAATTCTGATTTTGGGGGGAGGTTTGGATGTAGTAGACTTGTATGAAGGGTAATCCTGGTTGTCAACTTGATACGTGGGAAGAGGCGCTCTCAGGAGAAGAACTGCCCACGTTGGATTGAATTGTGGGCACATCTGTGAGGTATTTTCTTGATTGCTGATTGATGGGGAGAGGGACCCACTGTGGGTAGTGCCACTCCAGAACAGGTGGTCCTGGGTTATATAAGAAAGCTGTAGAGCGCCTGCCTAGCAAGCGCAAGGCCCTGGGTTTGATCCTCAGCTTGAAAAAAAAAAAAAAAAAAAAAAAGCTGCCTGAGCATGCCCTTGAGAGCAAGTCAATGCGCAGCTTCCTGCCGGGCTTGGCTTCCAGAGAGGACGGACTGTAACCCGTAAGGCACAATACGTCCTTTTCTCCCCTCGTTACCTTTTGGTCACGGTGTTTATCACAGCAACAGACAGCAAGCCTGTTGCTGGAACAACATGCTTAAATATAAAGCTTGAAAGATCTATGGGAAACCGGAGAATTTCCAGAAAGATCCCTGGGGAGCTGGACTTGAATGCCAGCTGATGTTTCTCAAGGCAAGATCTACCTCCTTGAAAGGCACATCTGCCCCAACCCAGGTACTGCAGATTGCGGGCTCTGCCTCCTCCAATCCAGGAAAGGCTCCCTGTCCTGGCCATGTTGAGAGGCAGTTCCGCAGCCGGCCAGCAGGGGGAGGCACTGCACTGCTCTGCACTGCTGGGGGCCTGGTAGAGGGAGGAATGTCCATTGTTGTCGGGTCTGTCCCCACAGCCTGGGATGGGAGAATGGATCTGAGTCTCCACAAGGAAAATCATCTACTGTTGATGCATCCATCCATCCACCCATCCATCCATCTATCAATCCATCCATCTACCCACCCACCCACCCATCCACCCACCCTCCCATCCATCATCCATCCACCCATCCACCCATCCACCCTGCCATCCATCATCCATCCATCCATCCGCCCTCCCATCTACCCACCTACCCATCCATCCATCCATCCATCCATCCATCCTCCCATCCATCCATCCATCCATCCATCCATCCTCCCATCCATCCACCCACCCATCCACCCATCCATCCATCCATCCATCCATCCATCCATCCTCCCATCCATCCACCCACCCATCCATCCACCCATCCATCCATCCATCCACCCTCCCATCTACCCATCCACCCATCCATCCATCCATCCATCCACCCACCCATCCATCCATCCATCCATCCATCCATCCATCCATCCATCCTCTCCTTTCTCCTCTCCTTCTTTTCTTGGTTTACACAAACGAGAGACAATCTTTCTTCCTTTTTACAGAACTGAGTTTGCCACCCTGTGTAACCACGTTTTTCTCTAACCATTTCTTCCCCGTAACCTGAGAAGACAGTCGCTCCACGTCAATCAATGCTGAGCTGTCCTTTCCTGGGGGTCTGGAGGACCCCCTCCGTGGCTGTCACGCAGCTCAGGTGTTAGGGAGTGTCCTACATCCCAGCAACATGGGGACTTCTTATGCGCTGTCTGTTGCGTCCTTGTGTTTAGGGTCCCGGGAATGGAAGCCAGGGCTTTGCAGATGCTACAGACCCTCTTACTATTTCCTGGGATGTCAATGTTGGCAAGGAGCGCTGCTCACTATCAAAGCTGAGAGGCCTGGTGTCACTACAGTAAGCCTTTGGGGCTTCAGGGAACCTGCAGGACATGGTTTCTTTTCTTTTCTTTTCTTTTTTCTTTTTTTCTTTTTTTTTTTTTTTTTTTTGAGAGAGGGATTTTATTATGTATACAGTGTTCTGCCTGCATGTACACCTGCAGGCCAGAAGAGGGCGCCAGATCTCATTACAGGTGGTTGTGAGCCACTGTATGGTTACTGGGAATTGAACTCAGGACCTCTGGAAGAGCAGCCAGTGATCTTAACCATTGAGCCGTCTCTCCAACCTGTTTTCAATTTTTTAAAAAGATTATTTATGTGCTTTATGTATGTGGGTGTTTTGTCTGTATATACATTTGCACACCAGAAGAGGGAATCAGACTGCAGTTATAGACGGTTGTGAGCCTCCATGTGGGTGCTGGGAATTGAACTCAGGTTCTCTGGAAGAGCAGTCAGTCATTCCTCTCACCCCCTTGTTCATTTTTTTTTTTTTTTTGAGATAATGACCTCCCTGTGTTGCCCAGGCTGGCCTTGAACTCACAGCCCTTCTACCTCAGCCCCCTCGAATGTTGGGCTCACACATCCTTGGTACTGAGTCTCTTGTTCTCAGAGTGGCCCCTTGGAGTCTGTGGGGCTAGCCTGGGGGGCGATTTTAATTTTCTTCTTTCTATTTAACTTTTTTCCTACACTGGGCACTCATAGCTTTTGTTGTTGTTTTGTTTGTTTCTTTTTTGTTTTTCGAGACAGGGTTTCTCTGTGTAGTTTTGGCTGTCCTGGATCTCGCTCTGTAGACCAGGCTGGCCTCCAACTCACAGAGATCCGCCTGGCTCTGCCTCCCGAGTGCTGGGATTCAAGGCGTGCGCCACCACCGCCCGTCCATAGCTTTCTGTATTAATCTTTTTCAAAGAGATAATATGAGCTTGTTATAAACACCCAGCACACATGGATCAATTAAAAATTGTATTTCAAAAAACAAACGATGAGACGTAGGTGAAGTAAACAACAAGAGCCCTGCTCACCAGAGTTGCCCTGTGCTGACAGCTTAGGATGGCCGGTCCCAGTCCAGCCCAGCGCCGGCCACGATTGCCATGTGAGAGGCTCCCAGATGTCCCTCAGTCAAGGGGAAGACTGTCAGAACCCTGAGGACATAACCTGCCATGGTAGCACACTGTAACCCCAGCTCTCAGGAGGCTGAGGCAGGAGGATGGTCTTGAGTCAGAGAGTTAGTTTGGGCTATAGAGCCAGAACAGTTAAGGTCACGGTCGGCAGACCATGGAGGGGTCATTTAAATGGTGTTTTCGTGTGTGACAATAGATCTTCCAGATTGTTCTCTCTGGGGCCACTAGGGCAGCCCTTCTCCTGGTCTCCAGTACGTAGATGCCGTGTGAGTTACCGATCCGATCCCCTGCGGCTGGACAGGGGATCGTCCAGCTCGTACAAACAAAGATGTTTGGAATATCCCCAGGCTGTAGCCGGGGTCTGCAAGTGTAGGAAGGCTTCCACAGGCCTGCTTACCATTCCCTGTGAGTACAGTGGGGACAGGAAGGAGGGACGAAGGGAAGAAACTAAGAGGAGCCATGTGGGAGAGACGGACAGACAGAATTCAGACACGGCTGGGCTTGAGCCCTCCGTGGGGCTGGTGGTGCAGACAGTTCTGTTCCCAGGACCCACTGCACAAAAATGCAAAAGAAGTCGGGTGGTGGTGGTGGTGGCTGCAGCAGTGGCGGCACACGCCTTTAATCCCAGCACTTGGGAGGCAGAGGCAGGCGGATCTCTGTGAGTTCCAGGCCAGCCTGGTCTACAGGGTGAGTTCCAGGACAGGCTCCAAAGCTACGCAGAGAAACCCTGTCTCAAAAAAAAAAAAAAGAAAAAAAATGAAAAAGAGGTAACAACCGAACAGATAGATTGCTGCTTGGTTTTAGCACTGCTGAGCTGACAGCATGTGCCTGGGGTGACCACAGTCCTTAAACAGACAAGAGGCGCCGCCACAGACATGAGCCACATGCCTTGAATCAGGCTGGTCATTTATGGTAAGATAGTTCCTTTTTAGTGAGTTTTGAGGGTTTTTAAAACCAACTTGCACCAGGATTCTTTTTCTCTCTTTCTCTCTTTCAGGGTTTCTCCGTGTAGTTTTTGTGCCTGTCCTGAATCTCTGTAGACCAGGCTGGCTTCGAACTCACAGAGATTCGCCTGGCTCTGCCTCCTGAGTGCTGGGATTAAAGGTGAGCGCCACCACCACCCGGCTAGGATTCCTTTTCTTTTACAAGTTGGGATTCCGTGTGCTCTGCCACAAATCTTTCCCACGCTTGAGCTGTGAAGATCATTTCCTGGGTTGCTTCTGAGATGTTGTGTTGTTTCTGGTTTTGCCTTTGTCTATCATCCATTTCAAGGCAATTTTGTAGGAGGAGCCGAGTGTGAGTGAACAAATCTTATTTCCCGTATTTACTTTTTACATAGGGCAGCCCAATGCTTTGAGCACGGTGCATTGAAGGCAACTTTTTCTCTACCAAATTGAAAACCAGTTGCCTATAGGTGAGGAGGTCCTCAGTGTCCTGGGTGCCTCTTCTCCTACCCAGGCCACACAGCTTTACAGTGAGCCTTGAATCAGGTGATAGGGGCTGGAGCGACGGCTGGGCAGTTAAAAACACTTGCAATTCCTAACCCCACATGGAGGCTCACCACTGTCCATCACTCCAGACCCAGGGGATCGGATACCCTCTTCTGACTGGCTTCGGTAGCAGTCACCCATGTAGACAAAACACTCATACGTAAAATAAAATTAAAAAAGAAATCAGGCAATAAAATGACATGTCTTCTCACTTGGGAATTTTAATTTATCGTCTAGAGAGGCCGAGGGAAAGGAACAATTTTGTTTTCAAGCCTAACAGGTCTTCGGCCCATGGAGCTGGACCAACACGGGGCGCCACGGGCTGCTGGTCTCGGACTGGACCAGCAGGGGGCGCTGCAGGCTGCAGGCGGCTCTCAGGAAGCCCGAGGGACTCCCCGGCGTTGCTAGTCAGCGTTTCCCCACAAGGTGGCGGTGTCACACAGCCCGCTGCTCACCAGGAGCCATCCTGGAAGCCACGCTCTGCCCTGCTCTGTCCTCTCATCCGTCCCGGGCAGCCCTAAGCCCAGGGACCGAGACATGGATGTCGCCTCTGTACGGGGAGCACGGCGGAGTTCTGAAGACCACCGCAGGAACCCTCCTGTCCCGCGATTTTACTGAATGCATGTCCTCGTGTTTTTTGGTCTTTCCAGAAGTTTCTCCGGGGGTTTTAGGTAACAGAACTGGGGATACAGGGAGGGTGGCTCACCCAGGCTGGTGAGAGCTGGTTATGAAATGCCAGGGGTGCGGGGTCTGCAAGCTGGCTGCTAAGGAAGCGTCTTAGTTAATTGTTCTATTGCGGTGAACAGACACCGATGGCCAAGGCAAAATGAATGAGTATTGAGTGGAGGGCTCCCTTGCGGTTTCAGAGGGTGAACCCATGGCGGGGGTGGGGCGGGGGTCGGGGGGCATGGTGGTTGGCAGGCAGGCACAGAACTAGAGCGGTAGCTGAGAGCTCATATCAGATCTGCAAGTTACAGGTGGGGAGAGAGACAGACAGACAGACAGACAGACTGGGCCTGGTAGTTTCTTAAGTCCACCCTACCTGACATTTTTCTATCTAGATTCTGAGACAAGTGCTGGGTCCAAGGGAGGCCCCCTGAAGGGTGGGAAAGAGGTTTTCGTGGATTTTTTTTTTTTTTAAGGACAGTTTTTTTTTTTATGCAGCCCAGGATAGCCAGGAAACTCACTATGTAACCTCGGTTGGCCTGGAACTCACGGCGGCCCTCCTGCCTCAACCTCCCGAGTGCCGTGAGGACAGGTGTTACTGCACCACCACCCCCGATTTAGGAAAGGGGTTATGATGAACATGAACACTTAGGAAAACAACCCAGAGTCCCAGCCCACAGGGCCAGGTGTCCTGGTCCCAAGCTCGGGCCACCATCACCGGAATGGGAGTTGCCTGGCACTGGCATGGTGGTGGAGAGGTGGCCAGGTGCCAGCGCTGGGTTCTGCTCCTGAGAACATATGACTCCATATGCCCACGGGCTGGGCTGGCTTCGGGCCACCCTCCCCAGATGGCCGTGTATAAATTCTCACGTCTGTGTCTGCTTAGCTGCTCAGCCTTCAGCTCGCAGACTGACAGACAGTTCAGGCCTCCGAGCTCACGGTGCCTGGGAGGCCAAGGAGGATCCTGGAGGACCAGGGACCCTGGTGTAGGAGTCCAGGCCAAGGCAGCTCCTCAGGGAGCTTCAGGAAGGTCTGTGTTTGGGTCTACATGCTAAGCTTTTGCTGGGCATCTGGGTACCCTGATCGGCCTTGTGGCTGAGCCCACAGGTCAATGTCATTGACACCAGGAGTCGCCATCCTCAGGGACTCTGCTGGACTCCTGTGGCGGGCTGAAGGGGGTGAGAGTTGGAGCCAGAAAATGGCTTAGCCGGCTAAGTGTTTGCCACAGAGGCACGGACACCCGAGTCCATCCGCAACACTTATTAAAAGATGGGCATGGCCTGGAGAGAAGCCTCAGTGGTGAAGGGGGGACCTGAGTGCGAGTCCCAGCAAAACATACACACACACACACACACACACACACACACACACACACACACACACACACACTCGGGTCCTTCTCTCCTGTGTGCACCCGTACACACACAGAAAGAGGTGAGATTTATTTTTCATCCCACCCTTCTGGAGTTTTCTACAGCCCCTGTGTTCTAGGTGAGGAATGAATGTCATGGGCACAGCTGAGTTGCTGCATCTGTTCCCAGGCCGGGGGTCTGTGTGTTGACGGTATAGCATGGTATGAGATCTGGTGGCCCAGGAGCAAGGTAGTCTCAAGCGACAGTGACTTGGCAACCCCAGGAACCAGGCCAACCTTAGCAACTTAGCTCCTGTCTCAAGCAAAAAGTGACCAAAGGATTGAGGATGGAGCTCAGGGGGAGCACTTGCCCACTGTGAGGAGCTGAGGATGGAGCTCAGGGGGAGCACTTGCCCACTGTGGAGGAGCTCAGGGTGGAGCACTTGCCCACTGTGCGGGAGCTGAGGATGGAGCTCAGGTGGAGCACTTGCCCACTGTGCAGGAGCTGAGGATGGAGCTCAGGGGGAGCACTTACCCACTGTGCAGGATCTGAGGATGGAGCTCAGGGGGAGCACTTGCCCACTGTGCAGGATCTGAGGATGGAGCTCAGGGGGAGCACTTGCCCACTGTGGAGGAGCTGAGGATGGAGCTCAGAGTGGAGCACTTACCCACTGTGTGGGAGCTGAGGATGGAGCTCAGGTGGAGCACTTGCCCACTGTGGAGGAGCTGCGGATGGAGCTCAGGGGGAGCACTTGCCCACTGTGAGGAGCTGAGGATGGAGGTCAGGGTGGAGCACTTGCCCACTGTGCGGGAGCTGAGGGTGGAGCACTTGCCCACTGTGCGGGAGCTGAGGATGGAGCTCAGGGGGAGCACTTGCCCACTGTGCAGGAGCTGAGGATGGAGCTCAGGGGGAGCACTTGCCCACTGTGCAGGAGCTGAGGATGGAGCTCAGGTGGAGCACTTGCCCACTGTGCAGAAGCTGAGGATGGAGCTCAGGTGGAGCACTTGCCCACTGTGAGGATCTGAGGACGGAGCTCAGGTGGAGCACTTGCCCACTGTGCGGGAGCTGAGGATGGAGCTCAGGGGGAGCACTTGCCCACTGTGCAGGAGCTGAGGATGGAGCTCAGGGTGGAGCACTTACCCACTGTGCAGGAGCTGAGGATGGAGGTCAGGGTGGAGCACTTGCCCACTGTGAGGATCTGAGGATGGAGCTCAGGGGGAGCACTTGCCCACTGTGGAGGATCTGAGGATGGAGCTCAGGGTGGAGCACTTGCACACTGTGCGGGAGCTGAGGATGGAGGTCAGGGTGGAGCACTTGCCCACTGTGGAGGAGCTGAGGATGGAGCTCAGGGGGAGTACTTGCTCACTGTGCGGGAGCTGAGGGAGGAACACTTACCCACTTTGCGGGAGCTGAGGATGGAGCTCAGGGGGAGCACTTGTACACTGTGAGGAGCTGAGGATGGAGCTCAGGGGAGCACTTGCCCACTGTGGAGGAGCTGAGGATGGAGCTCAGGGGGAGCACTTACCCACTGTGCAGGAGCTGAGGATGGAGCTCAGGGTGGAGCACTTGCACACTCTGCAGGAGCTGAGGATGGAGCTCAGGTGGAGCACTTGCCCACTGTGAGGAGCTGAGGATGGAGCTCAGGGGGAGCACTTGCCCACTGTGAGGAGCTGAGGATGGAGCTCAGGTGGAGCACTTGCCCACTGTGCAGGAGCTGAGGATGGAGCTCAGGGGGAGTACTTTCCCACTGTGGAGGATCTGAGGATGGAGGTCAGGGTGGAGCACTTGCCCACTGTGCGGGAGCTGAGGATGGAGGTCAGGGTGGAGCACTTGCCCACTGTGAGGATCTGAGGACGGAGCTCAGGGGGAGCACTTGCCCACTGTGCGGGAGCTGAGGATGGAGGTCAGGGTGGAGCACTTACCCACTGTGCAGGAGCTGAGGATGGAGGTCAGGGGGAGCACTTGCCCACTGTGGAGGAGCTGAGGATGGAGGTCAGGGTGGAGCACTTGCCCACTGTGCAGGAACGCCTGGAGTTCCAGTCTCAATAAAATGAATAGAAAGTCATCAGGCGCTGGAGAGATGGCTGAGCACTAACACTCATTGCTCTTCCAGAGGACCTGACTTTGGTTCTTAGCACCCACCTGGAAGCTCACCATCATCTGCAACTCCAGTTCCAGGGGATCTGATGCCCTCTTCTGGCCAGTGAGGGCCCTGCACGCACACGGTGCATATACATACATGTAGGCAAACACTCACACACATTTTAAAAAATCATTAAAAAATAAGGCCCCGGAGTAAACAATTATAACACACAAGGGCACTGCCGGGCTGTGTCTGAGGCTCTCTCCGTCATTCTCAATTTCCTGTCCTTTGCTGTCACGGCTTAGAATCATGCTTTGGACTGGGGCCTTTCCTGCCATCTCTGGCACGCTCATGAATTTATAGCTGTCGGGGCTGGGCCCTGTTCAGCTCTATAGGAATCCTGTTACCTGGGCCCAGGGCCACACCAAGTGGCTACTGTTACGATATTGCATGCTGGGGGACCCCCCCCCCCAGCTCGCCAGATGCCGGGCAGATGAAGCGGCTCGCCAGACACTGGGCAGATGTAGCGGCGGGCGGCAGGAGCACATCTTTCAAAACCCAGGTGCTGCATCCAGGCAGAAATGAGTTTATTATAATAGATGAAGAGAAAAATAGGGGAAGAGGAAGACAGAAGGGAGGGGGGATGGGGAGTGGGGGCGGCTGTTGTCGAGGGTGCACACCTCATGGGAGTGGAGGGGGGAGGGGTCGAGGGTGCACACCTCATGGGAATGGAGAGAGCGGGGAAGTTATCTTTTTGAAGGGGACTTTACGTCAGGACGCTGGGTGGGTCCCCAAGGGGAGGGTCAGAAATACTAACAGCTACTATTAATTTTTTTTTTAACTCCCCCGTACTTTGAGCAGGTGACGGGAGCCTGGGAACAAATGCTGTGGACTTTTTTTAGAAGAAGAATGAACACGAAGCCTTAGATCAGCAGTTCTCAACCTGTGGGTCATGGCCCCCTCGGGGGGACTGAACGACCCTTTCCCAGGGGTCACCTAAGACCATCAGAAGACAGATATTTGCATCACGATTCATAGCAGAAGCAAAACTGCAGTTACAAAGTAACAAGGGAAATCGTTTCATGGCTGGGGGTCACCACAGCGTGAGGAACCGTATTAAAGGGTCCCAGCGTTAGGAAGCTTGAACTCACTGCCTTGGTTGAAGAGGCCCAGCTTCTACTGGAGGTGGCCGGATCAGCTGACACAACCTGGATGATCAGGCTGGAGCTGGTGTGGTGACCGAACAGCTAACATCCCAGAGAAACTTCTTCGTGTTTCCGAAGGGTCTCCCCGGAGCTCAGGCTGGCCTCCAATGTGCTACCTGGTCAAGGGTGGCCTGGAACTTCTGATCCTCCTGCCTCTACCTCCTGAGCGCTGGGATTCTGGTGTGCCCCGCGGGGTCTAGTTTATGTGCTGCTGGGAATGGAACCCAGGAGTGTGTACATGCCCGATGGAGACAGCCAGCAGACACCGGACCTCCCCACATATTAGGCAATGGCTGTGATAGACTCTCCCCCTGACTCTGACATTCTAGATAATAGTTCTATCCTTGCTCAGCCCAAACCTCCTGCCTCCATCTCAGGCTGAACAAACAACACGTGGTCTTATTTAAGGATGGTGGGGGCCTCTGTTGCTTTCCCTTCCTGGGTGGGCCACGCGCGTCAAGCATCCAGATGACGGTGGTGGCTGTGGCGGCCTCTGAGCCCCGGCCCTCCCCACCCCTCCAGCCCCAGAGGCACCCACTGGGGGCACAAAAGAAAGGATGTAATCAGATGCGGCAGCTCGGCAGGCCGCTGAGGTGGCTGCGCCGAGCCTCAGTCATGTGGAACCCGCCAAATTGAAAAGATCTTGGGTTAATCAAACCTCTTTCTCCTCTGCTTTTATCAAACTCAAGAGGGGCCGACCTACTAATTAGAAACGCTTTTTCATGTAAAACACAGGCACTTCAGAGATGAGGAGGGAAGAGTGAGGACCAGCAATACTCCCTCTGCTCCGAGGAGATTTTCCCGGCTGCTAGGCAAGGATCAGAAGCCATCTCTTACAGGAGTCCAGAGGATTGTCTGCATGGTGCCGATGATCACAGAGCACACTTTCATCCTGGAACGTCCAACACAGTCACTGTGACTGGTTTCTATTATTGTAAAGTTTCTATTTTGTGTTTTCACATGTGTATGGGTGTTTTGCCCCGATTGTATGTCTGTGCGCGGTATGTGTGTAGTACCCGAGGGGGCCAGAAGAGGGCGGCAGATCCTCTGGAACTGGAGTTGCAGCAGGTCGTGAGCCACCCTGTGGGTGCTGGGAATCAAACCTAGATATTCCAGAAGAGCAAGAAGCGCTCTTAACCACTGAGCCAGCTCTCCAGCCCCTATTTTATATATTTACTGTATATGTGTGTGTGTCTTTAGTCAGGGTTACTATTGCTATGATGAAACACCATGACCCTAGGGCAAGTTGGACAAGAAAGGTTTATTCGGCTTACAATTCCACACTGTAGTCCATCACCGGAGAAGCCAAAGCAGGAACTCAAACAGGACAGGAACCTGGAGGCAGGAGCTGATGCAGAGGCCATGGAGGGGTGCTGCTCACTGGCTTGCTCTCCATAGCTTGATCAGCCTGCTTTCTTACAGAACCCAGGACCACCAGCTCAGGGGTGGCACTACCCACCATGGGCTGGGCCCTTCCCCGTAAATCACTAATTAAGAAAATGCCTTCCAGCCTGATCTTATAGAGACATTTTCTCAACTGAGGCTCCCTCCTCTCAGATAACTCTAGCTTGTGTCAAGGTGACATAAAACCAGCTGGGACAATGTGTGTGCCCCACTGGCGGCCAGAGGAGGCAGGTGCTCCACTCTGTCGTTCTCTGCTTTATCCCCCCGAGACAGGGTCTCCCCTTGAACTCAGGGCCAGGCTGGTAGCTAGCCAGTCATCCTTACGCCTGTGTCTCCCACAGCACAGGGGTGACAGGTGCCTTGGCTTGTCACTTGGCATTTGAACTCAGGTCTTCATACAGGCCAAGTAAATGCTCCTGTCCGCTAAGACATCTGTCCTGCCCCCACTGTGGCCATTTCAATGTAAATGAATGAAATGAAAATACATTGTCTTTTGTGTATCATTAGCCACATTTTTTTTTTCCGAGACAGGGTTTTTCTGTGTAGTTTTGGCTGTCCTGGAACTCACTCTGTAGACCAGGCTGGCCTCGAATTCACAGAGATCTGCCTGGCTCTGCCTCCCGAGTGGGGAGTGGAATTAAAGGCGTGCGTCGTCGTCGTCGTCGTCGTCGTCGTCGTCGTCGTCGTTGTCGTCACCACCACCACCACCACCCAGCTCTCTCTTTTTTTTAAGATTTATTTATTATGTGTACAGTGTTCTGTGTGCATGTATCCCCACCCACCAGTAGGGGGCACCAGATCTCACTACAAATGGTTGTGAGCCACCATATGGTTGCTGGGAATTGAACTCAAGACCTCTGGAAGATCAGTCAGTGCTCTTAACCTCTGAGCCATCTCTCCAGCCCTATTTATTTATTTATTTATTTATTTATTTATTTATTTATTTACTTATTTATTTATTCATTCATTCATTTTTTATTTTTATTTATTTATTTATTTATTTATTTATTTATTTTGAGACAGGGTTCATCTGTGCAACAGCTCTGGTTGTCCTGGAACTTGCTCTGTAGACCAGACTGGCCTCAAACTCACAGAGATCTGTCTGCCTCTGCCTCCCGAGTGCTGGGATTAAAAGTATCACAGTCTCAAGAACAGATTGGAACAGCTCATGTGACCCATTACCTTCTATTGAAGAAAAGAAAGAAAACATTGTCTATCAAAGTTGGACATTCCTTTCCCCAAATCCAAGCCCTAAATACCTTGATTATGGAACATGGGGCCCCAGGCCTTTATCCCCAGCTCTGGAACTTCTAGATTCCAGAGTCTGACTGTTCAGGCATGTATAACATTGCTGGAAAGATTATACAAAGTTGTGGCCTTATTCTTCCTGGATTAAGCCTCTCTGGTGGTTTCAGGTAATTCCTGCCCTGTGGATTTTCCTAGCAAACACCTGGCATGTCCACCTGCCATCCACAGATCTCTCTGGAACTTTCTGGGAGTGATCCTTCTCCTGCCCTCTGGCCCATGGCAAAATCCCTTGCTTGGAGATGGATCCAGACATTGGCCTCATGGACATGAACCCTGGGGTGCTTACTATGAAGTTGAGGGGGCCAAGCCGTCACCTAGAGAGGTGCCTGTGATGACACCATGAGGGGATGAAAGGGACCAAGGGACTCTGGAGAATTTCTGGATGCTGATCTTCATAGACAGTCCCCCTAGCCAGGCCAGTTTGGGTTCTGTGTCTCGTCCTTCAGGACAAGGGCAGTTTTTCCTGGGTTTCCACCACTACAACCACCACTCCTGAATGTGAGACCCGAGATCCACTACCAACGTGGAGAATGGTGGCCTTGGTGTCAGGAGTATTTACCATAAATGCTCTGCTGCCTTTGGGGAGTGGCATGCTTTCTCAGACACCTCATGCCCGCTTTGAATTTCACAGTGCATTTGTTGACCGTGTCAGAGCTAACTGTCCACTGATACTGGGCATGCCAACCTGCCCCTAGTGGGGGTACCAACCCCACTAGGGGGTAGACATGATAGCCTCGGCCTCACTACTCATCAGGTGCTGGGCTGCAGCAGACACAGTGAGGAACATCCCTGTTCTGGAGAGAACGGCATGGTCCTCACTGCCGGGAGGGCATGACTTAGAAACCACTGGCCTCGACCTGAGTGGAGGGCAGTCCCCAGGGAAGTCCCTAACTCTAAAACTTAAATATACAGGGAATTAGCTAGGGATGGTTCCAGGATCCAGGCGGGGTAAATATACCTTCGACTCCGTGCAGAGGAGACCACCAGGGATCTGATGTATCATGCACAAGTACCACCCTCAACAAGACTTGTGGGGAGGAGTTAAGGCACACTGAGCCTTTTCTTCATGTTCAAGGGGTTGTGGGAGGAAAATGGTCATTTAGAGTGTTGGAGATACCTGTTTGCCCATGAACTGAACCGGCTCTCAACAGCGGGAAGAGTACTTCCAGGCGGCTGGAACAGCAAGCCCGAAGGCTCAGAGAAGAAGTAGGCCTGGCTTCCCCTAGGAATTCCAGTCCAGTCCTTGTGTGGGGCGGAGGGTCACAAGGCAGAGGGCTGGCCATGGCAGCCTCCTGGGCTCTGGGAGTCCTCCAGAAGAGTTTCAACGGGACCTGGAGGGCAAGAGGAAGTCACAGAAAGAAACGGTCCATATGAACGTGACAGTGATTTTGTTAAGTGCTCTTTTCTGGTTAGCAAAATGAGATATTATTAGTCCCAGCAACGAGGGGGAAAAAAAAAAGAAAGAAAACAAGAAAAAACCCAAACAAACAAACCCTGCAGGCACAATCTTTCACTTGCCAGTGTTCCCAGACACTGGAGCGGGCTTGTGTTTTAATTCGTCGCGCTGACACTATTAGAGCCTGTGTGGGGAGCTCAGCTGTGTTGTAGCTGCAGACTCCGTGTGTTTACTCCACACAGCACCCAATTCCCCCAATCTCTGCAAATTTGCCCTTAACAGGAAAATGCTGGGTTCACAGCGTCTCTCTCTCCCCCTCACCCACATTACGCCCCTGGGTGAAACGCGGGCTCACGGTCCACTTCTGGCTCTTCCCATCCCAGGCCAGACACCCATTCCTCGTGCACAGGGTCCAGCCGGGACCCCCACCCCCTCTTCACGGGTCTCCAGACTCCAATATCTGTGACAGGAACTCAGTCCGTAGAACATTCTAGAATGTGAACTCCATGGGCCAACACGACCCCAGGTGCTTCCAGGAACAGCAAATCCGAATCTCCTCTAGGCTTTTAGAGCTTCGCGAGAACCGAAGAATCACAAAGGATACTTCTAGGGCAGATTTACACCCCGTGCATCCCACACCCCAGCTCCCACCCACACAAAAGTCATATTTTACCAAAATATATCTCCCACCAGCAGTCCTGAAACTCCTCACTCACCGACGATATTTATTAGGACGTGAGTCCCATTAATTCCGGGCATCATCTTCACACTGTATTTATGACGGCCCTCGGCCCTCCTCCAGCCCAGGGCCTGTGTGTGGTTGCGGTTGATGCTCACGGCCGGGCAGGCTGTGACATGTCGTCAATCCCGGTTGCAGAGGACAGGCCCTGCCCAGCCTTGGTTTGGTTCCCGTGGATTTTCTTACTCCAGTGTGGTGCCCTCACCCAGCTGCAGGTGAGCTGAGCCTGAGCCGCAGACTTTGCCCTGAGGGTGCCTGTCCTGGTGGGGAGGGGAGGTGTGGCCCTGCCCCCGGGCGGCCTGCGGGGACCAGAGCACACACACCACCACACACACTACACACACGCCACACACAACACACATACCACATACCATACACAACACACACTATGAGATGCCCACTAAAAGCCACAATACAGCCAGGTGGTGGTGGCACACGCCTTAATCCCAGCACTCGGGAGGCAGAGCCAGGCGGATCTCTGTGAGTTCGAGGCCAGCCTGGGCTACAGAGTGAGCTCCAGGACAGGCTCCAAAGCTACACAGAGAAACCCTGTCTTGAAAAACAAAAAAACAAACAAATAAACAAAAAGATAGTCATCACTTAACAATGGGCTGACCCACGAGTTGCACGTTCCATGGTCAAAGTCTACTTCCAACAGCCTGAGGATCTGAGGACTGCTTCCATTTCACAGATAGGAAAACGGAGGCACAGGAGGTCACCCAGGCAGGGCGGGGCCAGAATCCTTGTTCCTAAGACTCAGGCCTCCAGCGTTTATTGGGTACCTACTGTGGACCAGGTTGTGTAGGGATACAAACAGCATCCCTGGTCTGTGACACAGCCCGTGTTGGGTTGCCACGGTGACCTGCCTCTGGCTGGGTGGGGAGGAGTAGAAATGTATTTTCTTCCAAGGCTGCTCGCTTCAAGTTCAAGGTCAAGGCGGTGCGTGGTGTGTGGTGACCCGACCTCCTCGCATAAGGGCATGGCCTCTGTGTACATGTCCAGGAAGGGGAGGGTTCCCGACTCTTCTGGCACCCCTAGTTTGGCTGGATCAGGCCTGTTGGTGACTTTGTTGTAACCTTAATCCCATCCTCAGGGGACAGATACACAGTCCCATGGGATGCTGTGTGGCACTTGGGGGGTGTGACTCGGGGTGCCACCTCCAGGCCTTCAGGAATGGGGCTTGGAGAGAGCGGTTGGACCCGCTGTCGGGGAGCCAGGGCCTGACCCAATAGTTGCCCTGAGCCTGGGACTCTTGCAGAGAGACTCCTCTGTAGGGAGTCGGACTGGCCCAGCGCAGACCTTCACAAATGTCAGGGGTATTTTTAGCCCGCAGAGCCGATGGATGCCTCCGGTGGCGGCGGATGGCAGAAGCGAGAGCGTCTGGGCAGCGAAATGCAGGGCCACTGGACTCTCTATTTCAGGCTGTGGGCCCCGCTCTGCCCCGGAGAGCAGGCAGGCTGCCCGGCAGCTGGAACCAGAACCCGGGCCACACTTGAGATAGCCGAGGCCTAGAACCTTCTCTGGTCCACTCCGGGGGAGGGTAAGAGGGCCCTGCAGGAAGTGCCATCTGAGCGGGTGTCCTGGGGTGGGGTGGCCAGGCAAGGTCACTACTCTTGAGCAAGTATCCACAGGGCTCCAGAGCCATCGTTAGCCTAATGGACTGTGGTTACAGGAGAGGACCTCTGAGTCAGGGAAGGATCCCCAGGAGGGGGTGACCCTTGAATTAGGGGATTAAATGATACTCCATAGCAAGCCAGGTCATGAAGTCTGGCCTGGCCTGGAGTGCAAAGACCTGGGTGTGTGTGGAGAAGGGAGTTCAGATAGATAGATAGATAGATAGATAGATAGATAGATAGATAGATAGATAGATAGATAGATAGATAGATAGATGATAGATAGATACATAGATAGATACATAGATACATAGATAGATACATAGACAGACAGACAGACAGACAGATAGATAGAAAGATAGATAGATACAGTGTTTCCCTTCTCTGCAGGACACGCTCTCCAGGATCCCCTAGTGGACATCCAAAATGGCCTACGGTGGTAACCTTATGCCCACGTTCCTGACAGTGTGTTCATAAATCAACTATGGAAGGAGCTGATGGGTGACAGTATCCCTCTTCAGCGAGGATGATCACCTCGTCACATACATACAATTCAGCCGCCAAGTGGTTCACTCTTTCGATCTGGGCACTTGGGAGGCTGTGAGGCCCAGAGAACCCTTGATCCCGGGAGTTCCAGGCTAGCCTGGGCAACAGAGTGGGAGCCTGTCTCAAAGAGGTATAAATAAAAAGGTGAGAGAAAGGACCATTTACAGAGATGGAGGGAAGGACCAAAGGCGGAGGGAAGGAGGGAGGGAAAGGGAGGGAAGGAAGGAAGAAGAAAGGAGCTTCACTACGGCACATGGCTGACCTACATCTACTCTTACTTCAGTCTCACCGCAGACAGGAGTAGATGATAAACTTTTGGTTCCACTTTATGGCTGAAGGGGCCAGGCTCAGAGAGCTCAGCTTGCTGGCCCGAGGCCACACAGAGGCGGCAGCGGCAGCGGCACCAGCCCTTTATTCTAGCTTCAGGCATTTTGTTACAGTACCGGCTGTACAGTACAGACTCTCCATGCCGACCCTGCAGAAGACGCCCTAAGGCCCCGGAGAGCCCAGGCTCACCCCTTCCTAGCCACAGCTCAGCTCTGCGCTCGGTGGGACCACATCTCACTCCATCCTATGTCCCCAAGACAAGCCCAGGGTGCTGGTCTTCCTAGCACACGGCCATGTGTTCAAGCCATCCGCACAATTATCACTCATTTTGTACTGAGCTTTAAATGGACTCATGTTTTTTTTAACTGTAAATAGACGTATAGGACAAGGCAGCTTTACAGTACTATAAACGAAACGCCAGTTTTTCTCTGCAGAAATAGAACACAAACTAAAAATAAATATATAAATATTAAAGGTTTTTTTTTTGATTCCATGTTCATCTCTGTACAGTCCCGTGTGTTGCATGCCCCCCCCCCCCGCTGCCCCCCCTCTCCCCTACTGGTTCCATATTCCTTCCAAAGGCAGAATAACAGTGGGGATTTCAAACACACATTATCAAAGAAGTCGGGGGGGGGGGGCGGCCGCGGGGTGTGTGTGTGTGTGTGTGTGTGTGTGTGTGTGTGTGTGTGTGTGTCAGAATATGAATGCCAGAAATGGGACAAAGCGACACCAGGAATCTGTGGCCTGGATGGACCCAGAAGGACCCCTGGTGCTACCCACTCCACTGGGCACCTAATCAAAGTTTGTCCTGAGGACCACGAGGCAGACACAAAGTAGGGGTCCCCTCCGAAGTGGGTGCTCGAAAAAGATACCTCCATAGGGTGGGAGCGATGGATCTATGGCCATGGTGTTTGCTGTACAAGGACCCAAGCTAGATTCTCATCCGGGGGTAAAAAGCCAACTGTGGAGAGGGGGGCAGTCACCCCCTCAACTTCCTTTCCCGGCCCTTGAGGACGCTCTACCTGCTCATCTGCCCTGGAAGAGTCTAGGTTCCTGTTAGCATTGAAGGCTCCGAGGAGCCCTGCAGCCATCCGGTTGTGTTGAAGGTGGGCATTGTTGGGTGGCTTGGGCTGTGTGGGGTGGAGGGGGGGGCGTCTCTCTGTCAGCCCCGAGGTTGAGCTGAAAACCTTGATGCTACCGTTGAACACAGTTCACGGGCTCAAAAAATCAGAGAGGCCAACCGTTTCTCTCATGATTCCAAGACTGGAGGCGGCAGAGCAAGAATTCAAGCATCCTGCCTTAAATATTGAGCCGGGCTTGTGCCCCAAGCTGCTAAGCCGTTGCTGGGGACAGGGTGGTGGCTCAGGGCAGGGGCATAAATTCCAACTCAAACCTGAGTGCCAATCCCAGCTCTGCCGCCCGATGGCTGTGTGGCCTGGGGCATGCACAGAGCCTTTAGCGTCCTGTCTGCCAGGGTGCCACAGAAAGAGGCAAAGAGAAGGTAAACAGCTAGGCCAGGGTCACGTGGGAAGTGTCCGGTTTGGGGATTTGAACCTCCAAGCTGTTCGAACCACAGAGTCCCAGCTGTGACCCTGTGTCCCCGCTCATCCTGAACTTCTGGTTCCAATCCCCGGGTGTTCCCCATCCCAGGCCCCCCTGCCAGCAAGGGAAAACGGCTGCCACTGGTGCCAGCCCCTCATGTGGATTTCCAGAATGTTCTCTGGGCTCACCACCTGCCTTCCTTCAGATAGACCATGCCACTCCTTAGCGTTGTGTGAGATCCCTACTCAACCAAGGAGAACAGAGGCCGGCAACATTGGTGATGGTGACAGGGTTGGAATTTATTCTGCCCTGACCGCTTCTCTACACAGTCGGACACGTTTGGCTAAAGCAGCCTGTGTGTAGGACCCGGGTTTCCATCCCAGCCGATGTAAATTACCTCTGACCCATATATTTTCCTGGAAATCAATGCATTTTAACACGAGATAATATTTATGAAATTGAATTTTTTATTGAAGCTAATGCAATTCTATTCTATCTTATGCATTTTTATTAAACTAATGCATTTTAAATTAATCCATTGTATATTAACTACAACAGACACGGGTACTTACAGGCAAATGATATACGCCCGCCAAGATCAATACGGCGGCCAGAAGTTTCCACATGAGTGAGAGATGCTGAGAACTCAGGCCGTGAGGCCATGCAGGATGGGGACTTTCTCCAAATCATTATCGCGCACAAACCTGAAGATTTTGAATTAATTCCCTGGCTCAGGATGGGAGGTGAACCACTTTTGACCAAGTAGACAACTGATTGTTTTCATAGTTTATTTTAATTTAATTTATTATTTCTCTTTCTGTGTGTGTGTGTGTGTGTGTGTGTGTGTGTGCTCATGTGCGTGCACGCATGTGCATTGTGCCACAGTACCTGGTGTGGGTCTCTCTGTTGTTGGCCTCTGTGTACCCCAGGCTAGTTTCTTCTAGCTCCACTTTCCATCTCCTGTGGGTTACTGCGGCTTTCTGTGGTGCTGGGGATTTGAATTCAGGTCCTCACACTTGTACAGCAAGTGTTTTACCCTCCAAGCCATCCCTCTTTAGTTTTTTTACTTGTAAAAAAGTTTTGAGATAATGATTTGATCACAGCATTTCTCCCTTCATCCCTCCAAACTCCCCCAAATACTCCACTCTCCTTCACACTGAAGTCTTCTTCCTTTTTTTTAAAAAAGAATATTTTGTTTTGTTTTGTTTCTCAAGACAGGGTTTCACTGTGTAGACCTGGCTATCCTGGACCTCGCTCTGTAGACCAGGCTGGCCTTGAACTCACAGAGATTTGCCTGCTTCTGCCTCCCCAGTGCTGAGACAAAAGGCGTGTGCCATCAACACATAGCTCCCTAAATAAATTTTTATTCCATGCACCTAGTATGTGTATCCACACACATATATTTTTAGATACAACCTGTTTAGTCTGTGTAATAGTACCTGTGTGTATGTTTTTGGGGATGACCATTTGGCACTGGACAACCAATTGGTGTGCTCTTCCCTGGGGAAGACCATCTCTCTCAGCTTTTTCAGTCACCTGTAGTTCTTTATGTAGCCCAGTGGGATTTCCCCTGTCCAGTTAGGCACATTCTCTGGTGTCCTCCTTGTTCAGCTCGTGGTTAGGCAGTCATGTTGGTGAGACTTTCTGCAGGTAGCTTGTGACATTCCTAGGAGACACAATCTCACTGCAAACCCCCTGATCCTCTGGCTCTTACAATCTTCCTGCCTTCTCTCCCACAATGTTGCCCGAGCTATGGTGCGGGAATGTTTTGTAGATGAATCCATTCGGACCGGGCTCTATAATGCTGCCTTTTGATTGGCTGTGGCTTTCTGTAATGGTCTCCCTCTGTTGGAGAGAGAAGTTTCCTTGATTCAGGCCAAAGCCTACACTTATCTGTGGGCACAGGACAAAGGTTTATGGAGTATTAGTTCTGGATTATACTAGTTTAGTAAATTAGTGGCTGCAGATTCTCCTCTAACAACTGTGACGTCACTAGTACTGAGCAGTTAGCTAGGTTTCCAGTACCAGGCATGGTTTTCCTCTTGTTGACTGGGTCTGAAGTCTAATTAGAAAGCTGTTGGTTACCGCCATGATATGCATGCCACTACTGCGTCCTTAAGGTTATCACGCCATGCTGGTCGTTGTTGTGGTTCATGGGCATCATAGCTGGGGAGGACTGATAGTTGCTTCCCTCCTTCTGGTACCAAGAAAGCTAGTCCTCGGAAAGCGGGCATTCAGGTCAGTTCGAGCTCAGAGGCCTCTGGGTCCTGTTTCAGAAGTGCATGGTGTCTTCAGAAATCGGGACTTACTTACCTTGAGCCTCTGGTGGGGTCACCCAAGGGCAATAGCAATAGGCTGTATGTCTGGGAGTTCTTGGTCAGCCCTGACCAACAGCTCAAATGAGAACTTCTATGCCAGGTTTGGATTTTTTGTTAGGTGATCTTTGGTTCATGGGGGAGTACTGTCAGCTTAGATTTTAAAAAGTTCATTAAAGCTGTATACTTTTCCATGGAGGTACGTGCACTATATTGACCTTTTTTTTTTTTTGAATAGTTAGTAGTATGATTCCTTGTGGCTTTCTAACCCATCCACATTGACTTTTTTAAAGAGATTTATTTATTTATTATGTATACAGCATCCTGCCTCCATGCCAGGAGACGGCACCAGATCTCATTACAGATGGTTGTGAGCCATCATGTGGTTCCTGGGAATTGAACTCAGGACCTCTGGAAGAACAGCCTTAACCTCTCCAGCCCCCCACATTGATGTTTTACCCCCCCTTTCCCCTCCCTGAGATGCCCCCTCCCTTCCCCATCACTTTCCCCTGCTACCATCCTTTACGGCCCTCCGACCTCTCCTCTATTTACCTCCCCTTCCCTAAAGAGCCCCCTCTTTCCATCTTGGTCTTTTGAACTCACTCCGGAGCTCAGGATGGACTCAGACTCAAGATCCTCCTGCCTCAGCCTCCCCAATGCTGGGATGACAGGTATGAGCCATTCCGCACAGAGATGGGACTCAGGTCACTGATTGCTCAGTATAAAACATCAAAGTTGCCAGGTGGTGGTGGTGTGGTGTGGTGATGTGGTGTGATGTGGTGGTGTGGTGATGTGGTGTGGTGGTGTGATGTAGTGGTGTGGTGTGGTGGTGTGGTGTGGTGATGTGGTGTGATGTGGTGTGGTTATGGCATATACCTTTAATTCCAGCAGAGGCAGGTGAATCTCTGAGTTCAAGGCCAGCCTGATCTACATAGTGAGTTTCAGGATAGCCAGGACTACACAGAGAAATCCTTTCTCGAAAACAACAAACAAACAAACAAACAAACAAACAAAACGCTACCACCACCCAAGTTTTCAAATGATTTATTTTGGAAAAAAGAAAGAAAGAAAGGGATGTGTTGATTCAGCCGGGCTCTTGGCAGGAGAAAACCCAATGGACTCCAACTGGCATTCAGAGAAGAGTCCCTTCACCAGGCAAGGCTGTGGTTCACTGGGTAGAATGCCCACTTAGCGTGCGTGAAGCCCCGGGTTCCATCCCCTGGACTGCACAAAGCAGCCTGGAGGGAAAGGCAGGTAGGTCAGGAGTTCAAGGTCACCCTCCGGTATATAAAGAGTTTGGGATCCATGAGACCCCCACCCCTCAAGGAATGATATACCAGAGGCGAGGGTCCCGAGGGTCCCATCAGGCATAGCTGTTCCCTGAGGTGGACAGCAGTGGACAGGAGAGGCTGTTGGCTGTCCTGAGAATCCTCCAGGGGAGCACCCAGGAACAGATACCCACCACCCACACCCTGGATCTCCTGACCAGGCCCTTCCTGTATAAACCCGGCAGAAGACTGAGAACAGGTGTAGACCCGGGCAGGAGGGGCTCACTGAAGGGATGAGAAGGGGACCCTGAAGGCCAGTGAAGCCATCAAGGCACCTGCTGGGAGCTCACTACTAGGTGAGGTTTATTCTCACTCCTGGAGAAGAAGCTGCTGTTCCCCCTTTCCTGGATGGGGAAACTGAGGCTTATGGGGACGAAATGGTACAACTAGGATTTGGACAGAGGTCTGTTCAACTCTTCTGAGAAAGGGGACATCTCTTGAAGAGATCTTTCTCTCTAGAAAAGGAAGGTCTATTTCTCTTTGGCCCCACCATGCCTCTTGGTTACGTGGAACTCTGGTATAAGTAGTGGAAACCTGGGAGTACAGCAGCCATCTTTTGATCATGAGGTAAGATACTGCCATTGGGCTGAGCAGAGCAGAACCTGAACAACAAAGCAGTTTGGATCCCTGCTGACCGAATTCCTACATTGAAGCTTCATGAGAATTGACATTAAATGCACATCTTTTATGTTGGCGTTGGTAGAATCTAGCCTAACCTTTTTTTTGTTGTTGTTGTTTGTTTGTTTTTCGAGACAGGGTTTCTCTGTGTAGCTTTGTGCCTTTCCTGGATCTCACTCTGTAGACCAGGCTGGCCTTGAACTCACAGAGATCCGCCTGCCTCTGCCTCCCGAGTGCTGGGATTAAAGGCGTGCGCCACCACCGCCCGGCTAATCTACCCTAACTTTTGTTCATAGCTAGATGTGTTCCTCATGTACATACAGAGGTACAATGTGAGGGTCTCCTAAGGGAGACTTTGGGGGTTTTTCCAGGGCCCTGGGAACATACAAGCAAAGAAGAACAAAGATGTGCCACAATCCCGGCTCCCTTTTCCAGCCCTGTGACCTCAGATAAACCGCTTTGCCCCTTGGAGCCTCAGCTGCCCCGCCTGGAAAACGTACGCAGAACTAGATGGTTCGAGGCTGGAAGACAGAAGGTGGTAGGGTCCTTGACCCTGGAGCCCTTGAGCTGTCTGTCATCTCTTCTCTCCCGCTGTGCCTGGAAATATGACGGGAAAGATGCTGCCCAGGTCCTGTAGTTCCCACGCTGTTCATCTCCAGGGACAGATGGAGGGAGGCAGGAAGTGCGTGGAGGTCACTGGGCAAGTTGGAGCCATTTTTTTTTTTTCCTTCAATAAAAATGATCTCAAAGTTACAGAAAAGCTAAGAGGGAGGCATGGTTCTTCGCTTAACGCTGTGCCAGGCCCCCCCCCCCCGAGTCTCTCCTGCACCCCAAATGTGTGCTGCGTTCAACAGATCCCCAGTAGGACACTGTGCAGGAAATTACAGGGCCGAGGCTTGGAGGCAGCAGGAATCAGGTGCCCCAACCCAGTTATGTCGTCCGTTGGTCGGGCGCTGGTGAGGTCTGTCCTCCGGGCCTGAAACCTGCCACGGCATGACCTTTCTAGAGGACACGGGAACCGATGTCTCCTCTCTAAGACTGGGCACCAAGGACAGACCGTTCCAGTCTGGCTTAGGAAACGGATGAGCTCACTGGGATTCCCTACAGCAGCGTGGGTGACTTAAAGACAGCTGCGTGGCCAAAGAGCTCCGTCCATGGGGTGAGAGCCCCGTCCATGGGGTGAGAGCCCCGTTCACGGGGTGAGAGCCCCGTCCATGGGGTGAGAGCTTTGTCCATGGGGTGAGAGCTCCGTCCATGGGGTGAGAGCCCCGTCCATGGGGCTCCCTGATCAGCAGGTAGGCAGCTCCAAGGTAGAGCGTCCACTCTCCAGCGACTCTTACTGTTTCTACAACTTGGGGAGGGGGCCTGTGACTTCTGAGTTCCCTTAGAAGACCACTAACCCCTTGTGGGCCTCCCACTCCCATTACCTCATCAGATCTTAATTTTTATCTTCCAAAGGTGCCGTGGGGCCAGGCGGTGGTGGTACACACCTTTAATCCCAGCACTCGGGAGGCAGAGCCAGGTGGATCTCTGTGAGTTCGAGGCCAGCCTGGACTATAGAGTGAGATCCAGGAAAGGTGCAAAGCTACACAGAGAAACCCTGTCTGGAAAAACCAAAAAAAAAAAAAAAAAAAAAAAAAAGGTGCCGTGGGAACTTGGCGGGATCGGGGAGGGGTGTGTTTAATCTGCAGCTATGGCCTCGGCTACGGAATATGCAGAGAAGCCAGAGACCAGTATGGGGGGGGGGGGGGGAGCAGAGGAAGGGAGTTGAGGGTGGATGTGGCAGGGACACTGGGCCACTCGCCGGCAGGTGGTGCGGTAGCTCTGAGCTCATTGCTTTGGTCCATTGCTGTGAGATCTGGGGCAAGTGTCCTACCCTTTCTGGGCATGTCATTCCCATTTCTTAATGTCCCCTTGGTTGCTGACTAGTTGATGTCTTTGAGGTTTTCTCCCTTATTGCCATCCTACCATGAAGTAGAACAGGCCTGGCTTGGGCCTGGCCTACCATGGTGATGACCGGCTCAGGCACAACCATGTGATCTAACCTGGACTAATGAGAGTCTTCTCTACTTTTTATATATTTATTTAGACAGGGTCTCACAATGTACCCTGATGTCCTGGAACTTACAATGTAGACCAGGCTGGCCTCGAACTCACAGTTTCACCTGCCTCTGCCTCCTGAGTGCTAGGATGAAAGGCATGCACTACCATACCTGGCTTCCCCAGGAGTTCTTTCTTTTTTCTTTCTTTTGCTTTTTCTCTGTGTAGCTTTGTGCCTTTTCTTGGATCTCACTCTGTAGACCAGGCTGGCCTTGAACTCACAGAGATCTGCCTGGCTCTGCCTCCCAAGTGCTGGGATTAAAGGCGTGAGCCGCCGCCGCCGCCGCCGCCGATGGTGCTTTTAGGAGGGTGTTTAGCTTTGGTTGGGGAGATGGAGGTCTGGAATCTGGGAGTCAACTTTGTCCCCCCGAGAAGAGGACAGGCCTGTCTGAGAATGTAGATACCAATGGAGAAATCCGTTGAGTGAGAGAGGATTATCAATCAGCATCAGGAGCCCTGATCCTGCTGTGCCTGGAGTCCGTGCCCACCACCACGCTCTCCAGCTATGCCCATTGGTCCCTTTCTGCTCTGGCCAATTTGTGCTGCTGTGAGCTGGCACTGGCAGTTTGCATGTGCCAGCCAGAGCTACCTCTGTTCCGTTCCCAAGAGGACATCAGCTCCTCTTCTTAGGTTTGGGATAACAGCATCATGCTCCCTCAAGATGAGAGAGTGAACATTCACTTCCCTAAATTCATCTCCCCACCCGAGGAGGTACCAAGTGCCATGTTGTCTCCTGGGATAGACTGTCCATCACCTTCCTAGCATCCTCAAAAAAAAAAAAAAAAAAAGATTTAATTTTATTTGTGTGTGTGTGTGTGTGTGTGTGTGTGTGCGCGCGCGCGTGCGCGCGCGTGCGCACACATGTGTACAGCTGCCTACAGAGGCCAGAAGAGGGTGTCAAATCCCTTGGAACTGGAGGTACAGATAATTGTTAGCCTCCACATGTGTGCTTGGAATCGAACCCAGGTCCTCATCGAGAGCAGCCAGTGCTCTAACCACTGGGCGATCTCTACACACACACACACACACACACACACACACACACACACACACACACACACACACACACACACACACCAACACTCTTTTTCACTTCTTCCCTCAAGCTGCTCAAGGTCCCAGTGGCTTTTGCTCCAAGATGCTTGCTTTAGGGCAGGAGTAACCCTATCACTGATTCAGAAATGGACATGTGACACGGTGCTGGCCAATGAGGTTCGAGGGAAAAAAATGTTCTGGGCTGGGCTTCTGAGAGAAGTCTCCCGAGGGAGAGCAACACCGGTCTCGGTCCCGATTTTTTAGTGTCAGCCATTTTTCTGTCACTGTGACAAAGGAACCTGAGGAAATCAACTTAAAAGGTTTCTTTTGGCTTTCGAGCCCCGTTTTTTTTTTTTTTTCTGGGTCTGTGGTGAGGAAGACCATCGTGGTGGAGAGCATGATGATGAAGAGCGGCTCCCCTCCTGGCCGGGCCCACCCCCCCAGGGCAGAGAGCGCTTGACCATGTAACCCAGCCCCACGCTAAGGCCTGGCAAGCTGCGCATCCATCAGCAGGTTAAACCAACTCAAGGTTGAAGTTGGAGCCCTCAGGGTCTTGTCCTTCCCAGAGGCCTCTGAAATCGGCCTGCTGGGGACCTACCTGGCATTCAACACTCGAGCTTAAGGGACATCTAAGGTTCAATCTGCACCCATCCTCTCCTGAGCCCCACAGGGATGAGTCTGAGAGCGCTGTCCCTCAGGGGCCTTCTGATCACCTTGCTTTGCCACAGAGCACGTCAGAGCTCAGGACCCTGGCACCTGAGCTGCGTGATCAGCCCCTTGGGGTCTGTTTACCCGAGGGATCCTGGGATGGGAACAACCTTTATCCCCATGACTGAAAGAGTGTTATGATACAGACCTCTGACTCTGGAGGTGGAGGCAGGAAGATCATCTTCAAGGTTATCCTAGGCTACATAATGAGTTCAAGGCCAGCCTGGGCTACATGAGGGTCTATTGAATGAGAAGAGGGCTGGCGGGGATGGCTCACTGGGTAAAGGTGCTTGCCCCTGGACCAGTCCCTGGGGCAAGGACTTGGGATGACCCAACCGACCAGGCCTGATGGGGGAGGTGTACCTCTTTACCACTCCAAGGTTGAAGTCGGGGATGATGTGCCCCAGAGAAGACGCGAGTTCTTACCCACAGCCCCTGAGCCCACAGGTGGGGCCCGGCCCGCCCCAAGCTGGGCCGGCTGAGTCCGCTCTCCCACAGAGCCTGTGAGGGACAACACACCCAGCCTCTCCATCCCGGGTTTGCATAAAAACCCACGTCCATGAAGTAGCAACTGCAATGTTTTGCAGCCACATAGCAAAGTTATTTAAAAATATCACCCATATGTGTTTTAAATACAGGCAAAAAGCTGGCAAGACAGCCGGCTTCACACCCGCGTGCCATTCTGAGCTTGCTGCTTCTCGCTCCAACTCTCAACATCGCACGTTGAAGGCCAGACAAGCCCAGAATGCTGCGAGCGGCGGCACCCAGAATCTCTCCCACCCACAGCCCGGCTTTTCTCTGGGGAGCGGGGAGGGGGGGGATCCGATCTGACCTGGGAAGGAAGCTGTGTTCTGGGCTAAGACCTTCACTCCAAGCCGAGACTGGTCAGGCATTCTTATAATCCCAGTACTCAGGAAGTCAAGGCGGGAGGGTCAGGAGTTCAAGGCCATCCTCAGCTGCAGAGTGAGCTTGGGCCGAGTCTGGGCTATGTGAGTCCCTGTCTCAGAAAAAAAACAAAACCTTCAATCCATCCTTCATGAAGTCACACTTGGCAGAACATTGTTCATAATGTTATAGTGTGCGGGGCTTTAGACCCACTTTGGGGCCAGTGAGATGGTTCAGCAGGTAAAAGTGCTTGCCGCCAAGTCTAACAACCTGAGTTTGATCCATATGGTAGTAGGAAAGAATTGACTTCTGTAAGTTGTCCTCTGACTTGCATGCGTGAACACACACACACACACACACACACACACACACACACACACACACAACGAACGGAATGAAAAAAAATCGTTAAATTCCACTTGGCGTGCAGTTTTATGACACGAGCCTCTCCCCCATTTTATCGCCTTCCAAATTTATACTTTAATATCCAAAGTAATATCCACCCCCCCCACTCTCAGCAGCGTAGATTAGAGCAAGGACAGACTCCACAAAAAGCACTCAGCTTTTTCCACACGTGAACATCGCAGCATCCTCACGCTGACCACTATGACGTCACAAGCAATGCGCTCTTCCGGACTCTGTCCCGTGTGCAGTTTTATCGCCGATGAAAAAGCATGGTTATGGCGCCTGTAGCTGCAGCAGGTATGGTCGGTCCAGATTTGCTGAGATCCTTATCTATGTGACATTAGCCTGCTTCCCTGACGTCATGCCCCTCAGCTGGGTGCCTCGGCACTGAGCACCACATCTAAATACGAACCACAGTAAACCTTTCCCATGGGGGCCTCAACCCGCCTCAACTCATATCTCACTGGCTGGGCATGAAGGAAGAAGGAAGAAAAGGAGGAAGAAGGGATACAGAGGAATAGAGATGGTTGAAGTAATGAATGAACGTCTTGCCGGGTAGAGGCACTAGTTCTGAAGCTGGCTCCCCTTCTAGTTTTAGGGAGCAGGCGTGGTATGGTCCCCAGAGCCCGGCTTAGTCACCTGCCCTGGAGTCATGGGAAAGCCTTCGAGAACTGGAAGTAGGGTCAGAGTAAGTTGGGGACATTGGATGGCAAGGATATTGCCTTTCCCCCTCCAGGTGTGGGGCACAGTGTGAGTTGTTTTGCTGAGAAGCGGGGGACCCCATTTCTTGTGCACCTGCTCTCTGAGCTGAGATTTAGACACCCCTCGTGGAGAGACAGCTGGCATCCTGGTCTGACCCTCCTGTCCCCAGGAGTCACTGGTGGTCCTGACTCTCCTCTTTCTGAGGGGGTGGGGAGGTGTGGCCACATCTCTGTCCGTTCCTTTGTCCCTGTCTTTGGAACTCCTGGGGTGGCCACAGACTCCTTACCTAAGAATGTCTGCGCACGGCTCCTGTTAAGACGAAGAAACCCGGGGCAGGGCTGATGGCTCACTAAGAGCATTTGCAGTGTGAGTTCGGATCCCAGACGCCACAGAAAGCTGGGCGTGGCCATGCGCACATCTGTAAATCTGGCACTGCAGGGGTCAGAAGTGGAGGATCACTGAGGCTTCCCGGCCGCTGGTTTAGCTCCAGGTTCAGTCTCAATGAAATAAAGCCAAGAGGGAGGAAGTGGGGCATCGGACATCTTCCTCTGGACTCCAAGTGTATGTGCATGTGCACACATATGTATACACACAGAGACACACACACCACACAGAGACATACCACACAGACACACACACACAGACACACCACACAGACACAGACACACACAGACACACACACACAGACACAGACACACACATACACACCACACACACACATCACACACACACACACAGACACACACACCACACAGACACACCACACAGAGACATACCACACAGACACACAAACAGACACACCACACAGACACACACACACAGACACACACACTACACAGACAGACACAGACACACAGACACACCACACAGACACACACACACACAGACACACACACACACACACACACACAGAGCTGGGGAGACACCAGAATTGTATTCTGCTCTGCCCCTCATCAGACACAACATCAGTGATCCTCGCTGTTCTGGGGCTGGGCAGAGGTTGGCTTCAGCCAGCGGGTGAGCTGAGTGAGAGAGATGTTCGCGTGAAGCCTTTAGGAGACAGGGCATCGTGACCAGGTATCCGCTTGTCCTTAGCTGACCCTAAGGGACAGGGGTGTGTCTTTCTGGGGTACTGAGGGGGGACGAGCCCTCAACCGGCAACCACAGACAAGGGGCAGGAGAGGACACTCGTGTTGAGCCACCATGGCCAGAGTCGTTCCCGCTATGTACCCAGCCGCTCTCAAGAGCCACCAAGGAAGCCCCATCCACGCCCACCCTGCCCTTCACTGCCCACCCAGATGTCTCTGGCCTCCCTTCTCTCCTCTGACAGGGATTTCATAAACGCTTTCCCAGGTAGCTCCCGCTGCCAACTTGACAGGAAGAGGGAGACGCAACTGAATGAAGAACTGCCTCCATCAGATTGGCCTGCCGCCATCAGATTGGCCTGCCTCCATCAGATTGGCCCGCCGCCACATCTGTGGGCATTGTACGGCGTGCTAATTGACGGTGGAGGGTCCCGCCCGCGGTGGGTGGTGCCATGCCTACCCAGGTGGGCCGGGGTTGTAGGAGAAGGCTACCTGAGTGTGAGCCTGGGCGTGAGCCAGTGAGCAGCATCCTGGTGGTTTCTGCTTCAAGTGGTTTCCTGCCCTGACTTCCCTCAATGATGAACTATAACCTGTAACCTGAAATAGACTTGTTTCTCCCCGAGGTACTTTTGGTATTCCACATTACACTGCGCGCATATTTTGGGGGACAGACCCCAAGATGCCTTTCTTTGCACCCAATTCACCCGCCGAGCCATAGGAGGCTCCGGTTTCTTCACACTCTTTTTTTTTTTTTTTTTTTTTTTTGGTTTTTTTTTTTTTGAGACAGGGTTTCTCTGTGTAGCTTTGCGCCTTTCCTGGAACTCACTCTGTAGCCCAGGCTGGCCTCTTCTTCGCACTCTGGTTGGCTTTGAAGAGTGTCGTCAACTTTAACACGTGGCCAGTGTGGTGAGCATCAAGCCATTTCTTTATTCTTTATCTCCAGATGTGGAGGAGGGTCACGTGCGTGTGTGCCATGGTGCCTGTGGAGGTAAGAGGACAATTTGAGGGAGGTGGTTCTCTCCTTCTCCCACATGAGTTCTGGGGGTTGAACTCGGGTCCTCTGTGTTGACGGCAAACCCCTTCCCCGCTGAGCCACATTGCTGGCCTTCATTTTGTTTCGATTGTTTTCTCTCTCTCTCTAAGGCCTTCTGAGGCTGAGCAGCGCTGTTCCGATTTATTGGTCATTAGACTGTCCTCTTGTGTGACTGCCCACCCGAGGGGATTCCATGGAGCTCACCACGTGATCTTGTTACAGGGCCACTCTGGGGACATTTGCGTCTCTTGGGTTAAGCACCAGTTTGCCGAAGAAGTGGCTAGCGTTCCAGATGGTAACGGCAGACAGAATCCAGCTGCAGGGAGGTCGCGGGGAAGCCATGGGCTTCTCCTGTTTGTCCCAATGATGTCCTGAGGAATGGCAGAGCCCACGGGGCCTCCCTTTCTGGAAGCTTCCCCCCACTTCCCACTTATGGATCTGCCTGGCCCCGAGATTTCGCCCAGCTCTGTTTCTAGAAGTCGAGGCGTGAGCTTGGGGCTCATCTGCAGTTAGGGTGGCCAATGCAGAGGAGGGGGCAGGGGTGAGTAGGGAGGGACAGGAAGTGTGACATTGCCTTCCCCTGCAGGCCGAACCGCCTGTTCTGTTCTCTGGAGGGAGAAGGTGATGCCCAGAGAGGTTGAGTGTCTGCAGAGACCACACAGCAAGCAACCATGGCTTCAGGATTCGAACTCGGACTCAGCCCAGTGTGCACCTTTTAAATAGACTGAAGAGCTACCGTTCCTCAGGTCCGGTCTCTTTTTCTCTGCCGTCCCTTGCCTGTGTAAACTTCTCCCTTCACCTTGCCGTTTAGCAGGTGATCAGCAAATGACCCACCACCCCGAGGCTCTCTCAACCCGACAGCCATTGGGGGGGGGGCATTGAATGGCTTCTCCTCCTCAGGGGTTGGAAGGAAGAGCTTGGTTGTGAGGCACCCTAGTCCATGTCATGACTTCAGACTCTGAGGAGACTTCTGAACCTCCTCTGGGGTGCCCCGAGACAGTTCAGTGAGGAACAGGGACATGGAGAAAGCCAGCCAGCTCTGGACTGGCCTGTCTGGATTCACAATCTCCATCCAAAGCCCCCAGGTCAGTGACATCCTCTCTGTGCCTCAGTGTTCCCATCTGGGAAGTGGGTTCAGTGCTCGTGGGGTTGTGAAGCCGGTGAGCTAGTTAGTGATTAGAGCAGTATCTGAGATCATAATTCATGTCAATTATTGGATTGGGCTCCCGAGGGTCCCTGAGCTCCCCACATGGAAGCCTGCTACATACAATGCCTGCTCTGAGAGCATCTGCTCGCTAGTGTTGGACTCTGCACACATTTCCCTTAGCAGAGCATAAAGAAGTTCCCACTGGCCGGGCGGTGGTGGTGCATGCCTTTAATCCCAGCACTCGGGAGGCAGAGGCAGGCGGATCTCTGTGAGTTCAAGGCCAGCCTGGGCTACCAAGTGAGATCCAGGAAAGGCGCAAAGCTACACAGAGAAACCCTGTCTCAAAAAAAAAACAAAAAACAAAAAACAAAAAAAAACAAAAAGAAGTTCCCACTGTGCAAATGGGGAAACTGAGTCTCCAGGAAGTGAGGTGACTTGTCCAAGCTCACACCTAAGAAGTGGCTGAGCCAGGACTTGAATTGGATTTCAGCCGGGTCCCTCTGTTTTCAGCCCTATGTTTTGGTCACCGGAGGCCACCCTGGATGGAGAGACACTGGGACAGGGAGGTGGGCGTGGCTTCCTTGTGATTCTTCCTGTTTCTTCCAACTGCCCCGTTAGGAACTTGGACCCACTGACAGTGGGAGATGTGTAACGGGCCCAGGGATGTGAAGTCACTTTCCTGGGTTCCACAGCCAGCAAGGGGTGGGACTGGGATTCACCTTGTCCTTGAACTTGGGTCTGAAGCCAGCTCCGGCTCAGCACCACCCTAAGCTGCGGTTGCTTCTCAGCCCATGTCATGATGTCACATGCTTTTCCCCAAATGCAGTTCGGGACTCAACCCAGATTTACAGCAGGGAAGAGGAGGCCATGTTGGAGAAGCCAGCTGTGCCTCCCTGCCTGAGATCTTTGGGTACTGCTGCCCAGGGAAGGGAAGAGGAGAGAGGGGAGCCCTTCAGTGGGTAGGAGATCCCCCAAATATCCTTCCAGATGTTACATGGCAGCTGTGAGACTGCCCTGCCCGGCACGCTCTGCTAGGTCAAGGGGGGGCGCATGGTTGGAGCACAGTTGGTATATACACACAGTGTCCACCAGGTGGAGCTTGTGCCAAAGCCAGGTCCTGGGAAGTACCGGGAGAGGCCCCCCCCAGGACACGCCCTGTGTGCTCACAAGGCTCAGGTGTGCAAATGGGTGTGTCCCCGAGAAGCCGAATTTAACTTTCCTCACGAGTCGCGTGCATGTGTTGCATCTGTTGTGCGTGTGTGCAGAGGGGCCTTACACGCGGTGCCTGCGGGTGCAGGTAGCCGGAGCGTGCACCTGGGCCCTGAGTGTGTGTGTGTATGTGTGTGTATGCGCATACGTGTGTGCGTGTGTGTGTGTGTGTATGTGTGTGCGCGTGTGTGCATGTGTGTGTGCGTGCGTGTGTGTGTGTATGTGCATGCGTGTGTGTGCGTATGTGTGTGTGCGTGTGTTGCGTGCGCATGTGTGTGTGCGCGCGTGTGTGCGCGCACGTGTTCGTGTGCGTGTGCGTGTGCGTGTGTGTGCGCATGGATGTGCAGAGGCGAGCGGAAGAGGGTGTGGGCATGTGGTAGAGGTCACGCACCTGAGCCTGGGTCTTGACTTCACCTGCGTCTCCTTAGGCGGTTTGGGGGGTCTGGGGCATAGACCAGCTGAGCTTTTGGGTTGCCTTCTGCATGAAACATTCGACAGCACCCCGAGTCGGGCAGTGATGGGGGGTGTCATCCCCCTTCAACATTAAGCTCTTTTACCTTGGAAGGTCTCTGGAGTGGAAGGGGGGTGGGGGGCTTCTAGAATCTTCTTTCAGAGCTTGTTGAGTTCCTGTAAGGGAAGCCCCAGACAATGGGTACAGAGAGGGCTTGATTTCCAGCTGGGAAAGGGACTCAGTGCCCCATGGGAGGAGCCAAAGGCACCTAGGGAAAGGGGAGGGGGTGGTGCCCTAAGGGGAGAACTTGACCCCAGCCTCAGTCAGAACCGGATTCTACCGGAGCTTTCTTGCTCCAAGGCTGGGTGACTTGGGCAAGTCCCTGACCGTCTCTGAGCCATTTCTCGGGGCTAGGAAGGGAAGAAAGGGCCGTCCTGACTTCCCAGCACTGTTAGGCAGAAACGTGAGGCAGCAGGCTGGGCTAGCCTAGGGTAAGGAATGGAGGAATGCGGGCCATAAGCTAGATGACTCCAAGGGTCCTTTTCTGTCCCGTGGGGAGGTGGCGTCACTTTGGGCTTGTGTGTACCATGTGCAGAGAAAGCGGAAGTTCCCAGGAGGCTGATAGGAAGGTGACCCAGGAAGTGGCTGCCTGGGTCACAGACAGATGCGTGTGTCCCTCCCATCTTCCATTCCATTGGCTCCCACTGCCTCAAAGCCATCTTTATTCCCTTCCACCTTCCCTGAGTCCAAGGCCAGTGGCTGCGAGTACGCCTCCTACCCAACTTCCATACCATGTTCATCCTCGTCCTGATGAGTCCGTTCCGCCTCTTTGGGCCTCGGTTTGTTGACCTGCAGAATGGGCACAGCCACCTCCGCTCTAAGGGTCGAGGCAAATCCTGCCGCCACCACCATGCACAGCAGGCACCGTGAGCCTGTCATGGTGACGAGTGTCAGGGACAGAGAGACGAGGGTGAGAGTCACTGTCATCTTAACCAAAGCAGCCACAGAATTCTCCCTGTTTGTTTGGCTCATGACTGGTGCCTCAGTTAAGGGTGAGACACCCCCACCCATACACACACACACACACACACACACACACACACATCACACACACACACACACACACACACACACACACACACACACACACACACGCTGCAGGAGAAAGGTGGGAGGACCAGGGGGAGGGAGGAGCTAGGAAGACAGAGTGGAGAGGCAGAGAAATTAAAAATAGAGATGAGAAGCTGGAGATGGTGGTGCTTGCCTGTCCTGCCAGCACTCAGGAGGCTGAGGCAGGTAGAGGACAGGTTTGAGGCCAATCTGGGATACAGTGTAAGATTCCCCCCTTGGTTCCCCATGAGACTGGAGTATTCCTGTGTTCCTCATCCTAGGGTTTCGTGGGGGATGGGTAGAGCTGCTGGGGGCTTTGGGTTTCAGAGGACAGGGCAGGTCATGGCTACCCTGCAGGCTGGCAGAGGGCCAGAGGCCTTTCAGGCCAGAAGCTGGCATCTTAGAGGCAGGGGCCACGTGGGTGTCCTGTTCCTCATCCGCTGTCTCTGTCTTTTATGGATTTACCATTTCTATTTATGCATATGTGTGGGTGTGCGCACGTGAGTGCAGTGCCCATGGAGTCCAGAAGAAGGTGTCAGAACTCCAGAGCTGGAGTTACAGGTGGTTATGAGCTGCCCGGCATGGGTGCGGGGAACCAAACCCTGGTCCTCTGGGCGAGTGATGAACACTTAGTCCTGGTTCCGATTACAAAGTCAGCTCTGAGTAGAATCCCAGATTCTTACGCCACAATGGCTATGACAGTATTGGTGACCAAAGAGACCAAGGATGGACCTCTGGGGTAGATTGCTTGCCAAAGTCTGTGCAAGGCCCTGGGTGGGACCCACAGCATCACAGGTGGGATGCAATGAAGTTGGCTTCCTAAGGATGCTCTCTCTATCCTATGCTGACGGAAGAGAACAATAGGTAGGTTGAGTTTTTTTCCTTTCAAGTCCACAGCATGAAGCTGGGTGTGGTGGTACACTCTTGTAATCTCGGCAGCAAGTTCAAGGCCTGCCTCAGCTACATGGTGAGTGTGAAGGCAGCCTGGGCAATACGAGATCCTGTCTCAAAATCAGTGAGTGAATAAAAGGATAAAATCAAACCACGGTGTGCTGAAGCGTCTCTTTGGACTTTGGCCCTCAGGTGCGATGTGAGGTCGGGGTCTAATTGAGTTGGGTTTTTCCCCCCATGCGGCTAGCCCACTGGCCCAGAATTCTCTGAAGTCCCGATTTGTCTTTTTCTCTCTGGATTCTGGGACCGGTTTTTCCCAACTATTCTTGTGTGTCTACTCTGTGTGAGTAAATCCTTCCTGGCTTCTCATTCTGTCCTTGTCCTCTGCCTCCTCTTCTCTGTCATCCTGACGTGGTGACAGTCTGGGTATCTGCTGGGAAAGTTTACCCACCCCAGCAGTCTTCAGAGGAGTCCCGGCCGCTCTTAACCCTGTGACTGTATAATCATTTACAGTGGCAGGCTTCGGGAGAGGCCTCGCTGCGGTTTCGATGGGAATGGCCTGAATTTATGGACACAGCTGAGGAAGGAAAGAAACCCTTCACCCGGGACCCTGACCACGGCAGCTCTCTGCCAAGCTCTCTTACCGATGGGCAGAAGGCTCTGGCGCTCTGTGGGATGGGTACCAGGCAGAGTCCCCAGGGAAAGCGGACTCTCCCACTCCAACCAAAGGAAGATTGCTGATGAAAAAACCAATTTATACTCATAAACAAGTAATTACGGAAGCCAATGAGATGGCTCAGATGGTAAAGACCCTGGCTGCCAAGCCTGAGATCAGTCCCTCGGCTCCATGTGCTGGAAAGAAAGAACTGGCTCCTGCAAGTTGTCTTTATACGTATAATTTATTTTCATTTTATGTTCGTGGGTGTTTTGCCGGCATGTGTGTCTCTGTAAGGGTGCCAGAGCCCTGGAACTAGAGTTACAGGCAGGTGCCAGCTGCCTGGTGGGTGCTGGGAATCGAACCCGGGTCCTCTGGAACAATAGCCAGTGCTCTTGACTCCTGAGCCCTCTCTCTGGCCCTCTAAGTTCTCTTCTGACCTCCAGATGTCTTCTGTGTCATGGGCACACCCCTCCCCAAATAAATAAATTGGTAGCAATTTTTTTAAAAAAATGTATTTTGAAGTAATTAAGAGCTGGGAGTGTGTCTCAGTGGTAAATTACTGGCCCTCGCATGCAGGAAGCGTGTCCTGTGTCCCAATGACAGCTCTTGTTTAAAAAAATCTGGTGGTTGACTTCTGGCCTTCACACGCTCATATGTGCAAATGCATGTGCCCTTGCATGTGCACATGCACATACATTCAATTAAACAAACTTAAGATGATGTGGAATTTAAGGGGCCACTAAATTGTGTGTGTGTGTGTGTGTGTCTGGTCTGTGTCTGTCTGTGGTGGTTTAATGTCTTTTCCTTGGCGTCCCTCTGGGAAGCACAGTGTGGCAGAATGTCCACAATCCTGCTCCAAACTTGCAGGCATCTTATCTGATCGGTGATATTTCACAGACATCTAAACACGGCCTCAGCACACAAATAAATCGCCCTTGTCTTCTTCAGTGATGGAACAATCGTCCTTTGTCCACTCAACCGCGCTGTTTTGTTGGGGGGGCGGTGTGTGTGTGTGCTGGGGAGGCGGGGGACACTGACCAGTTATCCACCAACCTTGACCTTGCTGTCGGTTTTTGCTTCCTCATAGATAAATGTGTACAAGAAAGACCCAGTGTATGATCTGAGGTTTCAGGGGTCCCCTGTGGGCCTTGGAAATTTGTCCCCCGCACCTAAGGCATGTTGTGGGTAGGGCAGTGTTGAGGCCTTGGTTGCCAGTAAAAAGGAAAGCCGCATACCCCAGACCTGAACTGGAGTCCTGGGGAGCAGGTCTCGGGGCTAGGGAGGACAGGAAAGGGGCAGTTAGACAGGGGCCGTTCAAACTTGAGGGCAACGGGAGGGAGACTGGGAACCAATAGCCCCAACTTCCTCTCCTTCCACCCTTGGATCTCCTAACAGGTACCCCATTGGTCAATCCAAATGTTAGTCAGACCGCAAGGGCGCCTGGGAAATGTAGTCCACTGAGGTCAGCAGGTGCTGAGTGAATGGGGGCGGGGAACTAGAAGGGGATACTCAACACACAGACAGGGCGACTGTTTATTTAAGTAGTGTTGGCATTGGAGGGGAGTCGGGCCCCGAGAGCCTGTCCCACTAGTGGGGTCCCTCAGCGGTTCTGATGGGTCATGGGGAAGTTGGCACCTGGCTGAGGCCCCCTCCCCCATCCTAACTTTGTGACCCACATTCTTTCTCGCCATCAATCTTGGATCACCGTGGACAAGGTTGGCATCTGTCCTCACTCTGCCCTCTGCACCCATGTGACCTGAAACTTGCCACGTCTCAGGACCTTAAGGACCCCACTTGCAGCCTGGGAGCACCAATCCCCGCCTGTCCACTGTGACACCAAGAGCCAGCGGCCCCGCATATTCTCAGGGCTTCCCGCACATCCTTGTCACATCGTGGGGGACATTATCGCACTGGTACCCATGAGGAAAAGAAGCCACGAAGGTAAACTGGGTTGTTCAGGTCTCTCAGCTTCCAGTGAGAGGGCCCGACTCAACGTCCAGTCCGGCCACTCTCTTTGAGAGCGACAGAGATTTATCTGTGATTTATTCGTGAAGTGTTGGCAGCCGGTAGGCACTTTATAAGGTGGTGGCTGCCAGCATGGGGTAGAAGGAATGGCTGCCTTGGTCCTTGCAGCCAGTCAGGGCAGAGGCTGGGCGGTGGACTTGACCGTGCCCCAGCCTCCCTGAGCCTCCCCCTGCAGGCGCCTGCCAGGCTGTGTCCCCTCTTCCTGCCTCTCTCAGGGTGTTCACACTTACAGATTAATTCCAAGGCTTGCCTCACTCCTTGCCTGGCAGCTGGGATGGGCGACGCCGGGCTCTCAAAGGGCATTTTCTTTTTGTTTCAGCTTTGATGCCGAGATCTCGAATATCATTATGTGTGGGGCTGAGGGCCCGCCGGCGTCTTCCTGGGGATTCTCAGTACCGTTTATGATTTCTCAAAGGATCCTGGCTGCTTCTGTTTTCTGGATGGGCTGCCCAAGAAGGGCATCTGTGTCCCTGTTGTAATTTCCTAACGTTCATCTGGGGGAGTGGGTGGCACTGGGAGTCCAGAACTCATCAGGGACCCACTTAAGTTTCTCTCTGTTAAAAAAATAAAAATAAAAAAAAAGGAAAGCATTTTATCACGATAATATTTAAAATTGTATTGCCTTAGTTCCAAGGTCACTTGCCTGCTGAGAAAGTCTGAATTTCCTGGCTTTCATGGACCACCCATAATAATATCACTTCCTAGAGCTAACTCTATTTAGGGGGGTAAATACCTAACTGCTTAATTCATTATTACTGAGTCGGAGACGGTTACAGATGTGGCTGGACCGGGAGCCCCCATATCTAATAAGGCGCAGGCTGACGATGTGCTCAGAACGTGGCTGGGAGAGAGACGGCTGAAATTTATTTTGTGAATAAAGCAATAAGCCGCTAAACAAAGCTAATATGTTTCAGCCGAGACAGAAAGACACGATCATTCAGTATTTATGTAGCAGCCCGTTCCTCAGTGGGACTGCAAGTTGCCGCCATTAAAACGGTCAGAATTCTTCAGAGACTCGGCTGTATTAAGTCATTTTAAAAATATCACAGACTTAAAACAATCTGAATTATTGGATTTCCTTGCTGCTCCTGGGTAAGCATGTTTGCCGTGGCAATTTCCTGCTTGGTCAAAGGTGCAGCCTGACTCGGTAAGGAATGAAGGAAAGTTGTTGGCAGAATCTTTATGTGGGTGCCAACCGGATCTTGATTTTGTGTCTGTGGTTCTAACTTTTAATTTTGACACAATTTTAGATTCCCCAAAACATCTCAAGGAAATGTAAACAACATGTGTTTGGGAGACAGAATCCTCACATGTTAGTGCGTGTACCGTCCAGGTCTCAGGTTCTGGAGAGAGAAATAGGTAGGTCTTGTCTTTGTTGGCATGGTTTGAGTTAGTCACAGACATGGCTTCCCCCTTTCCCCTCCTACCCATTTCTGTGTATTTTCTAAAAACAAAGCTATTTAGTTACATGGGACACAAGGCAAGGATCCAAATCAGAGAGTCAACATTAATGCAATAAATATGTTATCTGTTGACTTTGGTCCAGATTTGCCATCGAGTCCAGTTGATGGCCTTTGGAGACAAAGAAAACCCCTGGTCCCCCCTTGTAATCACTTTGTCAAACTGCTCTGGCTTCCTCCAGCCTGAAATATGTGCTCGGTCCCTCTGTTTGTTTGGAGTGATACTGACATTTTTTTTTTTTTTGAAGAGAGCAGTCCATTTATTTTGGAGAATTCCCCCCTCCATTTGGGATCGTGTGATATTTCTTCACAATTAAATTTAGACTCTGCACTTTGGGCAGGAATACCACACAGGCACAAGTCCTTCTCGGTACAACATCCCAAGAGTCTCGCCATAGCAGCATGTCCCGTGGAGGCCAAGTCAGGCATATGTTAAAATACTCTTTCGTCTGGAGCTCTGTTTGTTAAACGTGCTTTGAAAAGGTCTCACAATCTCTAGGTTGGTTTTTTTTTTTTATTTTAAATTACAGGTTTTTAAAGAACAGACTCAAAGACATGGAAGCTGCAAGCTGTACAGATCCTCAAGAAGAAAATGTAGCCATTAAAAAAAAAAAAATTGCACCGCATTAGTTATGAAATTTGCCTAAATTCATTTTGCAGACTGAGAGCTGTAATTTGAAGGCAGAGTTATCGAGAGAGGAAATAAACCACGTGTCACGTGCAATTTAATCTGGCAGGGAAATGGGGCCACTCGGAATTGCTAACTCGGCCTAATTCGTTTCGTCTCTGGGAAAGCTCCGCTTTGGGTCTGAGGAGTCTTTTCAACTCCCGAGTTAATGTATTTGCCCAGACGTCACAGAAAAAAATGTATGAGGACAGTCAGAGAAATACTGTATCCTACTTTAAATCACACTCCAGTTTTTAAACAGCGGGAGTGATGGCTGGGGGCGATCACGCCTTCCCCTGAAGCATTTAAGAAACAGTTATTTACATTACATTAAAAACTTTAATTGCCTCGAAGCACGTGCTCGGAGACACAAATATTGGAAAATCATCAAAAATATCCATCATGATTCTCTCTCCTTTACAACTCTTCTAAACTTCATCTTTTTTATAACCCACTGTATTGATCTATTGTCCCAGACCAAGAGTGATGCCCGAGTCCAAGCTGGGTCATAAAGAGAGAATATAATTTCGGTTGGCTGTCCATAAAAGCTGGTCTTTTGACAGAGAAGTGTGTATGTGTGTGTGGGACTATGGCTCTTCTTTTGGAAGGGGAAGTAAATGGGGGTGACAGTGTGGGGTAGGTGTACAGGTCCTGGCAAGGAGGGTCACGAAGAGTCGTGGGGGTTGGTGTGTCTAGGCAGGATGGCATTCTGAGTCCCTTCTGGAGGGTGAGATGTTGGGAGGGGTCTGGGGACTCGCAGACACAGAAAAGGAGAGGAAAATGTGAAATTGTACCGCTTGTTACCTCTTTGGTCCAGGGTCTGAGGAACTAACTGCAAAGGGCTTGGATCTCCCCCTCCCTGGGCTAAAGATCAATTCTCCAAAGACATGGAAAATGCAGGGAGGGTATGCTGGAAAGGGCTGGGGGTTCCCTGGCGGGTTGACCACGGTAATGATTACATGACCCCCACAAAGTGGTTAGAGGTCCGGAGCCCCTCCAGCGCGGGCCTGGGCAGCCTCAACCGATCCAAGCCTCTGTTGGGGAAAAGGCCTTTGCAAAGGTTTCTCTTAAGAGCACCCAGGAGCAAAGCTCCCTCCATGCCAGGAGTGAGCCTTGCAGGATAAAGTTGTGGGGTGCGCAACGCCCGCTAAATAATACCGATCAAAGCCCTGCCGTGAAGACTCAAAGCCACAGACACACAGGGTCTCGGGTCCCTAGCCAGGACCACGACCAGCAGCCCGCTCAGGTCCCAAGGCTCCTCCTGGGTCGGCGAGCACCGTGCTAGGCGCCGGGAGACTTTCCCACGGCTCCGGGGCGCCCCCTGGCGGCCACCACCGCAGCCCACGGAAGCGTGCGACGCGCGGGGTGGGGTGGAGGACCCGTGCTCCGTGCTCCCCAGGCGCGAGGCCACGCCGAGACCGGCCCTTCCTCCCCCGCCGCCCCGCCGCCCCGCCGAGCGCTCACTTTGTTCTTGACGGTCCCCGTCGCCCGCGGCCCCTCCGCCGTCCTTCCTCCCTCCCCAACACCCCCCACCCCCCACCCCCACCCCCCGCGCCCCCCGCGCATCGATCGGCGCGCGCGGCGCTGTCGATAAGTTTGCCGCGAGGAGCCAAAGTCAAGTGCGTGCGCGCGGGCGGAGCCGGGAAGCCGCGCTCCCGGGGTCCAGCCCGGGTGTTGGCGGCAGCCGCATCCCCGGCCGCGCGCCCGCCCCCAAGATGGCGGCCGAGGGGGGACCGCGGGGGGCCCGGGGGCCGAGGCCGGCCAGGGCGGCGCGGGCGAGCAGGGGGCCGCGCGCGAGACGGCGCCTGGACCTGCGGCGGCTGCAGGTGAGCGGGCCAGCCTGCCTTTGTTCGCCGCCGCCGCCTCCTCCTCCTCCTCCTCGATCGGCCGCCCGGACGTAGGGAGCCTCCGGGGCGGGAGGAGCGCGGGGAGCGGGAGGAGCGCGGGGAGCACGGAGAGCGCGGGCTGCGCGGAGAGCGGGACGCGGCTGCGCAGCCGCCCAGCCGCTGCTGCCGCCGCCGCCGCCGCCGCCGCTGCCGCCACCGGCTGCTGCAGCCCGGACGCTCGGTGCTCCTCCCGGGGCCGATCCCTGCGGGTTAGTCTCTGCGTCTTGCTTTCCCCCTCCGCTTCCCTCGGTTTGCTGTCCCCCCACCTCCGTCTGCTTTCCCTCCCTCCGCCTGCTTTCTGCCTCCCTCCTTCCCACCTCTGTCTTGCCACCCCCTCCGGTGTTGCTTTTCTCCCCCTCCTCTTGCTTGCTCCCCCATCCTGCTCCCCTCCCCTGCTTGCTCCCCCCCGTTCTCCGCCCCCCACCGCCCCGCTTCTCCTCCATCCCAGTCCCCCCAGGCCTGGAGCCCCAGGCCCGAGCGCGCGCAACTTTGCGCACCTGCCGCGGGGCGGAGCAGGTGCGCGGGCTGCGGCCCCTGGGAACTTTTGCATCCGCGGCCCGGGCTCGTGGCTCTGCCTCGCCAGCTCCTGCACCCTGCTCTCCCTGCCCCGGGTCCCCTCTAGTCCCCTTCACTCCCCTCTCCTCCCCTGGGGCGACGCTCTTCGCAGCCCCAGCACTTTTTTTCCGCCGTTCCTGGGTGCGCGCGGGCTCCGGGTGCCTCGGGGTTGGGATGTTTGCTGCCATCTTTCTGAGGCCCAGGGTTGCGGGGCCGGGGGTGGGGTGGGGTGGGGAGGTTCACAGCACCCCAATTGGAGACACACTCGGGTGCTCAGTATGCCCCCCCCCTCCCGAGGCTCCCCACACCCTGCATTCGGGCAGAGTCGCGGCAGGTGCGGCGACGATCAGGGGCGGGGGAAGCCGTGCGGATAACCGCGCTCTGAGAGCATTCTGCCTGGCCAGTGACATTCCCAGAGGACGTGACAGCACGTCTGGAGATTAAAAAAAAAAGGGGGGGGGGACACGACGGACCCACTTTCTCTTTTTAATCTCCCCGCAGATCTCGTTAAGTTGCCTCTGATAAGTGGCTCCAGCTCCTCTCTTCTCTGTCCCCACTTCTCGCTCCCCTCCTCCCTCAAAGCCATCGAGCCGGGGAGAGAAAATCGGGGCACTCAGGCATGCAGTTAATAACTGCGAGAGCCGTGCAATTCCTGGTCCGCGCCCGAGTTGAGGTTACAGTTTGGGGGCCGGCTGAGATGGGTAGGGTTGTAAGCCGTGCTTGCTGATTTAAAGGATGCTAAAGTGGCCTTTGGTGACGGGGTGGGGGAGAGAGAGAGAGAGAGAGAGAGAGAGAGAGAGAGAGAGAGAGAGAGAGAGAGAGAGAGAGAGAGAGAGAGAGAGAGAGAGAGAGAGAGAGTTGGGTAGCCACATTGGGCACGGCACGGAGGCCAATGGTAATCGTATTCCCTGCTAATGTTTGTAAATGAGACCCGGGCAGGCTGGGGGACAGCGTCTTTATTTATGATTGATGTTCTGTAACATAAGGAATGACAAGAACGCAGCCGACTAGAGGGGAGCGAGCAGCTGGGCTGGCGGAAGCCCTTAGCCGGGTGCTATTGTTATTCTGCTGGAGAGAATTGCCACGGTGAGGTTTACAGCGCCGGTATTTGCCCGGGGTCGGCGGGAATGCCACTTAACACAATTCTCATTAGATAAACTCGCTTTCCATCCAGGAGCCCCGGGCTGCAGGGGTGGTGGGAGAGAGGATGGCCCCCCGGGGGGGTGGTGAGGTCTGGGTGCGGCTTCCCGCATTGGTGTCTGAGCTGGGGGGTGTTAATGCTCGATGCTCTTTGCCCCTAGTCTTGGTGGGGAGTCCTTTGTGGAAGGTCACCCCGGTCTTGGTTCCAGCTGACTCCCCAAGGGTCTGCAAGCCTTTTGTTAAGGTCTTAGAACACACTGAGATAGAAAAGGCGATCTGAGCTGCAAGGTGGTTATTGGGGTGCTGGACAGGCCTGTCCAGGTGGCAGGGACTGGCCACACTAAGACCTCTCCCCAGCAGGGGATGGTGCAAGGGTGTGTGTGTGTGTGTGGAAACTCATTAAGACAATGGCTGTGTGTCTGGCACAAACAGGCTCCCGGGGAAAGGGGGGGGGGGCTCATCTGAATCGATGTAAAGAGGAGGGGGTGTCCCCCAGGGAGTTTGAAAAGGCTGCATAGTTCTAGAGCTCAGAGAAATGACTGGTGGCTACAGCATGCAGCTGCCCAGGCCCAGGCCAGCACAGCTGCCCACTCTCTGCCCTGGACTCGGACTCTTCTGTGGTCCCTTGCACAGGCAAAGCCCAGGGTCTTCTGGGCATCCATCTCTCAGCCCTTTGCCCGAGGGACCCCTTTCTGGTACATCCTGCGTGTGACTCCTCTTCCGCGGTCCCTTGCGTTTTCATTTCTTGCCCTCCACAGAGGAGAGGAAACTTCTACAGCTTATTGTCACATGCAGGTAGGAACTGTGTGGGTCTGTGCAGGCTCAGAGCTTGGGGGGGGGGGGTCCCTCACCCACCCAGGGCTGGTGGCCTGGGAGGACTGTGCGGCTTGTATCCTGGGTTGTTCAGGTTGAAGGTTTCCTTGCAGCTTGATTTCCTGAGTCTTAAAGTGACCGAGCCAGTAAAAAGCAGCCCCATGTCCCCAGGCTGGACCACATTGCTGACACTGCCCCATTTGGGACAAGAAAGGTGACCTTGTGCCAGCTGGGCTCTCAGCCCTCTGGAAGTATATATTTTTTTTAAACATGGAAACTGTCCAGTTAGTCATTATTTTTTTTTTTTTCCCAGCGCGTTCTCTGAGCACGGTGGAGTGATCGGGCTGGTTCTGGCTCGGTGGGATGGAAGTCAGTCAACAACCCCAGTGGTTGGGGACTTAAGGAATGACTCCAAAGGTCATTGGATGTGGGTACCCCACCCTGGCCCGCCTCCCTCACCTCCCCCACTCTTCTTCTTCCCCCCTTCTCTGCTGGTAGCCGCCCAGGAATGAGAAGAAAATGAGAAGAAATAAAATCGCGTCCTGAGTTAATGCTGGCATATTTCATTTGGTTATAGGATGGTTTTATGGGGAACATCACTAATGCGGGCATGTTTTATGGCTTTTCTGTGTATTATCGTTGTAACTGGATTCATGGGCTCGTGGTTTTTCTTTTCTATTTTCCTCGATCCCTACTCTCTTTTAAGTGATGTTCTGGGTCCTGGCCCCCCAGACCCTCTTTCCTCTCCCCTCCAAAGAGAGTTACTTAAGCTATGCAGTTACGGGTACCCAGTCTGAATGAGGGGATGGGGGTCCCTTTGCCCAGCTGTGTTTGTGGGAGAGGTGGGGCTGGTGGCCCCTCCCAGGAGACTTGGGTAGGAAAATGCCATCGCACTTTGAGCAATCAGTGGGACCCTCAAGATGAGCCAGCAAGGCTGGGCTTTTTAAAGGGTGTCTTACAGAAACTTCTGGAATGGCTGGAAGCCAGGTATTGCTTTGTGGAATATTGTTCCGTGCTCAAAGTTCAGAAAGGAGTGTGGATAGAATTAAAATATCATAACCCTGTGATGTTCAGAAGCAGGTAAATTTTACCTCTCAGCTGTGAAGTACTTAGACATTCATTAGAGCCCGTGACATAAGCCATCAGCCCTGTTGGTGATTCCTAACTTTGGAAACTTTGACAGTGTAGAATTGCTGTCTGTCAGAGCGGGGAGGAGGCAGGAAGGGTGTGCCCTGCCAGGCCCAGCATGTAGGAGCTCTAGAGGAGGGGGATGGGATGGGGGACAGGTGGAGAAGGTATGTGGGATCAGGGGAACCTGTTCTAGAAACATCTCAAGGTGAAGCCCAAACCACCGTCCCAGAGCCGAGGACTGGTGGGCCATTCCATCTGCCTTCCTGGTTTCCGAGTCCTTTCTCCCTTCCCTCAGAAGGAGCTGGCAGCAGATGTTGAGCATGTATTTACGGAGAGCCCAGCCATCATTTCTGGGCACCCCCTGCCCCCGAGTCCTGCTTAGAAATTGCTTCTCAGACATGGGCTTTCAGTTGGAGGGCCGGGCGTGAGCAGAGCACCCTTCCCCAGAATGTGTGTGTGTGTGTGTGTGTGTGTGTGTGTGTGTGTGTGTGTGTGTTGGGGGGGGGTGCGGTATCTTAGAATTCCACTTAAGGAGATGGAGACAGTTTGAGGAGCAGGCTGAGCACTGTGGCGTCTGGGTGGCCTGCGCAGAGCTGGTGGCCTGGGGGTTGGGGTGGGGGGGTACCGGCATATGCACAAATAAAATAATTGGCTTTCCCCCACCCACCCCCGTCCTTCTTCCTTTTTCTTTTAACTTGCCCATTAAGAGAGGATTCTGTCTTCAAACTTGACATTCTGTGAGGTAACCTTTCTTCCGGCAGATGGTGTCTTACACGTGAACACCTTGGCTGGTCTAAGTTTAGGCCTGGTTGATGGCAGCCGGGGGGGGGGGGGGGGGGGCTGCCCAGACACTGTGGATTTCTTTGTACGCCATTTTCTGCAAGGGGACCAAGTGCCAAGGGGACCGGTTCCTGGTCACCTGGTGCTGAGGCAGGGGCCTGGGACAGGTGAGGCTCAGGCGGGGCATGAAGTGGTCGTTACCCACCTTTTCTGTCTGTCTGTCTTTCTTTCCTTCTTTCTTTCTTTCTTTCTTTCTTTCTTTCTTTCTTTCTTTCTTTCTTTCTTTCTTTCTTTCTTTCTTTCTTTCTTTCTTTCTTTCTCTCTCTCTCTCTCTGTCTCTCTCTCTCTCTCTCCCTCCCTCCCTCCCTCCCTCTCTCCCTTCCTTTTTTTTAGATCGGGGCTGACTAGCCCAGGCTTCCCTCAGACTCTGGATCCTGCCGCCTCATCTTTCCAAGGGCTAGGACCACAGGCAACCCTGCGCCAGCCTCCTTTTGATCCTGGCCTTGGGACCTGCGTCTTCTAGGGTGGAGGGAGATTACCCAGCATCCCAGGTCTCCCAGGTGACAGAGCCACTGTGTGGGCAGACTGAGGTAGAGATGAAGGGATGAAGGGTGTGGGCCCCTCTGGATCATCAGTTCAAGGTGTTCCATTCTGATGGTTTAGGCCCAGCCTGAGCCCTGCCTGCTATGGCCGGTGTTGGTGGTGATGGTGGGGGCTGTTGGTCCCTGAAGCAATTTTGTTCTGAGACAAGAAATTCTTAGGGTGGAGTCCATTGTATGCCTGAGCCTCCCTGACTCCCTGGCAAAGATGGGTTGAAGCGGTTTTATAAAAAGAAGGGTATTTTCCTCTGATACATACGTTAAACTCCGAATTCCTTTGTTCCGGTGACTGCCATATGACCTGACCCCCCTCCCCTTCCCCATCTCTGCCCCCGACTCACTCTACCCTGCCCCTCTATCACACAGAACCCCCCCTTCCTACCCATGGCCGTTGCACATGTATTTCCTCTGCCTGGAACCCCACCCCCACCCCCCCACCCCCACCCCACCCCCGCCTCCCATGGCCTTCTTTGTCCTCAGTCTCTAATTATCACCACTCTCCCCCCAAACAGCCAAGTAAGTCTCACAGCTCCCCGTTTTATTTGTGCATATGTTGTGTGTGTGTGTGCACGCGCAGATATGTGTGTGCAGATGCGTGTGGGTATGCATGGAAGGCCGGCGGTTGGCATCAGCTGTCTCCCTCAGTCACTAGCCACCTTATTTTTTTGCGTCAGATTGTGATGCCTAGTTCTGATGGTTGATGGACATGGCCCCGAGTCTCCTGGAAAGAGCGTTACTGAGGGATGAGCTGTGGTGTGTCTGTGGGGGATCATCTTCATGGCTTTGGGAGGACCCAGTCGGAAAGCGTGCAGCACTGTTCCCTGGTTTGGGTCCCGGGTTGTGTAAGAGCCAGCCACAAGAGGATGCGTGTGTGTGTGTGTGTGTGTGTGTGTGTGTGTGTGTGTGTTCTTGTGTTCTCTCTGCTTCTGGTGGTGAATGTGCCTGGCTGCTTCAAGCCTTTTCAGGTTCCTCTGAGCCGTCTCCCCAGCCTGACTTTGTTGTTGTTGTTATTTTGTTTTGTTTTTGTTTTTTTGAGACAGGGTTTCTCTGTGTAGCCCTGGCTGTCCTGGAACTCGCTCTGTAGACCAGGCTGGCCTTGATCACAGAGATCCGCCTGCCTCTGCCTCCTGAGTGCTGGGATTAAAGGCGTGTGCTACCACATCCAGCCACTTGTGTGTTTTAATGCAAAGGTTTTAATCCAGGGTTTCTAGGGACCTGCATTTTCCCACGGGTTGACCTCAGAACTTTCTGGAGGGTGTGGTGGCTTTATGCATCCGAGGTAGCAGTTGTCTGCCACCAAATGTGGTAACTGTCTTCCACAAAGGACAATCACATACTTTGAGGGTCCTAGTTCACCATCCAACTCTGCCTCCATAGTGTGTATGGAGCCTTAGCCAATGAAAATGAACGGGTGTGTCTGGACTGTAGCCCGTAAGAGCAAAGAGGTGTGGCCCGCCATCCTCAATAAGTCAATAAAACTTTATGCACAAAAGGAGGTAACAATAGCCATGGATGGGCCTGGGGGCTGTGGTTATACCCCCTCACACCCTGGTTGTGAAATATCTGCCATATACGTGAGCCATTTCTGGATTTATTTTTCCTTTTCAAGTTTGAATGCATTTCCTCGGCTTTAAGACGGAAGCCCTGCCTGGCTTCCAGTCCTGTCTCCCATCTCACCGCAGCTCTGTGACCTTGAGTGGTGACTAGCCTCTCTGTGCCTTTCTCTTTCAGTGGGACTGTTAGTATTCTCCTACTCCATGGAGTACGGTGGTGTTCAGCAGAGCGGGGGGCGTGAGATCATGCTTTGTAAGTGCCTCGTTCCTTCCTAGGTATTTTTAGAGGGTGTGGGAGCAGCAGCCAGAACCTGCCGGCCTGGCAGGCTGTGTCTTAAGGCTTTTTGGGTGTTGCAGTGTGCTTTCCTAGTACCATGCAGGCCGCCTGCGGAGGTGATGGAGGTTGCAGCATGGAGCCCTCTCTGGCCCACGGGCACATCTGTCTGTCTGTCTTGTGGACGAGTCGGGACGTGAACCTGTTCTCGTGAAAGCTGTTGGCGTTGAGAACACGGGAGATGTTAACTCAGAAATGCAGCTTCTTTGGTTTCCTTGTAGATGAGTGTCCTTGAGTGCCGGGAAGGGAGTGAGACCCAGGAAGGGCGTTCCCAGCCGAGGGAACAGCCGGTGCAAACGCGGAAAGGATTGGGGGTCCACTGAGGGACAGGACAGCTGGAGGGTCAAGGTCACTAGCTCTCAAGGTTACTTGGTCCTGGTTGCTTGGCTGTCTTATCAGGTGCCTTGCGTCAGAAAAAGCTCCTTTGAGGGACCCCCAAGGCTCCCGATGGTCCTCCTGGAGAGAGACGGGTGTGGTACAGAGCCCAGTAGCTAGTTGCCTTCAAAAGTGGTCCCCAGGCTGCCTGCTCAGACCCCTCCCCACCCCCACCCCCAACCCTGCCTCTGCCATCCTCTAGCCAAACCAAACTCCAGTTCCCGGATATACGTTTGTCATTAGAAAGAAAGACAGAAGAAAATCAATCCCCAGGCAGGCGCGGTGCCGTGAGTTGGTTGTCTGCCCGGGGCTCCTGGAGCCCAGCAGTGCTTAAGACTGTGCGAGCCGCCGTCACTCAAACTGGACAGGACCAATGGCTCCCTGGGAGCCGCTCTGCTGGATTGGCTCGTCCAGTCGGCTGCCGAGGTGTGGGTGCTGTGGCCGGGGAAACCACAGAGATCACCCCAGCCTCCTTGGTGTGGCAGGTCTCCCTGAAAGGACCGTCACTCAGCAGCTTGTCATTTAGTGCCTGTTGTCCCCCATGAGCACCTATGGACACCTGCGTCGTCGGTAGGCCGTGTTGAGGGATCAAGTCTTATGTCTGCTGTTTAGCAGCTGTGTGGCCTGGGCTGAGTTACTTACCCTCTCTGGGCCATGGCTGCTCATCTATAATGTGCAGATAGCAGCAGTATCCCTCAGACTGAAGTGCTGGGAGCCCAGCACACAGAAGCGCTAGAGAGAGCTGGAATTTATAACTGCTATTGTTTTACTCCGTAGATGTGTGTTTACCACTCATGGGGACACTAATAACGATAATTAGTAATTATATAAATAATAGCGTAGCAACATAATTAAGATAACTTGTAAACCATGTGGTTAGAGGATACAGATATTGCGTAGATGTTCGCAGGAAGGCTGGGTGCCAGGGAGCGGCCAGGTGACAGGCACGGGCAAGGTGGATCCACACATCTGGACACTGGGCTTGTCACCGGACGTTGGGCGTGGGACCAAGCTGCGCCTGACTTTCTGGAAACAGTGACTCTTCAAGCAGAGATCCGAAGGCCGTGGTCAGGGAACACCCCCCAAGGCGGGAACAGCGTGTGCAAAGGCCCAGGGGTCAGAGATTCCAGCTGTGCTGTGGGAACTGCCTGCCTGGACGCTTCCCCTCCTCTCCCAAGGACGGGTGGTCGCTACACCGCCACACACTTCATTTTGTAACCAGTTAACCCACTTCGCTCACTTCTCCTTTCAATCTCACGACTGTGCACGGCGCTGCCGGGGGTTCAAATCCCAGCTCCGCCGCGTGCTAGCCGTGTGTCCTTGGGCAACCGCTTTCTCTTTGGAGGCTTGGTTTTCCCACCCACAGGTGGGCATGCAAGTGGGTGGCTCTGCTGGTCAGGGGTGCCAGGGAGTGTCGTATAGGACTCTGGCTCCAGAGAAGGTGACAGGTCCCAACCACTCAGCCTCCCTCCACAAGTGCCACGCAGTGCACGGGGGAGCTGGGACGGGCCCAGCGCGTTTCCTTTGCTTTGCTCCCCATCTTCCAGAAAGCGAGGGCACCTGACTAGGGCTCCCACTGCCGGGAAATGCCCTTTAAGGTGTCCATCAAATCCTGAGGGAGCTGCCGCTGTCACTGTGCCCTGGCCCTGTGGTCTGGCCTTGCCTGGTCCACAAGCCCTGTGCAGTTCAGTTTTCCTCCCTTCCATCCGTCTGGAACCTCTCTCTCTCTCTCTCTCTCTCTCTCTCTCTCTCTCTCTCTCTCTCTCTCTCTCTCTCTCACTTCCTGCCTTCTCTCTTCTCTGGTATTGTCACTGCTTCCTGGCAGTACCCAGCAGCCCCTTCCAACCACAGGCCCTTTGTTCTTACCCTCTGGCCAGCTCCCTCCCGGAGCTCTTCCTTTGGCTCGCTGACCCCTGCTTTTGTAGCCCCCATTTAGAGAGAACCCCATCATCCTTTCTGGGATACTCCTTACTCTGCTCCCGCTGATCCGATTGTTCATTCATTCATTCATTTCTTCCTTCTTCCTCCTGTGCTCCTCCCCTCAGGGAGTCAGACCACGGAGCACTCAGCTAATGGGAACCGGTTCGGCCTCAGGCCAGTGGTGAGCCTGGTTTATCTTTAGCTCTCTGCGTCTTGCTTTAGAAACCGGTGACCCCAATTCCAGCCCCCTTCTAATTAATGTGGCTGTGAGTTAATTTCCAGTGGCTGTGGGCCACCCGTGAAGGTTTGCCAGCCTCAGCCATCGGAAACTCAAAGCGCTTAGGGACGGCGTCCTGGGGATAGGACAGATACCATGCTTAACAACTCAGAGGGATCCAGGAGGAGCTGAGGGCGTGGGGACAGGCACTGCAGTCTAAAGACTGAGTCCATTCTGGAGACGGATCTGGCGTGAGCTGCCCTGGGACCTGGGCAGGGAGGCCTCGGGCAACCTCTCTGCCTCAGTTTATCTATTAGATCTAGGCCCCCCTCCTCTTGGGATGGGAGAGAAGGCACAGAGGGCCTTGATCGTGGCCTGGAGCCAGCTCGCTCCTCAGCAAACCAAATTCGTCTCCATGGCATCTCTTGCTCCCGTGTCTCTCTCTCTCTCTCTTTGGGGCCTCTGAATCCACTCCAAAGTGCCAGGTCTCTGCATGGGGGGTGGCTGCTCTGGCGTCAGATGGGAGGCGTCACTTAAGTTCCTGTGACGCATGGGTGCCCCATGGCCTCCTCTGACCCATCATAATCAGCCTCTTTCTCCTGCTTGGCCCGCTGAGAGCCAGAAGCGGGCCGTTGAGAGGAGGGTCCCTTGGCTTCGGGAGGTAAGAGCATGCGTGCCCTTGGAGTGCCCATGCAGCTGGGTGGCTCTTGCGTCTTTATGCGAGCCAGACGGACGTGAGAGCCCTTGGCTCACACTGCTCTGTGCATCCAAAGCCCCTGTCGGTTCCCATTTTATTATGCCAAGTCCAATGCCGTGTTTCCCACAAGTGGCATTGCCAGGATTATTGCCCAGGACCTGCTGGCCTCTGTGAGTGAACCTTGGATCCAGTATGGCCAGGGGTGCCTGTGCAGGGCTGAGCCCACTGTCCCCCCATCCCTGCTCAGGCCCCCCCTGCTTCCCCACATTTACCTCTCTGCGCCCCTCCCCTCCCCCCCCGCTCCTTTTCGAAACAGTCTCCTATGGCCTAGGCTGTTTCCAAACTTGCTATGTAGCCAAGGATGCCCCTTAACTCCTGATCTTCCTGCCTCTTCCTCCCCAGTGTGGGAATTACAGATGTGCCCACCACCCCCGGTTTATGCGGTGCTGGGGTATGGAACCCGGAGCTTTGGGTGCCCCAGGCAAGCACTGTGCCAAATGAGCCAAGTCCCCGGCCTCTGCAAATAACTTTCTACTACTGTCCACTCTAGGAAATGATCCTGGCCCCTGGGCAGCTCTAATCAGTGACTCCAGACCAATGGTTCTGAACCTGTGGGTCGAGACCCCTTGGGAGGGTCAAACGACCCTTTCACAAGGGTCATCTAAGACCATCAGAAAACCCAGATATTTAGAATTCGTAACAGTAGCAAAATTACAGTTATGAAGTAGCAACGAAAATAATTGTATGGTTGGGGGTCACCACAGCATGAGGAACTGAAAGGGTCGCAGCATTAGGAAGGTTGAGAACCACTGCTCTAGAACGTTCCTTTGTCTGGATGGATAGCGAGTGCTACCCGCCATCCAGCCCGCCCTCCCACCAGGGTGGGGCGGCATGGCACCCCCCCCCCCCGCCCCCCAGTCCTGTGGTCTGTGTTCCACAAGATGAAACTCCGGGCTGGACTGATAATAAGCAGCTATTGATTCCTGCTGTGGTCGTTATCAAGATTTATTTAGTCAATATGGCCTCCCCGCTCAATAAATCGTGTCGTTGATAAAGAAGGAAGGAGACGGACTTGTAGACTGTATTAAAAAAGTTTTTCAGATTTTCGTTTAACAGCTGACGCCACCCCCCATCCTTCCCAAGCTGAGCCCTGTAGCAGCGGCCCAGTCTGCCGGCGAACTTGACACCCGTGAATTTGATGTCCTCACCTTCCTGCCAGGCTCTGGTTCACCCCCATACCATCAGCACCCCATTTTCTCATTCGACCTCCACAGTCTTTTGGGGCTGACGGTGCAGGTACCCTAGACTGTAGATGAAGTCTCTGAGGTCCAGAGTGGTCCGTCCATAAGCTCAAGATCACCCAGGAGTCCGGGCGGTCTGGCTCGAGTGTTTGCTTAGAATCTGTCCCTCATCAAGTAAGCAGAAACTGTGTTTTAGCTAGGTGCTGTGAGCAGGCCCAGGGCTCAGCGGTGGCTCTAAGCGTCAGCCAGACAAACGGATGTGGAAGCGCAGACATGGAAATGGAGGAGAGAGAAGTGTTGTTGAAGTCAGATGGGGGTGTCCATCCATGTCCACTCAGGGTGGCTGGTGATGGAGGCCACCCTGTGTAGGTGATGCTCAGGCTGTGAGAAGGAGTAGATTAGGCAAAATGCAGGCAGAAGAGAGCTCAGAGCCACAGGCAACTAACTCCCTGCCCTGGGGAGGCTGGACCACATCCGAGTGGGTTTGAAGGGAAATGTCCACCAAGGAAGGGCTCAGTGTTTGAACGGTTGGTCCCAGCTGGTGGCTCCCTTTAGAGCGACTGGGGAACCTCTGTGAGTTGGGGCCCTCTGGAGGAGGTGGGTCCCTTTAATATAGGCGTGGGGCTTGAGGGTTAAGTGTCCGGCTCCGATGTCTGTCTGTCCTGCCCATTTCCCCTGAGATGTATGGAAGTCTGGTCCCTCCCCTCTGTAAACACGGGGCTGCCTGCTACTGTGCATTCCCTGTCGCTGTGGACGGTGCCTCGTCACCCAGAGTAACCCTCCCTCCTTCAAGGTACCCGTTAGGTATTCGGTCACAGGGAGGAAGCCACAGCACAAGGTATGTGTGTGTTGGGGGGGGGCTAGCCCCATTTTTCTGTCCCCAAGAAACCCGAGAAGCTGGCCGGCTGCCCCTTCTACCTTAACCACCTTCCAGAATGTCATCCGTGCATGCTGTTTCTGTCCCTAAGTCTTCCACCCACCCTGCAGCTACTTCCAGCTGCCGCCTCCCTACATGTCCCCCCCCCCCCCCCCGCCCTCCCCCATGTCCCCGTCCCACCTCTTGATGTCACGTTCTTGTTCGCGTTTTTTTTTCAGGCCCAGTTACTCTCTGGTGGCCTTTCCGTTGGGGATCCTTCTCAGGGGTCTTCCTTCTCAGTGTCTCTTCCCTTCGTCCCCTGGGTGACTTGTCAAATCCCCCCCTCCCCCCCCCAGTTATCTCTTTCTCCCAAACCTACCCACTTGGCAGCTTTATTTACCCAGCTCCCCCAATCTGTTTGATCAACATCTCAAAAATTGTATTTTATATTTATCGACTTAATTTTATCCGTCTGTCTTACCTGCACGTGTGGATACGCGCCCTGTAAGAGTGCCTGGTGCCTGTGGGGACCAGAAGAGGGTGTGAGAATCCTCTGGAACTGGAGGGGCAGGTGGTTGTGAGCTGCAGCCTTTCTAATATACAGCCTCATCTACAACCTTCTGTGTGTGCCGGGAACCGAACCCAGGTCTTCTTCAGGAGCAGCCAGGGCTCGGCCACTGAGCCATCTCTCCAGCCACTATGGACACCTTTTGACTGGGTGTGGCAAAGATGTCTCTAGCTCCAGAGGACCGTGTTGAACCCTCCTCCCCTGGGCCTCCACCCGAGGACCACTCAGAGCCACAAGACAGAAACTATTGGCCCCCTGTCCCCCCTCCCTCTTCCTGTCAGTCTGCCCTTCAATCAAGGGGTTCACCTCCCACTGCCCATGCATCCCATTCTCCCATTTCCCACCACTGGCAACTGGACAGAGTCCCTGTCACTTCCCTGGACTTTGCTTGCCTAGCTTATCTCTTGGGTTACCTTTGGCTTCCCAGCATGCTCACACAGTGGAGTGTTTATAGATCGGGTAAGAGGCGGGTGGATCGGTGAGTTCGAGGCCGGCCTGGTCTACAGAGTGAGTTCTAGGACAGCCAGAGCTACACAGAGAAACCCTATTTTGGAGAGAGAGAGAGAGAGAGAGAGAGAGAGAGAGAGAGAGAGAGAGAATGAGGAGGAGGAGGAGGAGGAGGAGGAGGAGGAGGAGGAGGAGGAGGAGGAGAAAAAGAACCAGCTTTTTGGGTCTCCCAGCTTTTGAGGCAGAGTCCTCAGACGTGACTGTTCAGCCTCCATACGCCACTTTCTGCCCTCAGGGTTTGTAGCGTTGTTGGGCTTGTGACTCCTGCCTTGAAATCTCCAGCCATTTTGTTGTGTTGTCTATTTCTCTCATTTTCGGCACTTTGCTTTGTGTGTTCAGATGTTTTTATTAGGTGCCTGTAAGCTTATAACAGCTATGCCTTCCGAGTGGATAGACTTTCCTTTCATTAGCAGATAGTTCATTCTCTAGTAACGTTACATTTTTTAAAAAAAGTCTATTCTGTCTCCTATTGATACATCTTTTTAAATGTGTGTGTGTGTGTGTGTGTGATATACATGCAATTCCCCTTGGATGCCAGAAGAGGGTGCTGGACCCCCTCCCCCAGAGCTAGACTTACCGGCAATTGTGAGCTTCCATATGGGTGCTAGAACCGCGCTTCCATATGGGTGCTAGAACCGCGCTCGGGTCCTCTGCAAGAACAGTTTTAACCACTGAGCCGTCTCTCCAGCCGCTACTTGATACCTCTTTGTGGAGCCTTCTACTTGGAGTCCATTTGTATCTTTGACTCTGAAGTGTCCACTGCAGACAACGTGCAGTTTTAACCTGGCCTCAGATCCTCTGCCTTTTGGTTGGATTGTTTAAGCCCCTCATCCTTAGTGTGTTTCTGATGTAGCGGAACTTGTGCTCGCCATCTTTCTTTCAGTTTCCCAAGTGTCTGGGGTCTGTTTTCTTCCCCTTTCTTTTACTGTTTTCTTGAGTATTTTCTAGTGTAGCACTTTAATGATCCCGCCCCCTTATTTCTTGGTTTTCTTCACAGTTACATAGGGTTTACCATATTTTTTCAAAAGATTTATGTATTACGTATACAGTGTTCTGCCTGCACACCAGCAGAGGGCAGCAGATCTCATTACGGATGATTGTGGGCCACCATGTGGGTGCTGGGAATTGAACCCGGGTCCTCTGTTAGAGCAGACAGTGCTCCTAACCGCTAAGCAGCCATCTCCGCAGCCCTGCCATATTCATTTTAACTTATCAAATCTGGCTCGGGTTGACCACTGTTTAACTCCTTCACGCCCCCATTCTTGCACATTCTTTAACACGGAGCCCTCCTCGGGCCCCTGGCTTCTCTTCTTTACCTGATCTTGAACAACGTTTCTTGCACTGTCCACTCTCTGGCCACAGGCCAGATCCCCCTGCCTCATACCCCTGGCATATTGATGCCCCTCCCCCACCATGCCCTGCTCTCTGTCTCCCACTCCAGCCCTGATGACCCACCCTTTCCCTCTGGCGGCTTGCAGAAATGGGTCTCCAGGGACTGGTTCCCCCCCCCCCCCGCCCCCCCCCTCGCCCGCCCCCGAGACAGGGTTTCTCCGTGTAGCTTTGGAGCCTGTCCTGGAATAGACTTTGACCATGGAACCTGCAACTTGTGGGTCAGCCCATTGTTAGCTAATGACTATCTTTTTGTTTGTTTGTTTGTTTGTTTTGAGACAGGGTTTCTCTGTGTAGCTTTGGTGCCTGTCCTGGATCTTGCTCTGTAGACCAGGCTGGCCTTGAACTCACAGAGATCTGCCTGGCTCTGCCTCCCGAGTGCTGGGATTAAAGGCGCGCGCCACTGCCGCCTTCAGGGCCTGGTCCTTGTGGGTATCTTGTCCCCGTTCACTTCCCGTCCACGGTGCTGTGAAGTTCTTCCACCACATGTGCCCACAGCCGTGATGGTCTGTAGGCGCGTGGGGCCAACAGAACCCTCCGGAACCGTGAGCTGAGACAAACCCCTTGGCCCTGAGGTCGCCTGCCGGTGTTTGGTCACGGTCGTGAAAAGGTAACCCAAAATGATGGGCTGCTGGTTGAGCCTGCCTCCCCCGGGGACGCCAGTCTCCTTCAAGCTTGGGCTTCTCTTGTCGCTGGTGCGGCCCCTGACGTCGCACACGCCCGGGATCCACGGTGGCAATTCCGTGGTGATTTTTGCTTTTTCTGGCTTCACGGTAGACTGTCTGGAAAATGGGCAGGTGCATCGCCCCAGATGAAGGGACTGCTGGGAAAAATTTAGTTTTTGAAAACGTGTACAAATAAATATTTTAAGTTACATTTGTTCATAAGTGTGTATGTGTGCATGCACATGCGTGTGTGTGTGTACACGTGTGTGCGTGCACTTGAGTGTGCATGCAGAGGTCAGAGGAAAACTTGCAGGGCCTCAGCTCTCTTATGCTACCCTGTGGGTCCTGGGAATTGAACTCAAGTCGTAGGGCTTAGTGGCAAGCACCTCTAGTCTCTGAGCCATCTTGCCAGCCCCCCCAGATATTAGCTTTTGTTTTCCTTATTTGGATTTGATGAGTAGATAAACACTCAGTGCTTCCTCAGTACCCCCACTCGGACGATTTTATTCCCACCACCACACTACGATGTAGCCAGCCATCGTTAACCTCCCGTCTTCGGAAGAGGTCGCCGATGCTCAGAGAGGTCAAGTGACTTGCCCCACGCCGCACAGCGGAGCCAGGCAGTCTGAGCGCAGAGTCTGCACCCCCAGGCTTGCTCACCGGTCTAACTGGGAAGTGGCTCCTGTGTGCCCAGTGCTCCTCTCCTAAAGCCAGGTTGTGTGGTGTCGGATGGGAGCGCGCGCGTGTGACCCCCAGGAGACAGAGATGCTGGGCAGGCGTGGGAGCCAGGGCCAGAATTCCCGCCAGTGGGCCCCCCATGGGCTTAGGATGTTCGGGTCCCTATAGCGGGAGTCCGGGGACATGGCTGCCCGTTTCCTGTCCCTCACCAGCTGAGGCCACTGGGCCCGGCCCCTCAGGCCAGCAGCCTGGAGCCTCTCCAAGCTGGCCAGCCGGCCCCTCCGAGGAAGTCCCGCACAGCCTCCAGGATTGGGGGAGTTGGTCCCCATGGCCCGTGGCCTACTTTGAGGGCCTCGGCCCCGGAAACGAATCCTGCAGAGCTGTGTGGAGGCCTCTGGAATGTGGGGAGCAGGAGGGTCCGAGGCCCCCTGTTGCCCGCCATCAGCCTAGCTGCCAAGGTGGGGATCCCAAGGAGGGCAGACCCCCTGCCTCAGATGCCCCGGATGATGCCCCCCCGATGCTCCCTCACATCCTGTCCAGATGCCCTGGCTGGACGAGGTCGGCCTGAGCCTTGTGGGAGTGATGAGGGCGAGACCCACAGGGCCTGTCGGTCAGGGGTGAGGGCAGAGCCCAGTCAAGTGGCCGTCACCACGCCATGGCAGCTGGGCCCCAGCTGGTGAGGGTCGGTTAGAGGTGACGGGGCGCCTCACCTCTGGGCCACATGGCCCGCCCGGTGGTTTCTTCTCCCCACACAGCGGCCAGGTGGAGGTTGGGCTTTGATCATTGGGTCTGGACAGCGGTTGTCGCGCCTGTCAGCTTGGGTCTCCAGCAGTGGTCAGCAGGGGTCCAGGAGGGGAGGTCGGGATGTCACACACACACCATGAGAGGGGTGTGGGTCACGTGAGGAACCTGGCGGGCGCTGCGGTGGCCGCCATCCTGGGCAAAGATGCTTTCTCTAGGAAGGCTGGGGGGGTGAGCCATGTGACTCGGGTCCAGCGCGACAGACGGTGGCCGAGGGAGGCGGGGAGTGTGTTAGAGGGTGTGTGGGGTGACTGGGAGCCCCAGGGAGTAGCCAGGTAGGGAGTGTGACAGGAGAGTGTGTGAGGGGAATGAGTGTGACAGGAGAGTGTGTGTGAGGGGAATGGGTGTGACAGGAGAGTGTGTGTGTGAAGGGAATGAGTGTGACAGGAGGTTGTGTGAGGGAATGGGTGGGACAGGAGAGCGTGTGTGAGGGAATGAGTGTGACAGGAGAGAGTGTGTGAGGGGAATGGGTGTGACAGGAGAGTGTGTGAGGGGAATGAGTGTGACAGGAGAGTGTGTGTGAGGGGAATGGGTGTGACAGGAGAGTGTGTGTGAGGGGAATGGGTGTGACAGGAGAGTGTGAGGGGAATGAGTGTGACAGGAGAGTGTGTGTGAGGGGAATGAGTGTGACAGGAGAGTGAGGGGAATGGGTGTGACAGGAGAGTGTGTGTGAGGAGAATGAGTGTGACAGGAGAGTGTGTGTGAGGGAATGAGTGTGACAGGAGAGTGTGTGTGAGGGGAATGAGTGTGACAGGAGAGTGTGTGTGAGGGGAATGGGTGTGACAGGAGAGTGTGTGTGAGGGGAATGAGTGTGACAGGAGAGTGTGTGTGAGGGGAATGGGTGTGACAGGAGAGTGTGTGAGGGGAATGAGTGTGACAGGAGAGTGTGTGAGGGGAATGAGTGTGACAGGAGAGTGTGTGTGAGGGGAATGGGTGTGACAGGAGAGTGTGTGTGAGGGGAATGAGTGTGACAGGAGAGTGTGTGTGAGGAGAATGAGTGTGACAGGAGAGTGTGTGAGGGGAATGAGTGTGACAGGAGAGTGTGTGAGGGGAATGAGTGTGACAGGAGAGTGTGTGTGAGGAGAATGAGTGTGACAGGAGAGTGTGTGTGAGGAGAATGAGTGTGACAGGAGAGTGTGTGAGGGGAATGGGTGTGACAGGAGAGTGTGTGTGAGGGGAATGAGTGTGACAGGAGAGTGTGTGTGAGGGAATGTGTGTGACAGGAGAGTGTGTGAGGGGAATGAGTGTGACAGGAGAGTGTGTGTGAGGGAATGAGTGTGACAGGAGAGTGTGTGGTGAATGAGTGTGACAGGAGAGTGTGTGTGAGGGGAATGAGTGTGACAGGAGAGTGTGTGTGAGGGGAATGGGTGTGACAGGAGAGTGTGTGTGAGGGGAATGAGTGTGACAGGAGAGTGTGTGAGGGGAATGAGTGTGACAGGAGAGTGTGTGTGAGGAGAATGAGTGTGACAGGAGAGTGTGTGTGAGGAGAATGAGTGTGACAGGAGAGTGTGTGAGGGGAATGAGTGTGACAGGAGAGTGTGTGTGAGGGGAATGGGTGTGACAGGAGAGTGTGTGTGAGGGGAATGAGTGTGACAGGAGAGTGTGTGAGGGGAATGAGTGTGACAGGAGAGTGTGTGTGAGGAGAATGAGTGTGACAGGAGAGTGTGTGTGAGGGAATGAGTGTGACAGGAGAGTGTGTGTGAGGAGAATGAGTGTGACAGGAGAGTGTGTGAGGGGAATGAGTGTGACAGGAGAGTGTGTGTGAGGAGAATGAGTGTGACAGGAGAGTGTGTGAGGGGAATGAGTGTGACAGGAGAGTGTGTGAGGGGAATGAGTGTGACAGGAGAGTGTGTGTGAGGGGAATGTGTGTGACAGGAGAGTGAGGGGAATGGGTGTGACAGGAGAGTGTGTGTGAGGAGAATGAGTGTGACAGGAGAGTGTGTGTGAGGGGAATGAGTGTGACAGGAGAGTGTGTGTGAGGGGAATGAGTGTGACAGGAGAGTGTGTGAGGGGAATGAGTGTGACAGGAGAGTGTGTGTGAGGGGAATGAGTGTGACAGGAGAGTGTGTGTGAGGGAATGGGTGTGACAGGAGAGTGTGTGTGAGGGGAATGAGTGTGACAGGAGAGTGTGAGGAGAATGAGTGTGACAGGAGAGTGTGTGTGAGGGGAATGAGTGTGACCGGAGAGTGTGTGTGAGGGGAATGAGTGTGACAGGAGAGTGTGTGTGAGGGGAATGAGTGTGACAGGAGAGTGTGTGTGAGGGGAATGAGTGTGACAGGAGAGTGTGTGAGGGAATGAGTGTGACAGGAGAGTGTGTGAGGGGAATGGGTGTGACAGGAGAGTGTGTGTGAGGGGAATGAGTGTGACAGGAGAGTGTGAGGGGAATGAGTGTGACAGGAGAGTATGTGAGGGGAATGAGTGTGACAGGAGAGTGTGTGTGAGGGAATGGGTGTGACAGGAGAGTGTGTGTGAGGGGAATGGGTGTGACAGGAGAGTGTGTGTGAGGGGAATGAGTGTGACAGGAGAGTGTGAGGGGAATGAGTGTGACAGGAGAGTATGTGAGGGGAATGAGTGTGACAGGAGAGTGTGTGTGAGGGGAATGGGTGTGACAGAGTGTGTGTGAGGGGAATGAGTGTGACAGGAGAGTGTGAGGGGAATGAGTGTGACAGGAGAGTGTGTGAGGGGAATGAGTGTGACAGGAGAGTGTGTGAGGGGAATGGGTGTGACAGGAGAGTGTGTGTGAGGGAATGGGTGTGACAGGAGAGTGTGTGTGAGGGAATGAGTGTGACAGGAGAGTGTGTGTGAGGGAATGGGTGTGACAGGAGGTAGGGATGGAGTGAGTGTGTCAGTCGTGGCAGTGATGGAGTAAGGCAGAGCTCGGGCTCCGCCTCTCTTCACTCTGAGCTGCCTGGGGGTGACTGGCCGGTTCACATGGGCACTGGGCCTCACTCCCGGCCCTCACTCCCCGGCCCTCACTGCCCGGCCCTCACTCCCGGCCCTCACTCCCGGCCCTCACTGCCCGGCCCTCACTCCCGGCCCTCACTCCCGGCCCTCACTCCCGGCCCTCACTCCTGGCCCTCACTCCCGGCCCTCACTGCCCGGCCCTCACTGCCCGGCCCTCACTGCCCGGCCCTCACTCCCCGGCCCTCACTGCCCGGCCCTCACTCCCCCCCCCCCAAGGACTGGACGGCCGGCCCTGCCTTAGCCTCCTCCCCTCACCCCGCAGCTCCTTCCTGCGGGCCTCAGCGGCCCCCAGGCCCACAGCAGCCCCTCTCCTCTTAGAGAAAGCGCGACTCCCACCTCACCAGCCTGGAAAGCCTCCAACTACCACACTTCTCTTCAAATAAAAGCAGCTAATTAACATTATTCTTTAATTATTGCCTTTATCAACAAGGGGTCTGATTGCAGCAGCAGGGTGGTTGATTTCCCTCAAACTACCCAAGTGAATGCTTCAGTTCCTGGCGCTTTGGAAATGAATTTGATGTCATCTGCCCAGAGTCACTTAATGGGGACGCCTGGGTAATGACTGAACGCACCGACTCCGTTAGCAGCCCTGGAAGCATGTAATTTGGCCCCTCAGGCAAGCGCACTTTGAAAATCTCTGGGTAGTTTTGAACTCTCTGTTCTTAATTAAATATGCAATTTTTCACGGTAACCAGGTTAATTCTTTTGTGTTGTGTTGTAATACTGTTAGGAATTTTCATAGTTCTTATTAAACATTATTCAGGCATTGTGAATTCCATAATTAAAAAAAATGAAAAGAACAAAGCTTGATTCCCTCTTTTCTTTTTCCTTTCCCTGGCTAATTTATCAAATGAATTTTGCAAATTTTTCTTTCCGTCCCCAGACAGCGTGGCAAGTGTTTTAAAGGGGAAGGATTTAATTGCCCTGTAGGGATTGGCTGGTTATGAAGGATTTGGCTGTTTGATTAGTAAACCCAGTTGGGACCGGTCTAATACTCCACGATCTTAAAAATTGTCTGATTGTACCCCTCTCGGAGGAGCCTCGCCGCGCACCCCCGCCCATCCGCCCCTCACAAGTTTGATTATGAAGCGGTCGGGAAGGGTAGCCGGTGGGGAAGGGTACCCGGCAGCATCGACTTGACTTTAAATTGGGGATCTTGGGATTTTTTTTTTTTTTTTGCCTCCACCCGCCCCACCCCCCGTGGCTGGGGAGGGGGACAGGAGAGACAAAGACACATAAACACACGAGGAGGGACACACACACACACAAAGACAGACAGCGACAGACACACAGACCCAGAGGCACGGACACCGAGACAGGGGGATTCTCGAATCTCAGGTCCCATGCCAGATGGAAGGTGCTCGGGAGGGTGGGACCTGAGGGACATTTCACGGTATCCTTACAGGTGACGACTCCCCCCGCCACCTCCACACACACTTGCACACACTAGCTGGAGCCCCCCCCCACTCCCCCCCCCCACTAGCTGGAGAGGCCGCTCCTCTGTGCGGGGAGGGGGGGGAGGACCCATTTCCATTCTGGAATTGGGACCCGTTCCCAAAAATGTGCCGTGTGTGCCCTACTCTGGGCTGTTGGCAAAAGGAGACAGGAACCCTGACGACCCTTAATCAGGCCGGGGACTCCCGGGGAAGGGGATGTGGCGGAGAGAGCCAGGCCCTTGAAACGCTGACCGTGGGCACCATCTCCTTCCAGAGAGGCCGCTTGCTTTTGCCTCGGTTTCCCCCATCTAACGGACGGGGCAGATGATTCCTAGACCTCTCTTGCTCTCCTGCCCTTCCAAATCTGTGTTCATCCTTGCACGCATATATCCACACCCATGAGCACACGCATCCACACGTGGGTGTACATACACACACACACACACACACACACACACACACACACACACACACACGCCACCCCAGGATGCCGGCATGGTGTAGCCTGAAGCTCCTCCGCTCTCGTCTATTTCTATTTCTGTTCCAGCCATTGGGGACAAAGAGGAGCCAGGGAAGATTCCAGGATTTGGGGCAGGGAGGGAGGCAGGCCCAGGCTGTGGTGGGATTTGGGAGAGATCGTCCACGGCACAGAAGGTCCATGGTGACCGGGCTCTGGCTATGGAGGAGGAAGTGCCACCCTGGAGCGAGGCCTGGAGGACCGCTCTCTGAGGGCCTGTCCACTTCCTCTTCCCACTGTGTCCCGTGAGGCCGCCAGTTCTGGTCCAGTCTTTGGCTGAGCGACTGTGACTGTCCTTTGTCTTGTGCCCATCACCCTGGTGGCCCCCTTCTTCAGCCCCCCACCCCAGGCCAGGGCCCAGGCCTCTTTGAGGCTTCGCTTTTAGATGTCCACCCCCAATGTCCCTTGCCTTGTTCTGTGTTAGGAGGCCTGGAGGCCTGGTGGTTGACAACCTGGTTGTGGAGGTAGGTGTGTGCCACTCCGGGCCTGTTCCCTCTGCTGTGAACTGACCTTTGCTTGGGGACAGTGGAGTGACTGGCACACAGTGGGTACTTTGTAAGTGGTGGCCGGCTGGTCGATCCTGCTGTGTTCCCCAGGGGGCAGTGGGCGGGCACTCCCCTGCCTCAGCAATGGACACAGTTGTCAAGCGGCTTTTCCGCCTGGATTGGTGTGTGTTTCTTTGGGGGGGGGGGCTCCCTCATGTAACTGCACACGAGGGAGCCCCCAAAGGGAGCCCGATGGGTATCACACACATATACGCAGACTCACAGCTAGGTCAGAGGAGTGTGCGTACAAGGCCATCCTGGAGGACGGTCTCGCTTGTCTTACTGTGATTAAATATTTATCTGGGGCTCATGAATCCAGCGCCCGGCAGTAGATAAAGTGACGTCATAGGAAGCTGCTTGCCCAGCTCAGCCTGGAGCAAGCCGAGTGGGAGGGGCTAGGCAGGGATGACGTCACCCCTTCACCTGGTTGGGGGGGGGCGGGCAGGCTTCACTTTGCATCTCCCCAGTGCTAGGCAGCCAGCCAAGTACCAGGGATGCCCCTGGGGGATCGAAGTGGACTCACTCTCTGCCCTCACGGTGCTGTGGGTCTCCGTGGTGTTGAGGAAATAAAAATCCCTGAAGAGAGGAAGGACGTGGAATCAAATAATCACACATTTGGAAACTGCACACCCTGCCGAGGGCTTGGGAGGACCTGAGCTGGGAAAGAAGAGCTTAACCTGCGATCACATTGAGTCTTGGTGTCAGGGAGGGGACTCCTGGAGTGACCAGTAGTTGAGGGAATCAGCATGGGCAAAGGTCCTGGGGTGAGGGGGACATGCCTGTAGTTCTAGGGAGGGAAAGGGACCTTGGTGTGGCTGGGTCCCCACTGGGAGGATGGGCAGCCTGGCTCTGACGGGGCTGGTTTTTATCCTGGACAGAAGGGGACAGTGTCTGCAGAAGTTAGGGGCATGGAGGAGGAGGAGGGGTAGAGGGTGCTGGGGCCCAGAGCCTGGGGTGGGCGAAGGGGCCGGTCAAGGACTCTGCTGTCCACTTGTCCATGACTCGTATGACCTCTGGGGAGCTGAAGGATGCAGCGGACCGATGCATCCCTACCAAGGATGTCGGGACAGGCATATGAGGCACTGTTTCCTGCCCAGCAGACGGGGAGGGGCAGGGAGAGGCCTCTCCACATTCAAATATATACTTTCTGTTTCTTTCTGCCATTTGTCATTTACTTAGGGGTTTGTGAAAAAAGGAAAGTTTTTTTCCCCCCACCATTGCCCGAGGCATCCAGCCAGCGGGAGCAAGCATTTATACAGGCTTGCATGCGTGAAGTCTGGTGATGCTCCAGGCCCTGCCAGAACAAGGTGTCTGTCCCACACTGTTGAGCCCGGAGAACCTCCTTCCCTTGGGGTGGAGTAAAGCTGGTATAGTCGGACCGCCATCTACAAGGTGGTGGCATACACCACCCATCGGCCTTGACTGTGGTGCTGGTGGCAGGCTCCGTACCTGCTGCTGTCTCCATAGTGAGATCCCCTGATAAGTAGCTGGGGTGGGGGGTGGGGCAGTCCAGGGTACTTGGTGGCGCCCCAGCATATTGGCATCGTGGTCATTCTGGAATGGTGATTCATGGTGGCATTCTGAGCTGTAGATTTGCTGCTGGGAGCGGGGGGGTGTCTCACGGTCCCCTCTGAACCATCCGGACTGTTGAGGACCATTTTTAAGATTTTTGTAGGATTATGTCAGGTACCCGCCACACTGGCATCAGGTAGGCTCCAGGCAAGATGGTCAGGGACGCGTCTTCCCAGAATGGCCAGCTCAGCCCTGATGGCACTGGAGACAGGCTTCGAATGTGCAGGCTGGACTTAGGGAGGGACCTCACTCCAAAGTCAAGGCAGAGGGCTCCGGGGCATGGCTCGGTATGACAGGTCCTTCCACACAAGCGTTCAGATCTGAGTCGAGGTCCCCAACATTTGTATAAAAACCAAGACATTCCTATCATCGCAGGCCTGGGGGTGTGGAAATGGGAGGAGTCCAGGGACTCTGACCAGATAGGTGGGCTTCAGGCTTAGTGGGAGACCCTTTGTTCAAAAACAAAACAAAAAACAAAAGACAAAAGAGACTGGATTCTGGGCGGTTATGGCATATATCTTTAATTCTAGCAATTAATCCCAGCACTCGGGAGGCAGAGGCAGGTGGATCTCTGTGAGTTTGAGGCCAGACTGGTTTACAGAGCGAGATCCAGGACAGCCAGGGCGACCGAGAAGCCCTGTGTTGAAAAACAAACCAAAGAAGAGTGTTCATATTGGATAGGATTGTTTCCTGGTGAATTCTGCAGCCTCGAGTGACCCAAGTGCCAGAACTCAACCAGGGAATAAATATTGTTGGTTATGTTACCTGAATACCATCTTCTTACACAATCTCTCGACTCTGCCCTGTTCGAAAGCGTGTGTAAACACATGCTCCGGGAGCCAATGAGTGGGGGGGTGGGGGGGCTGGGAAATGAAGCTTGAAGATCAGAGGTCATTCACCCCTGTGTGCGAGAGACTTTCTGTTTATTTTTACTAAATGTCCGTCTGGTGATATTACCAAATGAGAACTACAGGGTTTTTGTTTGTTTGTTTTTGTTTTTTTGTTCATTAATTTCCTGGCTGAGGTTCGTTTTGTTTTTTTGAAACAAGATTTCTCTGTGTAGCCCTGGCTGTTCTAGAACTCACTCTGTAGACCAGGCTGGCCTGAATTTGGAGATCTGTCTGCCTCTGCCCCCTCCCCCTCCCCCCACCGCTTCCCATTCTGGGATTAAAGTTTCTTGGACCTGCGCATCTTTGCTGTTTGGGAATCAGTTCATTCAGGGCCCTTTCAAAACCTAAGTCAGTGTGCCTGGGGTGAGACCTGGAAGTCTCAAGCCTAACATGCGAGTGTAGAGCTTGGCTACACGTGAGTGTGGACTCACAGTGTGCTGGCCACCTCCTATTTCAGCAGAGAAGTCTCCTGCCTCTCTAGGGAGCTTGATTCCCCCACCTCAAGGGTTTATTCTCAGAGTCGTGGGGGTCAATATGTGGGTTACGAGCAGTGGCTGATGAGTCCCCTGGCGTCAGGTTCGCTCCAACTCTGACTGGACAAGCTGTGCGTTCTCCGAATGGCCCTGTGCCTCTCTGAGCCCCAGCTCGTCCTGCTGTGGGATGGGACGGGATGGAATTCGGGATGGTGGGGTTGCCCACTCATGGAGGACCCACTGAGCCCTCAGTGTGTGGTTCTGTTTGTGGCTGGCCTAAGCCTCGTGAGGCACCTTCCCGGGTCATGGGCTTGGGGACGTCTACCTGGTGAGGTGGGCAGGTCCTTGTGCAGTTTGGGGCCAGCAAATGGCAGACGTGCCTTGGTGTGTCCTCCACGTCACCCCCACTCCTCGGAGCGGCCGTCATGCATCCCACACCTCCATCAGTTCCGTGGAGAGGTAGGGGATCTGTCATTCCCACAGCCATTCCCGGCCCACAGCCATTGGCTCAAGAGGAAGTCACATGACCCAAACTAGGACAATCAGAGACTTCCAGGGTATTTTTCAGTGGCCTCTGGGAGGGGAGGTTTTTTTCCTCTCTTGTTGAGTTTCTGAACTAATGAAAGTTTAGAGCCAACACCCATTTCTGTGATGGCAACTGAAAGCCACCTGCTTGGAGGTGACCAGGCAGGTTTGAATCTTCCCCGAGGCCCCTGCCTTTGTCTCTGTAACATGGCCACAGGCGTATACCTGGGTCCTTTATGTATTAAAGCTTTTAAAAAATTAAATCAATATCATCTATAGCCAGAAACAGATTATAGCCAATTCCCTGCCCCAGTCTCCCATGGAAGATTCTGGAAACTCTTAGCCATTCCATGCTGTATGATCAGAATTTCTATAATGGCGAGAAGGAGGAATACATGGCTGCCGTCTGTCCTGGTGACGGACAGGGGGACAGAGGTGGGGTGGGGGTCACACCAGATCGCAGTTCCCCTGGCCGCCGGGGTTTTACGCACCCCTTTCCATGGGGACCTCAGAGCAGTGACTCTTTGTGTCCTGGTCCCTGGCAAAGCTTCAGCACAGTGGGAAGGAACCTGTAGGGGCTCCCTGAGACTGCTCCCCCTGACCCCTCTAGCCTAACAGGTGTGGCTCTCTGGGTGTAAAAGTGGCCCGAAGACACCTCGTGCCTAACGTCTCCCTGGGCCCATCCCACCCACCGCCACGCCGTCCACTGTCCCCGGGTGACCTCACGAAGACTGTCACGGTCAAGGTCACTTCTCATGTTGCTCTGGCCCACATGCCACCGTGTCCGCTTCTACCGGGGATGGCCCTTGCCTCGTTTCTCATCTCTCTCTCTCTCTCTCTCTCTCTCTCTCTCTCTCTCTCTCTCTCTCTCTCTCTCAGGTTTACGCTGGGTTGGGCTGCTTCAAACCAAAATAACTCGCAGTGTGCAGGAAAAAAAAAATCGTTCCCCCGTGTGTGTGAGTGACATGGGGACAAAAGCCAGCAAGCTGGCCCACCGCCGTCCTTTGAAGGTGCATGTCAGCGAGCTCCGTGGTGAGGAGTGTCAGGTGTCACCTTTGTGACTGTGGAGACGCCTGCCCCCGTGAGCCTTCCTTTTTCTTTTTTCCTGAGAAAGCCTTCTGTCCAACCCCTGGGCTCTCAGGGGGGCCCTGAAAGCCACATCCGTTTTCTGCAGAGATGAAAGGCGGCCGCCGGAGCTCCTGGCATTAGCCGTGGGCACCCAGCGAGCACCCTGAGGCTGTGGCTTTGTAGCCCACCTGCCCTGCCCTCATGGTTAACCCCCCTCCCCACCCCTCCCAGCACCCCTGCTTTGTGATCTGTGTGGCTGTGTGGGTCTGGCATCTAGGCAGAGCCCTGAAGAGGTAGGGGTGCTGACTGTGTTCCCATGCTCCCCTGCGGGTGGGAACAGGAATCTTGGGATTTAGAACGTGGCTCTGGAGTCAGACTTGCTCTGGGTTCAAATCTCGACTGCCATCCTTACAGAGTCAATCCCGTCACCTCCCTGAGCCTCAGTGTCTCCATCTACAGCTAGAGCTGCAGGTGTGGTGACTATTATAACTTTTCCTTGTCTCGGTGACAGAAACACCGTAAGGGATGAAGGATTTCTCCTGGGTCACAGCTCAGGGGATACAGTGGCGTGGAGGGCACTGTCTGGCATAGAGGGGGGAAATAAAGCCTCAGGGTCAACTCAGTATAGCAGTGAGAGCTTGAGGTGGCTCCTCACATACACCTGAGGTCAAGCTGTAACCCTTAAGGCCTGCACTGCCCCCCCCCCTCCGCACCTCTTCCCCCCCATGAGGCTCCACTTCCTTTTATCAGCTGGATGTCTTTTTGTTGTTGTTTTTCGAGACAGGGTTTCTCTGTGTAGCTTTGGAGCCTGTCCTGGATCTCGCTCCGTAGACCTGGCTGGCCTCGAACTCACAGAGATCCGCCTGCCTCTACCTCCCAAGTGCTGGGATTAAAGGCGTGCGCCACCACCACCTGGCTAGGTGGATTGTCTTACAATTGTTTTCTCCAGGTCTCTCCTTGGCATGGTCTTTGCAGAGCAGAAAATTGTAATTTTCCCGATTTGTTTCGAAAGTTTGATTAACTTTCATTTATGTGTCTGTGAGAATATGCACGTGAGTGCAGTGTCCCTGGCCTGAAGAGAGTCACTCTAGCCTGGAGCTAGAGTTACAGCTGCCCAGCGCGGGTACTGGGAACCAAACTTGGGTCTTCTGCAAGAACGTCCTCACGGAGGAGCCATCTCTCCAGCCCTCAAGCTTTTTAATGTAATGACGTCACGTTCAGCAATCATGTCTTTCATTGACCCTGTCTTTGGAGTTGGGTCTGGACCATCACCACGGCATCCCTGGTCATCCAGGCAGCTTCCTGTTCTCGCCTAGGAAGCTGAAAAGGGTCTTGCACAGCGCAGTATACCGTTCTGTCCATTTTGAGTTGATTGGGGTGAAGGCTGGCAGGTCTCGGTCTGGGCTGTTGCTGTGTGTGGATGTGGACTGTCCATCAGCGCCATCTTTTGAGTGACTACGGTCTCTTCTCCCTCGCTATGCCTTTTCTTTCATCAAAGCCCCGTCACTTGCATGCAGACTGCCCTTTGCTGGGCTCTGAGCTCTGTCTTTCCTCCGCCATGCGGACTATGTCACTGTAGCTCCTTAGCGGCTGGAAGTCTGATGGTTCTCCCTCAGCTGAGCATGAGTCTTTCTAGGTCTTTTGTCTCTCCGAGCACGGAACTTTGGATTTTGATCGACAGTTCCTTGAGTCTGCAGACCAAGTTGGGAAGAGCCGATGCCTTGATGATACTGAGTGTGGCTGTCCATGAACATGGGATATCTGTCAGTCTACTTAGCTCCTGCCCTCCATGCATGAGAGTTTCAGAGTCTTCCTGGCTCCTGTGTATAATTTTGAGGATTCAGTGTTTCTACATAGAGAACAACGCTTTGTGTGCAGGGATACCACCATCTACCCAACCAGGCTCCTGCTTGGTTGGCTGACTTTTTTTTTTTTGGAGACAGGGTCTCACTTTGTAGCCCAGCCTGGCTTGGAACTCACAGTGATCCTCCTGTCTTACCCGCCCAAGTCCTGGGATTGCAGATGACCCTCATTCCTCTTCCGAGGGACATTTGGGTGACTTCTAGCCTGAGGCTCCCTTAGCGGGGTCCTCCAGAACAGGCGCATGAGTGTCTCTCGACAACGCAGAGGGACGCAGGGCTTTCCTGGGTGGAGGTCGCAGTTCCCGCCATCACACCATTCGTTGGCCCTGGGGGCTGGGTGACACTTGCTTGTGGGATCCCCACCAGGTGTAGGGGGAATCTCTCTGTCAGGACAGACAGAAGTGTCTCTAGGGAACACCCAGCATCCCCGAGGGAGAAACACTGGTGTGTAGGGCAACCTGGCTGGCTCTGGGCAGTGTGTGGGTACATACAGCTGGAGATGCTGATAATGAGTTCCAAGCAGGGTGCCCCCTCCACCAGCTAAGTGTGGCCTCTGGTTGCTTTTAACACATTTATTTTTTATTTAACTGATTAACTAACTAACAACTAATTAATTAATTAATTTTCTGGTTTTTCGAGACAGGATTTCTCTGTGTAGCTTTTGCGCCTTTCCTGGAACTCACTCTGTAGACCAGGCTGGCCTCGAACTCACAGAGATCCTCCTGGCTCTGCCTCCCGAGTGCTGGGATTAAAGGCGTGTGCCACCGCTGCCCGGCACTAATTTAAGTGCGTGTGTGCATGTGTGTGCCATGTATATGTACGTGCAGGTACCAGAGGAGGACATGGGACGTGCTACGCCATCACTCTGTGCCTTATCCCTTGAGGCAGGGTCCCTCACTGAACCTGGATTTATCTCTCTCTCTCTCTCTCTTTTTTTTTAAAATAATTTATTTATTTTTATTTTGTGTGCATTGCTGTTTTGTCTGCATGTATGTCTGTGTGAGGCTCCCCTGGAACTGGAGTTACAGACAGTTGTGAGCTGCCATGTGGGTGCTGGGACTTGAACCCGGGTCCTGTGGAAGAGCAGCAAGTGCTCTTAACCGCTGAGCCATCTCTCCAGCCCCCTGGATTTATCCCTTGAGGCAGGGTCCCTCACTGAACCTGGATTTATCCCTTGAGGCAGGGTCCCTCACTGAACCTGGATTTATCCCTTGAGGCAGGGTCCCTCACTGAACCTGGATTTAGGTTGGTAGCTCGCAAGCGGCTGCCATCCTCCTGTCTCAGCACCCACCCATCCCCAGCCCTGGGGTTCTAGGTGCTTGGCCTAGTGACCTTCAGTTGTCTTTACTCTGAGGATGACACTGGCCTGGGCTCATGTCTGTGAGGGATTGTCTTGATCGATGATTGCTATAGGAGGGCGCAGTCCACTGTGGGCGGTGCCGTCCCTAGGCAGGTTTGAAGGTCGCTAAGTGTGACCTTGCCAATGAGCCAGTAAGCGGCCGTTCTTTCCTGGTTTCTGCTTCAGCGTCCTGGCCTTGGCTTCCCTCCTTGACAGGCTGAGCCTGCAAGGTGCCATACACCCTTTCCTCCCCTAAGTTGCTTTTGGTTGAAGCGGTTTTTATCACGGCGGCTGAATGAAATATGACCACCCCCACTGGGTACTGGGGACACAACCCGGGTCCTCGTCTTATGCAGCAAGGGCCCCTCGTCCGACCCCCTTTCGTGCATTCACATGTCATTTGTATGTGATGTTTGCAGAGTAGGTCATTCGTCTCCACCCCCGAGTACGTATCTTTCCTGTCTTTTATCACTTATTTATTTAAAATTTTGAGGCAGGGTCTCATGTAGCCCAGGCTGCCCTCAGTGTGTCTCTGAGGATAAACCAATTGTTTATATGGTGTCGGGGATGGGACCCAGGGCACTGGGCGTGCTAGGCAGGCTCTCTGTCCCACCTGTACCACACCCCCAGGTCCTTAAGGAAGAGACAGTAAGAATCCAAGCCGCTTATCGCGGGGATCTGCCTTCCTCCGTCCGTGTAGACGCCGCTCCGATTCTGGCTGTGTGACGTTAGCTGAGTGCCATTCCCTCTCTGTGCCAGTTTCCTCAGCCCCCCTTTTTTTTTTTTCCTCCACAGTTGCATGAGTTGATCAATATACACCTGGCATCTTGGACTAGGGCTTCCCAGGACAGGTGAGGTGTTGACCTGGAGGTTATGGGTGTTCTCTTCTCTGGAGCAGCTGAAGTTGATGACAGAAACCTTTGGTCAGAGGCCGGGAATAGCGTTCAGTTTTGGTGCCAGGTTTTATAATAAATAAATAAATCTGTAAGATAATTACCAATATTAGTGATAAATACCAATTAGAGGATGCCCAGTTAAATTGGAGTTTTGGATAAATAATTTGTTTGTTTTGTTTTGTTTTCCAAGATAGGGTTTCTCTGGGTAGCCCTGGCTGCCTGGAATTTGCTCTGTTAAGACCAGGCTAGCCATGAACTCAGAGATCCACCTGCCTCTGCCTCCCGAGTGCTGGGATTAAAGGTATGCGCCACTACTGCCCAGCAGGATAAATAATTCTTACTGCAAGTATGTCCGACGAAATATTTGAGATACATTTAACACTAAAAAAAAAAAAAAGAAAAAAAAAATCAATGCGTCCTTTATCTGACTCACCGTGATGTATTTATTTAGCTGGGCAACTTGGGAGGCTTGCTTTTGTTTATTTATTTATATTTCATTTTTGTTTTTTGTTTTTGAGACAGTGCCTTGCTGTGTAGCTCAGGCTGGCCTCAAACTTAAAGTCCTCCTGCCTCAGCCCCCTGAGTGCAGGGTGGGATTTGGGTCACTTGCGTCAGAACAGGCAACCCACTCACCTCTAGCCTCTCATCCAGGCACCGGGGAGGCTGTGTCCTGGGCCAGCTTGTGTGTCTTGTTTGGCGCCCGGGGGCTGTGTTGTGAGGGGCACCTGGCTTCTCTCCAACACCCCCCACGTTGCTCAGTCCCCAGGCCCAGGTGCTCCCTGACCAGGCTGCAGGGTGAATTCTTCAGGCGAGTGAGTCAGGGTCACATGTGCGTTCCCTTGCACCAAGACGGACCCACTCGGCTTTGGGGTGTGGATGTGCAGGCTGGCGCTGTCTGCTCATCATCCCGGCAGATGCCGCAGCCAGACCCGGGTACCTCCTAGCCTGGCCCTCCGCAGTTCAACCTGGGCAGCAGCGAGCCAGGCTGCAGGGAGCCGGGCTGCGGGCAGCCAGGCCCGCATTGATCGCAGTTCTTGGAAGGCCTGTCACGGGGACAACAGGCAGAGAGTAAACAGTGCCGGTGGCCAGCAGCTGTCAGGGTCGGGCCAGCTCATTTCTAGGGACTGGCCAGTACTGTCCATTGCCATCGAGGACGCGGCGCTTGCCCCGACTCCAAGCCTGAGGCCTCCTGAGACCCTCTGGCCAGGTAAGGTTGGGCCCGATTGACAGTCTGATCCCTGAACCCCTCACCGGCCCCTCTTTTCACCCTGTCCCTTCGGTCTTGGAGCTTCAGGGACTTCAGGCTTATCAGTTCATTCCTTCCGTCCTCACTGGACCCCCTCTGTCCCAGGCCTGGCCAGGCTGGGTTTTGTGTAGAGGGAGCCATCTTGCCACAGCCCTTAACCTTGGTACTGTCTCCTGCCCAGATCTAGGGGTTGTTGTGTTGCTGTGGGCCACCACCCTCTGGATGGTGTAGTGATTGCCCCGAAAGGGCCCATGATGTGGTTGGTCTGGAGCCTAGAGGCAGATTCAGGGGCGGCTGCAGATAGGAGAATCAGTTAAGAGTAGATTCTCAGGTCCTGAGGGGTCTGTGGCCAGAGTCAACATCTCAGTGGCTTGCTGGATGCTCAGGCATCTCGGTGGCCGGGGACACGGAAGTCCTTGGGGTGCTCTTGACGCTGTGTTGTGCATGTGTTGAGGAAATATCTGTGATGCTTTCTTTGGCGTTTGTGCTTGCTGATGGTCAGGATTGCTCTGGATGGTGGGAAGAGCGCCATGACCTTGTAGGCCTCAGTACTGAGGAGCCTGGTTCAAAGAGGCCTGATGCCTGGGCCTGGGGTCAGGGGCTTGCTGCTAAGTGAACCAGCCATGTGAGAGGCTGGCGTTTGGAGCATCCTGGTTTTAATGGGGCGTGCTGAAGCCCCGAGAGGGCAGTTCCCTTTTCTGCAGTCACAGGGCCCGTAAGTGATCGAGCTGGGTTTTGAACCCTGGGCTTGGCTTTCAGACTCAATCACATATGGTGAAGGACCTCTGGGGTTCCCACTAGACTCTCGTGCCCTGGAGCACAAGTGGGGGTGGTTGTTACAAAGGTCAGCACCGAGGAGGTGGGGTGGGTTCAGCTGGGTGTGCAGGTGACCCTGTCAAGGACTCTAGGGGTCCCTGCCCTGTCATTTCCCAGCACCTGTCAGTCCTCCGTCCTCCCATCCTGAACTATGACCCGGAGAACTGGCCCTTTATTTATTTACTCTGTGGAACCCATGAGAAAGCTGAGGCTCAGGAAACTTGTGTCCCTTGACTGACTCACACAGCCAGATTCAGACTGTTCAGCTCACCCTGACTTTGCTTCTCCCAGAGGCCCAGGTCAGGGAGCAGCTGGCTCCCCTGGGCTCCTCTCTCAGTCTCCAGGCCAACACTCCCCCGCGCGCGTCCCGTCCCCCCCCCCCCCCCCGCTCCCGCTTCCAAGCCCTACTGAAGACCCTTCCACTTCCTCTTCCTTTATTTACCCTTCCCCTCCCATCGGGTCAGCTGTGGGACGCAGGCCTTGAAGTTGCAGTATCAAATTCACGTGGCCTTGTTGCCCTTAAGAGTCCCTCCTTGCTCAGCAGAATGTCAACTGACAGGGTGTGTGTGTGTGTGTGTGTGTGTGTGTGTGTGTGTGTGTGTGTGTGTGTTGGGGGAGGGGTGGGGAGGGGAGCAGGAAGGGGGAGAGGAGGAGGAAGTGATGGAAGAGACCTTTCTTTGATCTTGCTTTGGTAAGATTTGGCTCTTCAGGAAGGCTCTGATTCAAGGTCAGAGAGCTTGGAAATTGGTGGAGAAGGCCCAGGGCCACCCTGAGGGCCACCACTCACCATACCAGCAGACTCTGGACACCTCTGGCCTGTACCCCAAATAGCCTTCCTTATATGAGGAGGCAAACATCTGGAGGACATAGTATTGCTGGGCCGAGCTTGCCAAATTACGCGCCCCCCCCCCCAATCTTTATCCGTTCCGTTTCTGTAGCTCAAGGGAAATCACCTCTCAACTTGGGAATCAGAAATGGCCTTCCCCAAGCCTTGTATCCCCAGAGGCCCTGGCCAGCCTGCCCTGTTCAGAGAGGCTTTTTAGTCAAAGGCACAGCCTAGACCAGGCCCCAGCGGATGCCAGTAATGTATTCAGAGTCGTGACACTGGGGCCCCCGTGTGTCTTGAACCCCGGCCTCCGGGGATTGGTGAGGCCACGCCATCGACCCAAAGCCCTGGACCGATGCCCTGGTCTAAATCCATCAGGCCCAGAGGCCCCTGGGTCGTGGACCACTGAATAATTTACGGTCCCTGGGAGCGGCAGGGAGCGGGTCACTGGAGTTCATGGGTTAATAACAGGTTTGGTTTTCGATGTCAGCAGCTCTCCCGATAACGTATGAAAGAATCCTATTCTGTTGATTAGATTTTGAAATGGATCAATTTTTAATCAGCCAAACACCTGACTCACTCAATAAGCAGCGCATTGTGCAGGCAGGATGGAGGCCGGCTTTATTTACAGGAGTGTTTGTTTTTTTGGGGGGGGACCAGTACGCCGAGGCCCACCCGACTCCCTCCTCCTGGCAGAAATTGACCGGGTTATCTCTGACCTCAAATGGCAACGTTTGATTCCCTTTCTGATTACTTGGGAAATCCATGGGTCTGTTTAAGAGATAAGAGTGGCAGCTAACGGTTTGATTTAGTCATCGTGCTTATTGATGGAGAGGGCATTTATTTGCCAATGAAGAAATTTTGCTTAATGTAACATCATGAGAGGAAGAGGAAACAGAGAGCTGGCTCCAGCTGTGGCTGTGGCTGTGGCTGGGGGTGGGGGTGGGGGTGGACAGGCAAAGGCGAATTGCATTGGTTGGGGGTGGAGGATCTCTGGGTTCCCTGGCCCTACCCCGCGAGGGTCCTGAAATAGCATCCGCAAACAAGTGTGCCAAACTTCTTGCCGAAGAGAGATGTTAGGGGAGCAGGGTGTGGCGGCTTTGGGTCATTTTATTTATTCATTCAACAAACACTAGAGTTGGTAACATCAGGCTGCAACTGAGGACAGCCTGGAGGGCAGGGAGGGATGGATGGGGCTGTTTTGGTCTCTGGTCAAGGGGCCGAGGAGGAGATGGTGTTGGGACCAGTTTTGGTCCATGGGGGCAGAGGGTCATTAGTGAGACATTACTTCACTGTCGGTGAGGCCTCAGGTCTTCCCTCACACTCAAGAGCTGGGAGCAAGTGGCAGAGTGTGAGGTTGGCCTGCGCCTTTCAGCATGCCTTTCACACGCTGGGGGGGCCTCAGGTAGGTAGACAAGCAAATTAGAGCAACTTTCACTATAGAAACTTCTAGAAGAACTCATCAGGAACTGTAGATGGTGGGAGTCCCTGGGAGGGGGTTCTTGGGAAGCCCTGTTTTGCTCTTTATACTGAGGCTGTCATTTGGGGATGTACCTTGGCATGCACCTGCAGGGCCAGCAGGGTCGTGCAGAGCCGGGCCTGGAGTTGTGGCTCCTCCCCCTGTTTGGTCAAAGGTCTGGGTCACCAGCCTGCAGCTGTGTGTGTGTGGGAGGGGGCAGCTGCTGCCCTCCCCATGGGGCTCATCCTCCTCATAGTGCCCGATGGAAATCATGAACTCCGTGGCCCCTGGAGCATCCTGGGTAAGGACTCCTCCCTCCCACAGCCTCTTAATCCAAAGCTTGGTAGGGATGGCGATCCATCATCCCTGGAGAGACCTCAGCAGGAAGAGCCAGCTGAGTTAGTGTTAGAAGCCCTGGGTTGTGGTTCTATCGGTCACTTGCACTCACTCCCTGTGACCTGAACCAGGATCAGGTTTCCTGGGCCTCTGTTTCTTGGGTGTACAATGGGAATGACAGGAACTTCACACCTGTCTTCTCCTGCACACACCCCCACCCCCAAACAGCGCTCTTTGCACACCCATGCACGTGGCGCGCGCGGCTGGACCTTCCTGGCCCTCCTTCACTCTCAACACAATTTACGTGTAGACTTTGCACACTTCTGATGGATGCCTCCCGTTAAAATGCCAGCTCTGGGAAGGCGGGGACTCTGTCTCTTTTGCGTGCCGCCGCCGTGTGCCAGGCACCCGCTGTGGCCTCCGGCCCACAGTCGACACACGACACACGGTTAAGCTCCTGTGCAGGGAAGGAATGAGAGGCGTTGATGTCATCCCAGCAGCCAGCTCAGGTGCATTGCCCGCTCACGTGACTGCCCGGAGCCCTTGAGCAGGTTTCTCTGTTGGATGCTGAGATCTCGCCTAAACATTGGCAACCGTCAGCCGAAGCAGATTCTGAGTTCTTGGTCCACCACTGGAGCCCGTGATTCTTCAGTACCCGTACGGGGTGAGGGTGGGTTTGGGGTGTGGGGGGGTCTCCATCAGCTGTGGGTACCTGTTTCTGTAGCCTGAAAAGCCGAGCTGCTCTCGGTGGAGACCCCCCCGAGACGTAGGTTCGCTCCTCAGCCAAAGCTGTGGTGTCCAGAGGACCTGATCCAGGCCACCGTGGTAACCTCAGCTCAAGTCCACTCCCCCGAAACTCCCATGATGAGGGGTTCCCCAGACACAGGAATGGGTAGGGCTGCCCCCCAAAAAACACACAGCAGTAGGAGAGACAGGGCAGGGTGAGGATAGGACCCCGTGGTGGTCAGGGTGACCGCAGATGCCAGCCACCGTATGGAGGCTGTTTCTTGGGCAGCAGTGGCGGAGCAGGAGGCGGCCACCAGAGTCCGCAGGCCTCCACCTGCTGGTGACCGTGTGTCTGGCTTTTTCCAAAACAAGGCCACCCTTTCTAGGGTTGAGTGGGCCAGAGCATGGAGCCGCCCAGTCATCCATTCTTGGGAGCTTTTTCCCCAGAGGATGGGCCCTGGGTCTAGTCTTTCAGAGAGGCATAATGAGTCTTGAACGGGACAGATAGGTCTAGGAGAAAAGGACTTTCCCCGTGACATTCAGTGGGCACCTGCTGTGTACACACGGCAGAAGCCAGCCCAACGCTCATGGGATTGCCCTCTGGTAATAGGGTACATGCCTTGGTCATGTGTGATCCCCGATGTACCCTCCACAATAAAGGGGAGGGGGAGCAGTATCTTGGGAGCCCTGGGGCTGGCTGGCAGGGATACTGGAAGAAGAGGCAGCAGCTTCAGGGTGACCCACTTGGGACCCAGAGAATTTACTCTTTCTAGGTGGCTTTGGTGGGGGCCTTGCCACAGACTCTAAGGAGAGCCCACCGCGGTATCTGCTTGAGTCCTGGGGGGGGGGGAGGTTGGTGGTTGGGGGAGGGAACCCTGGGCCACCAGGGGACAGAGGGTCTGTATGCCCTTCCCACCAGAGTTCGCAGCCTGTGGATGTGTTGAGAGGTTGCCTGAGAGAGCAAACTTTTTCTTTCTTTCTTTCTTTCTTCCTTTTTTTTTTTTCCCTCTCCCTCTTTTTAAGGCCAGTTTAAAAAGGATTTCTTTTCCCTTTCTCCCTGCGAACAGGCCAGGGGCGATTACGGAAATAGTAAACAGAGGCTCCGGCAGAAGCGGTCTGTTTTAATTAGGGCATTAAAGTAGCTTAGCGCTTACACTTTATATTTTTGCGAACTTGATTGTATAGCATTTTAAATACCTGTGAACGTTTTAAGGACTCCGGGCGATGGATTATTTGCAGTTTTCACAGGAAGCTTCTATTTTAAAAGCAGGCCGGGGTGAGGGGCCATGCAGGCTTTACTGCTGTGCCTCCTGGGGGAATGAGTCAGGCTGTGATGTTGGCATGTGGCCCGTAGTGCCCGGTTCTCACCCAGCCACCCTGGGGTCCCTTCTGCAGGGGTGCCCCCTGCTGGATGCCGGGTCTGGGGGCTCCTGGGAGCCAAGCTGGCATCCCTACGGGCCTTGGTTGCTCCCAAGGCCTGATGGTCCTTCTCCAGTGTGGCTCCTATATGTCCCCTCCCTTTCCCAGCCCCTGGGGTGACTTGGACAACCCATAGCAGCTCCAGCTTCTGATCCCCTTGATTTCCTCTCCATCCAGTATCCCAAGATATACAGTCTCGCCGGGCGGTGGTGGTGCACGCCTTTAATCCCAGCACTCGGGAGGCAGAGGCAGGCAGATCTCTGTGAGTTCGAGGCCAGCCTGGTCTACAGAGTGAGATCCAGGACAGGCTCCAAAACTACACAAAGAAACCCTGTCTCGGAAAACAACAACAAAAAAGATATACAGTCTCTTTGCTCAGAAACCTTCCAGGGCCTTCCATCAATGTAGGAAGAAATACAGAGAAGCACCCTCTCAGTCACCAAGTCCTCGAGAGGGCAGCCTCTGGTGCCCTCCCTTACTCACCCCTCCATTCTCTCCCCCATGTGCCCCTCCACATCCTCCCACAGCCCCAACCTCTTAGCATCTAATCATCTTATGAATCGTTATGTTTATGTGTGTACATATATGTGTTTATCTGCATGTGTGTATGTGTACACATTCATGTGGAGGGCAGAAGTCAAAGTCGGGGTCTTCCTAAATTACTCTCTGCCTTACTTTTTTTGGGGGGGAGACGGGGTCTCTTGCTGAACCCTGGGCTGGCCACAGCACCCCAGGAATGCACTTGTCTCCATGTCCCCAGCACTATGGTCACAGACATACCTGACCACAGACATACATGACCACATCTGGCTTTTTTTTTTCTTTTTCTTTTTCTTTTTTTGGTTTTTCAAGATAGGGTTTCTCTGTGTAGCTTTGCGCCTTTCCTGGATCTCTCTCTGTAGACCAGGCTGGCCTCGAATGCACAGAGATCCGCCTGCCTCTGCCTCCCGAGTGCTGGGATTAAAGGCGTGCGCCACCACCGCCCGGACACATCTGGCTTTTTTACGTAGGTGCTGGGGATGGAACTCAGGTCCCCATGCTTGTGTGGCAGACACTTCACCCACCGTACTGTGTCCTCAGCCCCTCCTGGTGTTAGACCAGTGTCTCTCAACCTTCCCAACGCTGCGTCCCTTTAACACAGTTCCTCATGTGGTGGCGACCCCCCCACACCCCAAACCATAAAATTTCGTTGCGACTTCATAACTATGACTTTGCTACTGCTATGAATTGCAATGTGAAGAAGATCTGATATGTGGGATGTCTGACTGCGACCCCTGTGGAAAGGTCGTTTGACACACACACCCTCCCCCATGAGGGGTCATGACCCCCAGGTTGAGAACCACTGTATTCGGCCCTACAGCAAGCATCCCTACCCTCTGGGGCTGGCCTTCAGAGGAGGAGAAGTCGGAAAAAAGGCACAGACCGTGAACCTCAGGTGGCCACCACAGTGCTGGCCTGAAGGTCTCCTAGTCTCCCTCCTATTAAAAGCTCCACCCTCTAGCCCAGGGTGGGCTCGAACTTGCAGAGATCCGCCTGGCTCTGCCTCCAGTGTTGGGAGGTGGCAGAACCTTTAAGAGGCGTGGCCTAGTGGGCGGAAGTGCCACCACGGGCGGGCATGCCCTTGAAGGGCACCTGGGGACTCGTGGTCCCTTTCTCTTCTTGCTTCCTAGCTGAGTGGTAGCCTTTGAGGGTGTCCCCCACTAATACAAATGAAGTCCTCAAAGATGGGAGGACTAAGCCAGGGCTGCCCTCGCATCTCCTCGCTGTTGCTTGTCCATCAAGGGGTAGCGGGGAACTTTCCACGCTGGAATGTTGACACCATGGTGATGGGCAGAGGTCACATCAGGCATCACCCGCAGGCAGCTACCAGCCCAGGTCTGAAGCCTGCTGAGGAGTCTGGGGGTGGGCTGGAAAGGCTGCCCAGAGCCTTCTCCACAGAGGGAAGCATTTGCAAGGCTTAGAGAGCATGAGGAAGCCAGTGGGCTGTAAGGGTGAAGGGGATAAAAGCCAAAGAAATACCTTGCATGCTTTTGGTTCGGACATAGCCTGGGTTTGGTTTGTGCCACAGGACCTTTGCATACGCCATCGCCTTCCCCAAGGTTGCCTTCCCCCAGCTGGTTCCTTCAGTTCCCACTTCCCCCGGAGGGAGAGTCCAGTCCCTAACCATTGTAGTTGAAACACGCCTGTCCGTAGTCTGTCCACACCCTTGCTTCCTTCCCCAATGGTGTGGCTCAATCTTCACCAGGTCCTCAGTTGTTGGTTTGAAGTCAGAGGCTCCTTAACACACGGAGTTGAGAGAGAATTGTTCTCTGCGATCCCCTCACCTTCCAGTTGGGACCGAGTGGATTTCCCACTGGTGACGGGCGCCCGAGAACCTTCTCTGAGCCCCAGTGTAGGCTGGAAGGCGTGTGGGTGGTGTGAGCACAGCGACCAGGGATGTGGTGGCAGGCTGCAGGAGGCGTCCGGGTCATGTGTAGTCTGGCCTGCAGCCTTGGTCCTTGAAACAGCCGTGGCGGCAAGCCGAGGGTCCACAGCAGTGGTCTTGGTGATTGCCACCTCCACCAGCTGCCGGAACCCTGTCGGTAAGGAAGGTCATGCCTTCCACTCCTGCCGGAAACCTTGGCCGTGTGTCAAGCTGTATCTTCCCTTCCTGCCACAGTCTGGCCTTGAGAGCAGGGGAGTGCCAGAGGGCGGGGCTACGGGCCATGACGATTTCATGGACGGGTGAAGTGCAGAGGCCACTGATGCCTGGGACTGCATGGCCTGGGGTGCGGGCAGCAGGGGAGACATTTTGATCAGAGGGAGCAGGTTCGGCTGACCTGGTGATTTCTTTCTTTTCCTGATGAGAGCTTGGAACATATTGATTGAGGTGATCAACATTAGATCTCTCATAGTTAATGAGGAGCTGTCTGATGGATATTGGAAACAGTCACTGCCCGGGGCTTTTAATGAAGCCTGTAGAGCGGAGAGAGAAAGACACTTGACATTACAGGTGGAGGAGCGGGGGGCCAGGGAGGAGGAGGGGGCCAGGGAGGAGGAGGGCTCTGTTCCAGTCACTGGCCTCTGTCCTTGAAGCTTCAGAGCCTGGCTCTGGCCCTCCAAGCTGCGTATCTGGCCCATTCCTTGGCGTCTGGGGCCCTTCGTATCATCTTCTGTGAAATGGGAATGGGGTGGTGCTACTCTCTCTGGGGGCACTTGGTGGCTTGTGAGGGTCAGAAGTGACCTCTGCCTATGAAGCTCTTGGCCTGCTGGGGACACTGAGAAGGAAGTTTCCCGTTGGTACCCGGCCGTGAGGTTGGCGCTTCAAAACCGGTGAAATGGTATGCTGCAGAACTTTCCTTCCGCTGCTGTAGGTAATGTTACGCCAGACAGGGCATTGTTCCTTCAGGAGAAGGTGTGTGCTGCCTTCTCTGGCCACCATGGCTCGGTGCTCAGGTGCCTTGCCATGCGCCATCCACCCAGCCTTTGGAGTCTGTGTTAGCAAAGGGGGGGCGGGGCGGTGGTGGTGGGGGACACACACACATGGATTCGACATCCCTTCGTCTAGAGCAGCACTTGGGCGTAGTTGGAGCTCAGTAATTTTTTAAAAAATGAATATTAAGAACAAACATGCCTGGAGGAGGGTCTAAGAACCAAAGGCAATCTTTCAGAGAATAAGATGACCCAAAGCTGTGTTCAGCAGCTTCGTGCCCAAGAGCCCGAGATAGAAAAGAAACCAGCTGGTCTTCTTCAGTGAGCCCATGGTTAGACTGTGGTATTCCGAGGAAGCCTATGGTTATGTTATGGTATGCTCATGTGAACTTGTGGTTAAACTGCAGTACATCTACATGAGCCCATGGCCTGACTGTGGTGCACTCTTGTGAGCCCATGGTTAATGATGGTGGTTAGACTGTGGTATGTCTATGTGAGCCCATGGTTAGACTGTGGTATTCCCAGGGAGCCTATGGTTATGTTATGGTATGCTCATGTGAACTTGTGGTTAAACTGCAGTACATCTACATGAGCCCATGGCCTGACTGTGGTGCACTCTTGTGAGCCCATGGCCTGACTGTGGTGCGCCCATGTGAGCTTGTGTCTAGACTGTGGTGCACTCTTGTGAGCCCATGGTTAATGATGGTGTGCCCACGTGAGCTTGTGGTTAGATTGTGGTATGTCTATGTGAGCCCATGGTTAGACTGTGGTATGCCTATGTGAGCCGTTGGCTAGACAGTGGTGTATCTATATGACCATGGTACATCTATGTAAGCCTTTGGTTGGACTGTGGTTATATCCACACTGCAGTATGCTGCTCATTACTAAACAAGAGTGAAATGTTAGTGTCTGAACAACATGAAAGGGACAATAAAGAATTATATGGGGCCAGGCGGTGGTGGCGCACTCCTTTAATCCCAGCATTTGGGAGGCAGAGTTCGAGGCCAGCCTGGTCTACAGAGTGAGTTCCAGGACAGGCTCCAAAGCTACAGAAAAACCAAAGAATTATATGGGATAAACTGAGCCTGGAACTGGATAACTCCTTTTTTGAGTGGAGGAGGCAAGGGGACATGTAGCCCAGGCTGACCTTGAGCTCCCTTGGTAGCATAGGATGACCCTGAACTCCTGATCTTCCTGCCTCTGCCTCCCAAGCACTAGAATCACAGGCCTGGATCACCAGGCCCTTCAAGGATTTTGTTCAGTGACTTCTTAGAAAAGCTGGAGAAGCTGGAGCAGGGAGGAAGCGTGTGTGGTGTGGCCATGGCGTATTCTAGGTTCACTGAGCCTGCGTCCTGGTTGTCCAGTTGTTCACTGGCGTCTCAGACAGCTGCATGAGGGAGATGGCAACGACACCATGTTGCAGAAGAGAAAACAGTACTTAAGGGCTTGCCTGAAGACACACAGCCTGCACATGACGAGAAGGTTCTTCCCCAGGCCTGGGAGTTGGAAGTCCCGTGTAGAGAGTTGCCTGGGCTTCCGGGCCTGGCTGGTCCTGAGGGAACTGTTCTCAGTCCCGTCCACTCCCTCCTCTCACCTCACGCAAGGACGTTGTTGGGTTTTGTTGGATGTTGTTATGCTTGTGGGGAAACTGAGGCAGAGGGGAGGAATTGGGGCTGTTCAGTCAGTCGTTTCCTCTCCTAGCCCCAGCTCCCTGGGGTTGGACGACAGCGGGTGATTGGTTCTATGTATTCTTGGAGTCCCCCATCCTGGTACAGTGGCCCAGGGGCCAGGCTCCGTGGGCCAATTCTAGATGAACTGAGATCTAGTCTGTAGGTCACCAGGCTGAGGTCCCCGGCGTCTGCCCGCTCTTCTCCACCCCTGAGCAGCCTCCTCTCAGAGGAGGCGTGAATTAGTTCAAGAAGAAAGCATCTACATGGCCAGTGCCGAGTCAGAGTGAAGATCTGAGTCCAGATCCCAGCACCCACAGACGAAGCGGGACGTGTGTGTGTATGGGGGGCGCGCACCTGTAACCCCAGGGCTGGTGGGCCGGACTCTTGAGAATCTCTGGGTCTCTTTGACCAGCGGATGTAGCTGAAGCATCGAGTACGAGGCCAGTGAGAGGCCCTGTCCCAAAGGACGGGTGTCATGCCTGAAGATGACACCCAGGGCTGTCCTGACATGCACACACACAACATACGTGGACACACGTGCGTACTTACACACACATACACACTCATACCACACAAACACATACACACACCACACAATGCATACACATCACACTCCCACACCCCCCTACACCTCACCACACTGAACACACAACGCACACCACCCATACCACACACACACACACACACACACACACACACACACACACACTCATACCACACATGCACATACACGCACCACACAATGCATACACATCACACTCCCACTGAACACACAACGCACACCACCCATACCACACACACACACACACACACACACACACACACACACACACACACGGAGTCGGCATAGTCACCTTGTGAGGTGGCGGAAGTCTGCACAGAGAGGATGGCCTGGGCGGGAGCTCCTGGCCCCATTTGGCCTTTTCAGCTTGCAGAGGAGGTAGTCACACCTCAGGGTGACAGGGAAGGGATCTGACTCAGACACTCCTTTCCAGGAAGGGCCGGGAGCCAACAAGCTGGCACCAGGCTAGCCAAGGTCAAGGTCCCGGCGTAGGGACCCGAGTCCAGGGAGACATGTCGCAGGGACATTGAGAGTACAGGTGAGCCGCCCCAGCCAGTCCACAGCCCCCATGCCGACGTTCCCAAGAACCTTCTAGAGATCTGTCGCCAGCTCTGTGTAGAAGAGCTGCTGGCTGTGTTCTGCAGGCTAGACTGGGCGCCATGGGCACCCACAGTCTGGAGGCAATGGTCTGCAGAGCGGTGTCGGGCCCCATGCTTCCCTCGGGCTCCAGGGAGGTTGTCCCTGTTCTTCGGCCCTGGCCGCCAAGGCAGGGCCTTGCTTCCCAGGCTTCCCTGCCTCCGCTCTCCCTGGCACCCTCTGCCAGCTTCATACCTCTGTTTCCTTCCACTTGGGAGGCGAGATTCACGGGAGTGGGGTCACCCTAGCCCCATAGGCGACCTTCACTTGACCCGTTGAATTTTCCAAAGTTCTCGATCTGGCCGCATCTCGGGGTTCTGAGAAGATGTGAATTTGAGGGGGGGCGGGGGTCACCCTTCAGTCCGACCCCAGCATCATCAGGAGACATTTGGCACGCAACGAAGGTCTTAAACTCATTGTTTCTCACGCCAGGGGTAGGTGCGTCCAAGGACTTGGAAAAAGCACGACCCCAGTGACAGCCACTGATTTCAGGAACTCGGCCCCACCTCTGGGACCCCGCCAGTGATTTGCCGAGGATGGGCCGGCAGGACTGAGCTGACCTCTTTACTGATAAAGCCACAGTGGGAACTCTGAGGCTCCTCTTTGCTGGGGTCCTGTGAGCGGGGAGACCGTGGCCACCCCATTTTACAGACAGCGTTAGCTGAGGCTCAGGCAGGGTGAGGTCCACTGCGCAAGACCACCCAGCCAGCCAGTGGCAGAGCCGTGATTCAAACGCAGGCACATCTGAGCGTGTCTCCCTTCCTCAGGTGCCTCAGTTTCCCTCTCCATAAAGTGACCTTTCCTCCAGTGGAGTCATGAGATTCCCTCCCCTGCAGCGGAACCACTCCAGGTCTCAGGAAGGTGACATGAGCCCCGGCTCGCTCTAGCAGGTCTCAGCTTCCCTGTCCCTCCCTCACACCACAACTTGAGATCTTTACAGGGATGGGAACTGTGTGCGGGGTGCTGAGCCTGGGGCGGGCGGGGGGTGAGCGCTCGCGCGTGTGTTTGCAACAAATATTTTATAATAGACAGGCCTCGTCTGCCACATCTAAAAGTAGTGGGGGAAAAAAACCCACTTCGAGAAAATAAAAATAACCCCACTGCCTAAGATGCTGAAATCATTAGCTCGGAAGGGGCAGCAAGCAAGTCCTGGGCTAGAAACTTCCGGGATAGATGCCTTTGCTCATAGGGAACAAGTCCCCACGGTTAGTTTTTGGGCAAAGCAGCCACCTGTCCATATCTTTTTCTCTTAAGACTCGGAGGGACGCCTCCCACAAGATGTCTTGTCTTCCTTTATTCGTACCAGTGGCCGCGGAGTTTTTATTTGGTGGAAGCCAAACTCTGCCTCATGAAATGGGAGCTTGGCTGGGTCTTTGTGGCCAACTCAACTTGCTTGGAACTTTTATTTCCTGTGCCTGCCAACCTTGTGTCTGCAGGGTTGAGCCTGAGCCGGTGTGTGTCTTACAGGCCCCAGCCCGGAGGGGAGGGCGCGGAGAAGGGCTTCCTGGGTGGCCTCGGGTTAAATGAGTATCGGCCACTGATGGATCGAGTGGCCGGCAACCTCGCCATGGGAGCCAAGATCCTCCACATCACGGAGGAAGCTTGGTGGGAGGCGTGGTCAGGCCCAACATGGTAGGGTCACCAGGGCCTAGAGCTGTGGGAACGGGAGAACCAGGGAGACCGTGGCTCCCGGCCACTGTACCGTCACCCATGGCCAAGAGAGTCTAGGTGCTGGGAACGTGGATCTGAGATGCGTGCCTTTTCTCTGTGCTCTGGTTAACAGCGGGGCCTGGCTCCTGGTGGCACTGCCGGGTAAAGCAGCGGCAAGATGGTGGGGTTCTGTGGTGTGGGTCTGTTCTGTCTGTGGGACCGGAAGTGTGGGACCGGTTTGCTTGGCTGTGGGGTGCTCCGCAAGGTGCTACTGTGGCTCATAATCACCTTGGGAGCAATGGAGCCTTGTTGAGGGTTCCCCCCAGCACTGGCATTTCTCACGGACAGCTTTTGCTGAATGACTCCCTGCTGGGTGTCCTGGGGGAGAGGATAGCTGTGTTTAAGAGCAGGAGGCTGGCCAGGCGGTGGTGGCGCACGCCTTTAATCCCAGCACTAGGTAGGCAGAGGCAGGCGGATCTCTGTGAGTTCGAGGCCAGCCTGGGCTACAGAGTGAGATCCAGGACAGGCACCAAAACTACACAGAGAAACCCTGTCTTGGAGAGAGAGAGAGAGAGAGAGAGAGAGAGAGAGAGAGAGAGAGAGAGAGAGAGAGAGAGAGAGAGAGAGAGAACAAGGCTCAGAGACAGTTTGGAGCAGGTTCTGGTCAGTGACCAGCTATGCGTCCTCAGGCCAGTGGCCTGCCCCCTGGAGGGGGTCTTGGGTTTTTTTTTGTTGTTTGGTCTTGGTCTTTGAAATGGAGGCAAGGATACTGGAGTTAGCTGTTTTCCATTTGTTTCCTCATTTGTAAGGCATCCTGTGACTTTCCACCCCGGGGGGGGGGGGGGGGGGGGGGGAGGGGGGGGCTGTCCTGAGGGGCAAGTGAGAGGTTCCTGGGGAGGAGCATTCAGGGCTGTATGAGGTCCCACGCTCACTCTGTGGCCCCAGGAGGCTCATGGCTTCTGTCTACTCTGGGCACGGTCACTCCTCTCCCAATATCTTTATGGTTTTTTTTCTCCTGAGAAAACGTCTCACTATGTAGCTCTGACTATCCCGGAACTCACCATGTAGACCAGGCTGGCCCCAAACTCACAGAGCTCCACCTGTCTCTGCCCTTCGGAGTGCTGGGACTAAAGGTGTGGGCCCTTATGCCTAGCTCTCCCCCCCCCCCCAGTATCTTGAAACCACAGTTGGGGATACTTTGGACCAGTGGACTCTGTACATTCTTAGTCAGAGCTCTGGCCCCAGATCTGGCCTGGAGGGAGCCAGAGTGGAGCCTGAGGGTTGAGGATGACTCAGCACGTCCCCCCCTTCACCCCTCTCCCCATCAGGCTGAATTCCTTCCTGTAGGGTCTCAGGTGCATCTGGGGCCAGGTCGGAGTGCCTGGGGCATGGCTGACCCTGAACGCAGAGGCTTGTGAGTGAGTGCCAGCCCTAGGATTGTTGGTGCTATCAGTGGGACTAGCAGGAATTGCCCAGGGAGCCTGGGTCATACCCCTGTGACCCCGCATAGGGTCCAAGGTAGAGCCTTTCAGCGTGGGCAAGGAGATGAACCAAGGCCTCATTCCTATAGCTGCTGACCTTGGCTCCTCCCCCACCCCACCCCACCGCTGTCCTGGGCAACCGTCCCTGTGGCCGCCATGCTCGAATGAGGGAGGCCAGGCCGCAGGCTGGTGCTGCCCGTGTGGTAGCTTGAGAATCTGAAAAGTAGGCCCTTGCCTACAGCACCCTCCTTGTGCCTTCTCATAGGGAACCCATCTTCACCTCCGTGGCAGAGTTCTCTTCCTGCTCCGGCCAGGAGGTTGCTGTGGGGCCCTCAGCTGTGCCTGCCACCCGAGCCTCAGGGGTGGCCATGCGGTGAGACCCACATTATTCTGGGCTGGGCCCAAGGGTCTCACCACTCACCTCCCTCCGGCCTCTTTTCCTGCCGCCCCCCCTCCATTCCACACTGCTCCCCAGCTCTCTCCCTCCCCCTCAGCCTGGGGCACCAGGGAGGAAACAAAGACGCTTGGATCTCTCCTTTTTTGTCTTTATTTATTAAAAACAAACGAATGTGGGAGCCAGGCACAGGGCACCAGCAGCAGTGGGAGAACTTAAAAGTTATATTAATCATGGCAGCACTAACGAATCCATATGAACGTGTCTAGGCTGCATTGGGGGGGCGGGGGTTGCCAGATAACTGAGACAGGCTGCTGTGACGGGGATAACGGGGAAGCCCGCCTATCTCAGTGCGGTCCGGGGACACCACACTCCACCGCACCCAGGGGACCAGGACTGGAAACAGCCACAGGAGCCCCATGCTGCTGGTCCAGGCACAGGGCTGGAGACGTTTGACACCCAGGGACTTCACTGGGCACCAGGAACAGCGCAGGCTCTTTCTCATTTTGTTGGGGTTCAGGTGAGCTTGCATTGGGGTCCCGGTGGGCATGTGTTGGGGCCGAGGGGCCTCCCTTTCTTGTGTGGTTTGGACCCAGGGTTGGGCATTTGGTCAGTTCATTCCAGGGAGCTGTGGCTCAAGCGGCAGCCATGGTGGCCGGTGTACGTGACCTTTGGCAGAGAGGTCTCCCGTCACCGTAGAGAGCAGAGGTCCTGCGGGGGCCAGGCCTGTGTCTAGGGTTTTAAGCCTGGAGACTGAGGGTCCCCACAGTTCGGTCAGAGCCACAGAGAGATCTCCACTAGGCACGTAGGGGGTCTGACCTGGTAGGCTTGGCAGAATAGGTAAAAGCCAAAAGCCCACGTCACGTTCCTCCTTTTAGTGTGTCCTTGCCGGCTTCTGCCTTTTCTGGTTCTCTCTGGCGTCTGTGGACGCCAGACCTAAGCTCTGGGCCCGTTGTGCCCAGATTGTTGACTCATTCATCCATCGACCACCCAGATCTAGTGGTTCACTGCAGGCTGCCCTCAGGGAATCCCGGGATCAGATAGACCCAGAATGAGGCAGGGAGAGGAAGCTGGCTTGAGCGGGAAGCTGGGAGGCCCAAGAGCTGTGGGTAGGCGCTTGGCCAGCATGGAAATCCTGGATGGGGGAACAGCAGCTTGTGCCATGCATCCCAGTGAAGACGGGAGCGAGGCTGTCCTGTTGGACACAGGATCTCAGACCCCTCCAGGGTACAAAGTAGCATGGAGGCTCAGAGGTGACTGGATATGTTTCAGCGGGAGAAGGCAGCGGGAGCCAAGGCCAGGGTGGCCTTTATGACAGAGTCACAGCCCAGAGGGCCTGGGGCCCCCAGGGTTGGAGGAAGGCCCCAGCTAAGCAAGCATGTTGGGGGTCTTTGCTGGGGAGCTCGTCCACACAGCCCACACCGCTATCTCCGGCCGGGTGCGATCTCCTTTCTCATCTGAGCGGTTCCTGGGTCCAGATTAGGCCCTGCAGGGATGAGTGAAATGAGATGGCGTGCAGGCAGGTGAGTGGGTCACGGAGCCCCAGTTTACAGCCTGTCCCCCCACTTCTGATCTTGCCATCGTATGTGGTGCTCCTGTGAAAAGCAGGGCCGGGGCCACAGGGATCCAACTCACTGAGGTACGATTTTGGGGGGGGACGTTGGGGTATCGTTGTAGATTTGGGGCTTCCGGTTGCCCCGACCACCTTAGCGGGGCCGGCGGGAATGATGTAGGTTAGACTCTAGTGACCAGTGGGGTCCCAGGGCCGGAGCCTGGGTCCCATCGATGCCTGGCCCTGCCGGTGGCCAGCGCAGGGCGCGAGGTGGCATCTAGCCGCCTCGAGCGCCCAAGAGGTAACGCCACTGCCTTTAAAATTAGAAGGGCGATGTTTGTTGCGGAGCAGAACCTGCGTCAGCTCCGAGTCCTGTGGGAAGGGCCGCCAGCAGCCTCTTTGCATTTATTTTTGCACATTCTTCGCATGTGCCGAGGCTGCAGACGGCCCTCGCTCAGCTCCGCTCTCTCGCAGGGGCTCACGCTGCCCGTCCGCCCCTGCTGTCACCGGACCTTTGCTGCCTTGGTGGCCCTGGGGAGGACAGAGCTGCCCAGGGTGAGTGCAGGAGGATGTGGTGTGTGAGCAGGATGCAAGGCTGGTGTCCTTGCATCTGTCTGTGTCCTGCCTGCCGTGCGTGTATGTGTGTGTGTGTGTGTGTGTGTGTGTGTGTGTGTGTGTGTGTGTGTGTGAGAGAGAGAGAGAGAGAGAGAGAGAGAGAGAGAGGTGGGGGGGCATGTATGGCTCTATGGTTTTCTCCCTCAGATCATGGCTTTGAGAGTCACCTGCCTGTGAAATGGGATGGGGATCTTTGTCCCCGTGCGTGTGTGTTCAGGAGCTGTGGCTTTCAGGGTCTGTGTCTGTCTTCAGGAGGTGGCCATGGGTGTGGCTTACACTTGGGTCTGCACTCTGCACACTGTGTGGCCTTGGAGAGACATAAGTCTGTAATTGTGGGTCCCTGTGGCTGCAGGTATGTGGGTTTCAGGGAATGGACGTGTGTAAGCACACACCGGTGTGCGTGTGCAAGGGTGCGTATAGGTAAGGTGCCTTTGAACATGTGTGCACGCACAGGGCACGTGGACGTTGCGCTGTGTGGGTGCGCAGTGTGTGGGCGTTGTGGGTGAGTGATGGTGTGGGCACACGTGAGCGTGTTTGACACATGTGAGCTGCATGTGTGTGTGCACGTGGCACTCTTTTGGCTCCTGCCAGAGCGGGGATGCCATGAACCTGCCTGGCCCTGGAAAGCTGGTGTAGGCTGAGGGGGGGCAGACAGGCTGCACCCTAGCTGGTCCCAGATGCCCGTCCAGGGCTGTGGCTCTGTTACTCCACCCGGCCCTGCTGGGAAGGGTTAGATCTGCTCGCCGCCGTCTGTGGTGTTGTGGCTGTTGTGGCTGTTGTGGCCCCATGGCCGACAAGTGCTGCCCCGTCCCCGGGCTTCCCCAGCTCCGTCAAGGAAGGCATCTCCAGCCCTGGAGACGGTCAGGATGGCTCAGTCCTCTTTGGGATACAACCCACCCTTTTACTCTTCAGGGGGGCCCAGTGGCTACCTATGCAGTTGCTCCCAGCCAGGAGAATCTTTCCCGTGCGTGGGTCTGCCCACAATAGGTCCTTCCCTCTGCAGAGCCGGTGGCTCTGTCACCAAGTGGAAGTCAGGCACCTTGCCACGTGCAGGGAACCCGGCCCATGTGTGGTGCGTGCATCCAGAGTCTGGCTCCAAATGCTGTGTGGCCTCGAGCACATCCGTCGGCTCCTCTGAGTCTCACTGCTTTGGCTGTAAGATGAAATTTGCACAGCGCCAGGGCGGCTGGCTGTTTCTCGTTTGTTATGGAGAAGGTCTTTCTTGATCAGTACAGGTCTGCATGGCCAGCTGGTGTACGTGGAGTGTCCCAGCCCAGTGTGATCCCCGCCAGGTCGTTCTATCCGTGCCTCAGTTTCCCCACCTCACTTACGGTATTATTAACCGTACCTTCGTCTTGGTTCATCCTGTGAGGGCGTCTCCTCGTTTTACATAAAAGGTTACAGAGCAGGCACTATTGTTGTTATTTCTGGAACAGTGGAACGCAGATTAAAACATCCCCCCAGCCTGGAAGCGCTTCCACGCTTCTTCCATTGTTAAAGCGTGGAGGCCGCTTCTCCACAGCCCCCTGCCTGTGCCGGGATGTAGGCACCCACCTGGCAGCATGGCATGGGGTTGCAGGGCGGTGTCCCCAGGGGTGGGCCGATCTGTCCTCCTCTCTCCAGTCAACTGGCACAGCAGGTACAGACTTGGCCAGAGCCGCCCTGGGCTGCAGCCAGGGGCTGGAGCAGCTGGCAGGGGAGCCCCTGGCGGCACTCACTCAGCCTTGGTTCAGCCAACTCCTGGCTTGTGGCGGCTGTGGCCACCCAAACAGTCTCTGCTGAACTGACGGACATGTGGACCCTGGTGGCAGACCTCAGAGGGGAGGGCCATGTGGTGTCGCCCCCTCCGGTGCCCAGAGTCAGCCTGCTCCGCGGCTGCCGTGAGGTGCTCAGGGGCACAGCACCCTGCGTCACCTGGGTGGGTGCTCAGACCTGAGGCCTGCATGCTGGGTGTCCACAGACTCCCCAAAGCAGTTCCCACTTAATCCTGTTGTCCAGGTTGATGTAGAAGTCCTGGCTTCTCGAGTTGCTGGGTGACCTTGAGCCAGATGCTTACCCTCTCTGGCCCCCGCTAGCTACTTACATTTTTTTTTTAATGTCTAAAAATCGGTGTGTATATGTAGGCATGCGTGTACACACGTCACAGGACAAATGTGGAGGTCAGAGGAGTCAGTTATCTCCAGCCACCCTGTGGGTCGCGGGGATCGAACTCAGGCTGTGATCCTGGGTGGTAGGCACCTTACACACACACACACACACACACACACACACCGCCATCTTGCTGGCTCCACTTTATCCATCTCACCTGGTGGATGGCATGGTAAGTGATTTCTGAAACGCCCTTGTTTGTGAGGAAATTGTCCTTGCTGCTGTAAGGGGGTCCTGAGGCCATCTGATAGACCACGTCTTGACGTGGACAGAGGGACTATCCTGTCCAAGGAAGAGTGATTTACAAACCTCAGCAGCCTCAGAGAAGTGTTCCCATGTCCTGCCTACAGGGGGCGCTCTTTCATCCAAGAGGCTTGTGGGTGGAGCCTCTTCCCGGCATAGGGAGGGGCTTTAAGCTCTGGGAGGCCCATGCACAGCCCCTTAGCAGAAGGCCAGGTTAGGAGGGAGGGTCTGGGGAGGGTGTCCTGAGCACCTACTGTGGCCAAGGGAGCTGCTGGGTTCAGGCCCAGCCTGGCAGTTTTCTCCAGCAGGGTTATGATAGGAATCTGTGTCCTCCCCCTCCCTCCCCCAGCCTGCAGGCTTTTGGGAGGGGGGGTCCAGAACCTCCTTTAGAGCTGGTCACCAAACTGCGGGTATGATGGCCGGAAATAGAGATGTTGCGAAATGCCATGACCAGGGGGCGGGTTAGAGGTGGGGGTGGGGGCACAGGGGGCGGGGATGGGTGTGCAGGTGTGCAGGGGGCGGGGATGGGGGGGCTGATGACACAGACCCCACTCCCAGTCAGTCACTGTCAGCCATGGGAACTTCATTCATCCTTTGAGTGAGTTCTTCTGGGCTCTGCCTGATGCAGGGCGGGGGGTGGGGGCTGGGGGTGGGGGGTGGACCTGTGTCAGCGACCAACCGAGAGCTGGTTCAGTGCATAGAACCCCTGCAGGTTTCTCTGGAACTGGGTTACGGTGAGGGGGGACCCACGGCTGCTCTCTGCCGGTATGACTGAACTCTTGTGGATCTGTGTAAGAGGCAGGAGTGTTGCTAGCTCAGGTGACCTGAAAGTTCCAGGCGTGGCTTCCCATGTCTGTGTCCAGCTTCTGGGAAGAGGGCGTCTCAGCCGGCCGCTTTCTCCCTGCCTGCCCACTCCTAAGGCTAGAAGGCCGCTCTTCATCAGTAGCTACAGTAAATGGCCTGGGTGTCACGCTGCAGGGGCGCTCCACTGGGTGGTGGGTGGTTCTGTGCATGTTTCTCCCAGTCAAGCCCCGCCTTGGGCTCCACCTACCTCTGATGGTTATACCTTTGGTATTTCGTGGGCACGGTGAGGTCTTGCTCCACACCTGGCGCCTAGCTCCACTGTACCCTGGCTGCATGGTGCTCCGTCACAGAGGCCAGGGTCTCTGACAGGCCACAGCTCTCCATGTGACCCCATGGTATAAAAATACAGTAGGTGTGGGAGAAGTTTCTGTCAGTGGGTTTCGAGCCTTGGGAAGGGCTTAGTTTAGAAGCCAGCCTTCTGGGGAGACTCAAGGGGGGGGTCCTAAAGAAAGCTCCAAACCATCTTTCTGAACCCCTCATTTATAGATGCCCCCCCCCCCCCAAAGCCTGGGCCACTCACACCAGCCTTCCCAGGTTCAAATTCCATCTCTGCCCTTCAGGCTGTGTGATGTGCCTACATTCCTTAGCCTCTCGGAACCTGTCTCCTCGTCTACAATGTTCGTGTTTATGTCTAAGGGAGGGAACCGAACGCAGTCCTGTGGACTCCTGCAGCGTGGCCGCAGGTTGCCAGATGGGAAGGGATTGCAAACCTCCGGTTTGAGATTGTAGCATGCCATGGCCCTTGGAGGATGGCGGCCCTGCAGGAGAGCGGGGACAGGGTGAGGAGCTGGCAGGGCAGTGGCTTTGCCCCCCCCACCCCCCCACCCCCCGGCACTCTGCTCCTCCTGGCCTGACATCTTGTGACCTTTCTCCTCCCCCCAGCTTCTGCCCTTGGCTGCTCAGGCCCAGGGGTTCGGCGCTGTCCCCAAATAGCCTCAGGGCCACAATGAGGGTTCAGGCGCAGAGAGGGACGCCCTCCCTTCTTCTTTCTCTCCAGCGCCTCGGAAATATTGGGGGGCGATAGAAAGGAAAGGTCGTTTTAACGACGGTGAGGTGGAGTCTGGGGCTCCTGAACGATGGCCGTGGCCTTAGGGGCCCCTCTCCGGTTCATTTGAGTTGATAGGCGATGGGTATTGATTTCTCTCCTGCCTGCGGGGGCCGAGGAGGTGGTGACTCAGCGGATGGGACTGGGCTGGAGGTGGGGTGGGGTGGGAAGCTGCGTGCTGTCCCCTCCCCAGCAGCAGGGTGAGGGGTGGGGAGGTGGGAGGGTATGGGGGAGGGAAGAACTCTGGAGCCAGCAGGAGCCTGCCCTTGTCCCCCCCCCCCCCCGCCCCCAGGTGACTGTGACAATGGCTTTGCCTCCCTGTGACTCAGTTTTCTAATCTGCATAGTGGGCCAGCACTCATGCCTACCGAGTGGGCTGTGCAGGGGATGGGGAGTGCCTCATATGTGACAGGCATTCTGACTGCAGCCACGGCACTGGTGACTCATCCCAGGAGCTTTTATTTGTGTGTGGGGGGGGGCGGGGTGCTGGGGATGAGACTGAGGCCTCTCCCATGTTAGGCCACCAGGCCTAAACCCCCCCCCCCGCCCCCAGCCCAGAAAGGAGTTTTAGTTGTTGCCAGACTGGTAGTATAGTCTATGGGACACTGAAGAAGAAGGGTTGGGGGTGGGTCTGAGGCCATCCTAGAGGACTTCCTGGAGGAGGCCTTTGACATCACGTCTAACAAACGTGTGACCAAAAGGGGCGGTGCAGAAGACACAGTGTTGTGCCAGGACTTCATGACCAGATAGGGATGCATAGACGTCTCCGGAGATACGGGAGGACAGCGACTGTCCACTGGGGCCAGGACAGCGGAGAGGGATGCTGGGGTCAGCTGGGGTCAGCTGGGGTCAGGGAGAAGTAAGGAAGTGGGTGTAAGGTATGGAGTTTCGCTGGGCCAGCCACCCATGCGACGTGGTCCGTGGACAAGCTTTGGTGACACCTGTGTCACCTCCTTCCGCCCATCGGGCACCAGCCTCACGCTCCGGCGTCACGGTGCCGAGTGACAGCTTACCATGGAAACCGCGACCCTGTCTGTCCCCATTTCACTGTGGTGCCCGAGGTCTGACTGGACCCCGGTGAACCCCCGGCTCTGGGCCCTGGCTCTGTGTCCCTGGGCCCTGGGTCTGACTCCGCGGGTCCGCTCCGTGACAGTGGGGCTCACTCACGTTCTCCAGGGCTCGCTCCCGCATGATGGAGCGGGACAGAGTTGTCATACGGATGTCATGCACGGTTCTCTTCTGCAGCTGTATTTTGTTGTGTCCCCCCCCCCCCAGCTGGGCCTCCCCTGGGCAAGGCCAGACGCCTCCAGGGTCGCAAGGGCTGCTGCAGGTACCCATGCAGGAGTGGGTGGGTCTACCTTGGAGGACCTGAGAGCCCAGGGAGGGGGGTAATAAGGCCAGGGCCTGGCAGAAAGTTACTTCTTAACTTTTGATGGTGAGATGGGGGCCAAAAGCATTCACCAAATGTCAGAATGAGACGAGACGAGGAATTCCCCGGAGTCCCTGTTAGGTTCGGGTTCCGCCTCACCACAGAACAAAGGCTGGCTGAGGGCCGCCCGGGACACAGGTCGCCAGCACCCTTCTTCGGTCTCTGTTCAACCTGAACTGGGCTCCGTTGACTCACATTCCCCCAGCCCGGCGTCTGTTTCTGCTCCACACCTCTTCTTCTTCTTTCTTTTTTGACATAGGTTCCGATGTAGCCCAGGCTGGTCCCGAGCTTGCTATATATAGCCAAGGATGGCCTTGGGCTTGCGAACTTCCTGTATGTGAACTTCCCAGGTGCTGGGCAGGATCCACTCAGGGTCCTTGCATGCTAGGGCAGGCACCCTGCTGGCAGAGCCACCTCCCAGCACCCCGTCCCATTCCTTCCCCTCCCCCCCGCCCCACCCCCATCTCCTTTAAAGCAACACCAGCACTTCAGTCTTGGTCCCAGGTGGCTGTAGGCTGTGCATGTTGGGCAGCGATGTCGGAGGAGGGAGACTGTGTCCCCGAGGCGCCCTGTCAGGGGGTATCACTGTCAACCTGTCCCCACTGTGCCGATAGCGACGTGACGTCAACTGGCCTCTCCTGAAGGGCTGCCCCTTCTCTGTGTGTGATTGATGAGTATCTCATGGTGGGGAGACATTTGGAGGCTCCCTCAGCAGCTCATTGGTGGGCCCCGCTGATTTTAGCATCCTAGATGCCCCTTGCCTACAACAGTGACTGCAGTGTGCCTGCCACACGGCCATTTTCTGATGCCAGTATCATACCTTTACGTTGATGAGTGGATGCACTTCCTCTCCCCTCCAGCTGTTTATCTTCTCAGTTATTTATGCGTGTTTTACGTACTTGGGGCTTCTGACTCCGTTCTCTCTCCCCCCTTCCAGCCCCCCCCCCCAGAACCCACTCTCTCCGTTCCTATCTCCCCCACCCCTACGCACATGAGTGTCATTCCTCAGGTGGTGTCCACCGTGGTTTGTTGAGACAGGCTCTCTCATCAGCTTGGAGTTCGCCAGGTAGCCCAGGGTCCCCGTGCTTATATGACGGGCACTTTACTGAGTCATCTCCATCTCCTCTCTTCCCTCCCCCTCTGTGCCTCCTACCCATCCCTCCTTTTAAGATTTGAGACAAGGTCTCGTGTAGCCCAGACTGGCGTCAGACTCCCTGTGTGTCCTAGGTGACTGAGCCTAGACACTGAGGTGGCGGGTATGAGACACGATACCCAGCTTTTCCTCCCATCCTTTTTCTCTCCACAGAAGCTAGCCCGTTCATCCCACGGGAGCTCCCTCCATTGCAGGTGACTGAGCAGGTGTCCCCTGGGGTCTCCTGTGAGCACCTGTCCACAGGTCTGGGCAAGTGATGGTTTGGCTCCATGCTTTGGGCAAGAACCCCTGGCAGTGGCTGCATGGTGTGGCATCGGTAGGTGCCCCAGGTCTGGCCGTCTCCCTCCTTCACTGTGGAAGTCCCTGTCCGGCTCTAGTCCCCAGTAACAGCCTCTGCTGGGTCTGCAAACTCATTGGCTGCTGCCCCCTCTTGCTCTTGGCTGGGACATTTCTCTGTGGAGAAAGTGGCCCTCAGCGCCCCTCAGCTCCCTCAGAAACAAGGGAAGGGCAGGCACGTGCCTCCTCCCCGACACCTGCCAGTTGTCCGTTGAGTGACCTGTGGGCCTCCTCCAAAGATGTCCAAGAAAATGTGTAAGAGTATTGCCAGCAGCCCTCAAATGGAAGTCTGTGGGTGAACCCTTGCACCTGACAGTCTGCCTTCTGCCCTGGTTGTCCCGTCTCTGGCACTTGGGGTCTTTGCTTCTTGGATCCTGGACTCTCTTGGGCTTGCAAGTGGCCTTGGGACCTCCCTTGCTTTCTGGAAGGACATATTGCTCCAGGCTCCATGGATTCATTCCTGCAGCAGGTCGAGGCTACCGTCACAGTGGTCCTCGGGGGACAGGGTCAGGGTGACACTTGGGTCCCGTCTCTTTCCTCACTCTGGTCCAGGGCCACGTCCCACCAGGTCCAGCTATTCCCCTCCACTCCGATCCTCTGTCACCTTCCCTCAGGACATGATGGAGCATCTCCCCACCTCCCGCTTCCCCAGGGAAGATCCGGGAGCTCAAGGCACCCCGAGACATAGGCCCTCCCCTGTGGTCCCTGGGTTGTGTGTGACTCTTACTGCGGGTCCCTTTCTGATACAGTTCAGCCCAAGGGGCTGCTCGCCATTTCTGCCTTTCCGTATCTAAGGGGCCTCTTCTTCCCTGACCAAACCCAGACCAGAAAAAATGACATGTAATATCCCTTCACCAGAGCAACTTAAAAATTAATACGGGCCTCCGTGCGCCACCCCGCCTCCACTCGAGCTGCCCGTGCTCTCGGTTTGAGATTAAAACTCACATTTCATTTTTATATGCTGCGCTTAATCCAATAATGATTTTGCGTTGCAAACGGCAATAATATCTCTCAGCATAGTTAATCAGACTAGACTTAATGCTGTCACTATTTATTAACCTTTGTTGAAAAGCAAGAAGTTTCTCTCTAATCTGCGATTGTTGGTCTTGTCAGGATCTATCAAGAGAAAAAAAACAGTTTTGGCATTCATTAAAACGGTGCAAATCCCGAAATGACAGTCGGGGCTGGGTGGGAACTAGTGTGTGAAATCCTCGCCGTGTTTATCGGGACGGCTGGGGAGCACGGTGAGGAGACATGATGCAGGGTGGTGGGGAGCCACATGGTCGGAGGACCGAGCGACCCAGCCCCAGATTCCTCTTGACTGAAATCCTTTCCCCAGGGGAAGAGTCGGGGATGGAGGGCGGAGGATGGAAACACACTTACTCAACGCAATGGCTTTGAACTTCCCTGGGTCTGGCCCAAGGTTCTTGGGTCCACGGGGAGTCATATGTCCTGCCACTTTTTAAGAAGCCAAGCTTTGTGTGTCTGTCATCTCCAAGGCCTGTGTCGGGTTGGAGTCCGTCGGACAGCGTGGCTGGGGAGACGGCGCGGTAGGTAACGGCCGCGTCTGTCTTCAAAGCATGGAGACTTGAACTTGGGCCCTTGAACCTACACAAGAGGATATGGAAAGGGGGTGTATACTTGGCAGTGACAGCTCCGGGGGACGTGGGAGATGATGGATGGATCTCTAGGGGCTTCTGGCCAGCCCGGCCTACTTGATGAGTTCCAGGTTCATGAGAGACCTTCTCTCCAAAAACAAGGTTAGGCTCAGTGCAGGGGGGTCCCAGTGTTTTCAGCGGGGACCTGTGTTAGGAAGGACCTCGTGGGAACTCCTCCGGCCCTGGGAGCTGAGTAGGCCCAAATGTCTTGAGACGGCTGTTCTAGAAATTTCCCAGGTGATGCTGGTGCTGTGTGGGTCTGGAGGCCCCGAGGACTTAGTGGTTTGGGTATCGGTGAATTTGGCTGGGATGCCCACTACTGGACAACCCACTGACCTTGCTTGGCAGCTGGATTGGGGGGGGGGTTTGTGCTGGGGCCTTGGTGGCTCCAGGCACCTCACTCCCTTCCTGTTGGCTCTTTTCTGGAGCCTCCCTGTCCCACGGCATAGCTCAGCTTAACTTCGCGCGCTTGCTGACCAGTCCCGGGATAGCCGTACAACACAGGGCCCAGTGAGGCAGAGAGATGCCCTAACAGGCTCCAGGGCCGTGAGGACACTGGTGGATGCCATGTCAGGCAGAAGGCTCTGCCCAGTCACAAAGAGCCTCTGCTGTTCATCTGGCTGGGTCCTGCAGAGGCCACTCTGTACCCATACCTGTCCCCCAATGGGAGACTTGGCTTTGAGAAAAAGGCACCTTCCACCTTCCGAAGCCTCTGAAGGAAGGTGGGCTTCCAGGAGGGTTTCCCTTTAGTTCACTTCCCAGAGCTCCAGCCATGCCTCTTGGTGTCCCTGTCCAGTCTTTCCAAAGTTGGGCTTGTCTAGCATGTACGAGGTCCTGGGTTCGAGCCCCAGCCCCACAAGACCAGGTGTGGTAGTACACACTTGTCATCTCAGCTCTCTGTCGTCACTCTGGGATTCTGAAGTTCAAGGTCATCCCTGACTCTATAGTGCACTTGAGGCCAGCCTGGGCTACCTGAGACCCTGTCTCGAAACAACAACAACAACAAAAAAAAGCCTAGGAGGGACAGTCCACCCACAAGGTCGGTGGCCGATGTGAGGATCTCTCCCAGGAACCATGAAGCCTTTGCCCTTGCGAGAGGAGGCTGCGAGCAGGTGTGGTTCATTACTCCCGGAAGAACGAAGGCATCTGGGCGGAAGGGAATGTTAAGATCCAGAACTCTCCCTTGCCTCAGATTGCGAAGGCGCTCAGCCTGGCGCAGAGGATGGGAGCTTCTGGAATGAAGGAAGCGGCCTCTGACTGCGCCAAGATCAATGCTAGCTGCGGCACACAAAAAAACCACTTCTTATTTCTGCCTTGCAAAAACCAAGGCCTGAGAGAGCTCCGGGAGGCAGCATGCCGGGACAGCGAGGCTCTGGAATCTGCCTGTGCGGGGAGAGGAACCGCGTCTTCCCCCATGGAGGTGAGACCTCAGGACCACGGAGACCTAAAGGGGCCCAGGCTGCTCCCAGTAGCACTTACAGTCTGGGCTCTCTTCTCCTCTGGGCCCCCGAGAGATGTCTTGCCACCTCTGCAGGTTAAAAAAAACCATGTTGGGGAAGTGTGCGGGTTGTCTGTTCCATGATCTTTGTGGACTGAAGACACCTGGGGTCACTTCAATGTGTATTTTAAAGGCTTATTTGATTTTTTTAAAAAATTAGGTGTGTGTGTGTATGTGCATGCAAGTTCTTGTGGGGGCCCAGAAGAGCATTGGATCTCCTTCCTCTAGAGTTATATAGGTGGTTGTGAGCCACCCAGTGTGGGTGCTGGGAACTGAACTCAGGAACTCCGTGAGAGCATTAGGTGTTCTAAACCACTGACCTCTTATCTCTTCTGCCTTTACTTCAATATTTATTACATTTTATTTATGTGTATGCATGTATGTGTGTGAGCGTGCATGTGCGCCTGTGAGGGCTTGCACGTGTCTGGCATGTATCAAGGTCAGAGGATAACGTATGGGAAGTCAGTTCTCTCTATCAAGTGGGTCTCGGGAATTAACCTCAGGTCAGCGTGCTTGGCTGCAAGTGTCTTTGCCCCTTCCATCTCGACAGCCCTGAGGCCACTTGGTTCTAAGATGTAGCTTGGTCCTATGTCCCCAGGCACCGCGGTGTTGGGTAGTGTCGTCGTCTGGTGCTCACCTGGCTGGGCTTACTTAGCGAGTCTGCAGTCCCGGCCTTGGTGCTTGGCACTTTGGGTCGCCTCTCAAGGAGGTGATGTATGAGGCACAGCTGGAGGGAAATCCTCTGGTAGGAGGAGCAGCATCAGCAAAGGTCCTGCGGCATAAAGGAGCTGGGTTGGAACTTGGACACCTGTGGGCTGGATGGTGGAGGGGGCGGCAGGGAGGGTGGGGGACGAGTGTGGTGAGTTCTAGCTGGGGATGGTTGGGGGGGAACTTGGGGTTCTGAACACCTGACTCGGGCTCTCTCCCCAGTAGATGGTGGGGATGTCTAATCAGGCTTGGACACTGGGGGAGGCTGGACTTTCTCACGTGGTAACCTATTGGTTTGTTTTCATCAACTGTGACCTTTGACATTTCCCCCCTCCCAATTAATTCCCTGTGTTACCCTTTGTATTCGAACCCTTCCCCCGTCTTCTGTTTGAGTCTATGGCATGCCTCAAGTTCTCTGAGTCTGTGGTGTGAGGGAAGGGCTTGAGGATCCTTGTCTAATTTCTTAGGTGGACTTCCAGCTTGAGGATCTTTTTTAATTTTTTAAATATGCTTTGCCTTGTATGTATGTCTGTTCCCCACTTTTGTGCCCAGAACCTGTAGAGGCTGGAAAGGGGCATCGGATCCCCTGGAACCAGGGTTACGGATGGTTGAGAGTTGCCTTGTGGGTGCTGAGAATGGAGCCCAGGTCCTCTGCAAGAGCGTGTGTAAGCAGTGCTCTTAACCACTGAGCCCCATCTCTAGGTAGCTCCTGGACATCCAGCTCCAGGACTGTGTGCCCCCATTTCTCTATTCCAAGGTGAGGTAAGCCTCTGCGTACAGGTTGTTGCTTCCCACGGAGCAGCCTGCCCATCTTCCCGGCAGGCACCATGTAGCACCCTCCAGCTTCACAGAGGATCGGGCGTGAATTAAAGTCTTCCAGCTTTGAGCTGGGTAGTAGTGGCGCACGCCTTTTTTTGTTTTTTGTTTTTGTTTTTTTGTTTGTTTTGTTTTGTTTTTTGAGACAGGGTTTCTCTGTGTAGCTTTGCCCCTTTCCTGGAACTCATTCTGTAGCCCAGGCTGTCCTCGAACTCACAGAGATCCACCTGCCTCTGCCTCCTGAGTGCTGGGGTTATGCACCACCACTGCCCTGTTTGAGAAATTCCTCATGCGGTGATGCTCTACATCTGTCACCTCCGGTGAACCGTAAGCTCCTGAGGGGCAGGCGGATCACCAGCTCTCTCTGGTTCATGGACTCGAACCCAGTGAGTTTCTCATGAAGATTTATGAATGAGTGTGTGAGTGCGTGAATGAATGAAGGGCAGAGTCCCCTCTCCTCTTCTGGCGTACGCCTGTGCCTTGCTGGCTGCTGTCATTCCCAGCCCCACATACTCTTTAGTGTCTGTCTGCAGATAGGTAAACTGAGTCCTCTTCCAACCCCTTGCGTGGCCTTGTGCTGCATACTCAGCTCCGGCTGTCACATGTTGCACCTTGAGGACCCCGGTCATATGACAGGCAGGGGTGTGTAATTGTGGTTTTTACATTTATGGACTTAGAGTGTGTATGTGTGTGTCTCTGTGTGTGCATGTGTGTGGCGGTCAGAAGACACTTGCAGAAGTTGGTTCTCTTCTTCTGCCTTGGGGTCCTGGGGTTCTAACTTGGGCTGTCAGGCCTGGCAGCAAAGCACCTTTTAGCCAAAGAGCCATCTCACCGGCTTGATTACAGCGGTGATGATAATGCAGAGTTTTAATGTCTTTGGTAAAAAGGTACCATCGGCCAGTGCCACTCAGAGCATTAGGAAAACCAGCCGTGGGGGTCCTGATCAAATTAGGCTCCACTTGTGAATAGGAAAAGCCAAGTCTGCAAGATGTCGACAGGTAGGGAAGACAAGTGATGCCCCCGACTCACCCCACCCTCCCTCCCGCCCTGATCCTAAGGAACCACAACATAGGGCATCGTGTTGTTAACTGATTGGTTTGTGGACAGGACTGGGCTAGATAGAGTTCGTTGTGCTTTTGATCCTAGGTCGATATGGAGGCCGGATGTTAATGAAGTCCCCTGGGCAAGGACTGGAAGGAAAACTTTAGGAAGAACTTTCTGAGAAGACCCGAGGTGGCCAGGCTGCCAGCATGGGCTGCTGAGTGTGGAGATTCAGAGAGAGGCAGGGGGGATTGAGAAGGTGGGGTGCTGTGCGGGAGTCCTGGAGGGGGACCCAGTGCGGGCCAGACAACCCTCTCTGAGCTGATTCTCCAGGTTAACTGAGATTGAGCAGAAACTTGAGTGGGGTCCCTGGGGAGCCATGGGAGGAAGGCGTCACACAGTGACAGCCTCACCCTGTCACAGTTGGCATTTCCTACTCCACTCAACCCCATTTCAGTTGCCCAACAACCTGGAAAAGCAGAGGCAACGGTGACCATTGTTCTTCCCAAATCACAGATCGGCAAGCCAGGAGGTTTCCATGATACCAGCCCCCACTGTCTTTGGCGATGGATTCAATTGGCTTTTATTGGCGATTCTAGAATCAAATGACCACCTCACCTCACAAGGGGCTGGAGAGATGGCTCAGAGGTTAAGCACACTATCTGTTTTTCCAGGTTCAATTCCCAAATTCCCAGCACCCGCATGGCAGCTCACTACGGTCTGTAACTCTGCCTCCAGGAGATCTGGCATCCTCACACAGTCACGAATGCAGGCAAAACTAGCGCACATAACATGAAAATGAATAAATCTTTTTTTTTTTTTTTTGGTTATTTGGAGACAGGGTTTCTCTGTGTAGCTTTGTGCCTTTCCTGGAGCTCACTTGGTAGCCCAGGCTGGCCTCGAACTCACAGAGATCCGCCTGCCTCTGCCTCCCGAGTGCTGGGATTAAAGGCGTGCGCCACCAACGCCCGGCTGAAAATGAATAAATCATTTAAAAATTATTATTATTATTTTTTTTTTTTTTTTTTTTTTTTTTGGTTTTTCGAGACAGGGTTTCTCTGTGTAGCTTTGCGCCTTTCCTGGAGCTCACTTGGTAGCCCAGGCTGGCCTCGAACTCACAGAGATCCACCCGGCTCTGCCTCCCGAGTGCTGGGATTAAAGGCGTGCGCCACCAACGCCCGGCTTAAAAATTATTTTTAAAAGAAGGAAAAAAAAACCAATACCTCAATCCACAAAACCGAATAGTTGCCTGTGGCTCAGGGCAACTCATAGCAGGAATGCTGGGTATCGTGCGGGTCGCTGCTTGCCATGAGGTAACTGACAAGGAAACGGAGCCATGGGAAGGCGGTGGCTTGGCCCCTATCAGGTCACACTGGGTGACTCTTCTGTGAGAGTCACAGCAGACAAGCTTCCTTATCAAGCCTGACTCGGGTGACCGGGCTAGCTCACAGTGGTTGTTGGAAGCTCCTGTGTTTGGGGTCGGTGGCCCCTGCGGGGTCTGCCAGGGTGTTCTGTGGTACATAGCATGAGGGACTCCATCTTGCCTGCAGGGTCCTCATGTAGGAGGTTGGTCCCGGTCCATGGTCTCTCTCCCAACAATGTTGTTTGAGAGAGTAAAAAAAAAAATCTCTATTTTGTTGGTTTGCTTAGCCCCTGGACTCGGCAAAGTGCCTGATAAATAGGTACCCAGATATTTGCAGGGGGAGCAAATACATTAGAGGAGCTGGGGTCAAAGGTTAACGAGGGCTTCAGCTGATAGAGGCTATCCAAGAGGGAGAGGGCTAGGGGAGACAGCACACTCACGCGACCCTGACACTCTATAGGCTGAGGCAGGAGCATCACAGGTTCCTTGCTGGCCAGAGACTGAGAGGCCTGAGATGCACTTGTGTGTAGTTTTTGTGGGTTTTTTTTTTTTTTTGGTTTTTGAGACAGGGTTTCTCTGTGTAGTTCTGGTGCCTGTCCTGGATCTCGCTCTGTAGCCCAGGCTGGCCTGGAACTCACAAAGATCCGCCTGGCTCTGCCTCCCGAGGGCTGGGATTAACGGCGTGCACCACCACCGCCCGGCCAGTTTTTGTGTTTTTTAATACTTGACTCACATGTTCGTCAGGTAGGGTAGGCTGGACCGTGCATGGCACTTCCAGAAGCCCGCATTTCCTGATGCTCTCAAAGGGCTCTCAGAAGGGATGGGGGGACTTCTGGATGGTGTGTGTGGTTTGGGGGAACAGTAAGTGCTGTGAGTCAAGCTACCCGTCTTAGGGTTTCTGTTGCTTCAATGAAACACCATGCACAAAAAGCAAGTTGAGGAGGAAAGGGTTTCTCTGGCTTACACTTCCAGATTATAATCATCGCTGGAGGAAGTCAGGACAGGAACTCAAACAGGGCAGGATCCTGGAGGCAGGAGCTGATGCTGAGGCCATGGAGGGGTGCCGCTGACGGGCTTGCTTTCCCTGGCTTGCTCAGCCTGCTTTCTTATAGAACCCAGGACCAGCCCCAGAATGGCACCGCCCACCACGGGCTGGGCCCTCCCCCACCGATCACTAATTGAGAAAATGCCTTACAGCGGGATCTCGTGGAGGCATCTCCTCAACTGAGGCTCCTTCCTCTCCAATGACTCTGGCTTGTGTCAAGTTGACACCCACAACCAGCCAGGGCACCACCCGTCATCCCATACAGGCTATATCGTACCACGGTGAGGAAGGGGCCTGTATGTGCTTTGGTGATTTTTTATTTTCATGCCACACCACATGTTTCTCATTCGTGGGCATCACTCATCACGGTCACTTAGAGACCCACAGTGATGGAGCAGCCACTACCAGCTCTGATACAGCGGTCACCATGCTAGAAGTCTGGAAACTTCTACAGAGTCTCATGCCAACCGTAAAACGCCTCATTTATGCTTCTCTTCTGTGCTCAGCTTGTTCAGTTCTGATCACATGGCCTCACCCCAGCCCCAAGGAAGCAGGGGGAGCAGAGACATGAAGCTTTGGTAGAAATATTCATGTCTGCCATGTGCACTGGTGAACAAATATGTCATCTGATTCCACGGCAAACCTGATAAGAATACCAGGAAACGTAACTAACACTGTGCCACGTACCCTGTGCTGTTTGCCCAGAACAGCACGCTTAACCCCACGGTCACCCCATCCAGTAGGTGCTGGAATAATTCCCATTTTACAGATGAGAAAATAGAGGCTCAGAGAGGTAAAGTTACTTGCCCAAAGTCACACAGCTGGGAAGTGGTAGACACGGTATTTGAACCTGAGCCATTTTGGCTACAGAACCCATATAGTATTAACCCATTCACTGATGGAGAATGTTGAGACCCAGTAAGCCCCAGCTGTCATTTATCATCTTGCCCATAGGTCTCCAGGAGGAGAAGTCCCTATTCAGTTTGGGCAGTGGGGGTTATCAGCCACCCCTCCTGGGTCGCTCTTGGGTGGGCTCCTCACAATCCTTGGCCTCTGAGTTCCTGAAATGAACCCTGTACTGTGCCTGCTTAGATGAGTCGGCTCTGCAGAGGCCAAGACTTTTCTTTTTTCTTTCTTTTGGTTTTTCGAGACAGGGTTTCTCTGTGTAGTCCTGGCTGTCCTGGAACTCACTCTGTAGCCCAGGCTGGCCTCGAACTCACAGAGATCCGCCTGCCTCTGCCTCCTGAGTACTGGGATTAAGGGCGTGCGCCACCACCGCCCGGCTGAGCCAAGACTTTTGGAATCCATCACTAAACCCAGACATTATCAAGCATTAAATGGCAGAGCTGGAGAGGTGACTTAGTGGTTAGGAGCCTGTGCCATACTTGGAGAGGACCGGAGTTCCGTTCCCAGCACCTTAGGCAGCTCACAACCACCTGTGACTCCCGTGCCAGGGGAGCTAACACTTCCAGCCTCCGTGGGCGCCTGCACTCACACGCCTAAAACCTCACACCCATAGGACATACACATATTAAATATATCGTCTTTCAAAGTGTTAAATGGTATAAATATGCCATAGTTGAGTTTAGTAACCTGCCTTATCCCAAGGGACACTGTTGAGGACACCAGCAGATGTCCAAAACCTTAGGTACCATTAACCCTACATGGTCCGTGCTCTGTCCTGTGTCTATAAACCAGGGATGAAGTTTCATTTTTAAAATTCAGGCGCGGCAAGGGGTAAACTAGCAATAAAGTGAGATTATTGTGACAACATACGTAAAGCTGTGACAGCGGACTGGGGAGGTGGCCCAGCCGGTAAAGCCCTTGCAGTTAGAGGTATGAGGGACCCGGGTGTGAACCTCAGCACCCACATAAAAAGCCAAGTGCAGGGTTGTGCTTCTAAGCTCCCAGTGCTGAGGGTGGGCAGGCAGAGAGACAGGAGGGTCTGTGGGACTTGCTGGCCAGGCAGGCTGGCTGAATCGATACGCTCCAGGTTTCCACGAGAGACCCGGTCTCAAAAAAAATTGATGTGGAGAACGATGGAGGAATGTGCACATATCCCGAGGTCAGCGCGCATGTCCACATGCACGCAGGCAGAGTTTTGACTGCTTCCCTGTCGCTCGAAATACCTCATGGTGTGTTCTCAAGATACCGTGAGACGGCTTGATGCCTGCGTGGCAAGGGGAGTGGATGGGGCGATGCCTTGCTGGGTTAGTTAGGGCATAAGGGTTCCGTGAGCTCCACACCGTCCTTCTGTGACAGTCGATCTGAAAACTGAGATGGCTATGGTGGGCAGGTAACACACAGAGTGCAGATATACGCCAGAAGAAGTTCTGATGCCACTTCCTGGCTGGGACAGAGCATGAGCGTGTGATGTTTCATGCACTACTAGAATAATACATCGTTTCGAACTCATGAACCGTTTATTTCTGGGTTTTCCCCTTTATTTTTGGACAGCAGTTGATCACAATAAATAAATTGTTTATTATTAGATAAAGCCAGGGAAAGGGAAATCACAGATACCGTAGATATTATCTTCCATCGTGGGCCATATGGTCTCCGTCACGGCTACTCAACTCGGCCCCAGCAAAGGCAGGGAAGAGCATGGCTGATTTCCAGTAAAACTTTATTTACGATATCGGGATGAGCTGGATTTGGCTCACGAACCAGTTTCCCAACTTTTGTCTAGGATGTGCCTTACCTGCTCAGAGATTTTTTTTTCTTCTTCAAGACAGGGTTTTTCTAACTATCCTAGCTGTCCTGAAACTCACTCTGTAGACCAGGATGACCTCGAACTCAGAGATCCACCTGCCCTTTGAAATGCTTGGTCTCTCCAGGTCCTGACCGGCCAGAATCCTCTTCACTGATCCTCTGGACTGAGTTCTATTCCTACTGAACCAGACCTCTCCTCAGAGTCCCATCCAGTCCCCCACAGCACCAGTTACCTATGCTTTGCCCTTAGAGGTTTGGGTCTCACAGAAGAGCGCTCTTCCATCTAAACAGAACTGGAGAAGACTCCAGACCTGTCCGCTTGGGGCTGCTGGGAAGCCTTTGCCAGGAGCTCCCGAAAGCCTGGTGCTTCTCACCTTAATGTTAATTTAAAATGAAGAAATTGTCTCTTGGGGGCTGGGGAGAGGGCTCAGTCGGAGAAGTGCTTGCTGTATGTGTGTGAGGACCTGGGTTTGGATCCTTAGGGACCGTGTAAAAAGCTGTGCCCAGTGATGTGTGTGATTCTAGCACTGGGGAGGCAGAGATGGGAGGATCCCTGGGTCTGGCTAGTCAGCCAGTCTGTTCAGTGGGTGACCTGCGGCTTCAGGGAGAGACCCTGGCTCAAAAAATAGGATGGAGAGCGATTGAACAAGACACCTGATGTCTATCAACCTGATGTCAAGACAACCTGATGTCTGGCTTACACACATGCACGCGCATGTGCACACACACGCACACGCTCACGCTCTCAAACACACACACACACACACAGAGCAATTGTCTGAGGTCATCATCTGCCACTGTCTGCCTTCTCTCCCTCTTCCCCGCCTGGGTCCAGCAGGACACACTCCCCTTCACCACAGAGGAAGAGTTTTTACAAGTAGCTTCTGGAACGGGGTTGGGCTAAGCGGTTGTAATTTCTCGCAAGGCTGTTTTTATAGAAGAAAATCGAGTCGACACTCTGGAGTATACTCAGCTCTTTCCTGAGATGGGAGAATTAATCAAGCTGCAGAGTTCGCTTGTCTGCGGCGCGGGGCGGGAGGGCCGAGTCTCATCAGCAGATCGGCGCTGGGAGGCGCGGATGAAAGGAAAGCCGGCCCCTCTCCTGGTGCCTTAAATATTGGCAGGCGGTGGGGTCAAGATGTTTCCTTTTCTTTTGTTGTTAGGGAAAGCCATACAGATAATTAATGCCGCTGAAAGGAGCCTGCTCCGCTGGCGTCTGCCAGGCTGGGCTCCCCCCACCCCGCAGTCTGGGATCTTCTGGGGAGGAAAAAAAAAAAAAGTGAAGCCCCCAGGGGGACGCTGGCAATTTACACAAGCAATAAATATCGTTCAGAGAGCAGACAGGACCAGCCAGGCCTCACAGCTACAGACATCTGAGAGGGGGACTCAAGTGACTGTATCCGCCAGTGAACTTGACACGGAATGCATAACGCCACCCGGGTCCTGCATCGGGCAGCCCTGGGGTGTGGCTGTCACCGGGATTATTTGAAAACGGAGGTGGACACAGAAGCAGGGAGGATCCACAGTGGGTTTGATGCTCAAAGGTGATGTCGTACTGCGTGGATGGGTACCAGGAACCTCTCCCATCCCTAGATGTCAGGGGCAGCCATGGGATCATGCAGTCCTGGCCAGGTCTAGCGGGTCCCTGGGATCCCTGTGTGTGCCTGTGTGTGCCCAGTTGTGCAGGAACCAGGGCACCACAATCGCTGGCTTTGTGAGTTCTGGTCTCATGCAATGTCCGTATTTCACTCACTGGCTCACACCTCACTGATGTGAAAAGGACTCTGGCGGGTCCCCATTGTACAGATGAGGAAACTGAGGGTGAGATCCTATGGCTAGCCAGAGTCAGAACTGGGATTGCAGCCTGTGTAGCCAGCCCCGAAACTGATGAGGGAAAGGTGGGGAGGGCCAGGATACATGCACATACTTCTAGTGAGCTGGCTTAGGTGACATCAAATTAACCGTTTCAAAGCAGAGGCGGTTGGTACATTCACAGTGTCCCGTGATGGTCACTTCTGGCTCATTCTGAAACATACTCCCCTCCTGACTGGTAAACTGTCCCTGAAGGGACGTTCACACCTATTAACAGTTCCTCTCTGGGAGTGTTCTGTTGTCACTGAGGTTTGCCTCCTGCAGACATCCCCCGGCAGGGGAACTCCGAGGCATCTGACCTCTTACATTGGCCTCTTTCCCTCGGGGTTTGCTTTCAGGGTTTCTCAGTGCTGTAAGAGCTTCGGGACCCCGTGCCTTTTCATGGCTGATTGATATTCCACGGGTGGATCTCATTTCTCCCTCTGCCGTGGCTGGCATTTGGACTGTGCCCCTTTGAACGGCTGCTGTGATTAGTGATGCTGGGGACAGGTGGAGACAGGCATTGGCTTGAACCCTTGCTGTTGATTCTCTGGGGTGTGGAATTGCCTACTGGTGTGGCCACACCTTTTGGGGGGAAGCCCCCCCACCCCAGAATGTTCAGGGCTGATAATCTTTAACTATGGCTAGACCTCAGGGTGTCCCCCCAAGTTGAGCTGGGTCATCTTGCAAGGCAGCTGTGTCTGGGGGTGGGGGGCACAGCAGGCTTTTTACTTGAGTGCCATGAAAACCCATTTATGTAACAGATTTGGGGTGCCACCACCATGGCAGATGTTGTACCAGGTGCACTGGGGAGCACCCTGCTGGTGATCCCTGTGTGGAGTCTCACCAGGACTCGTGAGCCAGAAAGTGCAAGAGACTAGGCTGGGGTGTTTATGAGGGGAAGGGAGCCACCGCAGGGCTATAGGGTGTGGTGGAGACTGTAGCCAGTGTCCAGAGGCTTGCCTGGTGTGTAGAAGAAATTGGAAACCTGCGTCTTTGTGTAAAAGTCTAGCCAGATGTGTCAGTGCACATCTGTAATCTCGTCTCTCGGTAGGTAAAGACAGGAAGGATCCCAAGTTCAAGATCATCTTCAGGTACATAGTGAGTTTAAGGCCAGCCTGGACTATGTCAACAACAGTCTCCACCCCAGCACTCAGGCCCATCTGCCTACCAGCCCAGGATGGGTGGCTGAGGGGTGCAGCCGCCGCACCCCCTTGCTCTTCCCTGGGCCACTCCGCCAACTGTAGGGAGCGGTACCTGAGCAGATGGCCTGAGAGGCTGCATCTCAGCCTTGACCTTAATAGGGACATCGCGACACCCCACTTGCACACTGTGAGCCCCTAGACATCTCATCAGGGTAGAAAGCCCCTGAATGCTGGTCACCTCCTGCCAACAGCTGGCTCCTGCTACCCAGTACCCACGTATGCCCACTGCAGAGCTGCAGGGAAGAATGCCCCCACGCACCACCTCTGGAAGCCTAGTCCCCTGACAGATGCGTCTTCACAGACATGGGGGTCATTGTCTGCCGGGCCCTCCCATGGTGGAGAATGTTAGTCCTTGTTTACTCACTAGCCAAGCCTCGGGACCCCTTCCTTGGATTAGCCCAAGGTGGCTCCAGGATTTCTGGCTTAATCGAGTCCATGGTTCATACAGGTAACTAGCCAACAATCCTTTTAACCCCCTGAGTGGCGGCCATGAATTGAAATCTCTCCCTAGGGTGCCTGGGTCAGTATATCCAGCCCCATCTGGTTTCAGGTCCCAGCTTCGGAGCCTGTACTTTTTTTTTTTTTAATAATTTAACTTTATTTTATGTGTATTGGTGTAAAGGTGTTAGATCCCCTGGAACTGGAGTTACAGTTGTGAGCTGCCATGTGGGTGCTGGGAATTGAACTCAGGTCCTGGAAGAGCAGCCAGGGAGTGCTCTTAACCACTGAGCCATCGATCCAGCCTGAGCCTGTACTTTTTTTTGTTTGTTTGTTTTGTTTTTCGAGACAGGGTTTCTCTGTGCAGTTTTGTGCCTTTCCTGGAACTCACTTGGTAGCCCAGGCTGGCCTCGAACTCACAGAGATCCGCCTGCCTCTGCCTCCCGAGTGCTGGGATTAAAAGTGTGCTCTTAACCACTGAGCCATAGATCCAGCCTGAGCCTGTACTTTTGAACGGCCTCTTTCTCACACTGTCTCCAGACTGCGCAGGGCAGCTGCTATGGGAACCAGGCTGATCAGAGCTACCGGGGCCTCAGCCATCCTGCGCCCAGGCATCTGCCCACAAGAACACATGGACACGGATGTTCCTGGCTACAATGTCCACACAGCCAGAAAGTGGAGGGACCAAAGTGTCTGTCACCCCAGGAACAGATAAGCAAGAGAAAATGTATTCAAAAGGTGGAATAGTACTCAGCCATAAAAAGTGTATGATAGTGCTCTGTGCTGCTCCATGGACCAATGGTGAACACTTACACACACTGTTAGGGACAGAAGGTGGGCCGGTTGTCACATGACTGTGTTCATATGACGTGACTGTGTTTATATTCACGAAAGCAGATTAGGGGCTACAGGGCTGAAGAGAGGGAGACAGGAAAGGAATGTTGGCTGAATGACTGGGGGGTTCCCTTTTAATTTTATAATTATGGTATAAAATTTTAAATTAGCATTCAAAATAATGAGTTTCATTATGACATTTTAAATCTTGATTCTCCTTGGGACAGAAACTCTGAGATGTTCGTTCTGGCCACTTTTGTCTTAGTCAGGGTTTCTATTGCTATGAAGAGACACCATGACCACGGCAACTCTGATGAAGGAAAACATTTAATTGGGGCGGCTGACAGTTTCAGAGGTTTAGTCTGTTATCATGGCAGCACATGGCGGTGTGCAGGCAGACATGGTGTTGGAGAAGGAGCTAAGAGTTCTGCATATTGACGCCCAGGCAACAGGAAGTGATCTGAGTACTGGACGTGGCTTGAGCATAGATGAGACCTCAAAGCCCGCCCTCACAGTGACACACTTCCTCCAGCAAGGCCACACCCACTCCAACGAAGCCACACCCCTTAATGGTGCCACACCCTATGAGCTTATGGGGCCAATTTCATCTAAACTAACACACCACCCCACTTCCTGGTGCCCTGAATTGTTGGGAGTTTCCTTTTAGGGTGATGAGGATGTTCTGGAACTAGAGGCCATGGCTGTCCTGTTGTGAGTGCATTAATTGCAGCATTAGTGTTTGTAAGAGTGCATTCCCTGAGCTGGGCGGTGGTAGTGCACGCCTTTAATCCCAGCGCTCGGGAGGCAGAGCCAGGCGGATCTCTGTGAGTTCGAGGCCAGCCTAGTCTACAGAGTGAGATCCAGGACAGGCACCAAAACTACACAGAGAAACCCTGTCTCAAAAAGAGTACACTCCCCTGTGGCCGAGCTGGTGGGAGCTGGAGGCGTATATGCCTGGATGTGGCCTTCCCTCATGCAGAAGATTTAGGACAAAGGGATGGGGATGGCCCGCTATTGGGTTCTGTGCCAATTCTGCCCTCACATGGGGAGGAGACTCAGCGTGAAGGAGTGGGAGACCCCAAAGATGAGGGTGGAGGGGTGAGAAGGGTGGGGCCCCAGCCGTGGGTTCAAGGCAGACCCTGAATGAGAGAAGTCAAACAAGAGTTTAGGATCATCAGCCTGAGCTCTCGGCAGACTGAGCTCCACTGAGACGGTGTCCACAAGAAGAGTGGGGTCTGGAGGGGGGTGGCGCTCAGCCTGGAGCGACAGGACCACAGAGTTCTCAACTGTCCCGGCAGCCCCACTCAGTGTGTGGTAGAGAGACCCTCAGGACGCGAGTATCATACGCCAGACCCTGCGTGACACCAACCTCTGAGCCTCAGTTTACCCTTCTGTGAGTCAGACTTGAAGGTGGTTTGCGTGGATGGAATACAAATAGAAGTATGTGGTGTTAAACACTGAGTTAAGCGCTCAATAATTGTTTTCTAGAACCTTCTCTCCAGGCTGCTTAGATGTGAGGGAGGAATAAAGTCTCCCAACCCCGATGATCACTAAGCACCAGGATTATCTGGGTCCTGCCCTGGTGTGGATTTTGTGCGATGGGACTGTGTGGGCGAGCCCTCTAAACGGCTATTCAGCCTTGGTCTACTGCAGTGGTGGGGGCTCCAGCTGCCAGGACCCCTCCTCCGCTAGCCCCCCACCCTTCATGTGGCCACTCTGGGCCCACCACCACCACCACCGGGAGGGGTTTGGCACGAGGACCAGCAGATGCCAGCCTCGGCCCGTGCACAGATGTATCTGCCAGTTTCTGACGGGAAGACGTGATCTGGGAATCGCTCACTTCATTGATAATTAAATTCAAATTAAGAGAGATTTGCATTTATGAAATGCCTGTTTGACAAGGTGTCACCGTTCCACCCACCACCAGGGTGCTGGGGAGCCGATGGGAGGGGGGCAGCCGTGGCGGGGCCGGGGGGGGGGGGGGCAGGGTGGCGGAGGGTCACAACTCCATAGGGAACAAGACCATAGGATCTCTGCCAGGCCACTTAACCTCACCAAGTCCCACACCACCACCTCCCTTAGCTGCCCCCAGGGTCCCCCTCAGGGTTTCACAGCCATAATGTGGTTTTGAGTGTTGGAAGGAATCCCCCCCCCAATGCCTGTCACCTCCCCCCCCATCAAATGTTAGCAAGGAGACCCAGCTTGTGTCTGTGGACTTTGATCCAGACCGCCATGCAGGCAGAGTCCTGAATCCCATCCGCCCCTTGTTTATTAAAATGCTGGGTCCCTTCCTACCCCAGGTATGTCTCAGGGGACCCCAGTGGAGCCACATGCCTTCTGTAGCTCCCTCTGTCCTTCCTCTCCCTCCCACCTCCTCCAGAGGTGCAGCTGTCCCCTCAAAAGGCCACAGGCACAAAAATCCCTTTCACACCCCATCCCACCCTGGTTCCCCATATTGCCCTCCTACTTCCAAGATGGCTGGTTGTGGTCCACCCATCATCAGGGCCTGGGCCCACTGACCTCTGTCAGGGCTTTGCAAATGAAGGCATTCTTCTTCACCTTGTCGTGTTGAGGGTTGACCCCAGGGCCTCATGTGTGGAAGAGTTCTTTGTGATAGAGAAAAAAACACGCAGGTGACTTTATTTCCCTGACCCACTAAGGCGTTGGAGCACTCTGCTCTTGGCCTTATGACCAGCTTGCTTGTCTTCATTTCTTCTTTCCTTCCTTCCTTCTTTCTTTCTTTTTTCCCCTTGAGACAGGGTTTCTCTGTGTAGCCCTGGCTGTCCTGGATCTCGCTCTGTAGCCAAGGCTGGCCTCGAACTCACAGAGATCCGCCTGCCTCTGCCTCCGAGTGCTGAGGATAAAGACGCGCGCAGGGACTATGGCCAGGCTTCTTCCTCCTGTCATTTCTTCCAGCTCGCTCTCGTGGGACACTCACAGCAGGTCAGGGCAGCCTGTACCTCCGGCCGGGGTGTCTGAGGAAGCAGGGTAAGCTGGGGCTTCTCCGTGATCAGAATACGGGTACTCCTTGAGCCCACGTTATACCCCGATCCCCAACAGAGTCCTTGTGTGACCTCCAAAGCTGTGTGGCCTTTGGCGGGTCCCACCACCTCTCTGAGCGTCAGTGTTCCAGAAAGCAGCATCGTATCTCATGTTGTTGTTTCTGGTGGGACATGTCTGCGACTTTTTCTCCATGGCGACAGTAAGTGGGGGACCTGCGGTGACTCCCACATGGCTTAGCTCTCCGCTCTAACTTTTCAGTGTCCTCTGAAAGGTTGAGAGGAAGCGGTATGTGAGGGGGTGACCCCCAAACCTTAGAGTTAAGGTTGTTTATTCATCTTTGTCCCATACATGTGGGTTTGTGTGTGCAGATGCATGTGCATGTTTATGTGTGTGCACGCACACACGCGCGTGTGTATGTGTGCATGCAGGGGCCCAAGGCTCATGTTGTGCATCTCCTTTGATTATTCTCCACTGTATACATTGAGGCAGGATCTCTCATGTCAGCCCAGAGCTCGCTTGTCTAGCCAACCAGCTTTCTCTGAGGGGTCTTCTCTACCTCCTGTGTGCTGCCCACCCGGCCTTTCTCATGGGTTCTGGGGATCCGAACTCTGGTTCTCTTGCCTGCATGGTGAGTGCTTTCGTCCTCTGAGCTTTTTCCCAGCCCTGCAATTATAATTAGATTCTATTTCTCCTTAGGGGCTGATTAGGGGCTCAGGTTTTGCCTCCACTCCACACACCCACACCCATATGCGCGCGCGCACACACACACACACACACACACACTGGGTAAGGATGTCTCTTTCGGTGCTTGAAAGAACACTGTGGTCGCTGAGGGAGAGAACCTTTCTCCCAGCCACAGTTTTCCTATCTCTGAAATGGGTACAGCACTGCCTCCTTAGATAGAATGAAATGATAGTAAGAAGGACTGGCCTTGCCTAACTGTCCCCACACTGCCCTGGGTCATCCTTAGCCACTAAGGATCCAGTGTCAACCCATGGACACAGGGGAAACCGAGCCACAGAGAGGTAACACGACAACCTTTTAAGTTGCACACCCAGTGAGTGACAACGGTTCTGGGCTACCTCAAAGCCTAGAGCTCCCAAGTCCTGGTAACGCCCCCCTAACCCCCTCCCCCCAAAATGTCAAAGTCTAGCTTCCCATGGTGTTCCCAGTAAATATTGACAGCAAAGACTATAGCCGTGGTGACCGGGGGGCACTTGGGGGGGGATGAGGTGGGATGGACAGGCTCAAGGTGGACTTCCTGGTAAATCCCTGCACAGGTTCACAGATCTCCACCCAACTTCCGGATGGGAAGGCATGCGCCAGGCCAACCCCTTATTGCGTTCAGACAGGCATCCGGAACGCAGTGGCGGCCAGCGCCTTTACCGGACCCCCCCCCCCAGTTGCTATCTCTGAGGCCAGGTGGAATGTTCCAGCCCAAGGTGTGGTGGCATGAAGTATCGCCGGGCCGAAAATCCCCCTCTATCTGCTGAGTTATCTAATTACCGCATTAGAGGAGTCTTCGGACCATGTATTGAACATTATAAATGGGAATAAGATGGTTCTGGTAATGGCTTAATAAAGCAGGTGAGGCAGCCCCGACTGTCTGCCGGGTCCTTGGACTGCGGCCAGATTGATCTGTCAGGGAGGCAGAAAGCAGGGCCTGCGTGGGGGCCCCCAGAACACTGTCTCCGTGAGGGGCCTTGGACTCTGCTCCTTCCTCTGAAGCAGTGGGTCGGGCTTCTTTTGGCTAATCGCAGTGGTCGTCGGGTTGGATGGAGAACTATCAATAGCCAGTGCCGCCTTCCCAGACTGTTAGCTTCCGGCTGGCTGGCTGGCCGGGGTGGATGGGGGGTTAGCTGACAGTCCCTGTGGCTGAGGATACGTGGACCCGCTGTGGTGGTGATGGCCAGAGTGCAGGATGGGCTGAGAGTTAGGCAGTGAGGGCGGATATGAGTTCACTGTGAGCCGCTGTCCCGTTGCTGTGTGCCCGGGAGGAGGCTGTTCCTAGACTCAAGTCTCCAGGCCTACGCCCCCACCTCGGAATACACTCAGGGGTGCCCCCCTTCATCTCCATACCTGGAGCCTCCACCACCCGCTTCCTTAACTCCCATCCTGGCTATGGCCATCGGACACCTTCCCCCTTGAACTTGCTCCCGCTTGGGGCTAGTGTTCCCCCGCCAGTGACGGCGAGGCCGTGAGACGCAGTGGGCCCGTGAGGAGCCACGTCCCGAGGGAGGAGGGAAGATGTCCCCAGGTGCTCTGTGTGGTCCCAATCCCACCCTTAACGTCTCGATCTACCCAGACTCCTGGTGCGGGTGTTGGAGGTCAAGTTCCAGCACATCCAGAGGGCTCCCCCCTTGCCACCCCCCCCCTCCAGGCCTGGCATTCTCATCAGGCGTCATCCTCGTCGCCATGGCGATGGGGGGGCCCAGGACCCCAGAGGACGGGACACAGAATTAATGGCAGCGCCGGGTAAAGGATTCCTGTCTGGGCGAGCTTGATGGATTACGTTGACGAACCATTTGTCATAATGTAATTGTTCTGGCAAATGTAATACCCACTAGTATAAACATCGCGCTGCTTTGCTAATAAAACCCAAAATAGGAAGAGAAAGGATGATGCAGTGCCGTGCTCACTTAAAGAGACAACGCCTGCTTTCTGAGTGGGGCTACTGCTCTTCCCTGAGGTATCAGTGCCAGGGAGCGGTTGACTTCCCAGCGGTGTGGCTACTGGCCTGGCCTTTTCACACCTCTTTCTCATTTTTTTTTTTTTTTTTTTTTTTGTTGGTTGGTTGGTTGGTTTTGTTTTTGGTGGTGCTGGTGGCCGGGTGGTATCGCCAGTAGAGTCCATTTGCCCAAAGCTTAAGACCTCTGGCTCTGAGAAGCCTTCCTGGACCGGCCTTCCCTTGAGTAGCCAGCCCTTTTCTGAGCTCTTGCCTTAGGCTCCCTGCTGCTAGATAGGAGGTTCCTGGGTGTCTCCATCTCTCCAACTCTCTGGAGGTACACACAACGGTACCTGGGACACAGATGGCATCTGATGGATGCTCAGCTCCAGGGGTCGAGCTGAGCAGCCTCATGGACACATGCCAACATCTCGGGACCTCATCCACCCCCCCACCCACATCCTCAGGAGCCATCGGTGGCTCTGTCTGGGCCTGCCCACCCGGTGTCCACACTCGGCCACTGCTGCTGCCCTTTCCCAACTCCTCAGCTGCCTCACTCCCAGATGTCACCTGTCTCAGATAACGGCACTGTGCAGGAGCCTCGGACAGACAGCTTTCAGCGCCTTGGGCTGGCTTCACACTTCAAGGCTCCGTGCTTATACGCTTTTTCCCCCCTGTGCTTTGCCAAGAGCAGCTGAGGGCATGTTCACCTGCTCTGACCATACCTGTCCCTTGCTGGCCCAGCCAGCAGTCCCAATACCCTTGGAGCCTCTGTAGACACGACATTTGGCTCCCTGGGACAGGAAGCCCAGGAAGCAGTATCTGACATCACCTGGCACATTCACTTATCTTTTAGGGTACGGAGTGCCTGCCCATCCCCTGCCACCTCTGCAGTCCTTATCACAGGCTGTAGCTGCTTCTCCTCCGGGGGCTCACATCTGCAGGCCAGGGAAGCCCTAAAAGAGGGAGGAAGCCAAAGATGCAGAGGGAGAATTCCTCAGAAAGGGAGGCCCACCCAGACGCATTCTCTCATCCTCCATAACCAACCGCTCATAGCTGCAAGAGAACCGGGGAGGGATTACTCGCTCCCGTTCAGATGCCTGCATTCCTGACTCTCACCTACCTCAGCCAGGCTGGATCTTAACGAGGTGGGAAGATGCACATGAGATCCGTGAGGTGGGATAGCTCCAATGCAAAGTGACTGCTGTCCCTAGAGGATGATGGGAAGATCCACATGAGATCCGTGAGGTGGGATAGCTCCAATGCAAAGTGACTGCTGTCCCTAGAGGATGAGGCCACCGGGACCCAGACACACAGAGGGACGGTGTGTGAGGACACCACAGCTAACAGTGTTGTAGGACAGATGGTGGCGATGGCCACACAGTGTAGTGTGCCGACACCACAGAACCCAGTCCTTGGAGTGGACATTGTGTGTGGTTTACCATCTTTGTTGCTATTGCTTAGCATCGCTCCCTTTCTGGTACCGGGCCACACTGTGTCTGTCTGTCTGTCCTTTTCGTTCTTCCTTGACTAACTTTTTATCTGTGATGCTGGGGATGGAACCGGGGACCTTGTACATCTTCCCGAGTCACACTGCAGCCCTCTACTGAGATCAAGTGATCTGAAGCGATCTTCCCAATGGGCCTACAAATTAGATCCCGTGACTGCACAGGCATGTTACATACATGCCTACAGTATGTAACAGCGCCCAAGGTTCAGAGAGAGAGTGAAGCATTCATCCAAAGCTGCCCAGCTTGCTGACTTACTGCACTGGCGTCTTGTGTCTGAGATCCGTTCTCTCCTCTGCTCCTCCCCAAGCCCACCTAGACTCTGATTAAAACAGGGCTGTGGTTTTGTTGTTTCTTTGGCTGGAGCTTTTGGCCAATACACCTTTGTCGTGGGGACAGTCTGTGCTGTGGAGGGTCAGCGGCAGCACCCGCAGCCACTCGTCCTCGTGAGATGCCAGTAGTGTGTGTTGCCTTGTGATGAGTTTATCCCTGGGCACTGTCCAATGTCGCCCGGGGAAGACACCTCCTGGTTGGGCTGGCCTGGGTTCCCAGGGGCCTCTTGGCCACATCCAGAATGCCCTGTGGCTGCTCAGGTTTGAAGCCACCCTCATCTGGGCAGGTGGGAGAGGTTATGTGAAGGAAGGGCTCACAATGGGGGGCCCCAGAGTGCCCCAGCCCCTATTACCCTCTCACCCTGGGAACATCGGGATGTGTTGAATGCCCATATTGGGCATGTGGCTGTGTGTACGTAGCCTAAACAGTGCTCATTTGTAAGTTTCTAGAAATAAAAAGAATCCTTGTTTAGTGTGTGCCAAATTCTGGTTCCACACACCCCGGGGCGTTTCTGTGAACCAACCCCGGGGCTCTGTTGAATCCATGAAGCAGGAAGTGTGTGAGCCTGTTCTGATGGAAAATCCTACTGGTGGGCTTACATGGTGGCTGATGTACACAGTAGGTGCTTAATTGTTTCTCTACGGCCAAAGGCAGAGCAGTGAGGCAAAGAATCAGCTTTCTTGTGTTTGTCTCTATTATTTGGATATGTTTTATGACAAGAACATATTATAACTTAGTGGCAAGGAAGAGAGAGAGAGAGAGAGAGAGAGAAAGAGAGAAAGAAAGAAAGAAAGGAAGGAAGGAAGGAAGGAAGGAAGGAAGGAAGGAAGGAAGGAAGGAAGAAAAGAAAGAGAAAAAAGAAAGAGAAAAAAGGAAAGAAAAGCCTTGCTCCAAAACAGGAAATTTCAAAACACACACAGGTGTGTGGAAACTGTGCAGAGAGTGAGGCTGGGTGGGGTCCCCAGTCCTGTTGTGTTGTTCCTGGGTAACCCGGGGCTGCAGGCTGCCATGTTCCCTGGGGCTTTTGTGGGGTGGGAGGGAATATGGAAGGCAGGAAGGCAGCTAAGGAGCAACGACCTCGACGTCTACCTCGCTTCTGTCCTGTCAGGAAGCAGAGGCTAGACCACAAGGACTCTTGGTGACTCCCAGATCCTTCCAGACCCACTGAGCATCAGGACAAACCTTGTGTGTGTGTGTGTGTGAGTGGGTGTTATGGAGATGGAGGAGGGGAATAGAATTTTAGCATCTTTCAGGGAAGCTGGTGTCTGGGTCATAGGATGAAGGCTTTTTTTTTTTTTTTCCAGACTTCTTTTCATTCATTCGGGAGTTAATGGGCTAGTTAGTCTTCTTGCCCTCATGTGGGGGAAGGAAGGGGACCCACACCCAGACTTGGAGACCAGACATGCAAACTTCTCCGTGTTCTGAAGCTCTTTAAGTTGAGATTCCCATCCTGGCTGTTTTTGTTGTTGTTGTTGTTGTTGTTGTTGTTGTTATTGTTGTTGTTTTTTCGTTTACAACTGACCGGGTCGGTGGGGAGAAAGACAGCCGCCTCTCCCATGTTTGGAGTCCTGCGTAATTTCTATCTCTTGACCTTTGAATGTATTTGAATGTAAGCAGCAGTAAAAATGAAGAGCTATGACCATCATTTCACACCCCGGCTGTACTAACCGGTTCCTGCCCGAGCGCCGGGGGTTTTAAATTGGCTAATGCGGAATGCTCGCTGAGCTAATAATAATTCAGATTACTTCTGTCAGCTATTCCGGTTTCATGGGTAATTTAGTAGTTGAATAAATTTTTTTTTTAAAAAAAAAAAATTCATTCGTTACCATGGGCTGCGATGAATCAGTAGATGGTTTAACATTGGCAGCGGTAACTGTAAGAAGATTTAAATCGCTACTGAAAAGGATTTGAGTGAAGGTAATGTTTTATAATGTTCTAAGCCATATGCACTACTTTCAGGCCTCATCAGTTTTACATTGATTCCTAGTGAAGTGTTTAATTGCATCGTGAATGCTATATAATTCAGTTCTTTCTGCTAATATGGTATATATCTCAAAGTGATATACAGCCCTGACAGGGGGAATTCGCCGGTTTGCGTCTGGGTTTAGGAGGACAACGGGTAGTGAGGGGGTGCCTTCGGGGACTCGTGGAACGTCGGTGCCCCCCCCCCAGGGTGGAGGGCTGTGGCTTGGCTCCATCTCACGGAGAGTAGAAGCCGCGTTGTTGGCACATGCAGGGTGGGTGGTGTCTGTCACCCAGGGGCCATGCCAGGCGGATGGGTCAGGGGGTGGGGACGTTCTCCCAGCTGGCTGACGCGGTGTGGTGCGGAGAGCTGGCGAGGCCTGGACGTGCTGACGGGCCACTTGCAAGTGGCCGCCGGGCCTTCTGCTCTCTTTTGCTGTGTGTCAGCATGAGTTGAATATTCACCGGGGTCTCTCTGGCTGCGGAGGAGGTGGTAGTGGGATGGGGATGGGGGGGGCGTTGTCTGGCATGCACACCTTGGGATGGAGTCTTGAGTCATGTGATAGAGACCTCGAGGAGCCGGGGAAACTGGGACAGTTGGCAGAGTGCTTGGCTTGCGAGTCTGAGGGCCTGAGTTCGGATCCCTGGTACCCACATTTAAAAAAAGAAAAAAAAAGCTGGGCATGGCGGCACTCACTTGTAATCACGGCACTGGGGAGGTGGGGGACCAGCAGCACCCTGGAGCTTATCGGTCAGCCAGCCTAACTGTGGTCTTCAAGCTAGGGAGAGACCCTGCCTCAAAAAGTAAGATGGGGAGTAATAGAGACGTGACCTCTGGCCTCCGCATGCACGGGCACACGTGTGTGCTTGTATGCACACGTACGCATATTACACACAGAGAGAACAAGCTGGCGGATTAAGCCCCCCAGTGACCCCTGGCAGGGTCTAGCTATGGAGCTCTGAGCTCACGGGGCACATGGGAACGTGTGTCCTCAGAAGGGGGTGAGCAGCCCACATCTCCAGCCACATCCCTCGACTCCCGGTCCTTAGGCTGGTGGAGCGTTCCATTTTCCTCAGCAGGCTAGACCTTCCGGATTTGTATGCAAAAATCCCTCGTTTTTAAAGAAAAATTCAAACATATACACCATCCAGGCCAAACTAAATACAGTATGTCTGTGGGCATAGGCTGCCTGAGCCACCTGTTTGCGGGGTCTGTTCCCGGGGAAGGGCTCCGCGGTGAAAGCAAGAATTACTTATTTATTTTTTTTATTTTTATTTTTGCTGTCAGCCCACAAATGCGATGCAAAATGCAAAGAGGCCTTGCCAGGCTGAGCGTGGACCATCGGAGCTGGGCCTGGCCGTGCCGTGGGCAGGGAAGAAGGCGGCTGGCAGTTGGGAACCTGGGGGGCGGTGGGGGGGGGACACGGGACACTTTCTCGGGTAGAGATAAAGACAAAAGGGACAGGCAAGGTGAGCGAGGCCCTAAAAGCTGCTGGTAGAGGAAGAGGGACAGGTGTGGCCCAGTCTCTGAGTCTCAGGGAGCAGCCTGAGGTTGGGGTGTCCCTGCTGGGGTGATAGCAGAACTTAGCGTTTGCAGTCCTTCCTCACCTAACTCCCACTTCAGTCTGAGGGGACCTCGACGGTGGTGACCAGGCAGATGCCCTTGCCCTCTACAGCCTCTGTGTTGACGGGAGCAGATCAGCCACACTCAGATATGTCGTGACTACCATAGGTTGGCGTAGGTGATTGTCCCTTGACCTCGCCCTCCAGGGACCTGCTTCCCTTAACTCCTAGCCTACGTTCTCAGAAGTAGGGCCACCATGACAACACCACAACCTGGCTGGCTCACAAGAATGTTCCCCCGCCCCCCCCCCACTGGAACCAGGTGGTTCCTTCAAGACCCACCCCCCCTGCTTTTCTTCAGCACAGGAGTCTTCCTTTGTATTTTCACTACGTTATTCCTGCATGCCCTCATGTCCAAAATATCCTCTTTTCTTAAAGACCGAAGTCTCAAGCCTGGTGTAGAGAGGCACACGCCTTTAATCCCAGCACTCGGGAGGCAGAGGCAGGTGGATCTCTGTGAGTTCGAGGCCAGCCTGGTCTACAGGGTGATTTTTCAGGACAGCCAGGGCTACATGGTGAAACCTTGTCTTGAAAAACAAAACAAAATAATAATAATAGGAATAATAATAAAGGGATGGAAGTCTGTCTTATCAGACAGACCCACACCAGGGACCTCATTGGAGCTTGACTGGTCTGTCTGGACCCTGTTTCCAAGTAAGATCACATCCTGAGGTCTTAAAACATGTGGGAATAAAGGTCACCCTTTATTCAGCCCTTTACACTCTGGTTAGAGGGATGCGAGGATGTGATCGTGGCCAAGCAAAAGAGACTAGAAAACTGCCATACCCGCTGGCTGAGTGTGGGGGCATCTGTCAGCTCTCAGTGATGCTACCCTAGAGCGGCAGGGCCTTCAAATGCAGTTGGTGTGTGTTTAGCCATCTGATCTCAGCCATCAGAAAGCAGCCTGGCTCCACCCTCTGCATGGCGCCAGCATGATGTAATCAGAGCCCTCTTTTTATCCCCCCAACCCCCCAGCTAGCTCCCTTTTTGATCATCGTAACCTTGACTCAGAAGAATAATTTGCCCATGCCCCTGAAAGCGGGAATCGCAACATGCTATTTATGAAGGCATCCAAGTTTCTGGGGAGACACAATGAGACAGGGAGGCTGCCAGTGCCCACAGCAGAGACCAAGGGGTGCATCCTGCTTGGAGGTGACTCAGATGCCTCACTGGGGGCTGCTGGGTCAGCAGGCAGCAGAACACAGAAGTATCTGACAGGCTTTGAGGTTCGGGGAGGCCGTGGGTGTGAGTTTGGGTGGGAAGAAATGGGGGTGCTGTGGCCTCAGTCTTGGGGGACCCGGGGGCTCCGCATTGCATCCCTAAGGGACCCCAGAGGTTTTGAGCCTCAAGTTTGGGTCTGTCCTTATCTGTGTGGTGTAGGCCAGCTAGCTGGTAGGTGGGATAACTTGTTCGTTCATCTGTGGAAATAAGAACAAATCCTCCCCAAGCTTAGCTCTAGGTGAACGTGAGAGATATACAGTGCTGATATGGTCCCTGGGCCCCATGTCTTAGCTGCCCACGTGGCCTGGCATGGCCCTGCATCCTAGCCTTGCTCTGCCTGCCGTGGGGTGAAGGGGTATAAGACAGACACTTGTCTGTCCCCAGATGAGCGCTCAGGACGAGGAGCATCTCCTGGGCTTCTCTGGGCCGTGATGCTGAGTGGCCTTTCTCCTCAGGAGTCCTTTCCAGCCTTGCCTCAAGTATAGAAGCAGCCTGTCCCCCATCTGCCAATGCCACTGATGCCATGCTCAGCTTAAAAATAATAATTTAAAAAAAAAACGGGATTGGTGAGGTGTCCCCACAGGTAAGAGTATCTACCGTTAAATCTGATGACATGAGTTTGATTCCCAGCACCCACGTGGTGGAGAGAGAAATGACTCCCAAAGGTTGTCCTCCGACCTCTTCAAATGCATTATGACATATGCAGATGTGTGGGGACCCTCACAAATGCATGAACAGGAGGCTGTCTTTTTCTCTTACTCTGCATGGCCTCGGGTCTCTTGTCATCAGAGGGCCACCTCAGGCTGTCAGAAGTTGACCCCCCCCAGGTGACAGGGAGCCGCGTTCTCGTGGGAGCCGTGCCTGTCTACTGCAGGTAGGCTGGTGTACCCCAGCTTCTCTGGCTGCCCCACTTGCCAAGCTGGACACGCACCTCCTCGGGAAGATGCGTGTTCCTGGAAGTTCCACCTGGCCAGGGTTTTGTAGCCTCTCAGCATTTTGAGGGTCTCGTGGATTAGCATTACGGTATTGAATTAGTGCTCGTTTTCTCTAATACGATATAGAAGGATAATCACATTAGTGACTTTCATAGCACACCAGAGTAGACATTTTGGAGCATGTCCCCGCCTAGAGGAGCGAAAAGGGGGATAAAAAACGGAACAGCCGACAACAACCACAGGTGACCTGGTCTCCGTCTCCACTCTCCAGAACATCAGCCCTCTCTCTGCTCCAGCCTCCTGGTCCCCCACCCCCACCCCCAGGAGGGAATTCATTCTGACCCCAACATGCATGTGGACGTGCATGTAGGAGCTTACTAGAGGCCCCAGATGAATGTCTGTAATCTCAGGGCAGAAATATAGGCAGAGCCGAGGCCATAATTAATAGCTCTAATTACTCTTCTACGCCACCTTTGCCCTCGTCCCCCGAGACGCCCAACAGAAGCTGCATGAATGGTTGGTTGCCTCTTACTGGCCGCTGTCCCTGGCCAGGGACACCAGTCAACGAGCTGGAGGCATGCCTGACCCGTACATACCTCCCACTTCAAAGCTCACCTTCCACTTCCGGTACTTTTCTTGTGCTTCCAGGACTGTCCAGGTTAGATTTTTTTCTTTTTCCAACTTGTTTCTAGCCATCAGGTGCAAAAGGAATGGAATGTTCTAGAATGGCAGGCAGCCCCAGGCTGGATCTCCCGAGCGTTGTTCTCTGTGGTCTAGCCTTGCCCCTAACTCGACTTTCCCAAACACAGATGACGTTGCTCCTTATGGGCTCCCTGAGTTCTCACTGCAGACCCCGAACTGGCAGTGCCGCCAGGCTCAAAAGTCAACCCCCTGCCTCAGATCACTGACCGAAGGACTTGAAAGTTGTCTGGCGAGTAGAAGAGAGATGGACTAGAACGGAAAGTGATGTGTCCACACTTGGGTCTCCATTCACGCATGGGAGGGGGGAGGCACCCTAAGATTGGTCAGACCGCCACAGATGGCCTGTGTTTTGCATGTGAACTGAGGACTGAGAGACAGCTTCCTAACACCACCCTGAGGATTCATCTTCCTCCTTTGTGTGTGTGTGTGTGTGTGTATGTGTGTGTGTGTGTGTGTGTGTGTGTGTGTGTGTGTGTGTGTGTATGCGCGTGTGCATGCGTGTGTATGGTGTGTGGTCTACAAAAAATTGTCAAGAGTATAAGCCAGTCTCTCCTCTGTGCCTGGGCCATCCCGGGCAGTGTGTGGCTTCAGAAACCCCTCTCAGCTCAGAATAGAGCGTTTTGTTCACAGATAGGTGGGATGGCTTTGGAGATGAGGCATCCTGGGGTGAGTCCTCTAGGGAGGGGACCCTACAGACTCCTCCTCCCCTCCTCCCCAGGGAGGCATTGGCACCTAAGCCACATCCCTTGCCAGGATTTTAGAGGCATTTCCCAAAGGACCTGATGCTGAGCCAGATTGGAGAACATCTGGGCAGGCCATTTTTGAACGTGAGCTTTACAGAGATGCGTTATTCTATAAGCAACATACGTGTGGCTCTAAATGGAGCGGTTCAGATGGTTGCTGGTGAACAGGCCCGGCTTCCCGCCTCCTCCCAACGCCGGTGCTCACACGGCCGCTTGCCTTGCTCACACTTACAGTGTAGGATGGCCTGACGCATGTTGAACGGAAGCCAGACTCCAGAGGCTGGGGACACGGCTTAGCAGATAAAATGTTTGCTGTGCAAGCTTGGGGACCTGAGTGTGGATCCCCAGAACCCACGGAAAAGCCAAGAGTGGCAGTGTGCTTCTGGAGAGTCCCGTAGTGCTGGGGACAGGAGGATCCTTGAGACCTTGTCAGCCAGTGTAGTGAGAGACCCTGCCTCAAAAAATAACAGAACGATACAAGGAAACACCATCTCAACCAGTACCCTCCACACACACACACACACACGCATACATGCACACAAACATAGACCATACATGTACACACAGAAAGATAAGAAATCAGACTTCAGCCGGGCAGTGGCACACGCCCTTAATCCCAGTGTTTGGGAGGTAGAGGCAGGGGGATCTCTGTGAGTTTGAGGCCAGCCTGGTCTGCAGAGCGAGTTCCAGGACAGCCAGGGCTGTTTTTACACAGAGCAACCTTGTCTCGGAAAAAAACAAAGAAAGGAACCCGACTTCAGATTTTAAAATTGGGAATCGTCTCTCTGGGTGCTGGGCAGGAGTAACGAGCGAGGGTGGCTCCGTGGCATTCTCACGGCACAGAAGGAGCAGCCATCGCCCAGCGTGACGTCACTCAGTGTTGGGGCACACTCCATAGTCAGTCAGGAACGCCTGTAGTCCTCGCGGGCTGCATGGGACATTGTGTGCGGTGGATGGCCATGCCAGCGTGACCTCGTCCCCCCCCACCATCAGACACAAAGGGTGGTGTCTCCTTGGCTCTAGTGTACGCTAAGAGTGAATGGAGTCTCCATGGTGGGGCAGGCAAGCATGTGTATCTGTGCGTGCAATGCATTTCAGAGACGGGCTCAGGACACCTCGGAGGCAGAGGCAGAGTGCACCGTGGTCATCGGCCCCTGGATTACACCCAGCTGTCATCTTGGTGCCTGGGGAGATGGTACAGTGATGGGATGGATCCATTGTATTCTCGGGGGAGGGGGTGTCTCAGGGTATCTGGAGAGTGACTGAGGATGGCCCCGGGCTCGGCCTTGGAAATGGCTGGTGGGTGTACTGGTGAGTGTCATAGTACAGAATGGGATGAACGGAGGTGAAAAATCTCTCCTAGGCTGGGACCAGGCAGTGGTGGACTCACCAGTGGTCTTCTAGAGGAAGGGGTGACGGGGAGCAGAGGTGAGATCCCCTGACCTCCCACAGGGATACCGGTGTCCCAGTGAGAATGGAGGCGAGACACAGCTGGACGGATAACGGAGACCCAGCTCTGGGGACCGTGCCAGCTGGCCTGCAGTCACCAGGGGCAGTGTACGTGACCACATTTCCCCCAGCTGGTGGCACTTGTCAAGCCCCGGGGACACAGACACCCAGGAGAAAGGCAGTAAGTACCTCTGGGACACAGCCCTTTAGTCACCCCAGGTCCCCAGCAGAGCTGAGTTGGGTCACTCCCCCAGCATACAGGCCCTAGAAGGCTCCCACATCTGGGGTACATAATCTGGGCCAACTCATGGGAGCTGTGGTCTTGCCCATCACGGCACCTCACCAGCGGTGAAGCAGGGAGGAGAGCTCAGGCGGTGTGTGTGTGTGTGTGTGTGTGTGTGTGTATTCGTGCATGCACACATGCACATGCAAGTACATCCTACATCTGGAACAAGTAGTGTGTGTGTACAGTGTGTGAGCGCATCCATGTGTGGCTTGAATGAGTAGCTGGGAAAAAAAAAAAAAATCCCACGCAGACGTAGCCTCCCACCGGCCGAACTTTGCAGAAGACGCTCATTTGTTTATCTGAACAATAAACCTTGGGAGCTGGGGTCGGACGGCTGAGTCAGAATCCCAGCCCTGCTGCCTACGGGACTGCGTAGCCTTGAGCTTGGCTGCTCCTGACCTCTGTGTGCTTCGGTTTCCCCATCCAGGACCTTTGTCAGAAGCAAAGTGGTGGCTTCGAACTGTGTCTGGTGCACGGGGCACATTCACTATGAGCTAGCTAGTGTTCTTGTGGGGCTTTGTTTCCCCCTAGATTTTCCTAGACATGGCAAGCCACGCGGCCTGTCGGGACAGCCGTTCACTTTCGCTACTGTCACAGGAAGGTGACCATGGACAACGTGGCCATGGGTGAGTTGTTAGCCATTAGGCCTGTCTGGCATTGGCTCAGTGACAGGCTGTCCTCAATAGCTGTGCCCAGTGCTCAGGTGGTGGTCACCTGTCATCACACGTCTGTTCCAGCAGTGTCCACTTTGGACATTTCTATTCCTGTTTAGAGGTTTTCTGTCCGCTTCTGGAAGGACGGACCACGGCCTAGAAAGGCTCGGTGACTTGCCCTGGGTCCCACTGCTGCTGAGAGAGAGGAGGCAGGCTCAGAACCCTAGAGTTTTGATCCTTGAGCCTCTGCCCTCTAGGTAGCTCTGTGGAGGCTAAGTGTGGAAGGATTTGGGGGGTGGGGTGGGGTCGTCTCAGTCCTGGGGTGTGAAGCCCCACTCCGTGTTGGGGATTTGGGGAGGCTGAAGGGCGATGAGCAGGACTGACAAATCCTGGTGGCTGCGTTTGCGCTAGGGACAGCATCGCTGTGGTTTTCTGGGATGTATGTTGGCCGCATGCTGACAGTGAGGGGTGTTGGGATCTTGGCCACGTGCCTGTTGGCAGCAGTCCCCTGGATGACACGTGGCGCGCCGTGGGGGTTCTCCAGCGGCCTCATGGGCTGGAGTGCGGCTGGGTTCGGTGGGGACTCTTCCCATGTCCCAGACAGGCTGGCAGATAGCAGGACAGGACATCCTGGCACCGAGGCTCCCCTGGTCCCTTCTTCCTTCTCCCTGCCTCTCTCTCTCCTCCATGGGTGCCTTGTCTCTTCTGCCAGGATGGGCTGAGCCAGGACGGGCAGACAGGTGGTTTGGCACCAGGAAATCAATGTCCCTGTCCCTGTGGGTCTTTGCTTCCTCCTCTATAAAACCCCAGGCTATTTATTTCTGCTCACCCTACCCCCATTTCCCTCAAAATAAATTTCAGCCTCCTTGGTTGGGCCTGGAAAACTCTTGGGATCGTTATAACCTCTGCCTCTGGTCCTGGCTGGGTCCTCCTGGTCCACCACCTTGTGTATTCCTTGCGTCACAGTTAAGTGTTTTCATGTTGTCAGTGCCTGGCCCAAAGCTCACTGGGACACGGAGGTGAGGTCGAAAGGCCAAGAGAGGGCTGACCATGTGTGCATCTTTTTTTTTCTTTTTTTTTTTGGTTTTTTGAGACAGGGTTTCTCTGTGTAGCTTTGCACCTTTCCTGGAACTCACTTGGTAGCCCAGGCTGGCCTCGAACTCACAGAGATCCATCTGCCTCTGCCTCCCGAGTGCTGGGATTAAAGACGTGCGCCAACACCACCCGGCCATGTGTGCATCTTAAAGTAGGTTTACTACGTCCCCAGAGCTGTGTCTGAGATTGTGTGTGTGTGTGTGTGTGTGTGTGTGTGTGTGTGTGTATCTTCCTCATCTAAGTTTATCACAAGTCTATTGGGTAGAATCCACTTCACCCTCATTTTATAGCAGCAAATGGAGACACTGAGTGATTTAATTCTGAGCCCGAGATGCCCCAGCCGGGATGTGACAGGGCCAAGACTTGAACTCAGCTCACTGCCTGCGTGATCCAGCTCAGATTCGGCCCCTCCCCATCCTGCCCCTGCCACTCTCCCATGGCCCAAACTCAACCCCACACTCCATCCCACACCCACTGTCACCATGTTCAAAGGCTCCCCCATCCCCCTGCTGTGCCACGAGAGCGTGATGGATCAGCTGTGGCAGCACCATCCCATCCCCCCCCTTCCCATCCCCCCCCCCCCCATCACACAGATAAAGGCAGCATCCCAGAGGATTGTAGACAGTGGCCAGGTCACCCTCCCTGCTTATTACCTGTCCCTTTGGAAGCCAGGGTTACTGGGACATTTAAGAGAAGGGGCAGGATGTTCTTCATGGCCGAGGGTGTTGGAAAGAGCCTTCAATCTGCTCCCTCTTCCAAGCTTCCCTCAGTGGGCACGTGGCCCATGTTGGCCCGCGTGGCTCTTGCTCGCAGTGGACACATGGCTTCTGATGGCCCCAGCGTCAATCAACCCAGACCTCCGATGCCATGCCCCGGTGAGGAGTGTCACATTTCATTAGCAAGTCCCTGTCAGCCCCTGTCATGTGGGGGTACAGCGTGAAGGCTGGTGCTTCCTCTAATGTGATTGGAAAGCGACTAAGCTGAGAAGGCTCCCCGCATTGTATCCTGGGAAATAAACATTGCTAGCCCGTGGAGGTGGCTGCTCAGAACGTCCCCGCTGCTAAGGTGACATGATGGGTCTGTGGGAGGAGTCTACATTGGTGCTTGAACTTTTCCGAAACTGTGAGGAATTCCGTAGTAGTCTCACCCTGAGAGCTGAGGTCAATGTCTGGGGTTGGAGAGTTACCTCAGTACGTTAAGTACCACCACGCAAGCGTGAGGACCCCGGTTTGATCCCCAGTACCCATGTTAAAAAGCAGAGCGTGCTTATTAGCACCACACTGGGGAGGCAGAGATGGGGATCCCAGGAGCACTGACCAGCCTTGCCAAATTGATGAGCAGGTTCGGTGAGAGATTAGCTTGAGAATGACTAAGGACCACACTTGACACTGATCTCTGACCTACTACGTACACAGCGTCTGAGATCCCCCCTCCACACCTGTGTGCTCCCCTGTTTTGGGCTGGCTCTTGTCCCCCCCCCCAATTCATCTCAGACCCTTGTCTGAGAATAGGGTCTTTACAGAGGTCATTGGTGAAGCTGGGGTCATACAGGATTCGGGCGACTCCAGCTGCTACACTGGGGGTCCTGGTGAGAAAGCCATATGATAAAGACAGACATGGTGACGCCGTGGGCACCAGAGGCAGAGATGACACAGCTCCAGGCCTCCGGTCACCCAGGCCCACAGAGCCATTGTGCACTGGAGGAGGCCAAGAAGGAGGTGGGTCTGTGCTTTGGACTTGCGACCTCCAGAGCCTTGAGAGAACTGCATCCCCTTGTCTCAAGGCCCCTGTCTGGTGGCCATTTGTCACCGTAACCCCAAGAAACAAATGACCCTATCCCACCAGCCCCGGAAAACAGAGGTGACTTCTATCATCTTAAAGATGGCAGGCAGCCTAGGTGTTCTCGGGCGGCATCAGGCTGGCTGACTGTCCCCTGCCCGCCAGTGTCCTTGGAGGGCCAAGAAGAGGCAGGCAGTGGAGGGCAGCTGGCGTATGGGCTGTGCAGCCTGCCTCACATCGCGTTAACGTGTGATTAAGGGGGTCTTTAAGGCTCACATTAGTCCCCCTCTGCTGTCTAATGGCGCTTTCGGATTTAGAACAGAATATTATTTACTCATTAGCTGATAGCAGAGCCGGAGCGTGCTGTGTGGCAGGGAACCACGATTAGAGACAATTACACACGGGCCATGGAGCTGGTGGTGGGGTTGGTGGTGTGGGTCGGGGTGGCCCGTCATGCAGGGGGGTGGCATAAGGGGACCTCCAGGAGAGCTGGGCCTGCAACCGCTCGTCAGAGGCTCAGGAAACAGAGAAGTGAATCCCAGGGCAGACCCAGCCACCTCCAAACAGGCCTGGGATTCATCACCTGGGAGTAGGGAAAAAACGTCAGCCTCGACCCCTAGGCAAGTGTGTTAGGAGCTTGAATGCCCTGCAGCTTCCTGGGGCAGATGGCGAGTCTGTGACCTCCAGCCAAGAAGTGGCAAGATGTCAGCCAGCTTTGAGTGACATGGCCTGAAACCTGCCCAGCATTCCTCTGTGCCCGAGGCAGAGGCACCTGGCTGGATCTCATCTTCTCTTACTCCAGACAAGAGAGGGGTGATCGGTCACCCACCCAGTGAGCAGGAGCCTGTCTCTCAGCATCAGCAACCTCGACCTAAGCCAGGATGGATGGGTCAGATGGGCAAGATAGGGAGGGTCAGGCTCACATCTGGCATCAGTGGCTCTGGCCCAAATGTTTGGAATCGGAGTGGAGGTGGGGGGCAGAGTGTCCGTAGCCTGGGCCTTTTGAGGGTGATGAGATAGATATGTTGGGGCAGCCCTCTTTTTAACAGACAGGATGCAGCATGTAGAAAGATCTTCTTTGAGTTTGTCCTTCATACATGCCTGGACCCTGGCAAGTCTGACCCCCTCGGGTCATACATTCCTGGCAGTTTTGTAGGTAGACACTCAATTGATGCATCCCAGTGACCCCTAAAAATTTGAAACTACCCTAAGAGACATACTTGGTGTGCCTCCTGCCCCCCGTCCCATTTTGGAGGGAGGTTTGGACTAACCCAAAAGATCCGAAGCCACACCAGAAGCTGAGTCTGACCTGAGCGTGTATAACCTTCACACCGTCAATACGTGTTGGGAGTCGGGCTGTCCACACACTCCAAAGTACCAGGCCAGGCAAACTTGGGATATAGCAAGTCCCAGATGCCATGTGGGTTCCCTCCACCCCGACTTCAGCCCTATAAGCCTTGAAGGGGAGCTGATAGGTATGAGGGGTATCTCTCTCGGGCCCAGGGCCCATCAGGGGGTGACCCACTCACTGTGGTTTCCAGGGTGTGCAGGGGACCTGGGCTGCGTGTGTTTGCGGCACACAGGTGGTTCATGGCTCTGTGGGTTTTCAGAGTGGCCACCTGTCTCTTCCAATGACACTGGCTCCGTAAGACCGGGCATGGGGTGGCTTCAGGGATCTCCGGGAGTGGGGGAGGGGATGCAGGCACAAGCGGCCCCTGTCGCTTCCCAGAGCTCCAGACAGGTCCCTGATGTGATGATGATGGTCCCTACTCTAGGAGGGAGCCAGGGAAAAGGAACCTTGACAGAAGGACCCTTTGGTATTTTCTACCCCATATGTGTGTGTGTATATGAGGTCCCGCCGCCTCTGTTGGCCAAGCAAGGGGCACACACCCAAGTGTGAGAGTGTGTGCATGCTCGTGCACACTTGCCTCGGTTTTTAATAAACCTCACCAGCGGTCCAATATCAATTCCTGTCAGCACGATGCAGCACATCTGAACCAGAACTAAATAAAAATGAACATTAAGCAATTATTGGAATTTAGGTTTATTTAAAAAATCAGCGGGCCGCGGGAACAAGGCACCATTAGTAGGGTACAACTGTCAGGCCTTTGAACAACCCTGTGGCTCTTGGCATCTGGGCCATGGACTCTTCCGGCTGGGTTGACTCACTTTGTCATGGATAGCAGGCCCGTACCCCAGCAGGCTCCTTGGGTATCCTGTGAAAATGGCTTTGTTTGGAGACTTGGGAGGGACTCCGTATCTCCATCTTGAGCAGAGCTCTCCACCCAGGGTGGTCCCTGCAGGGGAGGGGATTCTGAACCCCAAGTTGCTTCAGGCCCTTGCACCCCCAATCCGTGGATACCCCTCATTCCAAAGGAGCCCACATCTTGCCACTGAGGTAGATCGCCAGTCACATCTCCCCAGAACTCTGATACCCTTTGGAAAACTGAGTGAGACGGGAAGCGGGGGATTCAGATGTCAGCACCCAGAGAGCACAGCACCCCAGGTTACAGGCAAAGGAACTGTCACCCCCTCCAACTCCAGCCCCAAGTCACAGCAGCGCTCAGCAGGACCCCGCAGGCTGGGTGGCGCAGGCTTGGAGTCTTCCATGCTGGTGGCAGATTTCCTGCCAGCCATTCCTTGCCTGCTGGTGGATGGGAGGGGAGGTGTTGGGGAGAGAGGCCTCTCCTTCCTCCTCCCCCTCTCCCATCTGGAACTTGGTTGGGGAGTGGACGGAGTGAGGTCATTGGTCCCCAGGCATTCACTGGTCACGTGGCAGTTTCTTTGAAGGGCTAGCCAGGCGCTGCCCGCTGCTGGCAGGAGTACCTGCTTATCCACATCTCAAGCCAGCAGGAACCACCTGCATTTCTTAGAGGTTCTTTAGTGATTCTGGTGCCCTTGGGCCAGCGGCCCTGCTGTGGAAGCCACCGGAGAGGCCCATGCCTGAGATGAGAAGGCCTCCTCCATTGTAGAGGGTCTGGAGACCTCTGGGGAGAGAATGGAGACTCTGAGCAGCTGAGGGGACAGCAGAGAGGGAATTGAGGGCTGGTGGAGAGTGAGGAGAAAATTTGAGCAGGGAGGGAGCAGCATCCTGAACGTCTCTTCTAGCTGCTGAGGTGGGGTGAGGATATTGGGCAGTGGAAGGAGCCTGGGAGCCTCTCAAGAGGCTGCTGCAGGCATCTGGCCCAAATCGGGGACTGGAGTAAACCAATGGAGAGGATGGGGGGGATCAGGGCATCTGAGTATTCCACTCCTACTCCCCCGGGGGTGTAGGACCAATGTTTTATACCGGAGCTGAGCCTCTTTTGTAGACATAATGCTTGAGGGCAGGGTTACATGGACTGGAGGTGACTCTGGAACTACTATTGGTCACACAACACCTTACCAGTTGGCCAAAAACTGAGACTCTGCCTCGTTTGGCTTTTTCAAACACTCACTCTGAGGGAAAAGGTGGGTTTGTACCCATTTTTCAGATGAGGAAGACGGAGGTTCAGAAAAGGCAAGGGTTTGTCGTAAGCCCTCCTGACCTGGCTGAGGGAAAGGTGAAGGCTCCCGCTCTGCCTCTGATGCCTGCGTCCATGTCACTCAGCAGGCCACTAAATCCCTCAAGTGAGGTCACCAGGTCCATGGCCTGCTTGCCACAAAACATTCCAAAGCCATGGAAGAAGTTGCTGTTGTAGGGGAGTTTGAAATTGCCAGAGAGCAACAGTTTCTCAGGGTTCAACTAAAATCCAAGCATAGGGCAGGGGTACGTTTCCAGAAAATCCTGCCTTGGGATAAGAAAGAGGTATGTCATACAACCTAAACCCTGTACCAGATAGACAGACAGACAGACAGACAGACACACACACACACACACACACACCTCACACACACACACACACACATGCATGCACACACACACACCTCACAACACCCCCCCACTCATACACACACACACACACACACACACACACGTACCTCACACATACACCCCCCCACTCACATGCACACCCCCACACACGCAACTCACACACACACACATGCATGCACACACACGCACCTCACAACACCCCCCCACTCATCCACACACCCACACACACGCACCTCACACATGCATGCACACACATGCACACACGTGCGCGTGAGCAAGCCGATGGAGCCATTCGGGGACACGCATCCTGGAATCAGTCTATAATGCAATCAATTTTGTATATCCCCGGTGAAACGGCAGCATTTATTTAACGTCTTTTATAAGAGCAGCTGAGTTTTATCACAAATCACATTCCATTTCCAGTCAGCTGGGACCCCTTGAAGGCTAAAATGCATTCACGTCTTCCAAGGAAATTTACCAATTCCTCAATAAAGGCCCATTTGCCTCTGTATGTAAAATTGACACATTCATTGACGATTAAACCTCAAAGACTCTCGGTGGTTTGTGTGCCACACACACACCCCCAACCCTCCCCCATATTTTCTTAAACTTTTACTTGATGCTTTTGAAGCGTCACAGTCACAGGGAGAGCCAGAGTGCCAGGAGGTGCAGGTGACACTCGCCAGGGGCGTGTGATTATCACCTGGCCACCTGGTGTCATGTAGGTAAGCAGCAGCCCCCCCCCCCCCCCCCCCCGCCCCCGTGAGCTGGGTACCCTGTCCCTGCCCTTGGGGCCACACTGCTGTCATGTTGGGCTCGCAGCAAAAGTTTTTAGGATGCACTGATGACATTTACGGACGGCAAGGCCCGCTGTCCTCACGACCACTGGTGTGAATTACCATGAGGGCCCATGAGTAAAGAATTTCCTTTTACTGGCATTCCTAGGGGGGACAAATGTCACTTCTAGTCAGGACAGTCTCTTCACTGGTGAGAAAAAATAAGGGATGATACGGGGGAGGGGGAGGGGGTACTGAGCTGTTGAATGTGGGGTCTGGTACTGGGTCCCATCTCTGAATGTGATTTGCGTTATACGGTGGCGGGGTACCAGCGGCCCCGACATGCGCCCTTGGATTTAATTTCAAATTTAAAGTGGTGGAGGTAGGGATCTGGGGAGATAACTCAGTGCTTCCCACACGAGTGTGAGGTACTGAGTTTGATCCCCAGAACCTATGTAGAAACACTGGGTATGCTGATGCATCATTCATTGTAAGCCCAGCTCTGGGAGCTGAGCTGGCATGATCGTGAGCTCCGGGCCAGTGAGAGACCCTGCCTCGAACACTCAAAGGCCGATGGAGACTCAGGAGCCACACTCACGCCTGGCCTCTGGCGTGAGTGTGTGCGCGCACACACACACACACACACACACACACCACACACACACACACACACACACACACACACACACACACACACACGAATGTGGCAGCCGTGCTTTGAGAAGGAGAATGGACTGAGGGAAGGAGTCTGTGAGTGGTGGGCTGAGCAGACACAGGTTCAAATCTTGCCAGCCTCGCAGCTGTAGTGTGCGTTTTTTCCTCTTAGAACCTCGGGGTCCTGCTGTATAAAGTCAAGACAACCAGCGTTCATCATCTTAGGACTCCCGGCAAGGTTAAATGAGATGATCCACTCAAAGAAGGTTGTGGAAGGAGTCCCAGTGATCATTGCTCTTGTCTTGGGGATAAGACACAGTGTCAGGTTGCTATGGGGAAAAAAAAGGCCATCGGGTCCAGCCACCTGTCTCAGGCTACATCTGCTTGTCCATAGAAACTGGTCGTTCATTCTCTGCAAGGATGGTTACCCTGGTCACCTGAACCACCTTCCTCGGGTTGACCTGACCCCTGTTTGTGGGAGCCCCCTCAGACTACACAGGAACCAAGTTCCTGGCCCTCGTCTGTACCCCTGAGCCCTGCGGCAGCTGCCTGCGTCATTTCGTAGATGGCACTTGGGTTGCAGACTGCTGGCATTTAGATGAGACGCTTCAGTAGCACCCCTGGGCTGTGCCCCCTAGTGCTGGCAGCAGCCTCGTGATGTCCGTGGGTGTTTCCCCGGGGACTAAAGGCAAAGATCCATGAAGCATTTCGCCGGGGTGCTCCAGGCCCTGGGTTCCGGCTCTAGACATTGCCAGCCGGGGGTGGGGGTGGGGTCCTGGCAGGGCAGAATCACTCCACTGGGTGCCTCCTCTGGCCAGGTGTCTTCATGCCCGTTTCCTCTGGCACACCAGTGTCCCCGTGGCTTACACTTCCGGGATGTCTAGCGCATTCCTGGGAGCCGAGCCACGGGCATCCCCTCAGCTAAGCCTGCCGGGTCCTGAGGCTCCAAATCTAATCTCTGGGCATTTCCTCTAGCTGTCTCTAGGAGAGTCAGGGGACCACAGGGACAGAGGGCACACGGTGCTCTCTTTGGAGAATCTCTCAAGGTTTCCTGTGGCCAGGCAGCACTCATCGTCCCCAGAGAGGAAAGAGGTCTTGTTGGTCCCTTGGATGCGAGTTAGCTAGCTTAGATTAATATAGGCTTTGCCTCTGCCTGTCAAAGTGATCACATGTCTCTCAGAGCCTTTCTTTCCTCAGCCATATCATGGGATAAAAAATATTCCTGTTTCACAGGACTATAACCGCCATTCAAAGAAGCACCTCCTGGTATCCCATAAATATGTATAATTATATATATATATATATATATATATATATATATATATATATATATATATATATATATATAAAAGAAAAATAAAACAGACCATGCAAAGTGCTTGGCATTGGAGGCCAGGGGTAAGATGCAGCCAGCTTGTGGTCCTTACAGACAGACACACATCCAGGGAGTAAAGGGCTTTCCTTCAAGGTCACTCATAGTCTTGTATGGAACCCGCAGAGCCCGGGGGACCGAGGACTTGCCGCCGGCCGCCGGCTGCTATCCTCACCCGGTTAGCAGAACTCGCTTTAGCTAGAAGATTCTCTTTCATTTTAAAAGCCAGCCAGTGCAATAAATCTTGCCCTGAAATCTGGGCAGCACATCTCGGCTGGAGTGTGAGATAAATCTAATATTCTGTAGTCTCTGTGAAAGGGACCCTGGGCGGATCTGTATCGGGGTGACAGGCAAACGCTTTGCTCGACAAGGCCAGTCTGCTCTGTCAGCTCTGTGAGGGTGGCTACAAGACCCTGCTCTCCTCTCCTCCCCTCCCTCCCTCCCTTCTCCCCTCCATCTCTCCATCCCTCCATCCCTGCCTGCCTTCCACTCTCACTCCCCTCCCTACATTTAGAATGTAGCTCTGAACTATGAATTCAAAGATACTTATCTGTGATATGGGAACAGGGTGGGCCCCTGTGGTCTTCGGGACACCAGGAGGATCCGGCTGCTCCCCCATTTCCCTTGTTGAACAGCTAGTGTTCGGGCATCTATGGTGCCAGTTGTAATGGGGGCTAGGAGAATGTAAAGGAGACAGGGATGAGCCCAGGGGGCGTGGGCATTCATGCTGTCCAGAGTGGATGCTGGTGTTGGGGCCTCCAGTAGGAACACAGGAGTCAGGACCAGTGGCATTTGGGAAGTTGTGGCATCAGAGAGACATGGCAGGATGTGGCCAGTGTTTACCAGGCTCAGGGGATCCACATGCCATGTGGTGGTGGCAGACCCCAAGGACAGAGGTCGGCACAGAGCAAAGCGCAGCTGAGAGAAGCTGGCACAGGCCTGGCAGGCCATGCCCAGCCTTCTGCTCCTCACTGGGTGGCTCACGGACAGAACCGATCTATGTGGAGGGCCCCGGCCCCAGGTGAGGGACCGTCTTAATTCAGAGCTATGCAGAAGCCCAGCAGGGGCCTTAAAAATGGAGAAACATGCCCCCTTCGGGGTCCACCAGCTCCAGCTCTCACAACTTTTTGTAAGCCTCCTTGTCTCTGAACCTCACCTGGACCCCATACCATCACCCACAGCGGTGGAGAAGCGGTTAGATGCGCGATGAAGACAGACACGAGGGGCCAGGGAGCGGAGACTCGGCAAGCTCTGAGCTCTGTGTGCTCACCGGGGTGACCCAGGAAACTTCCCACGGACTCTGTTTCATAATCTGCACCGTGAGCATGATAATCGCAGGACTTTGTGGTGTCACTGGCTCCACTGGGCTGAGGAATATCAGGCGTTGGTTGCCGCCCACCTGAAGACTCCCGTATACTCTCTGCTGTGTCCCGAGCAGGGCCTGTCGCCTGCCGGCTGTGTGGGAACAAGTCCCTCTGACTCAGTGTTAACCCCCCCCCCCCCCAGAGACAGACAGCTCACCCAAATGACAGGCCCCCAGAGACCCTTGTCACCTGCCTGGTTCTCAAAGGCAAAAGGATTCCTCTCCCGTCACCCACCCTTCCTCCGGTTCACGGTGTGAACAGCCTATTCCTCAGGAAGGGACCCAGGTACGCTGGGCCCAAGAGCGCCCTCTAAGGTGCCCTGAAGCCCACAGGTCTTTGCCAAGAAGCCTTTTGTGTCTGATATCTAGACTGTCCCCTGAGAAGAATCTGGGGCTTCACAAAAGGCCGGGTGACAATTTATTTTAATTAATGTCAACAGAGAAAGGAGGAAAAAAAAAAAAAAGAAGAAAGAACACTGACTCTAACCGGGATAACCTCACTGCTTGATGCTGGAACTTTCTTTATCCCAGAACAAAGGGCCTGCGAGGGTCTGGGTGGGCCTGAGGCGGAGATGCCTCTGTAGGTACACCTGGGATCACCTGGTCCTCACCTGGCTGCCAGTGTGTGCGTGGGAAGGAACAGAGACCAAGTCATCCCCCTGCCTCGGAGACAGAAGGCAAGTGGGTGAGGCTCCCCAGTATGGTTGAGAGAAGACAGATGGCCTGGAACCCTCTCTGTAGAGATCACCTCTGGGGCTCCACCTCGATGGGCGTCCAAGAGGCCCTCCCCGTGCTCAGAAGGAATAAACAGCCTTTAATGAAGTTACATTGCGACATAATGGGAATCATAAAAGCGCCGTCATCCTGCAGGGTCCCCGGACGGTCTTTATTATCGACTGGGCCGGCATCGGCTTTGCAGAGCGTCGGGGCAGCCGCCGCGAGAAGAATGCAAAAAGTCTCCTTAAATTACCTGCTGGAAGTAACCGGTGGTACATTCCACCGGGGCCACCCCACCCCCACCCCCCATGAGCCCGGGGGGAAGCTGCTGCCGCCGCCGCCGTCGGGGCGGTCTGTCAGAGCCGCACAACTGCAGCCCAACAGATGTTCGCCCCGTTCCTCCATCGGCTGTTTGATGAGAAATTTACTGCTCTCCCGCTGGGCAGGCGGCCCCTCTCGGCGGCCCCGGCTATGAGACAGGCCAGCCGTTGGCGGCCGGCCAGGCCCAGGCTGTTTTGATGGAAGCCGTGAAAAGCTCTGGCTTGGAAGGCGCCGGCGATAATGCACCGGCTAGACTCTCCTGATTGGCCGATCGATCGGCCTGATTTGATTTATTGATCAATCCCCTCAAATTTGGCGTCTGAGAAGCTGCAGTGATCTTTAACTGCGGCGAACGTCTCCGCCTGCCGGAGAACGAGCCCCCACTAAGGAATGTATGAAAGGAACCGGGGCTTATCTTAATCACACACCGGCCCCGGTGCCCGTCCGAGCCCCGCTGCTGCGCGCCGCCCCCTCGCCAGGGCAGGCCTGCGCCGATCTATAAATTGATGGAATTCAAAGCCTCCAGCATCGATTACCGTTATAACAAACAGCGGTGCGCAGAATGTCTGATTATTTTTAGACAAAGATTCTGTTCTCTCAGCAGCAATTTTGCTGAGCCTGTCACTGGCTCAGAAGTCTGTTGATTGCAATTAGATGCAAATACAAAAAAAAAAATTAAACTCTGCAGCCTCACTCCTGTTTCCAGTTATTAAATCTCTCTTTGTTTGCCGTTTCCTCGTGATAGCTACAGCTGGGTGAGAGATTTGGTTGGCAGAACGAGATCTTTGGGATCCGATGGAGAAGGGGGTGGCTGCCCGACCTGCAGGCTGGTTTATCCCGGGGTGGGGGCTGGGGGAGGGGATCCCGCAGAAGGTGCATAAGGATGTCTGTTTAAGAGTGTGCAAAGGAGCCCGTCATAGTGGTACATGCCTCTCATCCCAGCACTCTGGAGGTGGGGGCAGGAGGATCAGAAGTTCAAGGTCATCAGCCACTTAGTGTGTTCAGGGTCAGCCTGGGAAACTTGAGACCTGGTGGCAGGGGCGGGGGGTGGGGCGCAGGTGAGTAATGAAATATAAAGATATTCAAGGGAGCTGGATAGTCAAGACCAGCCTGGGCTAGAGATCCTGTGTCAGAAAACCACAACAAATACAAATGAACAGCGGCCGAACCCAGCAGGAGTAAGGGGGTTCAGGGGCTCCCTGGGTAAAGAGCCTGCTTCACAGACATGAGGCTTAGTGTGTGTTCCCAGGTAGAAGCCACGTGTGGCAGCGTGTGTCTGAAACCCCCGTGCTGTGCTTTGAGGTCAGATATGTATAAAGACAGGGAGAGCCGTGTCTGATAAAGATAAGAAAACAATTGAGGAAAACGTCTGATGTTGATCCCCACCCACCCCCTTGCCACACACACACACACACACACACACACACACACACACAGGTGTGGCAGCAGGCCGGGCTGGATGCAGAGGTGCTTGAAGCCAGCTCAGGACCTCAAGTGCATGCCCCCTGGGTCGGGGGTGGGGTGGGCAGTCTCCCTGTTCTTGATGACATACAAGACCTAGCCAGGGATGGAGCCCCTGGGGCTCAGAGGTTGGTGCCGCTTGCAATAATGAATTCCACACAGGGACCACAGGTGGGACCCTCTCCATGCACCCTCACACTGGCAGAACAGGCATTAGGTCATTGTGGATACAAGCAAATTAGGTACCCCCTGTTGCCCGGCCTGGCGGCCAGCATCCTGGCTCTCGAAGAGCCCATTCGTCATCCTGGCACCCTTCGGCTGATCTGTGTTCTTGGATCCATTAGCCCCGGAGTCCTTGACAGCGGAATAGCTGTGAAGCTGAGCCCATCGGCTGGCTGACACTTCATTACTCGGTGGGACGGAGAGTGGGCCCAGGTGACGGTGCCAAGGCCTCTAGTTCCCCAGAGCCAGCTCCACTTGGAACTGGCAGCCGTGGGCTAATTTTAGGACATTTGCCTGTGGTAATACAGACGGAGGGGCCGAGGCCTGGACTCTGGGATCAGATAGACCGAGCTCAGAAAGACGCCAGGCCAAGGTCATCTCTTCCACTGCCCTGGAAGGATCCTGTAGGCAAGCAGGTGTGGGGGCACTGAAGGTCACCACGGGGTCACAGGTCAAGGTCGTTCAGAAAAATACCTGCTCCTTACATACCTACCACCATCTGTCGAAGATTCCAGGCCAGCTGCCTCCGTGCATCTTCCTCCTCCCAGCTGCTCAGTTATCTGTTCAGACTCTAAGGCCCAGAGGCTTCATCTTTATGGGCATTGGGAGGAGCCAGTGTGGTCTCAGAAGTTTTCCATGCAAGGACCCTTCAGGGTGCTTCTCCAGGAGGCCCTGCCTGCAGGAGGATGTCGGGGAAGCAGATGAGCTCCCAGGTCACCTGACTGAAAACCAGACAGCTGTGGGCTGATGCAGCAGTCTCTCCTGAACCCATCTAGTCGTCCCTCCGGCCCTGGATTTTTTTTTCTTCTTCTTTTCTCTTTTGGAACAAGGTTTGCTATGTGCCGCAGGCTAGCCTAGAACTCAGAATCCTCCTGAGTGCTGGGATGGTGGGTCAGCTTCGCTTGGCTAGAACGTAAAGTATCAACTTGTCTTAGAATGTCTGGTCCAGTCTGCTGTTTCCAGACCTGATCCCAAGGGTGGCTGGGCCTCTGAGATTGATTCCCCAGGTGGCCCCAGACCCCACCTAAGCCTCCCTGACCTATGGCCCTGAGGGGCGGGGCCGACAGCTGATGCAGTCATGGCTCCTGCCTCCTACAAGCAGACCCATCGATTGGATGCTTTTACCGAGTCATTTTGATTTTGAACTTGACCGCTCTGTCTCACTTTCTGATGTCCCTCAAGGGCGTATTTTCAAAACTACTGCAAGTGGTCCAGCCAGACAATTGCCCAGCCATTGAAATCAAAGGCAGCCGAGCATCGGGGGGAGGGGGGGAGACAGGGGAGGGGGTTCAGGAGCACATGGCAAATACATCTTGGCTCTTGAGCCCACCTCCCAACTTGTTCTGGCAAGCATTTATCTAGCACCTACTGCATGCACTGTCCTGAATGAACATTTTACCTCGGCTGGTAGGTTACTAACACGACCCTGTTCCCAGCATCGGGACTATGGAAGAGGAGAGGGATGGAGGTGGAGAGGATGGGGAAATACAGAGGTGAGGTGAGAGGGTAGGCTCATTTCCTGTGCCCGAGGGGCAGGCCCTGTGTGTACCAAGTGTTGGTGTGGATGGGGGCACCAGAGGAGACAGATGACCGTGCCTCAGCCTACCATAGCAGAGACTGCAGGAGCAAGCCGATGTAGTTGAGACCAAATGTAGACGCCGCTCCCCCCGCCCCCCACCGGCCCTACCTCCGCCAAGCCAGGAGGGGGGAAGAACAGGGGCCCTGTCCATGAAAGGCAGAGGGGGTAACCACGTAAGGGCGGTGGGAACAGAGTGTGATGAGAGGCTAGAGCTGGCCCTCGGCAAGACTTGGGACTTCAGTCTCAAGAGCTGAGAGAAGTCTCTCTTCTCATGACTGAGTTTCAGGCTGAGGAGTAACGGAACCTAATTCATGCTGCCGTGGCTGGAATGAGGTGGGGGTCCAGGGAGAGAGGGGGTCCAAAGCGCTGGTCCTTGTGTCTTGTGTGACCCTGGAGAGCTCTCCTGGTGATCTTTCTATTAAATCGCCTTGTGAGGGCTCCTTGGCCATGTACATGGGAGAGGTGGGCGGATTCCAGGGGACTGGACTCCCCTCCCCTCCCCCCCCACACCCATTCATTAAGAAAAGCACAGGGGTCCAAGGCTTATCTCAGCAAATGGCCTCGGGACCAGCGCCGACATCCAAAGATGGTCGAGTCCTATCCCACAAAGCATTCCTGTGCTCATCCCCATCCACACTCACAGTGGATCCTCCTCCACCCTGACCGGGATCTTCCGTGTGTGCCCTTTGGCCTCTGGCTTCTCTCAGGTGTCGCCGATGTGAGGTCGATCCATGTTGCTGCTTGTCATTCACGTGAACCTGAGGCTCTGAGGGCCACTCGGGCTCTTGGCCATCTGTGTTAATGGACGTCTGGGTCATTTCCAGTCCGGGGGCTGTTATGAATGGTGCTTTGATGAGGCATGCCTCTCCATCTTGAACACATTCATGAATTATCTGGAGAGCTGGGTGAACCACAGAGCCTGGCTGGGGGGGCGGGGGGGACGGGGACAGCAGGGCCAGAGTCGTCATTTCCTCGAGAATTCTTGGTGGTTTCCCAGCGGCTGGTCCACAGCCATACTGTGTGCAGGAGGAGGCTGTGTTGGTGATTTCCCTGGGTTCATGTGCCACAGGGGACCGTGGCGGCATAGGGAGACGTGCGAGGCTCTGACGGGTCCTGCGATTTCCAACGGGAACCCCTCAGGCGGCGTCTGAGGTCTGGGTTTTTCCACGTGCCTGCCAACACTTGCTACTGTCTGCCTTTTCCTTGGCTCTTGCCCTGTCACCCCCCAGCTAGCCTGGTGACTCACCGCGGTCTTCCCGCATCACTTCCCAGCTGTGAGGTCACAGGTGTGCATCGCCACCCCGGTTCGACAGCGGCGTGATTGGTGTGGAGTCTTGCGTCTTGGGGCGGGCGTCTCACCTACTGTGTCCCGGTGTGTCCGCCACACCATCCTCTCATCCACCCTTCTGTCGATTTGTCTTTCTTTGAGTCATTAGGAGTTTTTGACTCTGGACATGGTCCTGTATCCAAACCAGAGGCATGCCATGCCCCTTCTGTCTTGCGTGGCCTTCGTACGCTAATGTCACCTCATAGGTTGGTTTGTTTGTTTGATTACGGTTATTTATTTGTGTCCCTGTGTGTATGTAGGTCAGAGTTCAGCTTGTGGGAGTCGGTTCTCGCCTTCCACCGTGTGGGTCCTGGGGATCGAACTCAGGTCAGCAGGGTTGGCAGCAAGCTCCTTTACCAGTTGAGCCGTCTTGATAGCCCTACTTTTAATTTGGCAGTTACTTCCTGGGGCGTGGATGTTCGTGGTGACCCTATCTGCTGTCCCAAGAAGGTGGGGATGGTGCTGGGGGAGTAGTCCTGGGGTGGTTTTTGGTTGATTTTGTTTTTTCGAGACAGGGTTTCTCTATGTAACAGCCCTGGCTGTCCTGGATCTCACTCTGTAGCCCAGGCTAGCCTCGAACTCACAGAGATCCTCCTGCCTTGGCCTCTTGAGTGCTGGGATTAAAAGGCGTGCACCACCACCGCCCAGCTGATTTTGCTTTTTTGAGGCAGGGTCTCTCTCTGTAGCTCAGGCTGGCTTAAAACTATCAAGATAGCCAACTTCTGATCCTCCTGTCTCCACCTCCCAAGCGCTTGGGATTACCGGTATTCACCACACCTCACCGTATCCACCAGTGTAAACGCATGGAAGAACTTTCTAGATGTTGCTCCAGGTGTGGTGAGGTCATCACTGATGGGCAACAGTCATGGGACAGACGCTTTGCTGCCTTGATTTTGAGCGTGGTAGCCATGAAGCTGTCTCGTCTCCATGGACAAAGCTCTTTGGGGTCCTCTGTCGCTTTTAAGTGTGTAAAAGACAAGAAAGCTTTGAGGGCAGTATGTTCTGTGGCTAGCACATAGTGGCTGCAGTGAGACCTGAGTCTTTAAGGGTTGGTGGTTCGGGGCCAGCACCCTGGTGGCCTTGAGGGAAATGCGGCTTGGAATCCACTCATGAAGGATGGGAGCAAGGTTTGTCTGGGAGTCACTTGAACCGGGCTGCCCGCTCACATCTTGGGCCCCATGGCGCTTCCACACATCCCGAGGCTAGCCCGGCACGGGTACCCCAGGCTCAGCCATCGTGGACTGAGCCAGCCCCAAGGTGTTTTTGTATAGCAGAACAATTTAAAATAATTAGAAACTTCGCGGGATGTCTTTAAACACACTGGTGTGGGCCGTGAGAGCCGCTCCTATTAGCGGGGCCGGCTGCTGACTGGCAAGGAGAGGCACAGATAGAAGCCCCTTGATTAACTAATTTGAATATCTTTGGAGAACAAATTCTGAATCTCTTTCTATTTTCTCCTATTGTACCGGCTGCACATCTGCTGGCTGGGGGTGGGGGAGGTGGGGGGGGGGATGGTAATGAGCTCCATTCCAACCATCCCCAGCCTGGGATGGGGCAGGGCTCCTGCGAGTGGCCACACTCGTCCCCACCACGCTGCTTTGGCGGCTGCCTTTCAAAGAAGTGCCAGGCTCAAAGGGAGGCCAGTCGGAAGCAGGAAGCAGGAAGCAGTACAATTTCCCGGCTGGTCCCTCGGACTAACTGGGGACAATTCCAGGATAGCGTAGACAGCCCAGGATCTCTGGTCCCATTGGACAGCGCGGACACACCGCCCCACGGCCAACTCCTTAGGTTTTTTTCTTGTGCTGAAAGCAAGTCCCTGCAGCCAGCCCCATGTGCTGGCGGAGTGCTTTTCCCTACGTCTCTAACGAGGGGATGATAAGAGGGCCCCCTTCCTGGGGTTCTTGGAGTGTGGGGCTGTGCACACAGCAGGCACATCACTCCACACTTAATTAACAGACTACTGCAAGCTGGTGGGCCGGGTGCAAAGCCCTAGTGAGTCTGTTCGGTACAAACTGCATGGCTGTGAGGTTTGTCCTGAACTAGTTGCCCATCATTAAAATCGGGAGATTTGGATATAGAAAAGTAAGGATTTGGAACTTGGAGCGGGAGGTAGCTGCCCACGCCCGGCCTGTGTGGTATCACCAGGCCAGAGCTGGGCTCCCACAGCGGGAGGACAATGTCTCCACTTGACCCTGCTGGCCCCTAGTTGTTATGCATGGTATCATCCATTGGACTCTTAACTCCCTGAGCCCAGGAGGTCTGCCAGGGACAGGTGGGCCCTCCCTAGATGTCCCCAATGACGGTCACATATCGGTGCTGCTGTAACCACAATTTGGGAAAGCTCTGACCTAGCATGCCTGCAGCCCTGGGTTTCATTCCCAGCATCCTATAAACTGAGCGTGATGATGCAAGCCTGTAATCCCAGCACTTGGGAGGTGGGGGAGGAGTCTGAACACTTCAAGGACATCCTCAGCTACTTAGCAAGTTCAAGGCCTGCCTTGGGGCTAGGTGAGACCCTGCCTCAAAAATGAAAAACAAAAATGTGTGTCTGGACGAGGGTGGGTTCCAAATCTCCCCTCGTGAAGTCTTTTCTGGTGAGGACACTTGTCATATACATGGCGTTGGCTAAGAGATGGCGGGAAACCACCCCAGAGTTGGTTGTGTCTTCTTGGGTTCCACTCCCGAGCCAGCAGCCATTAAAAGTCAGTTCTGCCCCCCTTGTATCCCTCTCCTGTCTCCCCCATTCTGATATTCCAAAGACCCACACGCTGTTGTCCACATGCACCCCACTGAGTCCCAGGACCTCGGCAGCCATTGGTCCCAGCCAATGTTTCCTTCACGTGAGGCCTGTTTTATGTATTTAGTTTGAATCTGTTTTTAAAAAAAATTAAAAAAAGAAGGCTGGAGAGATGGTCAGTGGTTAAGAGCACTGGCTGTTCTTCCAGAGGTCCTGGGCTCAATTCCCAGCAACCATATGGTGGCTCACAAACATCTGTAATGGGATCTGATGCCCTCTTCTGGCCTGCAGGGATACATGCAGACGGAGTACTCATACTAAAAGATACATAAATAAACACGGTTTTTTAAAGGAAGGAAGAAGGAAGGAAGGAAGGAAGGAAGGAAGGAAGGAAGGAAGGAAGGAAGGAAGGAAGGAAGGAAGGAAGGAAGGGAAGGCCACTGAAGAGATGGCTGGTCCCCTAAAATCCTTTCTGCACAAGTCTCAAGAACCAAGTAAGGCCAGTCGGTGGTGGCACACGCCTTTAATCCCAGCACTCGGGAGGCAGAGCCAGGCAGATCTCTGTGAGTTCGAGGCCAACCTGGTCTACAAAGCGAGATCTAGGACAGGCCCCAAAACTACACAGAGAAACCCTGTCTCGAAACAACAACAACAACAAAAAAGAACCAAGTAAAAAGCCAGGTGTCGTGGCTCATCAAGTTCACATCTGTCATCGGTGACAGGAGGGGTCAGGCAGGGATGGGCTGGCACTCTCTGAGAGCCTAGCCAGCTGCTGAGCTCTGGGTTCAGGGCGAGAGCCTGTCTCAAAACAAAACATACCAAGGTATGTGCATTCCGGAGGAAGGACATCCAAGGTTGGCCTCTGCCCTCTGCCGTACATATAACACGTGCGCACGCACGTGTACACACACATACACAGACATGCACGCACACATGCACATATGCACACATACATACTATCTAAACCTAAACTCTTTGCCTCCTCCTCCCCTGCCTGTTCCCTTGCTCAAAAATGGCTTAACCAATTTGGATTATTTTTAGAAAGATGCCTGGCATGTTGGCTGACAACCTGCATCCTAAGTTTCCACCTGGTGGGAAAAGACAATTTCTAGACCTAGGACAGGGGATGGGGTGGGGGTGGGGGTGGGATGAGGGGACACAAAACACTGCTTTAGACTAGGAGCCACCTGGAATGACCCCTCTGGTCCCCAAATGCCTCCAGAAGAGCCAAGAGTTGAAGGGCAGGGATGGAATTCCTTCTTAGAACTGCCCCCAGCATCGCGGGATGCGCTCAGCACCCAGAGTTGAGGCAGGAGGACCACCTGAACCCCGTTCCAACACTCTGCAACCCCGAGCCCAGAAGCACCTCCTCTGTGATACAGGAATGCTAGAGACAGAGACCTACGAGTGTGACTGTAATGTCCACTATCATCACACAGCACAGCGTGGGCCTGGACAAGGAGAGGTCTAGAGAGAAATCTTGTACGAGCTTTTGAGAACCTGAGTCGATTGCTGAGCGAAGCTGGCCCTCCCTTTTGGCTTCTTGTGAGCTGTTTTGAACAGCTTTCTTGAGGTGTAACTTAGGTGAAACCGACCTACTATGTGCACACTGTGAAACCGACCTACTATGTGCTGAGAGCCTGATGTGTCTGGGTATTTATGGAGTTGCAAGGCCTTTATGATATGGGCCTAGAACATTACCATCACCCAAAAGGCCTTTTGCATCAAATTTTGATCCCTTCTGATCCAGCCCAGCCTGGCCCAGCTGCAGGCTCCTTCCTGCCTTGAAGGATTGGCCTTTCCCAGCCACGGAACCAGGGAGGGGGCTCCAGCCTTCAGTCCGGCCCCGAGCACCACGCTACCAAGGTTTACCCTGTTGTTGCATCCATGGCCGCTTTGCCCTTTTTCTGTTGCGGAATGACGTCTCAGTGTGTGGAGAGACCACATTATCCATCATTCATGTGTCTGTCTGTGTGTCAGTGTGGCCCACAGAGTGTGCTGGATCCCTTGGAGCTGCAGTTACAGGCTGTTGTGAGTGACCATATGGATGCTGGAAACGGAACTCTGTTCCTTTGCAAGAGGAGCAGGCTCTCTTAATCACCTAGCCGTCTCTCCAGCCCCGGGGCTCAGGTTTCCAAGACCCACCTTGGCAGAGGGGAATTCTGCTTTCCGTGGCTCACCAAAGGAAGGATGAGGGATGAGGGCTGGGAGGGAAGGGACAGCAGAGAGAGGCTGTGCTCTGAGACCCACGCGTGGGGTGCCTACTGTGCTTGGGAAAGGCTTCCTTCTTATCCCGTCATTATCTCGTCCCCCAGGTCTGGATAAAGGGTGTCTGGCTTCACAGCTGAGCAAAATTCCCAGGCCCAAACCGCCAGGATGGACCACATGCCTGTTCGGGCTGTTTGGAGTCCGCCTGGTTTCATCCCGTTCATCCAGAAACTTCTCTCCCTCTTTTCTTCTCTCACGTTAAAACTCCGGAGTCAGAGAGTCCTGACGGACGTACTCATTCGTTTTCTTATATCTGTGCGGGGGTGGGGGGGTGGGGGGGTGGGGGGGGTGTTGTGGTCTTCAAATCGTCTCTTCCATATTCTTCACGCGTGGACCCGTGTGTGACCGTGTGTGGAGTGTGACTTCCCGTGTCTTCAGCTATTGCTCTCTCCCTGACACTAGAGCCTCACACTTCAGCTGGGCGGGCCGGCCAGCAGCCCGCCACCACCCCTGCCTGACTCCACCCTGCCAGGTGCCTGCTACTGTGCCTGACTTTTATGGGGGTGTGGGGGTGTGCAATTATTACACCTGTACTTTGTCAGTGAGGGCTGCTGCTTTGTGGGCATGGATTACGAGAATCTGCTTTAGATTTAAGTGAGGGGGGCGGTTCACACCTGGGAGTCCCGCCCCTCCCCCGGGGGATGCCGGGAAGAGGTTGTAGGCAGCAGGAATTGTAGGTGCAAATGTCCTAGGGTAGGAAAGGGGACTGGCCCTGTGGGAGAACTTGCGGTTGGAGAATCCGAGAGAAGAGGGGGGTCTCCATAACGTCAGAGCCATGAGCAGTGACCCAATGAACCCTAGAGTGGAATCTGATGTAGCCTGAGGCCGTGGAAAGTGGGTGAATTTTAAGCTGGAGAGAACCGGCAAGATTGAGGTCTGAGCAGCTAGCTCCGTCTGCCACACGAGGGTGCGTGCCAAGAGAGGAGGCAGCGGTCTGGAAATAGCCCTCGCTGTGGGGTAGCAGCTTGGACAGAGGTGGTGGTTTCTGGCGTCTTGGGAGTAGTTAAGAGAGTGACTGGGTTCCTCTGTTCCTGGTATCCTCCTGTGGAGCTGAGGAAGCGGGGACTCGGGAGCAGTGACTTGCTTGAGATCAACTGGCCGGAAGGCAGGTGGGATTTGAACCCAGGTCTGCCATCCCATGGTCCTGCCCTGTTCTCCAGGACAACCTCTGGGACCTAACCTGACCCCAGACTCCATCTCTCCAGTTAAAGTGACATCTACCCAGCATTTGCCCCATTTCACAGACAGGGGAAACTGAGGCTCAGGCAGCTGGAGGAGCTGGAGACGGGATTCGACTCCATCCACACTCCCAAGCCTCTGCCTTAAACTGTACTGGATCATGAGTCTGCCCTGTCACCCTGGACTAGCCAGGCTGGGTGGAGGCCTTGGTCTCCTGACCCAACTCTCAAAGGTGTTCTTAGTCCCTATGGTTCTGTTCGGACTCTGGGTCTGGGTCTGGGTCTCCCATGATCAAGTGTCTGTGAACTGTCTGTCACCATACATCTTGGTGTTTGTCTGGAGAGGGACAGAAAGAGACGCAGACAGACAGACATACACAGACACACACACAATATAGGAGATGGAAGAAACCCAGGGCCTTGGGCAGAGGGGGCTGCCTGTGCAAATGTCCTGGGGCAGAATAGATCAATGGCTACCACAGTCTCCATCTTGCTGTCTGGTGTTGGAGGCGGGGGGGGGGGGCCTGCATATTTGTGTCTTGTGGGCCTATTTCCTTTTCTGTGTGTATCTATATATCTATCGTGTTTCATAAGAGTCTCCGTGTGCATGTATGTGTCTGCATGTGCCTTTGTCTGTGTGGGTTTATCTGTCTGTGTGTCTGTCCATGTCCGTGTGTCCCCATACTCATAGGGAGTTTTCCCTGTAGACTATCCTTGGGTGCTGGTCACTGTCTGTCTCTAGTTCTTTGGTGCCAGCCACCATCTCTAGCTGTCTCCTCCTGGGGAGGAGAGGGTGCTGGGCCAGACAGGTCATGTGACCAGGTCCTTTCACCTCACTTGGCTACCAGTCGGAAATCCTCGGGTGACCCTACAGCTCCTTTCAATCTGGGCCTGCCTGGTGGAGGTGCCAGCATGCCGGTAAATGTCTCCCAACCCTAAGGGGGCCGGTGTCTGTCCTGTGGAAGGATATAACCCAGTCAGAGTGCCGGCCTCCAGGCTCGGGGCCTCCTAAGACTGGAGGTGGGGCACCCATTGGTCCTCAGCCTCTCTCTTCTTCCTCGTCTTCAAAATGGTCAGTGGGCAGGGGAACCACTTAATAAGATGCAGTGAAACATTTGTGTCTCCCCTCCCGCCAACGAGGCTCTCACGGGTGTCCGTACGTGGCTTCTCCGCCGACTTGGGAAGGAGTTTCCTCTGTGGCGTCCCTGCTCCGCATCCTCACTGAGCCTCGGGGGATAGACTGGGAAAGCACGGTGGGCCAGGCACTTGGCAAAGTCAGCACCGAATCAGTGCAAAGAGGCCGTGAGGGTCCCAGGCACTGCCACACCCTCGCCCGGCTCCAAGGGACATCGACCAAAGGTCTGTCCATCTCCTGCCTGGTCCTTACCCACCCTGCCTCACAGGGCAGGGGCATAAGGGCACCTCTGTTTTCCCAGCCTCCTAGCTCCTTGTCTCATAGAACAAGCAGCACCTCCGTGGCCTATCAGCCTTCGATTTCTCCCTGGCTTTCTGCCCCAGTCCCTGAAGCCCCTCCCGTACATTCCCAGCAGCTTGGGCTTCTAGCCTCCATCTCAGGCCTTGGAGCCATCTACCTACCCAGGAAGCCCCTGTCCCCTGCCCACTGCCCTTGGAGCTACAGGAGGCCCTTGGGACCCCCACCTCACTCAGGGAAAGTGCTTGGGGAGCCTTCTTTCCCGGCCGGCATCACGCGCATTGTCGTGTTGCCTTGGTTGGTCTGCAGACACGAGAGCCTCTCTGGAGGCTTCCATCGCATCCCCGGTCTTTCCTCCTGCCCTCGGCCTCGAAGCAGGAGCTAATCAGAGAATGACTGGAGGGAAAGAGGTCACAAGTGCACAAGCGTCCCGGATGATGCGGTGATGTGTAGAGGGGCCGGCCAGTGCCAAGCCCTCTTTGGCCTGCCCCTCACTGAGAATTTGGGCCAGTGACATGATCTCGAGGAAACTCCTTTTCCCTGGCTGCGACAACACGTATTAGGAACACAGACCTCTTGGCAGATGGGGTGGTGAGGCATGGAAAGTACCCTTTCACGAGGAACATCCATTCCCACGAGGGATGCAGGGCCACCATTGGAAGCCCAGGCCAGTGTCCAGAGCATTCGTGATGAGTGAATGAATGGGGTAAGCGAATGAATGAGACTAATGAACAAATGGATGAACGGGTAAGCGAATGTCTGAGTGAACAAAGGCATCAGTGAATGAAAGGTAACTGAATGAATGAGTGAGTGAATGAATGAATGATTGTTTGCTGCTGTGACCTCCCCCAGCTCTTCCTTTGACAGAGGAAGGGACAGGGTTGCCCAGCCAGCTCACCCCCATACCTGCCCGGAGCCAAGTGAGAGGCATCACCAGCCCCTTCCTGGATGCCCTCAGAGTGGGACTCTGTTCCCCCTGATGCCCGGGGGTGGGGTGCTTCCGCAGGGCTGCCTGGGAACAGCAAGCAGTAATCAAGGCAGGAGGATGCCATCGGATGTGCTGGTGCCAGGTGATTAGGTGTTTGATTGGCGCCCTCCCTCCAGGCCAGCCACCTCCGGGTCCTGCAGTGGCAGGAGCAGGCTGCTTTCCTGAATGATACCTGGGGAGGGGTGTCTGTGGTTCTAAGGGGAGCAACTGCTGAGGGTGGGGGTGTGGCCAAGTCCAGGGGTGCAGTCCAGTCCGGAGGGTCCCCCTTTCCTTTCTCTCTTTACTCGGACATGCATTCACTCAGCAAGTAGCGAGCGCCTCATGTGCCTTGGGCATTCAGGGCGCAGTAGCGATCCGAGCCAACCATCTTGTCCCTGTGGTAGACGCTGGAGGATTCTGGGTGCAGAAAAAGGTTGTAAATGGTCAGAGAGATAACCACCTGAATGTGTGGATGGTGAGGGGCGTGCAGAGATAAAGCAGAGTCCCCTCTACTATTCTAAGGAGGAGGTGAGGTAGGTTTTTGTGAGAGCTGAGACTCCAAGAAGGTGACAGGGACCCCCATAGGCCTTCTGGAAAAAAAAAAAAAAAACCAGCATTGCAGGCTGATGACCAGCAACTACAGAGGGCCCAAGGCAGAATTGTGCTTGACATCCTCAGGAGCCAGGCAGGAGCCCATGTGACCAGAGCAGTGAGCCAGGGGAGGGTTTAGAACAGGGAAAGGCACAGCATGTGTGTGTGTGTGTGTGTGTGTGTGTGTGTGTGTGTGTGTGTGTGTGTGTGTGTGTCGGGGAGGGGGAGGTGATGGCCCTGTGGCTACCAGATGGGGAAGGGATGGGGCAGAGGACAGTGGGAGCCAACTGGGGACACTTGAGGGAGCAGAACCAGAAAAAAAAAGTGGATAAAAATTGTTTTGTCGAGCTGACAAGACTTGCCAGTTTGTCCCAGGTAGCACAAAGGACATGCTGGTGCAGGTGACCTCACCCACTTCCAGAATCTCTGGTCTGGCAGTGGCCTCCACCCAAATATTAACCTTGACCCCAGGTACCCTATGATTCCAGAGCACCCAATAATTCCCAGGTTGCAGTGCTCATATGTTTCTGACACCTCTCAGAGATAAAGGGTTGTCCACCAGTCTGCTGGCAAGATACGACTTCTGTCCCCCAGCCAGCTAGCATCATGTGACTTCCTGTCCATCAACCAGCTAGCAAGACCATGACTTCCTGTCCATCAACCAGCTAGCAAGACCATGACTTCCTGTCCATCAACCAGCTAGCATCATGTGACTTCCTATCCATCAACCAGCTAGCAAGACCATGATTTCCTATCTACCAACCAGCTAGCATCACGTGACTTCCTGTCTATCCCCCCTCCCCCACATGCACACACCCAAGTGTCATCTTGGGGTTTCCTGAGACTGCGAGCCAGTGCTTTTCTGGACTTCTGGAAGCCAGAGCTGTGGCAGCTGATGCAGGACTCAAGAGGCTCCCATGGTCTTCACTCCCTGTATGACCAGGTGTGCCACATGGGCAGGACCTGGGCCTGTCATTGACAAACATAGTTGTTGAGTGAATGAGTGAGTGAGTGGAGGATGGCGAACAGTTGACTAGATGGATAAACGGAAGATGGGTAGAAAGACTGAGGGATACATGATGGTGGATGCATGGGTGGATGGGTGGAAAGATGGATCTATGAATGATGAAGGATGGATGGATCTGTGGGTGGACAGCTGACTGGATGGATGAGTAGATGATAGATGGGTGGAAATAAAAGAATGATAGAGACTAGATGGGTGAATGGATGGACAGTGGATGGGTGGATGGACAGTTGACTAGATGGGTAGATGGATGGATGGACAGTTGACTGCATGGATGGATGAGTGGACAGTTGACTGCATAGATGGATGGATGTTGGCTAGGAAGGTAGATGGATGTCTAGGTAGGTGGATGATAGATGGAGGGTAGGTGGGTAGATGGATGCGCAGAAGGATGGATAGGTAGATGATAGATGTGTTATGGATGGATGGACAGATGAATGATGGGTAGATGCTGGATAGGTAGAGAGATGGAAGGCTAAGTAGGTGGATGATAGATGGTGACTAGATTATGGATGATGGATGCATGGACAGGTGGGTTGACAGATAGATGGACAGACAGTTCAGAGTAGGGCTCCCCTCGTCAGTACTTGAAGCATCTCCCCCAAAACAGCCGCCTAGAAGAAAGAACCATCGGACACGCAGCTTTGTCTCCACATAGGTCCCGTGTGTCAGTGTGCATCTGCATCACAAGACAGTTCATTCACTCCCTCAACACATGTTCCCGGAAATCCCCTGCCCTCTCAACACTGAGGACCAGGTGACCTGAGCTGGTTAGGGTGGACCCTCTGCCTGACAGCGGTTACAGCAGGCCAGTCGCTACGAGGGCAGCGGGCAGCGTGCATTCCTCAGTTTACACCCAGGCTCATTCAGGGTTTGGTTTGGTCTCATTCAGAACTGTCTGTCACCTGCACTGCTGGAATGCAGTGAGGACAGCCTGGCTCAGAACGCTTCTCACAGGCTCCGCCCTTCGCCCCGGCCCCAGATAATTGGCCCAATACATCTTGGCGCTGGAAATTTACATACAGCACAGGAAGTGATGGATGGCTCCAGTAAGCCAGTCTGTCTCAGCCGGGCGCAGCTATCCATCTCAGTGGGCTGCGAGGCCATCTGTCTTTCCGTCTCCTTGCTGGTGGCAGGCCAGCGTGTGCCCTCCATCCTGGGTCATCCAAGGCTCCTCTGCGAGCAACACTCCGCTCTCTGAGCAGCCCCCCTCCCCAAGGCTTGCTCTTCCTTTAGTGTTCCTGGACCCACGGACTTCCCCTGGGACTCCATGGACCTGTCACGCAGAGTGGACCTTCTTCTGTCCCAAAGATTAACTGATGGTTGCTGTTGTAGGGCACATCTCGAGCTTAAGCCGCTGACAGGTCGGCTGCAGATATTTTTTGAATGCTCCTTATACACCAGGCATTTTATAAGCACTGATGTGCAGGCCCGGTCAGTTATCTGAGGTCACCTCCCAAACTCCCTAACCTTCCGTTGGAAGACAGTGACACTGGGTAATTTTATCATATGGCCCCAGCAGTTTTATGTCACCTGGTTTGAGACATGGTCTCTCACTGAACCTGGAGTTCTTTGATTGGCTAGACAAGCTGGCCATGAGCTCCCAGGATTCACCTGTCTCTAGCTCTTTACTGGCCGCGGGAGTTCTGAACTCAGGTCGTGTGTGTGTGTGTGTGTGTGTGTGTGTGTGTGTGTGTGTGTGTGTGTGTGTTGTGGCAAGCATTCTATCCACCAAGCCATCTTTCCGGGACCAGTTAGTGAACTAAGAGGGGTGTTGTTATTTAAAAACCCGGGACAGGCAAGCTATGATGCCAAGCTTAGAATAACTGTCACTTTTAGTAGCTCCTGAGGCTGGGGTGAGTGTGTGTGTGTGTGGGGGGGGGAGGGTCAGAAACACAAACGTTCTGAGTCTTAAGCTGGTGTAAAATAAAGATTGTTGAGTGTAGTGTTGAATTTAAAAGTTATGCATGCTTTGATCCAAAGGAACATACTAAATCAGACATGGTTGACATACCCATGTGATTAAATACTTGGGAGGGAGACTGAGGCAGGAGGATCCAGAGTTTGAGACCAGCCTGGCCTACATAGTAGCAACCTGTCTTTAAAAAAAAATCTCGAACCAGAGGTAACCCCAGGTGTTCATTTGAAGATAAATAGAAATCAGACCAGCTGTGGGATCGCACACCTGTAATCCAAGCACCAAGGATGGTTCAAGGCCAGCCTGGGCTACATAGTGAGCGTAGTGTGTTTGAGGTCAGCCTGGGCTATATATGTATAAAATAAAGATAATTCAAGTGGAATAGCATTGTGGTCAAAGTTATGCCGAGGGACACGTTTCTGACCTTGAGCCCACAAGGTTGGTGGCGGCTCATGTGTTCTGAGGCCCTGGAGGTCCCAGGGCTGAGGTGACAGGACCATCCCAGAGCCGGGGCCCACACCAGGCAGTGGGGGAGCATGGGGAAGCATAGACCAGCCGCAGAGACCCTGATGCAGCTCCAGCCCAGCTTCCCCTCTCCCTCCCTGCTTGCTGGCTCGGGCCTCAGCTGCATCTATCATCTGCTCCCAGCTCATTAAAATTATCTCTTTTTAGTTGCAAATGGGCTGTTTATGAGGATCATTACTTGAATGGTCTGCACAGGGCTCCGGGCTGTCTGTCTGCTGCTGATGGCTAGTTAGGTTAATCGCATGTGTCTCCTCCCTGCCTGGGTCCTGCCCAAAGTCTGGGACTGTGCAGATCATGGCTGGGGCTGGACAGGACAGTCTGGTGCTTGCTGAAGTGTGTCTGGTGCAGTCGCTTGCCGGACACCCTCGCTGGCCGGGCACAGGGTGTCTTTGAAGCCAGGCTTGAGAATGAGGCTGGCTTATGTTTCTGAGACTAGTTCTTCTGTTCCCTTGAAATAAATATAGTTCCGTGGGATTTTCTAAGTGCGTTTATTTTAAAAGCCCGTTGTCAAGTCCATCTCTTGGTTTGTTGATTTTCAAGTGGCCCTTCGTTCAAAGTACAAGGGGACCCGTTTTAATGTCTCTGCTTGGCACCCTGTCCGGTGTGTGTGTGTGTGTGTGTGTGTGTGTGTGTGTGTGTGTGTGTGTGTGTGATATTTTTACTGACCTGTGAAAACCTAGGACATTTGGATCTAGCAGGGTATATTCTCTGTACCCCTGGTGTGTCTAAGGAGGAGATGAATATCAGCCAGTGGTTTATTGAATTCCTGGCAGGGCGCGTTATGATCTTGAATTATTTAAAACAATCCCCCCCCCAAACACCCTCAGCTGGTAGAGAAAGGGAGCCGAGAGCAGCTGAAAAGCAAGGCACGAAAAATTTGCCTTCAGGACCCACCAAGGAGTTACCCCCACCTCAGTTATTAGGACAGTCTGCAGTTCACCTCCTAGCCCCTGCCTGAGACCTCTCAAGACATGTTACTGTGTTCATCACATAGGGTGTTGTACATTAGGAGCCTATTGTGGTGCCTGGGACACACAAGCACTCACTAAATGGTAGTTACAACTGTTGCATTTATTATTACCGTGGCCATTGTCGCTTGCATATTTACTGTAGAAATGCTGCAAGCATTCGAGGTTGAAGGATGAGCGTCAACTGAGGCAGAGTTGAGGGGAGCATGGTCCGCGTCGTCTGTGATGGCATCTGCTCCTTCAGGACTGGGCAGGAGAGCTGGGCTTCCAGTGGTCCAGGTCTGGGAGCTACTGATGTCCCCTGGCTGGCCTGGCCGTGCTTTGTGCTGATGCAGGCGGCAGACACCCAGCCGGTCGGATCTGCACCCACCAGCAACCAGGATGTACGGACGGAGGGAGGGGAGGGCCCTGAGGTAGACAGACTGGCAGCTGGATGTCCCCTGCATGGCTGTTTCCTGTATAACCTGTGTTAGGTGTGTGTTTGTGTGTGTGTGTGTGTGTGTGTGTGTGTGTGTGTGTGTTGCATTCTTGTACGTATGCTCGCATGTGTGTGATCATACGTATGTGTCTTCCAGTTGCTCCCCACTTTGTTTAGAGATACATAGCCTCTCACTGAACCCCAAGCTTACACATTTGGATAGTCTGGCTTGGATAAGGACTCTCCATCTCCATCTCCAAAGGAGTGGATTTACCAACAGGCCACCATGCCTGCCTAGCTATTAGGTGGGTGCTAATGAGCTGAACTCCAATCATCGTGCTTGTACAGCAATCCCTTTATCTACTGAGCAATCCCTCCAGCCCCTGGTTGAAGAATTAGGCATCCAGCTCCAAGCACCGATACCAATAGCGGCTGTGTGAAGAGGTGCAGGGTCCCCAATATAGGAACTTAAAACCGCAAGGGTATCAGTGCAGCACATCCATGATCCCAGCAGCACTTTGGAGACTGGGCTCCAAAATGTATAAATAAGTGCTCATAAGTCTCACAGTATAAGATACAGAACAATCCAGAACCCAGTGGTGCACCCCAAGTTCCCTTCTGTGTCCTGCGGCAGTGCAAAAAATACCCCCAGGGGACCTTAACATTTTACTTCTTTCTCCCCCTGCCAAGGGGGGGCCTCATCCTCCTGGCCATACCAACTGTGGGAATATATATATATATCACTCCATTCCTCACCCAGCTCAAAATTCCTCACGGCTTTCGGGCTGGTAGCCCCCCAGGCAGCCCTGGCCGGTGCTAATATGGGAATATGTTTCAGCACCTTGGAGAGCATCACCGTCCTCACCCAGGTTTTAAGCAGAGACTGTTGGTGCTCCCCTCACCCCGAGCCAGTCTTGTGATTTTTTTTTCTCCAAAAGTTCGCTGTTCTTTTCTAGAAATAGACATTACTTCTTGAATTGCGCCCCCCCCCAAAGAGCTCCAGGACCCAGAGGCTGTCCTCACAGGTTTGGGGGACCAGGTCTGTGGCACTATGGTAAATTGCCACCGAGCAGGCGTTTCAGATACCAGTCAGCTTTTACAAAAGCTCTGCAGTGGGTTAACAGTACTTTTATTTCATTATCTAACAGTGAAAGGGTTTCATTGTGTGTGCAAGACGAATGTGTATTAGCGGTGACAAATGGGGTCTTTCAGCACGCCGCCGCACTTCGTCATACATATGCTGGATTAAAGAGTTCGCCCTGGAAATGCGCTCCCCGCATCTGCGTGCGCGTTTTTTAATAAATCTGATTGCAGGAATTTATTGCACCACCGGATTTAGGAAATTATGGGGCTTGATTGCTGCAAATATAAACGGGTGATGTATGCAGGAAGGTTCATCGAGTTATCGTCCAGGAAAAAAAAAAAAAAAAGGCCATCTCAAGTCAGTGTGCCAGCAGTTGCAAGCCACATAAACAGAGCGTTCCTTGAATTATGCAAATGAGTCATGACAACGCCTGGTGAATTGTACTCCTCCTGTGAAAGCCCCTGCGACAAGCAAAGGAAGCTTCGGGAGAAGCAATCAGGCACATACATGCCAGCAGCAGGCCCCCGTCCATGATGCATGCCCCTCCCCTTCATCCCCGCCCCCTCCATCCCTGGTCTCATGTGTCCAAACCCGGGGTCTGATTCCTGAGTGCACACACTCAAGCCCGGCTCCCCTCCCCTCCCTCCCTCCCTCCTCCTGCCCCCATCTGTTTCTTTCTAGTCGGCCCGGCGAGGGTTCTGGGAACCTTTGGTGATTTACCGTGGGGGTACACACAAGGTCAGCGTGCTTCTCTTCGGCACCTTCATTTTTCCAAAATCTACTGGAATTAAAAAGCCATCTATATCCTAAAGAGGCGAATTTATGAGCCTTCGAGGGGGAGAAGCCGCGGTTGGAGCGGTGCCCGCCGCTGATGTATGGAAGCTGTCGGGCCCGCACGCTCGCACGGGGGAAGAGCGCCCATACAATATGCCGCGCGCCGCTATTTTGACACGCTTCGGAGATGTTTTCTTCAGGCGCTGACAGGCTTATGCCATCACTCCCTGGAAATCCAAGAGGTGGGGCTGGGGTGGGGAGAGATGTGGGGGAGGTTCAAAAACCTCCGTCGAACTTGGTCTGGCCCGGCAAAAAACGAAAAGCCCACGCTGTCCTGGAGGTCTTTTCGTTTGTTTGTTTGTTTGTTTGTTTGAGCCCAAATTTTTTTCCGGGGGGTGGGGCGGAATTTTTTTCATTCATGCCAGGAGTCGGTATCTAGCCTTTTCTCAGCCCTGTGAGTTATTAAAAACTTGTGCCGAGTGCTGCGTTTACAGGAATTCAGAAGCAAAGAGAAGAGAACAAATCTCCTCTCTCTCTCTCTCTCTCATTCCAGAAGGAGCTTAATCCCATCGCCTCGAAGGAGCTGTCTGTACCACAGGAGGAAGGCGAGCATTCTCCTAAACGCTTAATTGAACTCCGCCGGGAATTTAAGAAAAATGTGCCAGAGGTAGAGTGTGTGCCTGCCGCCTCAGCGTTGACTCAGAAGGGACGCTCTGTTCAAACAGTGCTGTGGAAACTGTAGACATAAGTGACTAGCAAGAAAAGAAGCTAATTAGCCACCAAGATAAATCGGAGCCCTGGCCCATCGACGGCCTTCACGTTGTGGGGGGGGGGGGCCCTTAGCGCACTGACTGGAGTTGGGGGCACCCACGTGCCTCCACCCAGATCGCTCTTACTCAGGATGCCAGGCAGCTCAAATCTGCAGTCAATCCAAGTCCTGATCTTGGGTGGAATGGTTGGCATTGGATGGCTAAGACAGTTGATCCTGAAGTCTGGATCGTCTTCTGCCTGCCCGTGGGCCTGGAGGACATAGCTAAGGCTCTGAAACCCGCCCCCCACTGTCAGTCAATGCACCTGCCCCTCCCCTCCCCCATGGAAGTTCCAGAACTCAGTCTTGGTCCAGGGATAGCAATGGCCAGGCAATGGAATGCCCACTCCCTCTCCCCTAAGGAGAAGACTGGCCCAGACATGTGTCTGTTCTTCTCTGAGGTGGAATGTGAGAATTTTATTTTCCCTCTGCGATCGGGACCCCTGTTGCTTCTCAAATTTAAAAAAAAAATTATAGATAATTTAAGCCAGGCAGTGGTAGAGCACCACCTTTAATCCCAGCACTGGGGAGGCAGAGGCAGGAGGATCTCTGTGAGTTCGAGGCCAGCCTGCTCTACAGAGCAAGATCCAGGACAGCCGGGGCTGTTACACAGGGAAACCCTGTCTCGACAAACAAAGAAACAAACAAATACCATAAAATTTAAAAAGGGACGAGAATAAACAGCATAATGGAGCCCCTTGGACCCTGTGTCGGTTTGAGAGGGCCGAGATACCCTCCGAGAATGTGGGTGACAGACCCGGGGCCAGGCCTGAGCTCCAGCCAGCAGCGGCTGCTTCTGCCTGACATTGTCCCAGCTTAACTGCTGGGGTGTGCTGGACCATGGGAGGCGGGTGGGGGCTGGCAGCTGTCCTGAGAACATGGCGGGGGTGGGGGGGGGATTCCAGGGCCTCCCGTGGCTCTTGAGGCGCCGAGCCTCACACCTGAAGCTGTAGAATCCCCCCAGGATGTCATGAGCAACTGCGGTTCTTCAGGGCGAGTTTTGGGGTGAGGGTCCAGCTAGAGTTTGTTTCTGGGGTAAATCTAGAAAGCTGCGTGAGAAGGTGTGTGCAAGAAAGAGGCAGACGCCTCAGACTCAACTCTCTCTTGCTGTCACGGCTTCCACAAGCACAAGTGAGGTCTTTTCGAGACAGGGTCACACGTAGCTCAGGCTGACCCGCAACTCCTCCTACAGTTGAGAATTGACCTTGAACTTCTGGTCGCGCTCTCTCCATCTCCCAAGTGCTGGCTTACAGGTGTGCGCTATTACACCCCGTTTATGTGACACTGGGGGCGGGAACGGGGGGGGGGGGGCGGCGGGTCATGCATGCATGCTGGGAAAGAACTCTGCAAACTGAGCCATATCCCCAGCACGGCCCTTCTCTTTTAAACACCATACATAGCACGGTCTATAAACGGAGTTATCTCCCCACATCGAGAAGCAGAGCTGAATCCCTTGTAGGTCTTCACAGCCCCACACACCTCTCTCTGGCCCTCTCAGACTGCCTGTCCCATCCTCTCTCCCCTGGCATAGTAAACTCAACCTGAACCATCGCTTCACGCGGGAGCGCTCAGGTGAGGAGGGAAATCCAGGCCAGGTTTTCAGCCTGCGAGTTTGACTTACATAATTTTCAATGCTACATAATTATGCAATTACATAATTAGAAGGGATAAATTTCCACTCCTATTATAGTCATGGTTCTGGAAACTCTCGTGTTGGGAGCTCATCCCTCCTGATGGGAGAGTCGTGATAACTTTATTTAAGAGCATCCTCTGGGGGGTCCAGTCCACCTACTGCATGTGGCCTGCCTGGCTTCCCCCAGGACTTACACATCCATTGGCCCAGCACCCACCCACTTCCCCATCTCATGACTCTCAGATGTGAGCCCCTAAACTCATTTGAATATGGGGTCGTGAGAATGAGCAGAGCCTATACGAGACGTCTTGTGACTTGGGCTCAAATTCCAACTGTATCACATCACCTTGCCATGTCACCTTGAGTAGACCAGCACCCGTGGGTCTCGGTGGCCCCTTTATAAAATCAGGGGCCTTTTGGTCTGAAGAGTTCCCCATGCTTCCTCTGAGGCTGTCGGAGCCACCCGGCTGCCTGAGTCTCAGCCGTAGTCCTCAGTGCCAGCCCCTCTAGTCAGCGCTGTGGTCCATGGCCACCCTCTCCTGGGGGCTTCCTGCTTCTGTGCATCTAGGCCTGAGACTGTGACCGTGAACCTCCTGGGTCTGCTGTCACTCTGCCTGGCAACCCAGCTCCTGAAAGCCACGGGCACCGTCTGTGCGTCCCCTAAAAGCCCACCTTACATCCCGGCAGCAGCCACAATGGGAAGCCCCAGAGACAGAAGTCAGTGTGGAGGGGTAGCTGGGACCAGAACAGGGACCTTGTCCAGGGGGAGAAATGGGGTGTGTCCCCATGGTTATGGGGTTTCTCCATCACCTCCAGCCCTCCTCCTCCTCCTCCGGCTTCCCTCCCACGTCTTTACACCTCCCACAGGGCTTTGACCGATTGTGGCAGGAGGAAAGATCCCCAGTGGATCCCTGAGGGACCCACAGGCTTCAGGGTTAGCACCTTGGGACACTCATCTCTGCTGAGTGCTGGAGGGGGGGCTCCAGAGACCACCCCTTGGGTCTGAGGAAATTGGGACATCTAGGTGACTAGAGCTGAGCCTGTGTGCTCACAGCATTAGTGAAGCCATTCATTGGTTTGTACATGGCGTCACAGGGCTGGGACCCAGCCACGTCCCTAGAAATCACTCCATGCTCCGGAGAGGAAGGACAGACATGAATAGCGACAACTTTTGGCGAGATGCAAGACGCACATTCCTGGGAGGTGGCTGTGTGGAAGAAGCAGCCCTGTGCCACACCTGGAAGGACAGAGGGACTTCCTGGGGGGCTTTTTCCACCTAGTGCTGAGAGTACAGAATCAGGGCCAGCTCTCCAGCCCCCATTCCCCGGAGCTAGGTTGCAGGACCAACCATACCACGCACAAGGATGTTATGAGTACTCTCACTGTCATATTCGGGAGGTTGAGGCAGGCGGTCATGAGTTCAAAGCAGCCTGGGCTACGTAGCAAGACCCCGTCTCAAAATGCTGAGAGCTGGGGGGCAGGGATGGAGCTCAGGGGTGGAGCATAGTATTCTCGGCTCCATCCCCAGGACCACCGAGAAGAAAGCAGGTGTGCATTTAGGAAAATATCCATCCTGCCTCTCTCTCCAGAATGCCTAATGGTGTGATGTTAAAGGCTCTAAAAAGTACTTCAGGGACAGACCCTGTGTGTGTGTGTGTGTGTGTGTGTGTGTGTGTGTGTGTGTGTGTGTGTGTCCCTTAAAAAGCCACAGTCCGGGTGAGAACGATGGTGAGGGGTGCTGGGTGGGCTCGGGGGTGCCTGCCCTGTGGTGGACCCTCCGTCGTCTCTTTTCAGGGAATCAGAGAGATGGTGGCTCCCGTGCTGAAGAGTTTCCAAGCCGAGGTAAGAGCTGGTGGCAACGCGCTTGGGGAGGTGGGGGTGACTTGCACTGGGCTTCCCTGCCCCAGGGTGAAATCTGAGGTCTGAGGTAGGTGAGCCCCTGCTTCCCCGCTCAGGCATCCTTGCCGATAAGGCTCAGGGGCCATCGCCCTCGCTGCACATCTCCCTCTCACCTACCTGAGAAGATGCTGGGGTCATGCTGGGCCGGGGAGGGGAGCCCATCTCTAACGCCCCATGAGCAAGGGCTCCCCCCTGAGCTCAGGTGGACCCAGAAGACCCTCCCCCAGCCCCTGAGATGGAGGGGAGGGCCCGGGCTCATTCCCCCACTCCTCAGAGCCATCTGTCCCTCAGGACCAGATAAGCACGTAGGCTGCCGCATGTACAGGAATGTTGGTGTGGGCAGGGTTTCTCCAGATGCCTGAGCCTCCATTTCCCTCTCTGTCCCATGGGATAAAGGGACTTCTGGTCCTCCTGTGTTGTTTTGGATATGGTTAGGAAAGGGGCGGGCACGCTCTCTGAGTGTCACGGGAACGTAGCTGGGGCTGGAACCCTGCCTCCACCACTGACTGGCTGTGTGACCTTAGGTGAGTTTCTTGGCCTCTCTGTGCCCGTGTCCTCCTCTGTCAGATTAGTGATAATTTTCCCTCTTTCGTAAGATTGAGGCGGAGGGAGGAGCAAGGTAAATAATAAGGAAGTGTTCGGAACAGTGCCTTGGGTGTTGGAAGCCTTGGTGATAGCTGAGAGACGTGGGCACGCCTATGATCCCCCCCCTCGCGCTTGGGAAGGTGGAGGCTGTCCTAGGCTGTGTGTGGAGAGCCGATGCCTCCCCCTTCACAGTAGAAGAAAGACTTGGACGTTAGAAGTGATGAGAAGACCCGAGGCTCAGCCTCATGGATGGCGGGGCTTGAAGTTTCAGCCCCCGCTCCTTCAGCTGTGTGGCCCCGGGGAGGTTCTCCCGAGACCTCCCGGAACCTCAACTCTCCTGTGATGCACAAAGCCAAGCCTACAAATCCGATGGAGGAGGAGGCTGCTGGGCAGCCACAGCTGGGAGCCTGGTACACAGGTGGCATCCTGAAGGACAGGAAGGAGAGAAATTTGGATGGGAGTTGACCAAGCTGGGAGCTGGTTTCCCAGTGGTCCGGTGTGCGGACAGATGTGCTGAGGGACCTCTCCGGCCACACACCCACCGGATTTATCTTGACTATGTTCTCCATCCCCTGCCTTCCTCGTGATCGCTGCGCTGAACTGCCATGGCTGCAGGTCCCGCTTCACCCCTGTGCGGAGAGAAGCGGCCACAGAACCTAATCAGGTTAGGTCCATTCCTGCCTTCCAGCCCAGGCGCCTTGAGTGTGTCCAGAGTTGGGGGTCCCCTCACCTTGAATCCTTTTTCCTGCCTGGGGGAGGTGTGGTGGGGAGGAAGTGGACTCAGCCCCGCTGTGAATTAAGGCTTCCTAGATTGCTCAAGGGACAATTTAGGACCCCCCCGCCTCACCTCCCCCGGAAAACAAAAGCCAGCCAGGCAAAGCGGTTCCCGGGAACCAGCTTGAAATGGCCGAAGTTTGAAAATCCTTGAACAGAGAAAGGGAGCTCGCCCGAAAGCCCCACTAATTATAAAAGTTGCCTTTATGAAAGATAATTCAAAGCAATAATTTAGCAAACATAATCAAGCCACACAGATGGGGCTGCTGATGGATGGATTGCAACATGCAATTAGCGGCTCTCACAGTTACATGTCATTAACCCTCCACGCACAAAAATTATTTTCTCATTATTAGTTGAAAAGGTAAAATTAAGCTGACTAGACACTAAAGGAACAAACCACAATTAATTACCTTCATTTATTACAGTCATTATCTTAGAGTTATTTTTGCTTGGAGACAGAGAGATGCAAACATCTAAATTAAAAGTTTTGCTTTTGTTAAATTTGAGGGGAGCCGGGTCCAACCGATGGCATGCACCCGCTTGCCCCCTAGACCTCAGGGCCCCACCGGCGGCGGCGGCGGCGGGCCTCTCGCTCCCAGCTTCCTCTTTGCGGGGTGGCCTGTGGGATGTCACGAGCCCTCTTGACTGCTCTGGAACAGAGACGGTCACCTGAGCCTAATGGGAGCACAGCAGTGTGGGGATCGGCCCTGTGATGGACGTGTGTGACTTCGGCGAGTGACTTCCTGTGTCTGTGCCACATAGGGACAACTCCTTGGGATTCTGAGAGCCAGGTGGCAGGATGCACCTCAGCCTGCAGCCAGCAATGTCCTCCTCCTCTGCCTCCTCCTCCTCTCCCTCCTCCTCCCAGGTATGGAGGGAACTCATGTGACCTCCACCTCCCAGCAGGTACCGGGAGACAATTCACATGGCTGCCTGAGTCCTTACAGTCATTTATCATTCGGCAAACACTTAGCGGGCCTAGGAAGATGGGAAAGTGGCGTGGGAATACATGGATCCGGGTTCGAGCCCTAGAACCCACATTTAAAAAAGAAAAAAAAAAAAAAAAAAAAAAAAAACCTGAAAAGCTAGTTGTGGTGACTTGCCCTTGTAGCCCCAGTGCTGAGGAGGTAGAGACAGATCGAGATCTCGGGCTCACTGGCTAGCCAGCCTGGCCTGCTTGGTGAGAGACCCTGTCAAAAGAATCAAGGTAGGCAGCAGCTGAGGAACGGCATTCCAAGTTGTTCTCTGGGTCTGCATGCACAGGTGTACACACACACACACACACACACACACACACAGGCTCTCACACACATGTAGTAGATACCTGCAGCATGTCAAAAGCAGTCTGATGTCACCCTCGGGAGGGCTACCAGTCATCACCTCTGCCCCTCTTGGCGTGGTGGTTTTTGTAATACACTCAAGGACTTCCCAGGGAAGATGAACCACCCTCCCACGTGGTCCTCTGCAAATGTCCTCGGATGGTGCAGTCTCTGTGTCAGGCTCCCATGAGGCTGGAGAGGGCTCGGAGCTGTCCCTACCCCTGGGGAAGTCCTGCCACCATGTTCAATGATGGGGAAGATGTCCCGAGCCCAAGGGGACCTGGGGTGCGCTCCCTGAACTTTTGTGAGACTTGATAGTCGTGTCCCAGTGATGGCCACAGCCATTCATCTTGTCTCTTATCTGTCTGCGTGTGTCCTTGAGTATCCCCATCAAGCCATGACATCTGTGTCTCTTTGGACCTGGGCCAGCTGTCACAAGAGCCCAAGGTGGCCCTTAACCTGCCCGGTGGTTCCACCGCCTGGCATGTCCTGCTTGCTGGCTGGCACACTTCCCTGCTGGAAGACACCAGGTCACAGAGAGGCAAGGCCAGGAGCCGATGGCTGAGCTGGGTTAACTCCAGACCCGGCTCCACTGCCTGTGACCTCCTAAGAAGAGCCCAGGCGTGCTACCAAACCATGAGCGATTGTGCTGAGGGGTGGTTTAGGAGCGTGGTTACTCCGAAGATAAAAAGAGTACACCCCGCATTTGCAGAGAGCCTCCCTCTCTCTTCCCCTCCCTTCTCCCTGCCCATCCCCACCCAGCTCCTTGGGTGGAGTTGATTCTTGTTAGAGTGACCGCGTCTACAGGTCCCTCTATGTGTGGAACCACAAGCGTTTCCCCCTGGCTCCAGAGAATGGTGGCAGGTGGCGGGGGCAGGCATGCAGATTCCGCTGCCCTCGGAGACCCCGGCAAGGGACACCGACTGTTGTGAAGTCTGGGACCTTCCCTTTGAGTGTCTTCTCATGGGCTCGAGGGCAGCTCTGAAACCCAGGTGGCTTAAGGGAGTGGGGAGCAGGCCCGATAGCCATCCTGGGGTGAGGGACAGATAGGTGGAAGCAGGGCCTGGGCCTTGCTGTCTCCACAGGTTGGTCACAGCACTCACCTAACAGACATGTCCGACCCTGGATCAGTCACTCTCTGAGCCGTCTGGGTAGTGACACTCAGCTGGCTGTGTGGATGTTGGCTACCCCCGGTGATAGATGCTATGTGTCATGATGTACCGTTTCCCATGGCTTCCTAGAAACTTCTCTGCAGACTTTGTCCAGGGAGACGGCCCCCGCAGTCCACCCTGGTATTCCCACGTGCAGGTAGCAAAGGTCGGGGACATCCCTTCCTCTGCTTGTATTTACAAGCTGCCGCTGTGGTGCCTGGACAGACCAGCAGGTGACAGGGAGTGAGCAAAGGCTAGACCCTCAGAGTGTACCTTCTAACGCGCTCACTGTGACCTAGAAAGCTCTTGTTGCCCCTTACCACGTGGCCAAGCATGGCACAGAGGGTAGGCGGTCACTCTCTCTCATAGATGGTACCTGTGGTGACTTTGTACTCTTTGTGTGTCTATTAGTTTGTTACAAGTGTCCCAATTGTGGAGGCTCTGGTTATCCCTAGTGGGGGGACTGGGGCTCAGAGAGGCGCTAACTGGTGTGTATCCAGGGTCCAAGTCTGGAATTGAGGCAGGGGAAGAACAGAGGGGACCTGAGTGTTGGGACCCAGGAGGCTGCACCGGCTTCTCTCACCCCGGATTAGATGGAGAATGCCCTGGAGGCAAAAATTCAAGGTCAGGGGCCCTTGACTGCTTAAACAGTCCTCCCCTCTGCCCTCAGAGGGCCCCAGCCTGGCTCCTCCTACCCCAGCCTGGCTCCTCCTACCCCAGCCTGGCTCCTCCTACCCCAGCCTGGCTCCTCCTACCCCAGCCTGGCTCCTCCTACTCCAGCCTGGCTCCTCCTACCCCAGCCTGGCTCCTCCTACCCCAGCCTGGCTCCTCCTACCCCAGCCTAGCTCCTCCTACCCCAGCCTGGCTCCTCCTACCCCAGCCTGGCTCCTCCTACCCCAGCCTAGCTCCTCCTACCCAGCCTGGCTCCTCCTACCCCAGCCTAGCTCCTCCTACTCCAGCCTGGCTCCTCCTACCCCAGCCTAGCTCCTCCTACCCCAGCCTGGCTCCTCCTACCCCAGCCTGGCTCCTCCAATCCCAGCCTGGCTCCTCCTACTCCAGCCTGCCTCCTCCTACCCCAGCCTGGCTCCTCCTACCCCAACATGGCTCCTCCTACCCCAGCCTGGCTCCTTCCTTCCTGGCAGCCTCTATTTCTTCTGCTAGGGTGCCCTTCCCTGCACCCTATGTATCTCACGGAAGTCAAGTCCAAGGTTCCCGGGAGCGGTGCAGCCACTGGACACTTAACCCAGCAAAGCGTGTGGCTCGTCTTTATACATCTCATGAGGATGAGGTGACGGGGGGGGGGGGGGGGGGGTGCTCAGGCCTTGGGACTGCCAGAATGTGTGTGGACCCTGACTATACGGGAGAACAAGGGAGACTATGGAGCAGAGGCGGGACCAGACCCGTCCTGCTTTTTAGGTGGACTCTGTGGGTGCCACTCAGGGGGCAACAGCCTCCCGACTTTAATGATAAAAGCAGAGACTGGGAGCTGCTGGCTCTCGTCTGTCTGTGGTCCAGGAAAAACTGGCCCCTGCCCATTGGGACCTCCCTCCCTCCTGTGAGGACGGGGTGGGGGTGGGGGGCAAGCCTGGGCTGTGGGGCAGGTTGGCAAGGAGTTTCATCCCAGCAGGGCTTTCTTCTCAGCTGTGTGGCCTTGAGCGACAATCCCTTAACTTCTCTGGGTCTCCGCCCTTCTCCGCTTCAAAAGATTTTTATTTACGTTTATTTGATTGTATGTGTGTGTGTGTGTGTGTGTGTGTGTGTGTATGCGTGAACGCATGCATGTATTCATGTGTGCACATGCATTACAGCACCTCTGTAAGGGATGATTTACCAGAGTCATTTCTCTCCTTCCGCCTTGTGGGTCCGGGAGATTCACCCACTGGTCTCTGCCTTAAATGATGAGCCGAATCATGGCTGCCCCGGTAGACTCATGGGGAGCCCGATGAGCTGATACTGATACAGGGAGAAAAGAGGGCGGAAGAGAGGCTGGCCGTGCCACACTCGTGCCTCCCACAAGTCCTGTGTGGGAGCCCCCACCCACCCATTCCTCTGATGAACTAACTGAGGTTCAGCCATGGCCTACAAGACCCGACTCAGGCGGGGACAGCAATCAGTAAGACCTCCATGGCTCAGGTGCAAGTCAGGCACAGCCCAGATCGAATGTACCCTTTCGTAGGTCTCAATCGGCTCAGAGAGGGCAAAGCGCTTGCCCAGGCCCACACAGCCCTCTGCCCGCAGCATTGAGGGTTGGAACCACAAGCCTCGGTGTGGAGAGCTAACACTGGGATCCTCAACATACGGGGGGAACCAAGAGTTGATGAGAAGACCAGGCTGGGGAGTCCTTAAGATACACTGGCAAGTGAGATTTTAATCTGGGGGCGACACTAAGTACCCGACAGACAGGAGTGTCACTTACAGCAGGAGTCGGGTGTGGGTGGCCCACGCCCTCCCCTCTCCCTGCCCACCCTCTCCGGTGGTGTCATCCTGAGGACCTTCCTGTCTCCCTGGCGGTCCTGCCAGCGGGAGGCGAGGCTCCCACTAACCCACACGTCCGTCCGGATCGGCTGTCGGCCCCCCGAAGCATCCTTGGGCTGTGATGCCGAGTTACAACCGAATTAAGAACCCTCAGCCGCCATCCTCTTTGATTCGCTCTCTCTGCCTTATCAAGTAAATTATTAATGCTCCTGCCCCCCAGTTAAGCAGATCCTTGCAGCCATTCCGGGTCCTTCTCATTAGAAATAACATCATCTAAAGAAGGGTATTGATTGATTTTTTTTTTCTCTTCTTAATCTTAGAATCATGGACGTGAACCACATATTTACATGGCATTCCCTTTAACTCGAATTCTTGTGCTTTATTTTTATATTATTGATCTTTTTTTGACACGAATTGCTTTTTGGCCTTGTGTGCATGTTGTAAGCTTTCCGCCGCTGCCGCCGCCGAAGGAACGGGCTGCGCCCAGCCACGAAGAGGAATGGCCCTGGCCGCGTGGCAGGAACATTCCCGCACATTTAACAGCAATTAGTCTACCCTGCTGCCCAGACGCTCATGTATGAAAATTTACAAGCCTTTTAATAGACTGAGCTCTGGGACCGGGCAGGCCTGGCGCCGGGCAGATGAGGCCACCGGGTGTGTGTCCATTGAGCTCCGTGCTAGGTCAGACGGGGGTGGGGCTGGTGGTGTGGAAACAGCTTGAAACATGGACCACTCACTCCAGCCCAGGCTGTGTGGCCCGGCACACAGTCACACCTTCAGCTGCTCAGCTGATGCTTTATCGCGTGCCTACTGTATGACAGGCATATAGAGCTAGGTGCTGCAGGCACCCGAGAGTTTCAGGTCCCTCCCACGCCTGGTGCCCAGGGATGGAGCAGAATGGGCATAAACCCAGGCTCATACAGCTCAGAGTTCGTGTGGTGGCCCTGCTTGTGGCCAGGTTCCTAAATGAACCTCAGTTTCCCTAGCTGTGGGGAATGCACAGCGCCTGCCTGTCCCCGTCCCCTGCCCCCCTGCCCCCGGGGGGAGGTGGGAAAGATTCACCAAAATAATGGTGCTTGGGACCTGGTTATTCAGCCTGTTACCCACTGGATTCTACATCACCTTCCCGGACTTCACCAGAGCAGAATGTTCTAGACTCACAACCAGCCTCACTGCCCACCCCCACCCCCGACTTCTCCCTGTGGCCCACAGTGGCTCTCAACACCTTCCCCCTACTTTACACTAAGCTCCACTTAGACCTCATCCAGCAAACATTGACTTGGCACCTGCTGTATACCAGTGTGCATGTTGTAGGTGCATTTGTGTGAGCATGTTATGTGGAGAATCTCACTGGGATCTGGGGCTTGCCAGTTAGGCTAAGGCTGGCCAGCAGGTGGGCGCAGCTGAGATCTGCAGGGCTCAGCCTCCCCAGCGCTGGGATTACAGCTGCGTGCTACCAGCTTTTTTTTTTTTTTTTTTTTTTTTTTATTTCTTTAGATGTGGGTTCTTGATGTCAACCTCAGATCCTCATACTTGCAAGGGAGTTACTGGCTGAGCCATCTCCTCAGTCCCTGAAGTCACCTCTCCTGCCCCCGGGGCACTATGGCCTCCTGGGTGAGAGGTAGACACTGGCCATAATGCTGACCAACAGAGCTCACTGAGGTTCCTGTAGCCTAGGTGGGGTAATGAAGGACTAAACGGGCCTGTGGGCCTACCGTGTGCAGACCCCACTGGGGACCCTTGGGATATCACAGGGGACCAGATGCAGCCACCATGGGTCAAATTTCCCACCACTGTGACAGATGAGAAAAACAGGGAGGAAAGATTACTAGAACCCAGGGGTTCAGAGGCCTCTGTCTATGGTCACCCTACCTTTCTGGACTGAGCCGATATCACGCCGGAAGGGGCAGCTGCTCACCTCGTGGCAGCCAGGAAGCAGAAAGACAGACAGAAAATGGCAGGTGTAAGATACACCTTTCAGAGACCAGATAGCTATGAACCAGCCAATGGGTGAATCCACAGACTAGGTCAGAGTCCTCCTCATCCAATCGCTTCTCCAGGTCCCGCCTTGGAGTCCTGCAGCAGCCTAGGTCTTCCTCTCTGAACCTAATGGGTGCTCAGCGCACAGTGCAGGGCACACATGCTCACACTGCACACCTGATTGGCCAAAAGGTTCCACATTCCCAGGGCACCCTGCCCCCCCCAGACCTGGCCCCCCACCCGCCTGCTCCTGATGTGTGACCCCATGTCTTCTCTGGTGGGGTGGACTTGGGATTCGCAGTAGCTCAAACTGAGAATTAGGAGAGGCATGGGGGGCTGAGGCTTGCAGCCGGGGGGCATGCCCAGCACCCCCAAAAGCAAAGGAAGGCCAGAGTGAGAAGGTCTGAGATTGCAGTGGCCATGACCTCAGTGAAAGGGAACATGACCCTGGAACTGATGGATGGTGCTGATGCTGCCAGGGCCGAGTACACCACACCCCAAAAAGCCCCATTCTTGCCTGACTTTCATCTGACACAGAGGCCTGGACATAATGACCCCTGGGTCATAGTCAGAATGGGGACTTGTGCCCTGACCCCTAAGTGCAGGTACAGAAGTCAGGTCCTTCCTGCGTTGAGAGTCCTCAGCGAGGGGAACACCAGACGGGCTCCCCAGATATCTCCGGTCACAGCCCAACCTTCCTACCACCCTAAGCAGGAGGAACAGGGCCCAGAGAAGCTGAGGAACCTACCCAAGGTCACACAGCCAGGAGAAGGAAGGTCCCGGATCCCATCAACTCACCTCCAGCCTCAGTCTCCCATTCTGTGAAGTGGCTTCCCCACCTCATTTATCCCATGCCAGTTGGGCTGGAAGGCTGACAGGATCACCACTGGATCACACTTTGTGAACTCTAGGAGAATTCAGAGGTGGACTGCCCAATCTCATGTGCCAGCTCCCCACCTTTGCGGCCCAGGGCGGTCTTCTAGGGCTTTAACACTGGGTCCTGAGCCGGGGTTGGGGGTTGGGGGGTGGCACATACCTCTAATTCTAGCACTAGGGAGCCGGAGTAGGTGAATCTCTGAGGTGGGTTGAGCATCCTGCACCTCAGTTCAGCCAGGTCTGCCTGTGCAGATAGCTCTGCCTGGGCCTCTGTCTGGTTCTGTGAGCTCAAAGACGTCTCTGGACTGCAGGCCACAGGCTATGGGCTTTGGTTCAGAAGGACCCAGCTGGCATGGTGACTCACACGTGTGTCATTGCAGCGCTCAGGACGCTAGGGATGAAGGATTGGGAGTTCAAGGCCAGCCTGTGCTACAGAGTAAGACACTACGTCATCGTGAGTCAAGGATGCCCCTCCCTGCCCCTTTCCTGAGCCCCGAGCTCTTCACTAACTCTGTATTTTGGGCTTCTTCTTTTTAGTGGTTACAAAAGCCTAGGTTCAATCCCCAGTACTTGGGAGATAGAAACAGAAGGATCAGTTCAAGGACAGCCTTGGCTACATAATAAATTCAAAGCTAGCCTGGGCTATTTGAGACACTGTCTCAATAATAATAGTAATAATAATAATAATAATAATAATAATAATATAATTTTTCCGTTGTCTAAAAGCCTCACCTAGTATCCAGGACCACTCAAGACAGAGAAGTGGTGCTGGGCTTCTGAGCCTTTACACATCTTGTTCCTTTGCCCCGGAAATGCTTTTCCTCCCCCACCTCCCTAGGTAAATGTCCGCGTGTCCTGCAAGGATCCACCCAGTGGCCCTGGTGCGAGAGTCTGTGACTGTCTGGCCGGAATGACACATGGTTCTTCCTTTACCTGCTGCTGCTGAGAACCACGTGATCAGCCAGCCCCTCGGCTTCCCTCCAGGGCTGACCGCATACAGTGCCCACCCACCCCCCACGCCCCACTACAACCCCCTGACAACTTGCTGGATTGGATTCCAGACCCCTAAGGCATCCATCCGTGTGAGACTCAGCGGTCCGCCCTGCCTTCCTTCCGTCCACCCTCCCCTTCCCTTTTATAAATACATCCTTGATCGCCCGCTCTCTGCCTCGGGGCATCTGCGCCAGCTCCACCTGTATTACCCGGTTGTCAGACACTTTGCCCTCCACAGGCGAGGCGTTCAGCCTGGGCACTGTGAGGTTCTGGCTCTTTGTCACAGACTGGCCTCTGCCTGGGACGTCCCCACTAATCGCTCATAGCCCCTCCCTCCGTGACAGCCAGAGACAGTTCAGGGCTTCCGTGACACCTGCAGCTCCTCCTCCAGAGCTCTGGTCACATGTCACTCCTACCGGAAAACCACGAAGCCGAGACTCCTTGTCCCTTCCACAGAACTTGGTACAGTCTCTCGTTGTGGCTGTTTCCAAATTATTCAGATGCTGAAAACACACACACACACACACACACACACACACACACACACACACACACACATGGTAGACTCCCATGCTCCCCAGCCCCTCATAGCCCCCCACTCAACAGGAGCAGGGCGAGCATTGATAAAGTGAGTATGAATTGACATGTGATTGGCCTGGCAGACACGGTTCTTGGTATTTCTGTTCCAGACAGCATTCTGAGTGGTCTATGGTCCCTAGTCATTCCCCGCGACCTCCCTAAGCTCGGGATTGTCATTGTCAATGTTTTATAATACAGGCAAGACAGGAAGACGGAGGGGTTAGCGACCTGCCCAAAGCCACACAGCTGCTTCTAATCGGCAACCCTGCCTTTTAACTATGATTTATTGAGCACTTATTACGTGCCAGATCCTAAGGATAAAGTGTAGAGCGGGAGAAATGCAACCCTAGGTTACACGTGTGTGTATGCACATACGCATCCATACACACGTATGGAAAAGTGTCTCCTTTTCCAGTCAAAGAGATCCCCACACATTGAGTAGAGTCACACAGCCAGCTGGTGGCACAGTCTTCCTTCTTCTGGGCTTTGTATGCTTCCCACTACGCACCCTGTCCACAGGGCAGGGACATTTTAACAATCTAGCCAGTCAATTATAATAATATTTTTCTCTCCAAATGTTTAAAGTGGGGGGGGAGGGTTGGCGTGCTAAGGTATAATCATGGCTCAGAGGCCGAGCTGACATTAGTTATTAATTAGGCCATTATGCATTCCACAGTGATAATTGCTTTGCTGTGGAGTCACCAAGCATGAAACGGACCCGGCGAAGGAATGCAATCTATCAATCCTTAGAGCCGCGGCTCAGTTGCTCACCTTGAGCTGGTACCTCAGCAGGAGACAAAAAGAAATTAATGATGCCGGGGATAGGCAATAGCAAGCCAGACCCTTCCCTCATCCCAGCCCCGGGAGGGTTCACCACCTGGTCCCAGGGACGGCATTGAAACCAAGTGAAAACGGCCATTTATCTTGGGGACATCTTTCCCTGCCTTCGCTTTCCCACCTTGTCACTTGTGGGGAGACGCTGTCACCATCTTGGCAGTGACGAGCGAGGGGCCTGTCCGGGGCAGCCTCCCCACCTCTGTTCTGCCTCCACCCAGGTTCCAGCCCTGCCCTTGGTGGATGGGGAGTGAACCCCCGTTCTGCTCTGAGGCCAGGGGTGGGAAGTGTCAGGCAGCCGACACCGCCAGAGTCCGATCTCAGCACAGGCGACGGAGATCTCTGAGGGCGAGCATGCGCACTGAGACCCGTCCCATGGCGGCTGTCACATCTGTGGAGCATCCGCCATGGTTAGACGCACCTATGGGTGTTTGGTTTCTTGGTGGTGGGTCCTGTGCTGCATATTTTACAGAGGAAGGTTGGCTGGGATGATTCGACGTCGGTCCCACAGCTGGTGGTGTGGCTGGGATTCGAACCCAGGCTCCTGAGAGGTGAGAAAACAGAGGTAGCAGGGCCAAGCAAACAGAGCCATCCAGAATCAAGGCAGGCATAGTTCTCCTGATGCCCATCTCCAGGCCAGCTTCCTCAGCTTCCAGACACTTCTGGGTAGACCACGTCCCCTGTCAGCTAAGAAGCATCGACCATCCAGGTCTGAGCTCAGCCTCCCAAGGTAACCAATGTCCCTGGCTCAGCTTGAGGCCTGCGTGGCCCATCAGCCTCACCCAACCATCTCAAGAGCAGAAGTCAACCTCAATGCAAATATGGCGTCCCCGGTTACCTCAGAGAAAGAGGAAGCCTCCAGGGCGGGGCCTACCTGGCCCTCGGCCTCCTGTCGATTGTGTCTGGCTGGCATAGAAGCCCCTGAACAATTGGATGAGGGTCTTTGGTGAACTGCATATTTCCTCCACTGTTCCTCCTCCATCCAGCTACTTCCCGAAGGCATTGGGGGTGTCGCTTCCTGCAGGAAAGAAATGAAGGGGATCCTGTCAGCAAAGAGTGATGGGGTGGGAGAACTGTGAGGGGAGTGGATGTCACCTGACCCCACAGAAACACTTGGACAGAGACAGGTAGTTGGAGGCCCTGGTGGCCTGTCAAGCCTATAGTCCCAGCCCGTGAGAAGCTTTGCTGTGAGTTCAAGGCCAGCCAGGGGCTGGAGAGATGGCTCAGTGGTTAACAGAGCACTGGCTGCTCTCACTGAGGACCTGGGTTCAGTTCCCAGCACCCACGCGGCAGCTCACCACTGTCTGTGACTCCAGCTCCTCCAGGGGAATCTGACATCTTCTTCTGGCCCCTGCAAGTGCTGGACTCATACACAAGCACATGCACACCACACAGGGCCCCTTGGAAAGGCCAGTGACCGAGTTCGTTTCCAAACAGGATGGCATCGGATACTGGGCGAGGCCTCCCCACATCTGCCTTGTCTCTTGGCTTCTCCAACCCAAGGTCCCCTCCCTGGCCAGTCCCAGACGGTTCCCATCAACTCTGCCATGTTCCTGGCGCTTCGACGACTTGGCCTTCCTCTGCACTGCGTGGTAGATAGTCTCGGGCAGACTCCTCCCAGCGGGAAGGAGGGACTTCCAGGTCTGAAGTCACCCCGTTAGCTACGAAGTAGGGAAACCCTGCGGTGGGGGCGACAGGAAGCAGACTGTTTCCCCCCACACACACACACGGGCTTCCTTCTTTGGCTGGGCACAGACGTCATTTTTCATCATTTCGGCAAATATTTATCGGACTTCTCCGGCATGCCAGATGCCATCCTGAGCACTGAGCGAAACGTTCTGTGTGGATGTACAGATCGATGGCCATGTCACCTGCTGTCTGTAGAGGCCCTGCTCACTTTGATGCTGCGCCACCCTCTCTGTCCATCCAAACCAGATACTGGGCTCTTCTCTTGTTAAGCCTTTGATTGGATACAGGGTCTCATGTAGCCCAGGCTAGCCTTAAACTCCTCCTGATCCTCCTGCCTCCACTTCCTGAGTCCTGGGAAACACAGGTGTGCTCCATCACACCCATCCAAGACTCTTGACAGCTGAGTGACTTATCCTAAGGCATAACAGCAAGAGAACCTTCTGGACGGGGGCAGCTGTATGTAAGTGAGTCACAGACCACGGGCTGAATTCTGAGCTCGCCGCCTGCCCTGATATATAAATAAAGCTTTATTAGAATACAGCCTCCTTTGCATAGGGCCACCCACCATTTTTGCAGGCACAGGGCAGAGCTCAGCAGCTGCCACGGAGACCAATAGTATACAGGGCCAAAGCGCGGAAAATATTTACTCCGGCTAGAGCTGGGCACCTCCGCTGTGCCCCCATGTGACTGAGGTTCTCCCGGGGCTCCCTCCAGCCCCTCCGCAGAGACCTTCCAAAGATCACAGCTATATTTAAAAGCCTGGGGAGGACGGCGCTTTGATGGCATTTGCGTGGCCGCTATTCCTTAAAGGGCACACATGTTCCTTTTGCTTCGCTCTTCTGGGCTGGCATTTTGGAGAACGTGCCAGAGTGGCATTGAGAGGAGAGAGCACTGCCACCTGGGACACACACACACACACACACACACACACACACACACACACACACTCGCACTCACTGGCTTTCCCAGGGCAAGGCCATTGTGCATGTCGCTGAGAGGACTTGGGTTCACTAAGCCAGCAGGGGTGATATGGAACTCACGAGGGACAGCTCACGGCCCAGAGGGTACCTGTGACCCAGAGCAGGGCGGCGGGGGGGGGGGGGGGGGTCCTTGGCATCTCTGGCTCTGTGCCCTCACCCTTGTCTCGAGGTCCTGGCAACTTCCACCTCTCACATGCCCCTGTGACTCCAACCCACCCTTGCGGTCCTTTGGCTATGCCTTGGCCAACCTTACCTCATACTAAAAAGCGGCAGGCATGTGGCAGGGCTCCAGGGTTGAGCACTCTGTCTAGCAGGTGCAGAGGCCCTGGGCTGCGTTCCTAGCCTGGCAAGCCAACGTGAAACAGCAAATAAAGCTTGTCCTTTAACTGCTTGTCTCGGGGCACACCTGCTAAGCCTTGGTGTCCCCGCGCTCTAAGTGGGGAAGCTGAGGTACAGGAACACTGACATTGATTCTCTCAGCTGTACACACACACACACACACACACACACACACACACACACACACACACACACACAGCTGCACCTTTGGGGACAAGGGATATAAAAGCCTGGTGACCGTGAGGAACGTGCAGGGATACAGACCAGAAGTGAAAATGATTCTCGTGCCGTGACTCCGCGCCTGGGATGGGGGCGCCTCAGCTCCGGCCAGCCTGAACAGATGGCCCAGATGGTCCCAGGTGGCCACTGTCGAGGGAAGCGTGGGCCCCGGGTGGCCAGATTCCCCCGACTCCCCAGAGAAGCTGGCAGTTTGGCACTCTCCTGGTTTCAAAGTCCTGGCTCCCTCTAGATGCACATATTTACATATTCCGGTCCTTTCTGGGGTGTCATTTACATACCACAGTCAAATGTGCAAATCCGGAGTGTCTGGCTTGATGGATTCTGACAGCTCCAATATTTTTTAAACACTGGAGTGTCCAAGAAAATAGGATCGCAGGGCGGCTCCCGCCCACCCTTCACGGCCTTCTCGGCGGTCACGTGCCGCGCACAATCTCATGAGCTGGGGGGGGGGGGGGGCGGGGGGCAGGACCCTCGAGCACACGCGGGCTTGTGCATGCCCAGCAGCACACGTGACAGCGGAGTAGAGCCTGGCCATGGGGAGATAGAGGTGACTTACCGCCCCTCGCTGCTCACAGCAAGGGCATGGGCTCTGGGGTCTGGTTGCGCGTTCCATTTCTGCCCCTTGCTGTGTGTCTTTTCCCTGTTTGCACTCCCTCTCTGAATGCTAGTTCTTGCTGTTGTGAACATGGGGAATATGGCGCTGACCTCCTAGGACTCTGGTCCAGGTTAAGGAGGTCCGTGTAACGAGGCCTTAGCTAAACTCGGGATGCCTGATAAAATTTATGAGACATGGTCTTTTCGTGTGTAGACTGTTTGTTTGTTTGTTTGTTTGTTTGTTTAATTAGGGTGGTTGGAGGTTGAAAGAGAATTAGAACCAGGACTTCGAGGCTCCCGCATATCCCAGCGCCCACTGTAAGCTTTTCACGGCAGTTGCTACGCTGATGAGCCCTCCCACGCTACGTGGCACTGAGTGGCACTCTTGACACTGTAGGTCAGGCAGGTGCGTGACAGCTGGAAAGCCCACCTCACGCTGCTGGAGGGCAGACAGTGTGGAAGCAAGCTGGCCATGGGTCTAGCACGCCCACTGTGGGAGCCGCCATCATCCACTCAGGTTGCTAGGGGGCCACGCAAGTTCCAGCCCCCCGTTCCCTGCCACACAACTAGTTCTGCGTCTAAAGTCACCCTCTGCCTTTAGTCCTCCTGGGTTGCTTCAGGCCGCTGTCTCAGCCTCTCTGGACCTCTCACACAGGGACCATCTCTCACCCAGGGCTGCCCCACGGAGCCTTTGGAGGCTCTGATGAGCTACTTTACCGCGAGAAGTCTTTGTGCGCTATAAAATTGCAAGGTGTTGCAAGGTATTATGATTATAATCCTATACAGAAAAACAATGTTCTGCATGGGGGGGGGGGAGATGGACGACAGAGGACTAGCCCGAAGCTGAGGCTGAGCAAGAAGTGGTGGTTGTCTGTGACTTGACCCTCCTGGGGTGAGGTGGTCACCTGGGGATGCAGGAGTGGCCACTTGAGCTGTTAAGGCGGCAGGGCCACCCGGCTCGTGCCAATCGTCACTGAGTCACGTTTGTCCAACCAATGGCACGAAAACAGGGCGACAAGTCTTGGATGCTTCTCAGCACCCTTGACAAGGACTCCTACTTCACCCTTGACCACAGACTAGCACAGCAGAGAAGCCATCCCCACCCCGCTCCCATCTAGACACAGCCCTGAGGAATTCCCGGCTCCTTCTCCCAGCCCAGGGCTGCTTTCCTTCTTTCCTTCTTTTTATTTCTCCTCTCTTCTCTTCTCTCTCTCGCTTTTTTTTTTATTACCCCCAAAGCGAAATTTATTTGTAAGGTACTAAAGGAAGCGTCCTGTCCCTTTTATGCCAGCAGCCCTCAGCAGAGAAGCGAAATCGTGTATTTCGCTGCTAAAAAAAGCCCCGACTTATACAATTTTAACAATAGAAAAATGATCTTTGCGCTCCAGTGCGTGGAGGCTTGGAGGAGAACCGGCGGTATTCAGGTGGCTGGCGCATTACAAATGAGCCGTTCGCCTTTGTTTTGAGTGACAGGCAATTTAAATGCAGTCTTATATGGAGGCCAGGGGATTTTTTTTTTCCACCCCAGAAGGGGAGTTGAGGGGGGGGAGTGTAAAAAAAGGTGGGAGGAGCAAGCGGCACCGAGGGACTCTGGCTCCCCCGCCCCCAGGAGCTGAGAAGTCCAGCTCGAGCTGTTTAATTAGGAAATCAGGAGTTCCTGGTCGGAGTAATTTGTGATTACAGCGTAGCTAATGGTGGCCACAGCCTAGCCTGCTGAGCTCCATGGGAGTGTACCTCGCTGGGTCCCCAGAGCCTGGCATAAACAAACTGGGGGCCACATTGTGTTGCCTGAAAAAGTGTTCTTAGCACCAGCATTTGAAAACATGGGTCCTCTGCTTTATCTTTAACCTGGGGCCAATAACTACGGCAATAAAATTTCCAGCGGTTCCTCCGGCCCCAGCCGGGGTCCTCCTGGGACCTGGTGTCAGTGATGGGAGGGGTGCAGAGGGATGCAGAAACAAGTGAAGACAGTTCAGTGGCTAAAAGAGCGCTTGCCGTGGAAGCATGAGGAGCCGGGTTCGAATCTCTAGCACCCATGTCAAATCCAGATGTGGAAGCATAGACTGGAGGAACTCCATTTGGCCAGATTTTTAACCCCCAGCAGGCAGGAGCCACATAGATGGTTGCAACAGGACCTCCCTCTCCTGAATTCACTGCCGGGGTCCTGCCCCATGTAAGTACCATACGATTGCTGCGTCTAACAGTGAACTTCTGTTGGGCGTGTGGCTGGCCTCTGATGTCTCTGTGTTGCCCATGTGCCCTCCAGATTGCTGCTGTCACAAGCCCAGTCTCGATACTTCCACCCTTCCCTGTGACCAGGCATGGCCATGACCCGGACACACAGCCTTCCTCCTGCCGAGCTCCCAGGTCAAGGCCTGTGGGTTAAGGGTGCTGGAATGGCCACTTCCAAGCGGTCAGTGGTGCATGGATGGTGGCGAGTGTGTGTATTGGACAGCTCAGCTCTCGGGGACATTATAGGAAGACAGCCAGAGACATTAAAGACACCACTACAAACCGGTGGGCACCGTGATGGGAAGGAGGGTGGGGGTCATGGGTGAGGCTGGAGTAGCTGTCAAGGACTCGGCCAGCCCTTGTCTCCACATCTGCTTTTACAATCTATGGGAACACTCTCGACCTCCCGCAGACCCCAGCCAGGACCGTGTTCAGCACAGACGCCCGGAAACTGGAGTGTCTGTTACATATATTCATATCGGATGGGTGGTGAATGGTGTCAATCCTTGTGGCTTCCGTGAACCATGTGTCAGCAAGGCAACAGCTTCGAGCAGCTGCAGGACCCTGGGGAGTCAAAATGACCATCCCCACCCCCTGCCGGGGCACCCTTCCGCTTGGAGTAGTCTGTCTTGGAAGGATGGCAATCCTCCTGTGTTGGGTGACTCCATTTTCGCATGCTTCTTCCCCTTTCCCTTCCCCAGCACACTTCCCTTCGCAGGGAGAGATGGGGATTCGCCAAGTCCCACCACCAAACTGGGTCAGCCTCCCCCTACTTCCACCCTCCGCCAGTCCCCCGGCTCCCCACCCCCCCCCCACCCCACCCCCTCTTTTCCTTCCAAACATTTACTGCTTGAAATTAACAGATCACCTGGGGAATTGCCTCCAGGTCCCCGTCCCCACCGGTTATGACTATTCTTAGTCCTTGGTACTGGGCCCGTCACAGGGACTCTCGGGAAATGTTGGTTGAGTGAATGAAAGGCTGTCACCCCAGAAGGTCAGCGACCGGGGAGTCTCTTCTCGGGAGAACAGTGCGGGGTGAAAGTGTTGTAGTCACCGGCCTTTGAAGTCCGCGTTTGACACGGGCCGTCCATTTCTCTCCCACTTATCTAACATAACTCGTCCTGGTCTGCAAGGCCTCCGTGGGCCCTCTCTGTCAGATAGAAACCTAATGACCACAGACAGACTCGGACACTTTCTGGTAGCCACCTTGTGAGATGGTACGCGTCAGTCCCTTCAGAGGGCAGCTCCGTTGTTGAAATGGTGGGGAGCTATGCCGTCCTCTTTTATGCTAACTAAGGCTTTGAAATCCTGTGTGTGTTTCACATTCATTACACGTTTTGGTTTGGACTTCCCATGGTTCAGTTGGTCAGGAGCCGCACGTGGCTTTGGCGGTCATAGTGGACAGTGTAGCAGCCATATTGGGTAGCGTGGCAGCCATATTGGGTAGCATGGCAGCCATATTGGGCAGCATGGCAGCCATATTGGGCAGCATGGCGGCCATGTTGAGCCGCGTGAATCTCTATATTGGATGTTTTTTTTCAGATTCTCCTCCTTGGTGCACTGGTTTGCGTTAGCAAGGCAAGGCTTTTCTTAGGTTCTTTTTGTGGAACACCAGAGAGAGACAAACGCAATTGAAATTCTCACTCCGGGAACTGGCAGAGTCAAGGCGGAAACTGGACACCCTTGGCAGTAAACATATCTGTGAGGCCTCAAGCATGCCCGCAGCTAAAACCCTGGATCTCTAGGACCTTTTGAAGGAGTTGCTGTGCTATTTGCTCCCCCCCTAACCCCGCCGCCGCCCACCTTTTACAAATGGGAAATAGAGGTTTGAGGATTTAAGCGAATTTCAGCTAGCCCATTCTAGAACTGGGCTTTGAAATCCTGGTGTCCACCTCTCTGGACAGGTTGTCTCCGAAATGGCCTCTGCCATTGGGAAACAAACGATCCCCTGACAACATTTTGTTGGGAAATGGGGTTGGTGCAATGTACTCAATTTGTTTACTTGGTAAATGGCATTGATGGGCTGGGGGTGGGGCGCCGTTGGTGGAGTGTGACCCCTAGCATGCATGAAGCCCTGGGTTCGATCCCCAGCATAAACTAAGAGATGTGCTGTGCTGTAACCTTAGCCCTTGGGAGGTGGGGCAGGAAGACCCGGGAGTTCAGGGTTATCCTCAGCTACACAGTGAGTTTGAGGTCAGCCTGGACTACATAAGACCTGCCCTGCCCGCCTCTGGGAAAAATAATTATATTGAGCACTGACTTTGTGCCAGGAAGAGCTCTGAGGGCTATGTTTGAGGGAGGGCCTCAGCCACAGTCGGTCTCCTATCTCTTTGACTCCATCACCGAGAGATAAAGGAAGTTATGCCAGCGCAGGAGAAGATGCCAGTCTACGCTCCCACCCACCACACAGGAAGCTGGTGCTGGGAGGGACATTGTGTGGTACCAGCCGCATAAGGCTCACGGCCACCCTCCGTGACCCAGCCAGTCCTGTGGATGTGGGGTAGCTGTGGGTGCCTCCTAGGCACTGGCCTCGGAACGGAAGGCCCGGGACTCTGCATCGCAACTGGCCAGCAAGAGCGCAGCTCAGAGCCGGCGGACTTCACTGGCTGAACTGGGAACCAAGAGGGTCCTGAGCCCGGAAGTTCCCCCGCTGTCAGCCCGCCCAGAGTCACCCAGCCGCACGATGCCTGTGACTCTCACCTTCCCCAGAGTCTTACTGAACAAGAACATGAGGAAGAGAAGGACGGGTGGACGCAGCTCGTCACCACTCAGCTGCCTGCTGTGTGTGTGCAGCCATTCAGTCGGGAAGCATTTATTGAGCACCATCTGTATACTAGGAACTTTGACATGAACCCTATTACTCTCCCATGTTGGTCGAGGCCGTTAGTGTCTTCTAAGAATTCACGGTTGCACAGTTTTCGCCAAGCATGTCCCACCCTCTCCCAAAGCATGTCATGTTCGAACTCAACCGCATCGCCCTTGAGTAAAGATTAATCGGCAATATTATTAATAACCTATTGTTCGCCTTTCCCGGTGTTTAGATCGTCCAAGCTGGTGAGAAAGTGGGTCCTATTGTGTACGATTTAGCTACCCCACCCCGCCCCATTCCTGTTCTGGAGGAAATTGAGGCTTCAGAGAAGGGCAGTGACTTGTCCAAGGTCACACAGCCTGGGCACAGTGCAGCTGGCCTATGGACTCAGAGTCCTTGATGTGGGAACCGCCACTTGTGACCGCTGACACCCGCCATCTCCTATATTTTTGGTTGTGAGCCTAGCCTGTAACGGCTGAGCCATCCCTCCAGCCCAACACACCCGCCATCTCTCTGCCCGCTTGGCACAGGAAGGTAGTGGTCTCCCTTGCCGGTCCAGGGCCATGGCTGCACGTGACGCTTTCTCTTCTTTCCGAAGGTGGTGGCTCTGAGTAAGAGAAGCCAGGAAGCAGAGGCAGCACTCCTAAGTGTTTATAAGCAATTAATTGAAGCGCCAGGTAAGCAGCTCTTGGGCTCCCTAATTGAGTAATTACCACCGAGGAGCGCCGCGAACAGTGACGCACAGACCACAGTTGCTTTCTGGCGCTGGGGTCTGGGGACAGGCCAGGGCCCGAGGAGAAGCCAGACCCCTGGCAGCTGGGGCCGGGGGTGGGGTGGGGTGATTGTGTGTGTGTGTGTGTGTGTGTGTGTGTGTGTGTGTGTGTGTGACTTTAACCAACCTGGTGTGAAGTGTCCTCATGGCTCCCTCTATATTCCCCCCGGGTTTCTGCCTTTTGGGTGGGAGGGCGGCTCTGATGTGATGCCTACCTGGGTCTTCTCACCCATGTCTTGCCCCAGGGGACCCTTCCAGGGTGGCAGGGGGCAATAGAGGGAAAATGCCACCTTTTCCCACAGCCAACTTCAGAATCTCACTATTGAGATCCTGAGGGCCAACCGGAGGGCTGAGGGAAGGAAGCCTGGTCCAAAAGAACGAACACTGGGTACTTCCCCTCACAGACACGTCAGTGGGTCCACTGATGCTCGCAGTGGTCAGGGCCAACCCTGCCCTGTGTCTGTCATCAGATAAGGATTTCAAAGTCGCGCTCCATCCATCCACACTGCAATACAAGTAAGCCGTGAGAAGAGACAGTACTCATGTCTGCTATAGCAGCGTGTGATTATGTTCAAAGGAAGCATCTGGAACAGGCATCTAGTTCCACCACGAGAGAGACTACAGAGGTCAGAGGAGGGGTACAGGGCTTCCTTCCGGGTGGAGAAGATTCTAGAACTTGAGGGAGGCAAGGCAAGGGCGCTCTGTAGGTGAACTGAATGCCACTGGAGGGTTTCCTTAAACCACAGGCCACCGGCGAGACGAACATCACCTCAGGTGAACACAGCAGGCTCCCACTGCCGCAAACCGGCCACGTCTGAGGTCCCGGCGGGGCTCTGCACACAGTGCTGGCCCTTGGTCTGGGTATGGGTCATGGCAAGGTGACCCTTTTAAGGATGTTTAGCGAACAGTACTCGGTCCCTGCCATTTTCCTATTTGTTGGTCCACACCTACCCCCCTAGACATGTCAAGGCCACAAGGCCAGCCCTCCAGTAGACTGCCATGCTAAGCTTGTGGGGTGCACCAGCCAGCCATTCATTCCGATGCTTGGGGTATCCTGACTCAGGTCAGACGTGAGGCTTCAAGTTGAGCATTGTAGCTCACATCTGTGACCCCCAGCTCTCAGAAGGCTGAGGCTAGCCTGGGCTACACAGTAAGACTCCATCTCAATGGAGGAAGGAGGCTCAGTTGGTAAAATGCTTGCCTGGGTCCCATGCCTGGCACCACGTAAAATCCTGGGTGTGGTGGTGAGTGCTGGTAATCCCCGCGCTGGGGAGGCAGAGCCAGACTGATTTCGGGGGCTCAGCCTCTAGCCTGTTTGGCGGGGGCTCTGGGACACTGAGGCCTGTCTCAAAACAAAAACAAAGCAGAAGCCTCCCGAGAAAGGACCACCGGAGGCTGACTGCTGACCTCCACCCGGTACACACACGCATGCGCACCCAAGCAGGCGTGCAAGTACACACGCATGGGAGTGCACACACGCACAGAGGAAACACTTCATTTCTTGGAGACACCCTGGGACCCTCATCTTTCTGGACCCCAGGCTGTTTTACTGCCGTTGTGGGCTCAGCCGAGAGCCACATGAGCCCCCCTGAGACTGGCGTGGAACCTTCCAGAAAAATCCTCATTGCCTCTTACGCCTGTCCCCAAAGCCTGGGTACTCAGAGGTCACCGGGGAGGCTGGGGAGCCCAGCACTGACTCCACGCCTTCCCAGGCCTCCTCCCATGCAGGAGGGGAGAGGCGGGGGGAGGGAGGGGGTGCCACATCCCAGCTGTCACCCAGCTAGAAAATGAGGAGCCTTAACGGATGGAGACGCGCCACACAAACAGCCCCTTCAGGGGCACTAATTCATTTTCAAGACATTTAAGAATAACACAATGTTTTAATGATTTCTTCGGGGAATCGGGAAGACGTATTTTTGTGCTCATTAAATGTTATCCGCAGACACGAGAAGCAAATGTCAGATGCGGAGGTTTTGGGGGGCTTGGAGCGCGTGTGTGCATGCACACACACACACAAACACACACACACACACACACACACACACTTCCCACCCCTACGCAGCCGGGATGCACCGACTCTCCGTTGGTCTATGTCTTGACAGGCAAATAATTTGTCGCCGTTCCCCCCACCCAAGTCCTGATTCAACATTTCCGTCTGAATGACTGGCTGCTGCCAGCGCGAGGGCCTTGGCAGGCAGCGAGACGCGGGCTGATTGCTCAGCAACTATTTTGATAAGTGCGCAGTCCGTGTATCTGTAATTACGGAAGAAAACCGTAAATCTTTTGGATATTGTTCGCACAGATGTGGCACGAAGTGAGAAAAAAAAAAACCCAGTAAAATGTGTTAAAAGCGTAATTAATGTCATTGTTGTGAGGGAAGACTTGATTTAAACCCCTTGGCTTCAGTGTGCCGTGTTGATAGCTGATGTCTTCACTGTGCACAAGCCAAGTCGTGGGGGGACCCGGCCCAGCCTCAGCAGGAGAACTTGGGGACCCGGTGACTAGAACACAGGAAAAAGAAAAGGGGAACCGGAGAAGAGAGCCAGGGAGGCCAGGGGGGACACGTGGACATGCGACTGAGCCAACTGCAAGACAGGTGAGCGGCCCAAAAGGCTTCTTGGGGTTTTTTGGGGTTTCTAAAAGTCGGGTGCAAGATTTGAGAATCCCCTGCAGGTGTTCCTGGCTCTGCAGTGTCCTTTTGGGGGGAGACTGTTTGTGGAAGAGAAAAGGTTCCTGCTGCAGTGGCTGACATCCGTACACGGGACTGTGTCCTCTGTCTACCGAGCTGCGTGACCTTAGCCAGGAGGCTCACCCTCTCTGGTCTCTATGTCTTTAGGAGAGAGGTCACAGAACCTTCTGGTTGGTTGGCACGAGGGTTTGATGCTCCGTGCGTGAGGGGGTTTCGAGGAACCCCCCATGGCCTATGGACACCGGGGTCCAAGGGCTGCAAGAGTCTGCTGTGGATCACACAGGGCTGTCACCTGTCTAGGAGTCTGGGGGGAGTCCTGTAAGCGACAGTGCTCCTGGGTCTGTGCAATGGGGAGCCACTTGGCCAGGTTTCAGGGTTTTTAATGTGTCTTCCCAAGCCTAAAACAAAACACAAAGGAAGAAAGAAACTTTTGTTTTACACACACGCACACACGTATGCACACACACACACGCACACGCACACGCACACGCACACATGCACTCAGATGACAGGAAATCTAGGAACTGCCGTTTGTCGCCTCATTCTGCCGCCCCCTGTGAACTTCTGCGGAGTGGTGTCTGGTCCTCCGTGTGACCAGGGCCCTCCCTCCAGGTCTCCTTGCCCAGCATGAGTGTGGTTCCTCCCTGTGAGACTCCAGACCTGTCAGCTTCGATGCCTGGCTCCGTCTCTTGTGTGGCTGTTCTTGGGTGTCCTGAGCCCCTTCCCACACTGCCCGTGCGCCAAGGGCTCTGTGCCGCCGTGCTGGGGTTCTTTGGATGAGAAAGAAAAAAGTGTAGAGAGGCAAGTACGTCGCAGCCTTGCCTTGATCGCAAACCCTGTGGTCAGAACAAATGAGATTGTTTCTCCTGGTTGGTCTGCCCAGCTCCTCTTTTTTTACTCCTTCACACGGTGTGTTCTCATACGTTACATTCTGCACACTGACCGTTGTGTTAGTCTTCCATTTGTGTCAGGACTTAATGATTGTTGATTTGTCAATGCTCTTTGTATATTAGGGATAGGAGCGTTGGTGCTGGTAGACATGTTTGGCATTTCCACTTCCTAAACTGACTTTTGCCTTTTACCTTTGTTCATAACCTCTTATGTACAATACCAAGCAGACGTGCAGATGACGATTTCTAGAAAGTAGAAATTCTCACAAACTCTTTCTTTATGGGTCCTATTTTTAAACACGTTTTCACCTGAGGGTTGGAAGGGGTCTGGGGAGTATTCTTGAGATCTTTTTAAAATTTGAATCTGAGCCTTATGAAATATATTTTTGCTGGCAGCAGGAAGTAAAATAGCTGCTTTTGAGATTGGTCCCAAATGACTGGTTCTAGCGCCATCTAGTGGTCAAGACGCATCACTGCTGCCATGGCCAAGACAGCGTTTAGTATAATTGCAAACAGTGGTGGCCACTGCTCCTGCTACCAATCCCCTCCCTCCCTCCCTCCCTCCCCCTCCCTCACTCTCCCCCCCCCCTCCATGCTTGTGTCTCTAGGGAGTCGTAACAACACAGAGAAACACTTCATTTGAGCTCAGGTGGAAGACAGAGGTGCCATCTTGCCAGGACATTTCTGGGGTGCTGGCTGCATGACAGGCATCTTGCCAGCCCCTCAAAGGTGCAAGCTTGCTGACCCCACACACACTCATACACCCACCCACCCCCAAGGTCAGCTCAGAGAGGTCAACTCGCTTGCTGGAGGTCACACAGCAGAGGGGCACCGGAACCCAAGACCTGCCTGCCTGCGGTTTCCGATGTCCACCCTCGCTGCAGAATTCATTCATGCATCGGAGGACTTTGGGAAAACAGCCACGGGAGATTTGTGGAAAGAGGGGACCACGGTGGAAGAGGCTTTAGTGCCGATCCTTTGGGGGAGCTGGGGCGGGAGGATAGGGAAGCCCTTGCTGAAAACCAGCTGCTGTGTGAACCCGGAGAGCTGAGGGGTGCAAATTGGGGATGGGTTGGGCGGGGCAGAGGAAGAGGAGAGCTCTGGGCTGCAGCCATAGGCCAGGCCAGTCTGCTCCTCCCCCCATGCCTGGCTCTTCCCTGGCCCGTTTCCCCTGACACAGAAGATGTAGACAGGGGTACCCCATCCCTGCCGGGCTGTGGGGCAGCACAGACACCCCCCCCCAGCCTGCTCCCTGCCACACACTTGTCCCCCTGTGCCACCCCTGTGCCTCTCTGCTGCCTCAGAGGCAGGGTGTTAAGTGACATGGCCCCCCCCCCCCCGCCCCGGGACGGTCCGTGTGGACTTCACACGTGGAGCTTTGTTTGCATATAACCTGTTTTGTGGCTGGGTGGCTTTGAGAAACTGACTCTCCCTCTCTGGGCTGCCATCCCTCTCTGGGCTGCTGAGGAGCTCATTCCCTGCTACCTTTAGAAGTACCAGGCTTGTAGCCAGTGCCTGGCTTGTAGTAACTGCTCAGATGACAGTGGCTCCTGCTGTTGTCGCCGAAAATACCCAGTGCCCGGGAGGAAGCCCCCTCAGCCCTCCCCGTCCGTCCGTCCGTCAGCTCCGGCCACCGTGGGGAGAAAGGAGCGGCTAGGCCCGCGGCTGCTGTAGAAGGAAGGGAGCCGTGGCCATCTGCTCAGGAAAAGTTAAGGCTCTGGATCAAAGTTAGTCTCCGCGCCATCCACGCGGGCGCCGCCCAAGCCCAGATGGGAGCCGGCTCCTGCCCGCACTCGAGCTTGGAGTGGCGCGTGCATACTTCTGCATATATGTTTCTAAGCAGCCTCGTGGCCGGCCTTCTGGCTCCAGCATCCCCCACATTCCTCCGTGTGCCACTTCGGGTGGATGCAGAAGGAGGAGAGGACCAGACGGCTTTTCCTCTGTCTCCCACCATGAGCACCACGTGGCATAGGCCAGGCTTTCCCACACAACAAGGGTGCCCGCCGCCCCTCCACCCCACCCCACCCCACCCCCGTCATTAGCCACCCATGCATCAAGAGCAGGCCATGGCCGGGCGGTGGTGGCACACGCCTTTAATCCCAGCACTCGGGAGGCAGAGCCAGGTGGATCTCTGTGAGTTCGAGGCCAGCCTGATCTACTGAGCGAGATCCAGGACGGGCTCCAAAGCTACACAGAGAAACCCTGTCTCGAAAAAAAACAAAAAAAAGAGCAGGCCATGTCCCTCAGCCACCCACTCTCCCTCTCTCCTGTCCCCTTCCACATCTGTGGCCGCCCTGACCTGTGGTCCCCCTTTTTTAGAAGGCCAGTTGGTCTAGCTTATCCACAAGCTTGCTTGTTCATACGCCTTGGGTTTGGGGGTTCCCTGCTTTTGCTTTTGAGAAATCTAGGTTGGATCAAAAAGCTCCTGTGTCCCCCAGGGCCGCTGTCCCACCCCGTCCACATGGACCCTAGCTATAGGAACCTCTTAGGGAGGTGACGCCTCACTCACTGTGCCCCTAGCCTGGAGTCCCAGGAAGCTGAGCCAGGCAGAGAGGATTGGAGGGGACTCACCTCAGTGCCCGTGGCCTCCCTGGGCCCCCACAGCCTCATCTGTAACTGTGGACCATAGTCATGAAGACCCACTGAGGCCTGGGCACTGGGACAGAGACTCTAGTGGATGGGGGAGGGGAGAGCATCCTCCCTTCTTCAGCCTGACCTGGGCTGTGGCTCCAGATACATCCTGTTGACGAGAACATTCTCCTCCATCACCATGCTGCCTCTGCTCAGTGTCAGCCCCAGACAGGTCTCACCTGCCCGGCCTACCCCACGAGCCCATTCTCTATGACATGCGCCCCATCTCTGCCATGGCCTCATCTGTCTCCTGGCCCTCTGTCCCATCTGAGTGGTGGCTGCAGGTGGCCCTGGCCTTGGCAGCGTGTGACAGGAGGAGGAGCCGGGCCTGGCACTTAGTGGGTGCTCAACATCCGTGGCTGCCGCAAGAGGCTTGCGGCCCACAGCTCCGGAGGTCAGAGGTCAAGGCCTGCCTCCCAGGGCTGCGTCTTGCAGGTTTGGGGAAGAGTCCTCTGCCTCCCCCAGCTTCCCCGGCCCGCACCATGAGCAGTTTGGTCACTTTCCGGAACCTGTCCGTAGCCTTGACTCCTCCGTGAACCCTGAGGTGGTCCCCCACTATCCGGTCATGGTCCGTCTCTCAGAGACTCCATGCAGGGCCCCCGGGTGACCACTTCCGGCTTCCTCCTCCATCACACTTCTCAGACAAGCCACATTTACGGAGTGTGTGCCGTGTGGCCGGCCAGTGCCGGGCCCCGGGGAGGAGGGAGACAACATGGCCCCAGGTCAAGGGCTCTTCTGTTGTTCAGTCTGTGACCACACACAGCTGGCAATGAGGCCACCCCCACCCCCACCCCCCACCCCCAGGAAGCCTGGCTGGCTGTCCCCAGCTTGCCACGGTCACCGCCCACAGCGGCCGGGACCAGCATGAGTAGCCTCCACCTTGCTCCCTCTTTGGCCACATTGGACATGGTGTCTGTGAGTCCTTCCCACAGCTTGGCCCATGAACCTGAGCAGGTGGCCCCGGCAGGGCCGGTAAGTGTGACACAGCCCTGAGTGTTTTCAGTCCCTGCTGGGAGCAGTTTGGCTCTTGTGGTCTTGAGGGGACTCAGTGGGGGATCCAGGCACTGTCACCCCTGCTTCTCCCCCTCACTCCACCCCCCCTCTCCTCTCAGGTGCTCCGTGGCAAGAGGGAGACGTAGCAATCTCACCAGCAGGGACCCGAACAGTGCAGTGTGTGGACCTGAGGTCTGCACTGTCCGTCCGGGGCCCTGTGAGCTGACTGACCCTTGCTGACCCTGTGTGGTGTGTCCCCTTGTTATCTCCAGGGGGTAACATATAGGGAAACTGAGGCCCAAGGTACCCTAAGCCACTTTCCCTGGCAGTGTCATAGCCTTGACCTTGACCTCAAGGTTCCCCTTGTCACAGGACCCGGAAGTGACCAACCAAGCAAGAGGATGGCAGACTCCCTAGGGAGCTCTAGGGCCCCTCCATACTCACAGCTGGAACATGGGGAATCTCAGGTAGCCTGCCCTGGAGATCCACCTGGAGGGGGGTGGTCCCTTCCCCGATTGCCTCACCCTGGGGCAGTACCGTCACCTGTGCCTCAGTTTCCCCGTCTGTGCAACAGAGATACAGCATCATCACTTGCCTCCCATCACAGCAGTGAATGTCACATGACTGGGAGGACTCTGTTATAGCACTGTGTTAGGAGTCCGTGGCAAATGAAGGGAGCCAGCCTGTCTCCAGGGGAGCCTTCTGTGTGGCCTCAGGAGTCCCAGAGTGGAGTTATCTCAGAGCAAGGAGGCTGGACGCCATTTCTCCCGGGGAACTGATGACAGCATGTGGGGGTCGTCTTCTGCCCCCAGACTTCACAGAGCATCACTGGGGGCTGGCTGACCCCAGCACACCCGAGGTCCAGTGAGCACTTGGCTCTTGGGGTGACGGCAGCAGCCGGCGCCTCACCTCGCTCAGGTCCCACGCGCCTGCCCTCCAGACTCTGAGCAGCAGGTGACTGTGCAGAGCCACATGGACTCCGGGGGGGGGGGGCCGTGGCTGTTCCCACCCTGAGTCCCCACCACCTCCCCCTCCCTGCCTCTTATCCGTTTGTGGAGGTGTGCAGAGGATCAAACCCAGAGCCTCGCACTGGCTAGGAAAGCGCTCTGCTGCTGGGCCACATCTCCAGCCTCCCCCACCCCACCCCACCCCCATAGCCAGGGTCTTAGGTAGCTCAGGCTGGCCTTGAACAACGCCCCGTCCTCCTGACTCCCTCTCCAGAGTGCCGGGAGTGTACCCCATCACTCCTGGTTTATGGGGAGTCAGTATTGAAACCCAGGGCTCCATTCACGTGAGGCAAGCGTTATAGCAGCCAAGCCACATACATCCCCAGGCTTCCTGTTACCAAGTTGCCCTGGACTTGCTTGCAATCCTCCTGCCCCGGCCCCCAGAGACGTTGAGTTGACAGGCCCCATCACCAGGCCCAGCTCAGTGCCTTCTTTTTAAGCTCCCCGTTAATGTCTCCCGGGACCCACTCCACATTCCTGCCACCTCTGCTGGGTGGAGCCCAGACTCCCAGGGCAGAGCACACAGTCAGTCAGGAACTCCTCCAGGAGGGCAAAGGGCTGTGTCCTGGTCTCTGTGAACAGCAGGTGACCGGCACCCTTTCCTGTGCCCCCCACCCTCCAGTGCGGTCCTTTGGCCTGGCCTTCTGGGCCCCTTTGCCACCGTCTAGAACTTTCTCGACCCCGTGGCCTCCTCTGCCTGTGCTCTCCCGTGTTTATCTAACTTCCCCGATGACCCCTGCAAACGCCTGGTACCTCCTGGCGCCTTTTTTTCTTCCTTCCTCAAAAAAAAAAAAAAAAAAAAAACCAGGCCACAATAGAAAGCAATTCCTTGAACTTATTAAAAAATCTAGACTTGTAAATTAATTTGTTCGTGTTGTACAAAGGCGGTGCAGATGGGCTCGTTAGCATGCACACAACAAATAATTAGAGATGAATTTTTAGCCGGCCTGCCTAATGCGCTTGCTGGGTTAATTATGTCAATGTATAATTACACCAGCCCGGGGAGGCATAATGGCACACCCCGCTGAGCAGGCCCGGCCTAATGACAGGCGTTGGGGGGCTGGGGGCCGCCTTGCTGACAGAGGAGAGCCACTGCCAAGTCCCTCACACCTGCTCACCTCCGTGCGAGCATCATCGTCCGGCCTTGCGCCACCTCAACAACCGGGAGACAAAAGACCGACGCCCGGAGCCGCCTGGTTCCAGCCAGACCCGAAGGTGTTCTGAGACAAGCATGGTGCTTGTCTAGACTGCCCGGCTTCAGCCAGGTTCCATAAGAAGGGTGAAGCAAGAATGGATGTGATCCCAGCATCCTTTGCTGGATGAGTCTGACTGTGGTGGGACCCGCGAAGGGCACACGGGGGTTGGGGGGGATGTCTGTTTTTGTCTGAGAGGATGGGACGTGCGATGTGGAGGCCTCCCTGGAAGAGGCGGCATGTGAGCTGCTGGAAGGGGAAGGGAGCCTGTTCTGGCTGGTGCCCCTAAGCCTAGCTAGCCTCTGAGGTGAGGACTGGGCCATCATGAAGAAGGGATAGTTAGGGTTTCTGTGTCTGGTGAGGTCTGGGGGGGGGTGTGTTGACCATTTTCTATGCTCCTCGTCACACAACATCCCCACCGCCGCCCCCGCCCTGGGTGCTGCCATCTATGGTGAGGTACAGAAGGGAACGGGGCCGCTGGTCAAAGGTGCTCAGCAGTCCTGAGACCCAAGTGAGTGAGCCAGGGGGAGAGGGGATCCGGGGGATGAGAAGGAGCCAGGGCCTCAGGTCCTGTGGTCCGGGACACATCTGTGAGCATGGCATGCACCTGGTGAGGCTGCAATTGCACAGGCTGGGACTGGCCGTGTTCGTAAGATCCCATCAGAGACCCCGACCCCCATGTCACACCACCTGACTCCCCGAGACTCGGTTTTTGTTTTTTTTTCCATGTGACAATGGGTGGGATCCAAGCCAGCCACAGGGGGACACTGAGGACTGTGGTTGCTGCTCCTATGCTGGGCTCTGTCACCTGCAAGGTGCCTTTCCCCTGGACCTCTCGAGTGCTTTGGGGGTGATGGCGAGTGTGGTGATATATTGTGTATCAAGTAAAGCTTGCCTGAGGATCAGAGGACAGAGCCAGCCACTAGATTAAACACAGAAGCCAGGCAGTGGTGGCGCATGCCTTTAATCCTAGCACTTGGAAGGCAGGGATCCATCTGGATCTCTGTGAGTTCAAAGCCACCCTGGACTACAGGAGATTGACTCAGTCTAGGAGAGAAACAGAGCCAGACAGTGGTGGCACACACATTTAATCCTAATACTTGGGAGTCGCACACCTTTAATCCCAATACTTGGGAGTCACACACCTTTAATCCCAATACTTGGGAGTCACACACCTTTAATCCCAGCACTTGAGATCTCATGCCTTTGCTACCAGTATTTGGGAAACACACACACGCCTTTAATCCCAGCACTAGGAAGGAAGTGAAATGGCTGGGCAGAGAAAGGCATGTAAGGTGTGAGGAGACAGGAACTGGAGCCCTTTCGGCTGAGGACTCAGAAGCATTCAGACAGAGGATTCACGGAGATAAGATCTCACCTTCCGTTCAGCCTGAGGTTTTGGTAGTGGTGAGAAGTTTCTCTAGTGGCTTCTTCCTTTGTCTCTCTGACCTTTCAGCATTTACCCCAATATCTGGCTCCGGGTTTTTATTATAAGACCATTTAGGATTCACGCAACAGGCAAGGCCTACATCTTGGGGTGGGTTTTCTTGTACTTAATTGGTATGTGTCTCAGCCTGTGGTGTGTCTGCCCAGGGGTGAGAGCTTTACTGGAAATAGGGAGCGAGGGGCTCCAGGAACAGTGGAACAGTCACAGAACTGATGGTCAGTTTGACTGCGAGGGGCTGGAAAGGTAGGGACCAGGTCCCACCAGGTCGAGCATCCTTACTCAGCTTGGCCCGCTCAGTACTTCTGTTGCCTCATGGAGAATGCAGGGCCCCTTTGTGGGTCCAACCGTAACAGTAGAAGTCAGTTACATGCTGATTGAGACCCTAGGCATGGGAGAGGGAGCTCCCAAAACGTACAAGCATCCTAGAAGACTCCGAGGGGTCTCCCAACCTTCGCAATGCGTAGCCACGGCAGGCAGGGTGCTGGAGAAGGAGCTGAGAACTTTACATTCTAATCCGTGGGCAGTAGGCAGAGAATAGGATAGGACCTGGCAGCTGGGTGTGGTGTCATGCACCACACTCGGGAGGCAAAGGCAGGTGGATCTCTGTGAGTTTGAGGCCAGCCTGGTCTACATAGTAAGTTCCGGGACAACCAGGACTACACAGAGATGCCCCATCTCAAAACAAAACGAAAATAAATAGTAAAGAAAAAGGTTGGGCCTGGCATGGGCCTTTGAAACCTCCAAGCCCACGCCCGCTGACAAAGTGCAACAAGGCCACACCTCCTAATCCTTCCCAAACAGTTCCACTAAGCCGGAACCAAGCATTTCACCATATGAGCCTATGAGGGCCATTCTCATTCACACCACCACAGGTGGCTCAGCGTGTACTGCTCTTGCAGAGGACCCAAGTTTGTTTCCCAGAACCCTTGTAAGTTGGCTCACAACCACCTGTAACTCCAGCTCGGGGGGCATCTGACACCTCTGAGGCCACCTGCACCCATGTACACATACCGCCCCTCCCCCCATAATTAAAAAATATGTTTTTAATTTTTGGGTTTTTTGTTTTTTTTTTTTTTTTTTGTTTTTGTTTTGCTTTTTTTCCAGACAGGGTTTCTCCGTGTAGCTTTGGTGATATACACCTGGATCTCGCTCTGTAGACCAGGCTGGCCTCAAACTCACAGAGATCCGCCTGCCTCTCTGCCTCCCCAGTGCTGGGAATTAAAGGCGTGCGCCACCACCGCCTGACATGTTTTTAATTTTTAAAATAAATTAAAGAAATAAGCTATCCCTGCTTTCCATAGCCATCAGAGTGATTCCAAGTGACTCTAATGTACTTTCCCCCAGCTTTCTGTGGAAGGGCATCGTGGTCCCCTGACCTCCGCCTTCTCTCTCTCTCTCTCTCTCTCTCTCTCTCTCTCTCTCTCTCTCTCTCTCTCTCTCTCCTTCAGACACCATTCCTTCTTTTGAGGTGGCGCGGACTCTGGACGACAGACTGCAGCGCCCCAGCTTTGACCCCAGTGGGCAGCGCCTACAAGACGTGCACGTCTCGTGGAAGAGGTGCCCAGAGCCGCCCAGTGTCAGAGGTACTGATGATGCCACCACGGGACCAGGGTAGGGCAGACCTGCACGTTGGAGATTCGGCCAGACCTGAGCGCCCTTTGGGGTCGTGGGGCAGGAGCCCGACTCCGCTGCCTCGAGTGACAGTGGGTTGTGGTGGCAGGCCCACAGGATCTGCCATCCCGGGCCCTCCCACCTTGTGCCCACGGCATCCGGTCAGAGCAGCGCTCACCACCATGCCTGAACATTCCAGCCCTCGGGAGACCAAAGACCAGCCTGAGCTATGTAGACCTGGTCTCGGGGGAAAAAAAAATTGTATAAACCTGAAAACACTCTGTGGTATGGCTAAGGGGCAGGTTTTTATTGTAGATATGAGAGAGAGAGCAGCCAGAGGCGTCTGGAAGGGTCTGGAGCAGAGAGAGAAAGCAGTAGACTGACCGTGGTCAGCAGACTGGACCAACGGGGCCATGAGGAAAAGCAGGGCCAGAGAGGGGCAAGGAGATAGAACTGGAGAGAGAGAGTGCCAGCGGAAGCCTAGCTGGGGGAGGGAAGCCCATGAGCTGGGAGAGTTCAGGAACCTAGGATGCTGGCATGGGCTGGGAAATGTGTAACAGGTCCTTGTCATCCTGAGGGAGCCTGGAGGCCAGCCTGTGTCCACTGGTGTACGCTAATAGACACCGCAGGTAGCCATTGGTCCCTTCGGCCCGTGGCAAAGGAAATGGCTCCTTTTGGTAGAAGGGGGGCCAGCCAGCTTTACACGTTCCCGAGAATGCTGGCTTCTTGTCTAACCCCCAGAATTTGGGGAAATGGAATCTCTTTTGGACCTGACACACAAACAGATAAGATCATGAATGTCAGTCGAAAACAGTTAAGGTGGAAGGTCTGATGTGTATTTTAGCACAATTTTAAAAATAATAGAGAGGACAGAGGGGGCAGGGGTGGTCAGAAGGGGCCCCTGGGTGTGCTGGCTGAGGCTGGAACTTTGGGAACTTGGCTTTGTGTCCCAGTTAGGGTGACTGTTGCCGTGATGAAACCCCGTAACCATAAGCAAGTTGGGAAGGAAAGGGTTAATTTGGCTTACACTCCCATTTCACTGAAGGAAGTCAGGAGCTCAGGCAGGGCAGGAACCTGGAGGCAGGAGCTGATGCAGAGGTGCAGAGGCCGTGGAGGGGTGCTGCTGACTGGCTTGCGCCCCATGGCTTGCTCAGCCTGCCTTCTTAGAGAACCCAGGACCACCAGCCCAGGGAGGGCACCACCCACCATGGACTGGGCCCTTCCCCGTCCATCACTAATTAAGAAAATGCCCTACTGGCCTGTCTACAACCCTATATTATGGAAGTATTTTCTTAATTGAGGTTCCCTCCTCTAGATGACGCCAGCCTGTGCCAAGTTGTACACTTTGTAAGCGTGCCAGCCCAGAAGCCAGTGGGTCCTATCCCCCCTATTCCCCCCATCCCCCCCCCACTTCCCCGCCTCCTCTGCGCGCTCTCTCTAATGATAAATTGAGGGACCGATCCCCGGGGTCCACTGTGGCCTGTGGAGAGCTCCCGTGACGGCAGCCGAGTGATGAGTGTGGTCCTTCCTGTCTTCCACAGAGCAGAACGAGGGGACGTGCCCTACCGGGCACACGCCGGCCAACGGCAGCCATCTGCACACCCAGCACAGCCTCCTGACAGACACCTTGTTGCAGAAGGATGAGGCCGAGAGACAGAAGTGAGGGGGGAGGGAGGGGAGGGAGGGAGGGAGGGAGGGGGAGGGAGGGCCGCCCAGGAAGCCCACCTGGGGCAGTCAAGGGCAGGTGGGAGATGGGGAAGGGTGAAGGACCCTGAGGCAGGCCCTGGGACTCTTACCTCACTCTTCGAGCCTCAGTTACCCTGTCTGGGGAATGGGTTGGTCTGGGAACACTTATCAGTCTTATCCAAAAAGAAATAGCAGGATTTCTCTGTGTGTGTGTGCGTGCTAGTTTAGTTTTTATATATGGATTAAGACTCGGATCTGGGGCCTTTGGTCACACAGTCATGGGGTTCTCGTCAGTTGTATCAGTAGCAGGAACCCAGGCACAGCTCCTGCTCCCTGGGAACACCAACGCTTTCCTTGCCGTACTCTTAAAAAACGCCTACGGGTTAGGTGACGTTTACCTACCAGCCTTGTCTAGGGCTGTCCCTTTGATGCAGTATCAGCGGATGGTATCCGTCTCCCCCAGACAGAATCGGCCAGCACCAACGCTGGCACATCCGTTGAGCTGGCCAGGAGGAAGAAATAAAGATAAGCCGTGTCCATCAAACGGTGAAGAGAAATCCAGCAAGAGGGAAGAGATAAGATGGCAGGGTCTTTCTAAGGCACCAGGGGGCACGGTCGGTCGGGGGGGGGGGGGGCGGGGGGAGGGCGGTAAAGCCCCCTGTCGGTGAGACTCCCGCAGGTGTAGATGGGTGTGACCGGCCAAGGGAACAGCCAGGGCGAAGGCTGTGAGGTAGGAGCCTGCCTGGAGCAGCAAGGACGTGAGAGTTACCAGAGGGGCATCCTAAGAGGGGAAGGTGATGCCGGACTTCAAGGCTCATTCCCAGTTAGGAGTGAGGCGGCTGGGTAGCTTTGGCCCCAGCTCTGGGTGTATAACCTTCCTCCAATCCCACTTGGGCCCCTTTTTTTTCTGATGCTAGAGCCAGGTCCCTCCTGAGAGAGGCTTCAGGGCCTGGCTGAACATCCAAGCTCCTGCCATAGGCAGCAGAATGACCCTGTGGCATAGGAATACCACCAGGAAGGCTGCGGGCTGGTGATGCCGGACCCACGGCACCCACTGTGGTGGAGCCCCTCAGGAGTTCCGTTTATAGATAAACTGAGGCCCAACATGCTGTCTGTGCCAGCCACAGGGGACCATAGCATCCGGAGCGGGTTGTGGGATTGATGGGTGCACCAGGTCTGGATTCGGCATAGAATGAGGTGCAGACCATGGGGAGGGCCTTGCTCCGAGTGGGACCAGGTCAGTCCATTCTCTGCAACCGGTGTGAGCAGCCATGTTTCTGCAGGGGCCTCCAAGAAGTCCACGTCACCTTGGCAGCCAGGCTGGGGGAGGCAGAGGAGAAAATCAAGGTGTTACATTCAGGTATGACCCCCCGGCTCGGGTGATAGCCCTCGAAGCAGTGTGAGGGTCAAGCCAGGAACTTGGGGAGATGGATTGGGCGTGCCCAAAGACGGAAGGGAAGCCAGAAATAGGGTGTAGAGAACAGCTCATTCAGCAGAGCTTGGATGGGACCAAATGGGGTCTGATTCTTCAACATTGTGCATGCACTGGACCTCGGGGGCAGTGGCAGAGATGATGGACTAGGGCACCTGGTGGAACCAGGTTGCCAGGAAAGTGATTTCTGCCCTGGGCCACCAGGCAGGTTCTGGTGGTCCAGAGTGAATAGCCTATCCTTTAGATTTCTCAATGTTTAACTGGCAGAAAACTGAGACAGGAGGATTAAGGCTAGCCTGAGCTACATAGTGAGTTCCAAACAGCCTTAGGCATATTGTGAAACTCTGTCCCTAAAAAAACAAAACAAAGAAAAACAAGACAGGACTGGAGAGATGGCTCAGAGGTTAAGAGCACTGACTGCCCTTCCAGAGGTCCTGAGTTCAATTCCCAGCAACCACATGGTGGCTCACAACCATCTGTAATGAGATCTGGTGCCCTCTTCTGGTGTGCAGGTGTACATGCAGGCAGAACATTGTATACATAACAAATAAATCTTTAAGAAAGAAAAACAAGACATCCCCCCAAAACAAAAACAAACAAACAAACAAAAAAACACCTTGGGATTTTTCTAGAAATCTCTCCATGTCAATTCAGACTAGGGCTCCTGGCTTTGTCGAAAGGCTGGCCTCAGGGTGGATGGAATGGCTCCACCCAGGCCTGCAGGGCAGGAAAGTGGACAGCCCCACAGTCCCACTAAGCCAAGGCGCCCTGCCCTTCTCAGGGTGTAACACAGTGGCTCTCAACCTTCCTGACTCTGTGTGTGACCCTTTAATACAGTTCCTCATGTTGTGGTGACCCCCGACCATAAAACCGTTCACATCGTTACTTTGCTGTGTAATGAATCGTAATGTGATTACCTGATACGCGGGCCCTGTGAAAAGGCCATTCAACCCCCAGAGGGGTTGTGACCCACAGATTGAGAACCCACTGCTCTAAAAGGCCCTCGGCTGTCCCAGGCAGGAGGGTCCCCACCTTGCCAGCTCTTCCATCCCTTGCCCACCCGAACTGCCCTCCGGTGTGTATGGGGGGGGGGGGGGAATCTGCCCAGCGGCCGCTGCTCCTCACTCGGTCTCTACCCCTCCCAGCGCTAAAGGCCACACAGACGGAGCTGCTGGAGCTGAGGAGGAAATATGATGAGGAGGCTGCGTCCAAGTAAGTGAGCTAGGGATGCCTGCTTCCCTCTGTACACGCACGCACGCACGCGCACACACACACACACACCCCTCTTTCTGACTCTTCCCCTCTCTGAGCAACTCCGTTCCTCATTCCCAGGCATGCACCTGACCCATCTTCCCATTCCGATCACACACCACAGTCAAAACACCTCTGGACCCTCCTGAATGAGGTCACTGGGCAACCTCACCCCTGACCCCTGACCCCTGACCCCTGACCCAGGAGCTTGTCCCCACTTCTCAGCTTCCCAGTACAATCTGTGGAGGCCAAATGACAGCATTTAAATGACTCAGAATGCGAGCCCTTCTTCAGGTTTAAGACATCGCCCGCTCCATGAACGTTTATCCAGCGCCTACTGTTTATCTGGTGCGAGCCCTTCTTCGGGTTTAAGACATCACTCGCTCCATGAACATTTATCGAGCGCCTACTGTTTATCTGGTGCTGTGCTGAGACCCTGGGGGAATCCTTAACTCCCGTCCCTGCTTTAGTCAGAGCAGACACAGACAGTGACAGGCCATGATACATCCATTCATAGTTACTATTGAGCACCTACTGTGTGCGAGCACTGCGCTGAGCATGTGACCGGCGGCTCCGAGAGAAGAGCTTGAGTGAGGCAGGGGCAGAGAAGGCAGGCGTGGCCCAGGCAGGCGACCTCCGGATGACACGCTAGTGTACCTGGGGCCGTAGGGACAGACGGCACAGGGCAGGCCTAGAGCGTGTGTGTAACTAGAGTTTTCCTGCCTTGTCCACAGTCAGGACAAATCTTTGTCACCCACCAGTCCCACAGCCGCTCAGACCCAACCAAGTAAACACAGAGACTTATATTGCTTACAAACTGTATGGCCGTGGCAGGCTTCTTGCTAACTGTTCTTATATCTTAAATTAATCCATTTTTATAAATCTATACCTTGCCACGTGGCTCGTGGCTTACCGGCATCTTCACATGCTTCCTGTCATGGCGGCGGCTGGCAGTGTCTCCTTCCACCTTCCTGTTCTTTCTTTTCTCCTCTCTGTTAATCCCGCCTATACTTCCTGCCTAGCCACTGGCCAATCAGTGTTTTATTTATTGACCAATCAGAGCATTTGACATACAGACCATCCCCCAGCACGTGTGTGCAGCACAGGTGTGACCAACAGTGTCCCCCAGGTCCCGGAGCCCCACCAAGCTAGGCAGACCTGTCCTGGGCCCTCTGTGTCACAGTGTGGGGGAAATCAATCATACCACAGAAGACACGCAGCCCCCTTAGGGAGTCACAGCAGGCCTCCTGTGTCGGGGAGCTGATTCTTAGGGGGAAGGGCACTCGGGTGATGGTTCCCCAGAGACTGGGGCCCTGAGGGTGTCTGGAGCTGGGCTGCCTTCAAGAGGAGTTTTGAGGCCTGGTCCCCAGTTCCCAGCAGTCAGGATTCTTTTCCACCCAGTCCGTCTTCTCTCTGGCGGGGAGCATGGACCGCAGCCTCCATGGCCCGCACTGTGGGGCAGAGGTCCAGGCGGTCTCAGGGTCACTTTCTTTTTGTGTCTCAGGGCAGATGAGGTCGGCCTGATCATGACAAACTTGGAAAAAGCCAACCAGGTGAGCAGGAAGCCGAAGCCTCCGGTGGGGTGGGGGTGGGGGTGGGGGGAAGGGCTGAGAAGGGGGGCTGGCTCGGGGATACCTGGGTCCCAGCTCTCGGGCCTTGCCAAGCTCCCTGCAATGCCACAGCTGAGGTCTGGCCAGGACGGGCCTACAGCTCCTCATCCACGGACATCCCCCTGGTCAGCAGGCCGGTCCTGTGGCAGGGGACACCTCGGGGCTGGCTTTCAGAGCCTGCTGGCGGAGTCCCTCAGAACAAAGGCCCTGAGGCCAGTCCGTGTGGGCACAGTGCAGGCTACCGACCCCTCTGGAGCCTCAGCTCCAGCCACCATGGGAGCAGTGTCCCCCAGGAGGCAGGGCCAGGGCCTTAGTGATAGAGGCTTTCCCTGGCCTCAGCTCCTATGGTTGTTTGGTTGGATTTTGTTTGTTTTTGAGGCGGAATCTGCTGTATCTCAGGCTGACCTTGAACTGCCAGTATAGCTGAGGATGACCTTGAACTCCTGATCCTCCTGCCTCCACCTCCCAGAGCTAGAATTACAGGTGTGTGTTGTTGCCACAATCCAGTTTATGCTTTATATAAACTGTACTGAGGGTTGGAACCCGAGGCTTCCCGCATCTGAGAAAACACTGCCAACTGGGCCACACTTTCAGCCAGCTCCGAGATTTTTTTTTTTTTTTAGCTGAGGGTCGAACCCAGGGCCTTGTACTTGCTAGGCAAGCGCTCTACCACTGAGCTAAATCCCCAACCCCGAGATGTTTTTAATGATCATTTAGTGACCCCCATTTTTATAGGTTGTATAGCATTTTTATTGGTATTGGTGGTGGTGTTTTTTTCCTAATGTTTCGAGATAGGGTCTCTTTGTGTAGCCCTGGCTGCCCTGGAACTCACTCTGTAAACCAAGCTGGCCTCGAACTCACAGAGATCTGCCTGCCTCTGCACCCTGAGTGCTGGGACTATAGGCATGTGCCACCTTAGACCAGCTTGGGGTTTTTTTGTTTTTGTTTTTGTTTTTGTTTTTGTTTTTGTTTTTTTTTTGAGATGGGATCTCATTGTAGCCCTGGCTGGCCTGGAACTCATTATGTAGACCAGGCAAGCCTTGAACTCACAGAGCTCTGCCTGCCTCTGGGACTAAAAGCACCACCATGCCCAGCCTACCTTATGCTTTTAATTAGGTCATTCACTCACATGGTTCAAAATTCAAAGAAGATGACTCAGAAGATCCCAGGCAGTTCCTCCCTCCCCCAGCAGATCCCAGGCAGTGCCCCCTCCCCCAGCAGATCCCAGGGCTGTGCCCCCTCCCCCAGCAGATCCCAGGGCGGTGCCCCTCCCCCAGCAGATCCCAGGGCCCTGCCCCCTCCCCCAGCAGATCCCAGGGCAGTGCCCCTCCCCCAGCAGATCCCAGGCAGTTCCTCCCTCCCCCAGCAGATCCCAGGGCCGTGCCCCCTCCCCCAGCAGATCCCAGGGCCGTGCCCCCTCCCCCAGCAGATCCCAGGGCAGTGCCCCCTCCCCCAGCAGATCCCGGGGCGGTGCCCCCTCCCCCAGCAGATCTCGGGGCCGTGCCCCCTCCCCCAGCAGATCCCAGGCAGTTCCCCCCTCCCCCAGCAGATCCCAGGGCCCTGCCCCCTCCCCCAGCAGATCCCAGGGCAGTGCCCCCTCCCCCAGCAGATCCCGGGGCGGTGCCCCCTCCCCCAGCAGATCCCGGGGCTGTGCCCCCTCCCCCAGCAGATCCCAGGGCCCTGCCCCCTCCCCCAGCAGATCCCAGGGCCGTGCCCCCTCCCCCAGCAGATCCCAGGGCCGTGCCCCCTCCCCCAGCAGATCCCGGGGCGGTGCCCCCTCCCCCAGCAGATCCCAGGGCCGTGCCCCCTCCCCCAGCAGATCCCAGGGCCCTGCCCCCTCCCCCAGCAGATCCCAGGGCCGTGCCCCCTCCCCCAGCAGATCCCAGGGCCGTGCCCCCTCCCCCAGCAGCCTGTCTGCCAGTTTCTGGGCTCTTCTTCCAGATATACCACCCATTCACAAGCCAACTCGTGGACCCACATGAGCGTACATGCTGTCCATGCCTCTGCTGGACGCCTGTCCTGGACCCCCTGCCAGGCCCTCCTAACCCAGAGACAACAGGCTTTGCTTCAAACACCAGGAAATAAATATTTTAGCTCCTTGAACCATAGCTTGTGTCACAAAGAGGCAGCTTCGCCATTGCAGCGGAAAAGCTTGGACCTTGTGTCTATGAGTGAGCATGCCTGTGTGCCAATAAAGCTTTATTTATAAGAACAGGCAGTGGGTTAGAGATTGCTGACTCTGCTCTACCCAGGCCACTATGGATGACTGTTTATATAGTTAATGCCCACCTTTCCCCTCCTCCCAGCCAGCACCTTCACAGTTAACCTCAGGCAGACACCACCTCACATATGCATGAGCTGATGGGTGTTGCCAGTTCCTGAAACCAGGGTGACTGGGCAAGGGGGTCTATGCCTTCAGGGCATGGCCAATGGAGCCAAGATGATTCCCCCGGCCCCCTTTGCAGGGACCAGTCTGGTTGTCTGAAAATGAAGCCAGTACCATGTGTCCAAACTTTCAGCTCTTTGCCAATGGCATGGGCTTGAGAAAAGAGATCACAGCCGGGTGTGATATACACCGGTGGTAGAGACAGGAGGGCCAGGAGTTCAAGGTCATCCTCAGCGACCTATCAAGTTCAGAGCCAGCCCAGACTATAGAAGATTCTGGAATAAATGACCAAGTAACTCCATGAGTAGAGTTAAGCTCTCCCATAGACTCCTTTTAGCAAAGTACCCTGCTCTGTTTTTAAGCACTCAGGCCTCCTCTGCTGTTTTTAATGCCTCCGTTTTTGTGAAAGGGAGACTGAGGCCTTAGAAGGCCAAGGGGCTCCCCCAGAGGCCTATCCCAGCCTGTGAACCGGAACCACCTCGGCAGATGCCCCCTCTGGAGCATAGCCTAGATCCAGTGCCTGAGAACAGACATAGGCCCGAGTATGTGTCAGAACCACCTGGGGATGGGCACAGACGGCCCCCTTTCTGCCCTCCCTCCCTGGCAGTAGGAATGTTCTCACCTTTGGGGTCCCAGGCACCCCAGCATCTAGAGACACCCCTGGCAGCCTCACCAGGGGTGGCGAGGCTGCTCTTCTTTGTGCCCAGCCTCAGGCTCGGGGACAGTGGTGACCAGCTTCCTAGGTCCCGGCCTGGGTTCAGGACCAACAACCTGAAGACCCGGGTCCTTGGAGACCCAGGACGGTGCGGGTGTAGGGTCCCTGTGCCCTCTCCCCTCTCACTTGCCCCCCTCTTCTCCTCCCCAGCGAGCAGAGGCTGCCCAGCGGGAGGTGGAAAGCCTCCGTGAGCAGCTGGCATCGGTCAATAGCTCCATCCGCCTGGCTTGCTGTTCCCCCCAGGGACCCAGTGGGGTAAGGATGCCCCTCGGAAGGGAGGGTGGCAGAGGGAAGGATTGGAGAAGGCCTCATCTCTGCACACAGGAAGAGTGGGGGGAGGGGCTCTGGGAGGGCGCTGTGCATGTGAGCAGGGACACAGGGAGGACACTGTTGAGGTCAGCCTAGTAAGACGGTTCCTCGGAACCTGTTGTACCGGCAAGATAACACTGTAGCCACCATTCTGAATCTTCCAGCTTCCATTGACTGGTGTTTCACAAAAAGCCTAGTGTCTTCCTTTGGGTGCCTCCCTCACCTTGCCTGGGGATGCTAGAATTGTTCGCAGACCAGAGAGGGTCACAGGGCATTACAAGGTGTGCCAAGATTTGGGCAAGGTGACTGAGGTGCAATATGGGTGGTGGCCACCAGGGGGTGCTGTTGAACATTGGTCTTGTATGGCTTGGTGGCCGCTTGGGACCTTGTGGCCCTGATCAGTCGCTAGAAGAAGACTTAGGGCTTGTACTCAGCCCTTAAGCCCTAAAACTTAGAGATGACTCCCATGGGACCTGCCCCTTCCGCCAGCCACATGCTATAAAGAGCCCAACTCAGCTATCAGTCCCGAAGAAGTCCCTAACAAAGTCAGTCCATCTTTATCCTTTTCTCTGGCCAGCACCTCCTAGGGTCCTGGGGTCATTGCCTGCCTAAAGTTTTGAGTCACCCACCCACCATTCTGCCCTTACGTCCTCACCAGTCTGCCTCCTTGCCGTGTTCCTGCATGCCAAGTGGTTAGAGTCACAGTTCCTCACATGATCACAAGGGGCGGGTGGTTTATGCCTTCCTTAACACATGGGTACTTGTGCCATAGCGCTCCCTCAGTGTGAATATTGGACGGTGCTTCTGCCTATAGCAGTGTGTGTGTGTGTGTGTGTGTGTGTGTGTGTGTGTGTGTGTGTGTGTGTGTTTGACTGATATCATGAGTGTGTCTTTGGTGACTTCTGCTCATTAGATCTCATGGCCTCTTGCACCCATGTGTGCGTGTCTGGGATGATATGTATCAGTGACGATGGATCTTTGATGCAGGAAGTTCGCTCTGTGTGTGTGTGTGTGCGAGTGTGCGCGTGTGCATGCATGAGAATCCAGGAAGGTACGTGTGACTGTGTCCCAGGAGACGGTGTCGTCTGTGATCTGCCAGGTGACTGTCCCACAGAGGCATTGTCTAGAGAGCGACGGAGCTTTGGTGGCTGTCTAGGGAAGAGTCACTAGTGGTTCTTAATTAACCCCCCTGGAACCCGCAAATGGCTAGCCAGCCGCAGGGAGCCCGGCTGGTTTGGGAAGCAGTTTTTCTGAGCACAACAGTGGCGCTTGATGCTAATTAATTTAATGTATTAATGGCATCCGCTTCCTGTTTTAATTGGCATTTATCTCCAAGGAAGAAAGCGGGATTAGTACTGGTGGGCTGTTTTTGTGCATATCTTTTTTTTTTTTTCCTTCTTCTTAGATTGTGTAATTGAGCCTGAGACTAGTCTGACTCAGGTCCCACAGGTGGCTGTCTGTCCCTTGTCACAGGGACACGGGGGTAGTTTCCAAGACCCCAGATAGGGGACAGGTCTGGAACAAATCAGGAGAGACCATAGTAACATGGCCTGTGGTTGGGATATCTTTGATCTAGCCCTGAGGCTCCATGGTTTCCTAGATGGGTCGATCCCCTTGGGGTAGGACCCAGACAGACAGACAGACAGACAACCCAAACCTATTCTGGAATTGTCTTTGCCACAGCTCCCCTCTGCTCAGCTTTTCCCTTATTTTCCTTTCTGTGTGTGAACATATATGTGTCCACATATGGGCATGTATGTGCATATGTGTGTTCCCATGTGTGTTGAAGCCAGAGGACAACCTTAGATGCTATTCCCCAGAGGCCATCCACCTTATTTTGTGAGATAGGATCTCTCACTGGCTTGGACAGCATGGACTAGGCTAGGCGGGCCAGTTCCTGAGCTCCAGAGATCCAACTGTCTCTGCCTGCCTGGCCCTGGGGCGACACATGGAGACCACTACACATAGCTTTTACACATATGTTCCGGAGATGAAATGCAGGCCCCCTACTTAGCCAACAGAGGCCTTTTTTTCCCCCCGAGTTTTTTTTAAATATATATATACAAGGTCTCACCGTGTAGCACCGGCTGACCTGGAACCTTGGAGGTCATCCATCCTCTTGCCTCTGACTCCCGAGGTTATCATCACACCCAGCCATGGTTGTACTTGGATAACGAAGGTTTTGAGTGAAGCACAGCTTATGTTAGGGGAACCGTGCAGGCTGGACAACAGTGTTGGATCACCCAGATGGAAGGTTCCCTTCTGCTTGGGACCCAGGGGTGCTGCGCCCTCCCCTGGCCCAGCCCCTCAAAGCCACTCACACCCCACTCTGTCCCCAGGAGAAGGTGAGCTTCGCGCTGTGCTCAGGGCCCCGGCTGGAGGCAGCCCTGGCCTCCAAGGACAGAGAGATCCTGAGGCTACTGAAGGATGCCCAGCAGCTACGACACTCCTTGCAGGAACTGGAAGAGGTCTCAGCCAACCAGATCGCCGACCTGGAGCGGCAGCTAGCAGCCAAGTCTGAGGCCATAGAGGCAGGTCCCAGGGTGGCGGGGCGGTGGCAGGCTGGGAGCACCGGGCCACCTTCACTGTCCCCACTTGTCTTCTAGAAACTACAAGAAAAGCTGGAGGCCCAGGCGGACTACGAAGAGATTAAAACAGAGCTGAGGTACGGTGCTGACTGGTGCTGGCCCGGGACTGCGGGCCAAGCTCATGGCCTCCCCGCCTAGGTTCCCCCCATTGCTGCCCATGTCTCCCCCAGTCAGCACGTGGCCCGTCAAAACTGAACAACAGTTCAAGCTAGGCATGGCGATGCATGTCTGTGAACGCAGCATTCAGGAGGCCGAGGCGGGGGGCCCTGCCACCCCAGCTTGGGCCTCAAGGAAACAAACTGCTTCTGCTTGTCCTGGTTTGGTTTCTACTTCTGTGGTCAAGTGTTAGCCAAAACCAACTTGTAGCTTATGGGTTCCATCAGTGGAAACCAGGCGGGAACCTGGGGAGCAGAGGCCATGGAGGGGTGCTGCTCACTGGCTTGCTCCCCATAGCTTGCTCAGCCTGCTTTCTTTTTTTTTATGTCTAGGTCTTCCTGGCTTTATTTTTACAGCAGGTTTTGTAAAACAATGCCTTTTTTTTCCCTTTTATTTTATTTTACAATACCATTCAGTTCTACATATCAGCCATGGGTTCCCCTATTCTTCCCCCTCCCACCCCCTCCCCTTACCCCCAGCCTACCCTCCATTCCCACCTCCTCCAGGACAAGTCCTCCCCCGAGGACTGCGATCAACCTGGTAGACTCAGTCCAGGCAGGTCCAGTCCCTTCCTCCCAGACTGAGCCAAGTGTCCCTGCATAAGCTCCAGGTTTCAAACAGCCAACTCATGCAATGAGCACAGGACTTGGTCCCTCTGCCTAGTTGCCTCCCAAACTGATCAAGCCAATCAACTGTCTCACCTATTCAGAGGGCCTGATCCAGCTGGGGGCCCCTAAGCCTTTGGTTCATAGTTCATGTGTTTCCATTTGTTTGGCTATTTTTTTTCAATAATTGAGTAAAACTGAAAATTATTATAAGCCACAGTCGTCCTAGGGACCTCCATGCTATATATATAGCCTCCATGGTTCTGTGGGTTGTGGTCTGATTGTTCTTTATTTTATATCTAGAATCCACTTATGAGTGAGTACATACCATGACTGTCTTTCTGGGTTTGGGTTACCTCCAGCCTGCTTTCCTGGTAGGACCCAGGGCCACTTTGCTTGTAGAAGGGCTGGGCCCTCCCACGTCAACCACCAATCAGGGCAATGCGCCCACAGACTATGGGCCGATCTCACGGAGACATTTTCTCAGTTAAGGTTCCCTCTGCCAATGACTCTAGCCTGGGTCAAGCTGACAGAGAAACTAACCTGGTCCTGTCCCGTGAAGATGTGGAGCTAGTCATCTTGTCACAGTGTGGAAACTGGGGGCTTACATACCAGCCAGATAAGCACAGGCCGTGGGGATAGGGCCTTCACCAGACCAAGCTGCCTCCGGGAACCATCGGAGCCTGGGAACACGCCTGTCACTTCAGGCCTGCCGTTGGTGTCCCCAGGGTCTGATGCCTAAGCCCCCCCCCCCCATATGACTGTGGTAGGGTACTCCATCATCTAGCACAGTGACCACACACCTCCTCCATGTGGAGCCGCTTCAGCGCTGGGCATACAGTGCAAGGCAAACCCAAGTTTTGCTGTTTAGAACTTTCTGGAAAACTCTATTTTATAGTTTCCATCCATGTCCCGCTGAAGCAACAAGGCAGGCAGGGTAGCTCAATGGCAGAGGACTTGTGTGGTGTGCCAGGGGCCCTGGGTCCCTTCCCTAGAACCGCAGAGGAGGGGAGGGGAAGGGGTGGGGGTGTGAGAGAAAGCTGGGAGAAAGGGAAGATCAGAGGTGGGTGATACTGTGCACCTGTCATCCCAGCGCTTGGGAGGTGGAGCCAGGAGGATCGGGAGTTCAAGGCCAGCCTCAGCTACATAATGAGTTTGAATAATGAGCTAGCCTGGGCTACGTGAGACCCAGAGACCCAAGGTCGCCTGTGAAGAGTCCAGCGGTGAAGGCATAGGCGGCCTCTCCCTCGGGGCCTCTCTTCCTGCTGGGGCCCCGCTGACCTCAGGCCTCTCTCCTTCCTCTGGCAGCATCCTGAGAGCCATGAAGCTGGCCTCCAGCGCTTGCAGCCTCCCGCAGGTACGTGTCCCCGCCACCACCCCTGCCCCCCAAAGCTGGCAGCCCCCGAGCCCGCACCAACCATGCCTTCTCAGCCTTGCTTCCCATCTCCTCAGGCCCTGACCAAGCCAGACGACCCTCTGCTCATGGCCAAGGAGGCCTTCTTTCCCACACAGAAGTTCCTGCTGGAGAAGCCAGCGCTGCTGGCCAGCCCTGGTAGGGGACAAGGAACCACCCTGAGGGGTACTCGGGGTGGGGTTCCGGGCAGGGATGGCCCCTGGACTTTTTAACACCCCAGGGCCACTGCCATCTATGAGGCAGGAGAACCAAGACCCAGCCTGTGAGATGAACACCCGCTGTGTGATGCTTCCCCATATTCAGAGTCACAGGTAGTCCCAAGGCTCCCAATGGCTCCCCTTGACCCTGAGTCCAGCTGGACAGTGGGGCTTTAAGAAGGAGTCAGGAGCGGGAGGTGTCCATACCCCCACCCCACAGCCAACCCCCCGGGAATGGCCCACACCTTAAAACTGCCTCCCCCCCCCACGAGTGGCTCAGTGACCTTTCAGCCTTGTGACCCTCCCCAAGAATACAGCACGTGCATAATTCATCCCTTCCCTTCTAAATTGAAAGCACTGGGTGGCCTGAGTGACGTGGGCACAGGGGGGCGTAGACACCTCCGAGACAGTGAGCCCACCGCTGCTTGCTAGGGTCATGTTCCCGATGGCGGCAGGTGGCTCCCACAAACCAGCATTTGAAGGGGGTCCGAGGAGGTGGGATTTGAGGATGGAGGGGAAACAGCCAGCATGGGTGCTGATGATCTCCGAGGTCTATAGCCTTGTCCCTCCTTGTCCCTCCATTTCCCCATATCTCCTGTCCCTCTGAATCCATCTCTATCCCCTCGCTCTCCATCTCCATCTCTAATCATCATCTCCTGCCTCTGCCTGTCCCTCTCCTCCATTACCATCGGCCGCTCTGTCCCTCTGTCTGTCTGTCTGTCTGTCTGCGCATCCCTCCTGGTGTTCTAGAGGAGGACCCCTCCGAGGACGACTCTATCAAGAGTTCACTGGGCACGGAGCCCTCCTACCCTCCTCAGCTTCCGCCTCCACCAGGCCTGGAAGACCCACTGTCCCCAAGCCCCGGGCAGCCGCTGCTGGGCTCCAGCCTGGGTCCCGATGGGCCAAGGACTTTCTCCCTGTCCCCCTTCCCCAGCCTGGCACCCGCGGAGAGGCTGGCTGGGGACCCCCTGCTGCCCAAGCACATAATGGGCCCGGCGGCGGCAGCTGCCTTCAAAGGGGAGGCGGGCAACCTGCTGGCATACCCACCAGCCTTCTATGGTGGTGCCAAGCCTCCCGCCACCTCCGCGCTCGGCCCTGAGCCCGCTGGGGCCCCAGAGGCCGCGGACGGGGCCGGGCCCGAGGAGGAGCAGCTGGACACGGCCGAGATCGCCTTCCAGGTGAAGGAGCAGCTGCTGAAGCACAACATCGGCCAGCGCGTGTTCGGCCACTACGTGCTGGGGCTGTCGCAGGGCTCGGTGAGTGAGATCCTGGCGCGGCCCAAGCCCTGGCGCAAGCTCACGGTCAAGGGGAAGGAGCCCTTCATCAAGATGAAGCAGTTCCTGTCCGATGAGCAGAACGTGCTGGCCCTGCGCACCATCCAGGTGCGGCAGCGAGGTGAGCCCTGCAGCAGCCCGGGCACCATCTGGTGCCATGCGTAACCCGGGGTAGGTGAGCCGCCGCCCTGTGCCTCGATCACCACCTATCCAGGGAAGGATGCATGGCCTCGCTCCCCCGCCTTCACTGGGCCACGCCCCCCCCACACGCTTACCGCCCCTCCCCCAACCCTCCCTGGGCCGCCCAGCCTAGGATCTGGGCCAGTTCCTCAGTTTCCCCATTTGTCAGCTCCCTGGGAAGGGGCTAAAAGGACCCAGAACGCTAACCACTGCACCCAGAATAGCAGGACTACTCAAGAGGCTGTGAGCTGGCCAGGCGATGGTGGCGCACGCCTTTAATCCCAGTACCCGGGAGGCAGAGGCAGGCGGATCTCTGTGAGTTCGAGGCCAGCGAGTTCCCAGACAGCCAAGGCTGCACAGAGAGGTCCTGTCTTGGGGGGAGGAAAAGTGTTAGCTGTTGCCATCATCGTCATGGTCTGTCACTGTTAAGCCAGAGTCCGGCTGGGCACGTGGCTCAGCGCTAAGCACTGGCCTTGCACACCCAAGGCCCTGGGTTCCAGTCCCAAAGCCAGAGTCACCATGGCATCTCTATCATTTGTCTCATAGAGTAAGCTGCACACACACACACACACACCCAGGACAGTCGGGTCCACACCCTCCTGCCCCCCTCCAGGGCCTGACTCCCCCGCCCCGCAGGCCCCACAGCCGCCATCTTTGTGCCTCCCCCAGGCAGCATCACCCCGAGAATCCGAACACCCGAGACAGGCTCCGACGACGCCATCAAGAGCATCCTGGAGCAGGCGAAGAAGGAGATCGAGTCTCAGAAGGGAGGTGAGTAGGCCTAGGCCAGGTGACCTCTGACCCTCGCCTGCACCTCACCTCCAGGCTGCTCTCCTCCACAAGGGGCAAGGCCGCCTTTCACCTGCCATCCCATGAGCACCCCAAGGGCCAGAAGGACCTTCCTGGAGCGCAAACATGGGCATGCCACTCAGTGCTCAGGCATCCTCCGTGGCTCTCTGCTGCTCTCAAGATACTAATCCCAGCTGCTCAGCCAGACATCCAGGCCCAGTCTTCACACCCCTCCTCACCTCTCAGAGGACTCCTACTACACCCTGACACTACACCCTTACCCAGGACATCTAACCAACACCCACTCACGTTCTCACGTCTCACCTCCTAATCCAGATGTTTCCGATTTCCCACTGTGACCTACTGTACTGAGTGGACAAATTGGCTCTGCTGTTGATCGGCTGTGTGCCCTTGGGCTAGCGACCTGGTCTCTCTCTGCCTCCCTCTTCTCATCTTTAAGATGGGGGTGGTATCAGCCCACCTTTTTCTGAAAGCTGTGGGGGCATCAAGTGAGGTCAGTGTTGGGGGGGGCGGGGGGGGCAGCGTAGGTACACAGAAGAATGTGGACAGAGCGATACAGTCAAAACCATCTTCCTGCCAGGCTGTGGGGGCGCACGCCTTTAATCCCAGCACTCGGGAGGCAGAGCCAGGCGGATCTCTGTGAGTTCGAGGCCAGCCTGGGCTACAGAGCGAGATCCAGGACGGGCTCCAAAGCTACACAGAGAAACCCTGTCTCAGTGGGGTGGGGGGTGGGGGAATCTTTTTTTTCCTTGTTGTGATTCTGACGGTGCCGCTCTGACCATGTGGCTGTCCCTGCCACTGGCTCAGGGGCTTCTGCAGCCAGGTCCAGGCTGCCTGGGATGCTGGGTTCGTCGCTCCCACCAGTGGTGTGGTGTCTGCTGCCCCCTGGTGGAGGATCCATGCAAGTGTCCCAGTTCCCAAGTCCTATGAGGAAAATGTGTCCCTGAGGGCTGCTCCTGTGAGGGGCCCTCTGTCCCCGCGGGACAGGGGACACGTTTGTCAGGCAGGAGTCTGCACTGCCTCACGGTCTAAGCCTCAGAGCCACTCATGGTACATTTTTCTTTACAGTAGTTTATTTTATGTGCATTGGTGTTTGGCCTGCACTTATGTCTGTGAGGGTGTCTGGTCCGCTGGAGCTGGAGTCACAGACAGTTGTGAGCTGCCATGTGGGTGCTGGGAATTGAACCTGGGTCCTCTGGAAGAGCGTCAGTGCTCTTAACTGCTGAGCCATCTCTCCAGCCCCTCATGATACATTCCCTACCCCCCACCCCAGCTTAGGACTGAACCCAGGACCTTGTGCTTGCTAGGCAAGCGCTCTACCACTGAGCTAAATCCCCAACCCTAAATTTATTTTATTTTATTTTATTTTATTTATTTATTTATTGAGACAGGGTTTCTCTGTGTAGCTTTGCACCTGTCCTGGATCTCGCTCTGTAGACCAGGCTGGCCTCGAACTCACAGAGATCCGCCTGCCTCTGCCTCCTGAGTGCTGGGATTAAAGGTGTGTGCCACCACCGCCGCCCGTCATGATACATTTTTAAAGCTCCGACCGCATGCTGGACAGGGCTATGGATGCGGGTGAGACAGAACTGCAGCCAGGCCTTGAGTTCAGTCACACAGGCTCTGGGTGCCTGAGGCCACAGTGCTCCCCCCAGGGCCAGAAACAGACGGGGTGGGGGTGGGGGCCAGGGGGGGTGTTGAAGTCAGCAGCAGAGCCGAGGGAAATGTTCGGCTTAGTACAGGGCCAGCAACAAGGGACTAAGCTCCAAGGGTGGGCACACCCCCACTCCCACCTCTGCACGCCCCAAAAAGCTGGGAAGGGTCAAGCAGACGGCACCAGCCATCACCGAGGCGGAAGGGTACTGGGCCAAGTGCCAGCTCCAGGAGTCTGCATGAGGGAAACATCCAGAATGGAGAGCGGGGAGGGATGTATAGAAACTGCTTATGACAGTGACAGGCTAGCCGGGTGGTGGTGGCGCACGCCTTTAATCCCGGCACTCGGGAGGCAGAGGCAGGCGGATCTCTGTGAGTTCGAGGCTAGCCTGGTCCACAGAACAGTTCCAGGACAGCCAGGGCTGCCCGGAGAGATCCAGTCTTGAGAAACCAAAGGCGGGCGCGCCTTCCACATCCCGGTAAGCAGCTGCTCCGCATCTCAGCCCGCTGCTGGACGGCACTTTGAAGTCCCGTGACAGGCGTTTCCTGGGACGTCCTACACTCCCTCCCTGCTGTGAATGTTTTTCTAGGTCACAGCTTGAATCCGGGCTGTGCTCCTTTTCATGACTGAATACTGTTCTATCACTTTTCACTGGGGGAGGGAAGGAGCGGCTGTGTGATGGGTCCCAGGATGGAGGCCATAGAGAAGGGTCATGGAGGAAGGTCCTGGCGACCTGTGGCACAGAGGCAGCACCTGATCATATCCTGATCAGTCGCTGTTCCCGGGGCACAGGCGAGTCTGCCCTTGCTTTGTGGCATTCTCTCAGCTCACTTCCCGTGTGGCCTTCTCCTTGTGTGTGTGCCTTCCCTTATTCATACAGCCAACTGAACCTCTGCAAACTATGGGCCCCACCCAATGTAGAGAGTCCGTGTGCCTCTGACCTGGCCTTTCCTCCCCTCCCCTCCCCTCCTCTCCCTTCCCCTCCTTAAGATAGCCGTCAACCTGTTTTTTCCCTATCAATCCATTGTGCTTGCCGTTCGATAAGATTCCCCCTAAGTCATGTTTAATTTACTTGCTTGATACCCTTGGAGACGCGTTACACTTCCGATCATCTTTTTTTTTTTCTTTTTCTTCTTTTTTTTAATCTGAGACAGCATTTCTCTGGCCTTGAACTCACAGAGATCCACCTGGCTCTGCCTCCAGAGTGCTGGGATTAAAGGCGTGCGCCGCCGCCACCCGGCTCATCTTTTAGATCTTTATGCCCTAGTTTATGTTACTAAGATGCCTGCCTGGCTTTGCAGGGAATCTCACTGCTGTGTCGTATTCCACCGAATGCACACTATCATTCATCATCCAATCCTTTTGTCTTCGGACATTTGGGTTTGGGCCACGATTTTGCTATTATAGAATGCTTGAAAGACCCACTTTCTGTGGCCCGACTGCCTCTTGACCTTGAGGTTTTACACGTGTGTTCTTAGCATAGATAAAAGGCATGGTTTCGGTTTGGGTTTGGACAACTGTCTTATCTCCAAGTTCATTCTTTTCTACATGTACTAAGATTTTTGCTATTGGCCTGATTTGCTTATTTGTTTGTTTGGTTTTGGTTTTTTTTTTTTGAGACAGGGTTTCTCTGTGTAGTTTTGGTGCCTCTCCTGGATCTCACTCTGTAGCCCAGGCTGGCCTCGAACTCACAGAGATCTGCCTGGGTCTGCCTCCCAACTGCTGGGATTAAGGGCATGAGCTACCGCTGCCCGGCGATTTCTTTCTTCTTCCTTCCTTCCTCCTTCCTTCCTTTTTCTTCCTTCCTTCCTTCCTTCCTTCCTTCCTTCCTTCCTTCCTTCCTTCCTTCCTTCCTTCCTTCCTTCCTTCCTTCCTTCCTTTCTTTCTTTCTTTCCTTCTTTCTTTCTTAATGAATGCTCTAATATTCCACCAGACTGAGACCATCACTTACTTGACCAGTGCCCCATTGTTGGACCCAGGTCGCTCCCCACATTTAGGTGGTATAAACACAACTTGGCCCTGATGACGGCCCCTGTCCATGCTGCCACCCTTCCCCACAGGTGAGCCCAAGAATTCCACAGCCTCCGTGAGCATCCCCAACGGCACGGCCTCCTCCAGCACCTCGGAAGACGCCATTAAGAACATTCTGGAACAAGCCCGCCGCGAAATGCAAGCCCAGCAGCAGGCCCTGCTGGATATGGAGTCAGGACCCAGGGGCCGCTCTGTGCCTCCCTCTCCTCCGGAGCGGCCCTCGCTGGCCGCTGTGAGCCAGAACGGGGCGCTGGCCTGCGTGAAGCAGGAGGATGGCGGTGGTGGCTGCAGCAGCAGCAGCTGCAGCAGCAGCAGTAGCAGCAGCAGCAGCAGCAGCAGCAGTGCGCAGGCGCCGCTGGCTGTCCTGTCCCCCGCAGCTTTTGTGCAGCGGATTATCCGCAAGGTCAAGTCGGAGATCGGGGACGCCGGCTACTTTGACCACCACTGGGCGTCGGACCGCGGCCTGCTCAGCCGCCCCTATGCCTCCGTGTCGCCCTCGCTCTCCTCCTCTTCCTCCGGCTACTCGGGACAGCCCAATGGGCGAGCCTGGCCCCGCGGGGACGAGGCAGCCATCGCCCCCGAGGATGAGGCAGCCGTGGGCGAGGATGAGCCTCCCAGGGTGGGAGAGTTCAAGACCGAGGCCGGGGTCCCCGAGGTGGGCGGCGGGAGGCTGCCCTACTACCCGGCCTACGTGCCCCGCACACTCAAGCCCACCGTGCCGCCCTTGACGCCCGAGCAGTACGAGCTGTACATGTACCGGGAGGTGGACACGCTGGAGCTGACCCGCCAGGTCAAGGAGAAGCTGGCGAAGAACGGCATCTGCCAGCGCATCTTTGGGGAGAAGGTGTGGACCACGGGGGGAGCCTGGGGACCTAGGAATAAGGTCCACTAAGACCTGTAGTCTGGAGGGTGACCCCGGGTGGGAAGCAGGAGCCCGGTCGGATGTCTGTCTGGCGTCTAGCCATCCCTAGACACTGGGCCAGTTAATAGCCAGTCCCCTGCCTCCACACTCCTCTGGGGCTCCCATGGTCCGGCCCCCGAAGGTCAAGGACTCAGCCTGGCCCAATGTCTTAATGTCCCCCGGCTGGTGCTGGACATCAGCTTTAACATCAGGTTTCAATAAGGGTCCCGGGAACCAGAGCTGGGAGAAAGCCGGTCACGTGGGAGTTCCGTACACATTGCAGGGCCCGAGGGTGGAGAGCAGGTTCTGAAGGGCCCGGGAGGGGCCAGGAAGGCCGCATCCAGGATTTGCTAACCTGCCTTCCACTCGTGCAGGTCCTGGGGCTGTCCCAGGGCAGCGTGAGTGACATGCTGTCACGCCCAAAGCCATGGAGCAAGCTGACCCAGAAGGGCCGAGAGCCCTTCATCCGCATGCAGCTGTGGCTTTCAGACCAGCTAGGCCAGGGCCAGACCCCAAGCCAGCAGCCCAGCGCCACGCAGGGTGAGTACAGGGGACAGGGTCACCATAGGCTTTACCCCCAAATCAGGGGGCTGGCTTGCCCACCTCTGCCCCTCTCTCCATCCCCAACACCGGTGATTCTACATTCCACCTGGGACATGTGTTCCTAACCCACACCCCACCACCACCCCTTCCCTTCTCTGTTCCCCCTGGAAAGAAGTTTCCACCCACCAGAAGTGCAAAAAGCTTGGGCCTCAGGTGTTTAGAGCTGTGGGATAAACGCGGCCAGTGGAGTCCTGTTGCACCCAACCCCCCCACCCCCACACCCCCACCCCTGCCCCATGATCACACTGGCCAACTCTCTAGAGATCAGGTGTTGTTCTTCTGAGTCTTTCTTAGCTTGGGTCTGGGCCAGTCAGCTGATCATTAATGAGGTCATGGGCAGGGTGGAGCCTGAACTCAGCACGGGAAGAATATGGAAGCTCAGAGAGAGTTGCCTGGAGTCACAGGGCCAGTAGGCAGGGCTGCTGGGGTCCTGGGGGGGTGGCACTTATTTCAGGACATGTGGCAGACCATAAAGAGACCAAGATCCCAGCCCAGGACCAGAGCCTAGACTTGATAACCTCACCTGCAAGGTGGGGATCCAGCGAAGCCAATACCTTGAGTCACTGAGATAATCAGGACGGCCAGCAGGGTTACAAACCGGAGAATGGTATTAGGTGACAGAGTCCCAGGTGACAGTTTCACCTTAGCCAGAGGACTAGAGCTCCCCTGTCAGTTTATAGCTATGAAACAGGGACGGGCTGTTAGGAGACAGGCAGGCTGTAGACAGACAGACAGACAGTCAAAGCAAATGGCAGACTGACAGTTGGCAGAGTCTGATAGGCAAGAGAGGCTGCAGACAGGTGGCAGACAGGTAAGCGGCACTCTGGGGCAGAGGCAGGAGGATTGTGAGTTCGAGACCAGTTTTTGCAATGTATGGAGGCCCGTCTCTCCAAATGAAATTTTTTATAAGAGTCAAACTATTATCATTCATTGGTAGAGTGTTTGCCTAACATAGCAAGACCCTGGTTCAACTCCCAGAACCATAGAAAAAGGAAAAGCTACGGACCACGAGGACCCCTGGATAGTCCCTTCCTGGGATGCACTGTGGGGGCCGCAGGATGCCTTGGTTCCAGTCTCAGCTCTGACAAGCCGTCCTGCCCAGCCACACCCAGTGGCAGTGACCACCCCCCCTGTCTCCTGCCTACAGCCAGCCCCACTGAGCCGGGGTCCTCACCATCACCTCCCCCGAGCCCTACGGAGCCCGAAAAGACTTCCCAGGAGCCCCTGGGCCTGTCGCTGGAAAGCAGCAAAGAGAACCAGCAGCCTGAGGGTCGGGCCAGCTCCTCCCTGGGCGGGAAGTCCTTCTCAGGCAGCCAGGCTGCAGGGGGCATCCAGGAGATGGTGGCCATGTCCCCAGAGCTGGACACATACTCCATCACCAAGAGGGTCAAGGAGGTCCTCACAGACAACAACCTAGGTACGTGGTGAGGCCCAGCGCTGCCTGCAGCCCTAGACCGGCTTTTCCCGGCTTTGAGCAAAGTGCCCCTGGGACTTTCCAGTGACCGCGGGGCCAGCCTGGAGGTTCCATCCAGCCCTGAGCATGCAGGACCCCATGTGAGGCACATGACTCTGACCAGGATTCCTGCTGAGGAATGAAAGGGAGGTGAGGCAGCTTGGCTCTCAAAACCGCCCTGCAGCAGGCCTTAAGAAGCCACCCCCGTGGTGGCGCATGCCTTTAATCCAAGCGCGTGGGAGGCAGAGGCAGGTGGATCTCTGAGTTCAGCCTGGGTTACAGAGTGAGTTCCAGGACAGTCATGTCTCAAAAAGAAAAAAGAAAAAAAAAAAACTCCATTCACTGAAGCAATGATGATGCTTATCCATGGGATCAGGGATCAGGGTGACACCTTCCCCTGAATCACAGATGCATGCCAGCTCTGCCCCCCACCAGGGACACACGCAAATCCAACAACTGTCACTACGGTTTCTGTTGTGAGAGGAAGATAACGTTGTCCCAAAATACCCAACACGAACGAGGCACAGTACTCATTCAGTAATCCTAGCGCTTAGAAGGCTGAGGCAGGAGAATTGCCACAAGTTCGAAGGCTGCCTGGGCTACAGCGTGAGACCTTTTCTCAAAAAAACAAAACAGAACAAAAACAAGAGTTAAAGGTCAATAACAAAGGCTAGCCCATTGGTGGTGGTGGTGATGGCGCACACCTTTAATCCCAGCACTCGGGAGGCAGAAGCAGGTGGATCTCTGTGAGTTCGAGGCCAGCCTGGGCTACAAAGTGAGTTCCAGGACTGTTATACAGAGAAACCCTGTCCTGAAAAACAAACAAAAGAAAAGAAAGGGACAGGAAGGCTAAGCAGATGTTCAGCTGATGAAAGGCCTGAGTTCCAATCCCTGGCTATGTTAAAAACCAGGCATGGGGGCTGGAAAGATGGTCCAGTGGTTAAGGATACTGGTTGCTCTTCCAGAGGACCTGGGTTCAATTCCTAGCACCCACATGTGTAGCTCACAACCATCTATAACTCTAGTTCCGGGAATCCAATGCCCTCGTCTGACCTACTAGGGTACCAGGCATGCAGTGGTGTACTATGCATGCATCCAGACACATAAATAAAAACAAAAACAAACAAGAACCTGGCTGGGCATGGTGGTACACATCTGTAACTCAGAGTTAGAGTTGGGGCAGAGACAGACAGATCCCTGGCCAGCCAGGAAATGGTGAGCTCCAGGTCCGGTCAGAGATGCCGTCTCCAAACCTGAGGCTTAGAAAGCCTTTGAGGAAGACACCCAAGTTTGACCTGTGGCCTCCATGTGAAAGTGGGAGCCGGGTCTGTCCTGCATCCCTGTCATTGGTACTTGAGAGCCTGGGGCGAGAAGATCACAAGTTTGAGGCTAAGCCTCAGCTACAAAGCAAGATTCTTCTCAGAACGCACCAAGTCTAAAGAGGGACAGGAATGGCAGAAACAGGGCTAGCATGGAGCGTGCCCGACATGCATGGGACCTGTGGTTTGACCCCGGCACCCTCCCCACCAAAAACAGTCTATAGCCCTGATGCCCCGGGGCAGGCGTTTCTCCAGGCTGATCCCGGGGGATAGAATTAATGGATCAGAGGTCAAGACGCATTTGAAATTTGGATAGAATCCGCTAGGGTATCCTGGGGCGGGGGGGGGGGGGGGGGGAGGGGGTAACAAGCGTGTGTACAGTACAGGGTGTCTGCTGGCAGGCTGGCGGGGTGATCCCCTGGGAATGAAGAACTGTACGGACGGGAAAGTCATTTCATGTTGTTACCGTCCCATGCTGATCCTCCCCAGTGTCTCGTGCGGAAGGAGACCTGGGCCACCCTCCCTGGCCTGCTCCTCCTCTGACCCTCCTGGGAGTGGGTCTCTGTGCCTGGCCTGGGGTGACAGTTGCCCTCTGCCCTGTCCCCAGGGCAGCGGTTGTTTGGCGAGAGCATCCTGGGGCTGACACAGGGCTCCGTGTCGGACCTGCTGTCGAGGCCCAAGCCCTGGCACAAGCTGAGCCTGAAGGGCCGGGAACCTTTCGTACGTATGCAGCTGTGGCTGAGCGACCCCCACAACGTGGAGAAACTGCGAGACATGAAGAAGCTGGAGAAGAAAGGTGAGGGCCAGGCTGGGGTGGCCGGGTAACCAGGTCCCGACCACGCTCAGAAGACCCCCGTTTTGCAGCAACCCAGATACTCACATCCCCCACCAAAATCACATGTGGCGTCTCTCGTGCCGTCCACACATCCTGAAGTGGCACACAGTCTTTTTTTTTTTTTTTTTTTTTTTTTTTTTGGTTTTTTTTGAGACAGGGTTTCTCTGTGTAGCTTTGCGCCTTTCCTGGAACTCACTTTGGAGACCAGGCTGGCCTCGAACTCACAGAGGTCCGCCTGCCTCTGCCTCCCGAGTGCTGGGACTAAAGGCGTGTGCCACCACCACCTGGCTCTAACTAGCTCTTATAACTTTAACCCATTTCTATTAATTTACTGTATGCCTTGTGGCTTTATTTGTTTGTTTGTTTTTTCGAGACAGGGTTTCTCTGTGTAGCTTTGGAGCCTGTCCTGGATCTTGCTCTGTAGCCCAGGCTGGCCTCAAACTCAGAGATCCGCCTGCCTCTGCCTCCTGAGTGCTGTGATTAAAGGCCTGCACCACCACCGCCCGGCCCACCTTATAGCTTTATTACTGCATTTTCATATTGCCCATCCTGCTTGCTCTGCATCTGGCCGGTACCCTCCTTCTTCCCAGCATTCTCTCTGCCCCCCCCCCCCCCAAATCCTGCCTAGCTATTGACCATTTAGCTTTCTTATTAAACCAATCACAGCGACATATCTTCACACAGTGTAAAGGAATATCCCACAACAGCCTCTGGAGAACTTTCTAGATCTAAACCATAGCAGAGCTTTGGTTCACATTTTGCTGCTGTGACGTGGCACCATGCATCCCACAGTAAGAGGGTTTATTCAAAGTGGCCCCTCAACACAGCAAACTGTTCTGAAACTTAGTGGCCAGACTGTTTTTTTTTTTTTTTAAATTTATTTATTTATTATGTATATAGCATGTATGACCAGAAGAGGGCACCAGATCTCATTACAGATGGTTGTGAGCCACCATGTGGTTGCTGGGAATTGAACTCAGGACCTCTGGAAGACCAGTCAGTGCTCTTAACCTCTAAGCCATTTCTCCAGCCCCAGACTTCCAAATAGTATTGCTGGCCACAGAGCTCCCCGTTTTGAGCGCCCTCTGACCGCAAGCACCCCCTTATGGCCTCTGGAGTGGCTGTGCCCCGGGAACCCCCGCTAATCTTAGCTGGCCTCAAGAGCCTTAGAGCAGGAGACAGGCCAGCATCTCAGCAGAGCCAGGGGAGCGGGAACAGGACGGGAGTGGGGGCACGGAGGGGGGACTCTGCTGGGCTGGCTGGCCACTGACCCTGCCACCCCCGCCAAGTGGCGAGCGTGCGGTGCCGGTGGCCCACCAGCCCGCCCCTTCTGCCCCCCAGCCTATCTGAAGCGCCGCTACGGACTCATCGGCACAGGCTCGGACAGCGAGTCGCCCGCTGTGCCCTCGGAGTGCCCCAGCCCCTGCCAGCAGCCCCAGGAGCTGAGCCTCCTGCAGGCCAAGAAGCCCCGCGTGGTGCTGGCGCCCGCCGAGAAGGAGGCGCTGCGGAAGGCCTACCAGCTGGAGCCCTACCCCTCCCAGCAGACCATAGAGCTGCTCTCACTCCAGCTCAACCTCAAGACCAACACTGTCATCAACTGGTTCCACAACTACAGGTAGCCTGCGGGCGACACTGGGGCCCCGAGTGGCGGAGAGAGGGGGCCGTGGGGACACGGGGACGCAGAGGGTCACGGGGGACACAGAGGGTCATAAGGAAGGCCCCGGAGGCTCATGGGGACACCTGAGGGTGGTTCAGGCCAATGGGGCTGCAAGCTGGATCACGAAGCTGTTTCTAGATTCCCGGATGCACTAACTCTGTCACCTCCAGTGGAGGGACCCTGGGCCCCATGTTGGAAGCCGTAAGCAAGGACCACGGTGCATCCCCCATCCCCACCCACCCACCTACCCCCCCTACTCTGTCCCTCCCACTCTGTGCAATGGCCTCTAGGAAGGAACAGATCGGGCCAAGATCTGAGGCTTCTCTAGCTGGAGCTAGCTAGGGTCCCATGGTCTCTCCTTCTCGTGAGACTGAAGGAACACCTGCCCTACTGAAGCCTCAGGCATGGCGGTTCCTCTAAGCATGGATCCTTTCTTTCCTTTCCTTCTTCTTTTTTTTTTTTTTTTAAGATTGATTCATTCTTATTTTATGTGCATTGGTGTTTTGCTTGCATGTATGTAAGAAGGTGTCAGATCCCCTGGAACTGGAGTTACCGACAGTTGTGAGCTGCCACGTGGGTGCTGGGAATTGAACCCAGGTCCTCTGGAAGAGCAGCCACTGCTCTTGACCCCTGAGCCATCTTGCCAGCCTGCATGGCTCCTTTCCTAAGCCTTTCCACTCTCCAGGACGGGTCTCAGAGGTCCCAAGTGCTGTGGCTTTAAGGCCACAGGGCTTCCCGAGGCTGCCCTAGGACCCCCTGAAGGAGGCTTGGTGGAGATTGTAAGGATCATCTCTGAGGCCCTACTCACCATTTCTCTGAGCAAGAAATGTCACCGGTGTCCATGTGGCACTGTGGAAGAGAGTCTATCTGTCCATTCTGGGGGCAGAGAGCTGTCCCAAGATCCCCAAGAAGGAAGAAGGGAAACATGTAGGATGCACACGCCCTTCTCCCCAGCCTGCATGTTGGCATCATACACATCTTAGCTGTGTGGCCTTCGGCAGGTCACTCAGGTCACTGCCTGTACAGCAGAGCTTTGTACCCAATGCAGACTGTAGCGCAACAGGAGACATGAGTCCTTTTTTTTTTTTTTTTTTTTTAATTAAAGCTGCTCGGCCATCGGCTCAGGCCTACCACGGACTAACTCTTACATTTAAACTCCGTCCATTTCTGTTGATCTCTATGTGGCCACGTTTTTCCGTGGCTTTACCTGTGTGTCATTACATGCTGCTCCCTGGACGGTGGTCTGGCGTCTCCTGACTCAGCCTTCCTTTCCTCAGAATTCTCCTTGTCTGCTTATCCCGCCTATACTTCCTGCCTGGCTACTGGCCAATCAGCGTTTTATTTATCAACCAATCGGAGCAACACATTCACAGCCTACAGAACGACATCCCACAGCATCTCTCCTTTCTGTCTAGTCAGAAAGGGTTGAACTTTAACATAGCAAAACTACATATAACAAATACATATAGCAAGAATTACAGTTACAAGATCTAGTCAGTTTATATTTGGCAAATTCAAAGAAAATATTCTATTTATCCTATATTTGTGAGTCTAAAGTTTCACATCTACCTTATCTTTTATCATAACCAAGAAAAACCATAATTATAACTCTCTAGTCTTCAGCTACATCAAAGACCCCAGAAGGATATAATATTACCTAAGTAAACAGGAAGAGCACTGTAAGCCACTTCCAAAAGAGACATGAGTCCTAGCAGCTTTCTCTTGTCCCCTCCCGAGTGGCAATGGGGACATCATCTCTGCTCCTCATTTCCCATAGGAGCTGAGCATTCCATCATTATCCATCGTGTTCATTCAAAAACATACACACAGTGAACTGGACTCTGGAGATCAGGGGTTCAAAGCCACCCTCCCAGAGTCTGATAAGCATATATACATCATGAGCCAATTAATTTCACCTTAGCCTGATTAATATGGCAGAAGAGAAGGCGTAAGGGCTTAGGGAAGAGAGAATCTTGCCTCCAGAAAACTTGAACAAAGAGGTGATATTTGAGGTGGGGTTTGAAAGATGAATAAGAGCAATCTCTGAGTTCAAGGCCAGCCTGGTCTATGTAGTGAGTTTCAAACCAGCCAGGGCTGCCTAATGAGACCCTGTCTCAAAAAAGAAAGGAAAACCAGGCTTGCCATAAGGAGGGCCCTGGGTCCCATATGTACTACAAGAAAGAAGTTGGGGGCCAGGCAACTCTGACCAGAGAGCTGGCCCACACAGTCATGAAGGGTTGGTTGTGATCCCCAACTTTCACATTTTTTAAAGCCATACATTGGGCCAGTAAGCTGGCTTAGAGGGCTCCATCGCCTCCTGACAAGTTTGACAACGTGAGATTGATCCCCAGGACCCACGAGACTAAAGGAGATTGCCAAGTCCCACAAGGTGCTCCCTGACTTCAGACACAGACACACATAGATACACTATGGTGTGTGTGTGTGTGTGTGTGTGTGTGTGTGTGCGCGCACACACACACACACACACACTGGATAAACAAATGTAATTTAAAGTTTAAAAAGAAGAGACACATACGTCTGTGACCCCAAATCTGGGGGGGGAGGGCAGAGACAGGAAGCCCCTAGGCTTATTGGCCAATCAGTCCAGCCAGTGTGTGAATACCAGGTTCACGGAGAGGGTGACTGTCTCAAAAGCTAAGGTGAAGAGCGATTGAGGAAGAACCAGACTGACCTCTGACCTCCACGGCCCCCAACACTTTGAAGAGGAAATAAGGTGTATGAGTACTGGCGGAGGCACCTCCCTAGTATTACCTTCCTATGGCTGTGAGAAAACACTGACGAAAAGCAATCTTGGGGAGGAAAGGTCATTTGACTTATACATCAGGTCATGGTCCATCATTGAGGGAGGTCAAGGCAGGAACTGAGGCAGAACCCATGGGAGGAGCTGCTTATTGACCTACTGACCTGGTTGCTCCCTAGTGCATGCTTAGCTAGGTTTTTGGTTTGTTTGTTTTTTTAAGATTTATTTATTTATTATGTATACAGATCTCATTACAGATGGTTGTGAGCCACCATGTGGGTGCTGGGAATTGTGGGTTTTTTTTGTTTTTGTTTTTGTTTTTGTTTTGTTTTGTTTTTGAGACAGGTTTCTCTGTGTAACTTTGCGCCTTTCCTGGAACTCACTTAGTAGCCCAGGCTGGCCTTGAACTCACAGAGATCCGCCTGCCTCTGCATCCTGAGTGCTGGGATTAAAGGTGTGCACCACCACCACCTGGCTGGTGCTGGGAACTGAACTCAGGACCTCTGGAAGAGCAGTCAGTGCTCTTAACCTCTGAGCCATCTCTCCAGCCCTAGTTCTGTTTTTTTGTTTTTTAATTATACAGCGCAGACCCTCCTGCCTAGGGATGTGCCGCCCACAGTGGGCTGGGCCCCCTTACATCAATTAACAGTCAAGTCAATCTCTCACCGACACGGCATGGCAGGACAGTCTGATGGAGGCAGGTCCTTCAGACGAGGTTGCCTCTTCCCAGGTTAATTCTAGGTTGTATCATTTGGACAGCAAAAACTAATCGCACATCACCCGGTGTGGACTTCTGGCCTCCTCCCCCACTCCCTCATGTACACACAGAAGTCTCCGTTAGAGCGGCAGAAGGAAATGTGAATGATGACGTAGTGTTTGCTGGGTACCTAGTCTGTCCCAGGTACTAGAGGGAGGGAGGCGGGCACTGCCCTGACCAGCTGCTGAGTTACACAGTGTGACTGGGTCTGCAGTGAGCTCTGGGAAGAAGGAGCAATGGGTGTTGTTAAAGAGCAGGATTGGCCGGGCAGCGGTGGCGCACGCCTTTGATCCCAGCACTCGGGAGGCAGAGCCAGGTGGATCTCTGTGAGTTCGAGGCCAGCCTGGGCTACAGAGCGAGATCCAGGACAGGCTCCAAAACTACACAGAGAAACCCTGTCTCAAAAAACAAAAACAAAAAGGACTGGGAAGCACAGCGGTAGACATGGGTGTTGCCCAGGGTGAGGGTGGCATAGGAACACTGCTCTTGTGGACCGGGTCTGGGGCCAGCAGCGCTCTTGTCTCTGCCACAGGTCCAGGATGCGTCGTGAGATGCTGGTGGAGGGGACACAGGATGACCCAGACTTTGACCCAAGCGGGGGTCCTGGTGTCCTGCCACCAGGCCACACCCACAGAGACCCCACCCCGCAGAGCCCTGACTCAGAGGCTGAGGACCAAAAGCCCCCAATGAAGAGCCTGGAGCTGCAGGGATCTGAGAGCCCCGCCCCCCGAGCCGCCCCCCGAGCCGCCCCCCGAGCCGCCCCGGACAGGGCGCTGGTGAGGATTAAGCAGGAGGAGGAGGAGACAGAGGTGGATGAGGACAGCCAGCCCCTGGATGTAGGGGATCCAGACAGAGGGGAAGGCAGCCCCAAAGAGGAGCAGACCCCCCCTCTGGGGAACACTGGACTCCCAGAGCTGGTCCCCAGGCCCTTCCTTTCAGAAACGCCCAACCCAGGCTGCCCTACCTTGCACACCCCCGGAGAAAAGGAGGTTGGCGAACAGGTTCACTCAGACCCTGTGGGTTTCAAGTCCGCCTCGGAATCCTCATGCTGCAGCCTGGAGGGGCCGCCGAACTCACCCTCGGCCCTCTCTTCCCCGGACCTCATGACATCATGCGCGTCACCCGTCCCCTCCTCCTCGGCCCCCATCTCCCCGTCCCTACCTGGCGCCCCACCTGCCAAAGTGCCGAGTGCCAGCCCCACTGCTGACACAGCTGCAGCCTTGCACCCCAGCACCAAGGTGAACCCCAACCTACAGCGGCGGCATGAGAAAATGGCCAACTTGAATAGTATAATCTACCGGCTGGAGAGGGCTGCCAACCGGGAAGAGGCCCTGGAGTGGGAATTCTGAAGGGGGGGGGAGTGGGGGGCGAGGGATGGACCCCAGCAGTCACCTTCGCTCTCCTTTCCCCCCTCCCTCTCCCAGATGGGGGTGGGGCCAGAGAGGTAAGAACTCAGCCATGTAAATGTGGACAGCAATGTTAAGCCGTTTACGTTTATTGTTGTAACGCTAGTTACCTGAAGTTGTGTGTGAGCAGATGCCACCGCCTCTTCTTTCTGACGGCCCTGCTGGTAGGAGGCACTGGGATCCTGCCCTTGTCCCCCTCCCCCGTGGGAGGCAGGAACAAAAAAACGGCACCACATTTCTCACCCAAAAACTCCAAACTCTTTTAGAAAAATAAAGAAATATTTATAGACCTCTTTCAGCTATTTTAATAAAGGATCCTTTGGAATTTATCCCCAGCCGATGCTGTTTTGATATTAAAGAGAGTTATAAAATCAGATGCTGTCACTGCTGCTGTGGAGCAGACACAGACGCTGTGTGATTTTTTTTTTTTTTTTTTTTTTTTTGCCATGAGATGAGATTAAAAGACAACTGTTCAAAGCCATCGCAAAGCACTCTTAAGACGGACCAAATTCAGAAAAAACCCTTGGACTGCGGGTTTTGGTGTTTCCTCCCCCACGCCTGTCTGTGAGACACAGCACGATGCCACTGCCCTTCCAGAACCCATAACGCAAAGAGAAAGTCCAAAAGACTCTAAATGAAAACCTCCATGCTGCTGAGGGTGGGACCATGTCGCCGGCGGCCTGTCTGCAGCCTCCAGGTCGCAGGAGATGCCGTCGCTGGTGGAAATGTTGCCCTTAGCGAATGTCGTGTGTTTCACAAAGGCCTCCAAGCCCAGGGTTAGAAACCTTCTGTGGACAGACAAAGTGTTTCCGGAACCTTTGGGAAAACTGGGGTGTGGGGGAGGTGCTCAAAGAGGGTCACTTATGTCAGAGTGACCCTGGCTCCCATCCTGAATCGTGGCCGTACTTGGAAGTTTTCTCCTAAGGTCTGAGCAAGGCCACTCCATTCCAGAAAACCCTGTGGCTTCCACCTCCCTTCCTTATTTCTAGAAGGGAAAGTGTTGCTTCACCGAAGCCCCCCCAAAGCTTAGCAACCAGCTCTGAAAACTAGATCCATCCAGTCAGATACCTCAACTCTGTTTCTCACCATCTTCTGAAGTTAACATCGGTGCATCTCTGGAACGTGTCCAGGAGTCTGTGGAACTCGGTAAGGCCAAAGTCACTACGACAGGGCCACCATATCCCCCCGCCTCTTGGTCTATTTTCCTACACAAGACCTGCTTGGGATCAAAAAAATGTGACTCCTCCGACTCGGAAACAGCCTTCCTCCAACCTGATCGGGATTTCCAGGGAGAAAGGTCCCAGGGGATGCGACGGCCTCCGTATCAGATCGGCTGTTGAGTCTCTCCTGCTTTTATTCCTTTTTTTTTTTTTTTTTCCACGCTGTGGAAGCTGAACTGGCCGTGATGATGAATGTGTGGGCATCTCTGTCGCCATTCCGTGCTCGAGGGACAAACAGCTCTTCCGATGCAGTGACTATCTTGAAATCATGTGAGCCTAAAGTTGGCCACCAGAAAGGAAAAAAATAATAATAATGTTCTGGAATTTCTAACTGTCATGTGCCCAGCCAGGCTGCAGACAGATGACATCCATCAGGCCCCGGAAAACCTCGTTTCCACACATAACCCTGGCTATGCATTGAGAAGTTTTCCACTATATACATTTTTATCCAGAGGAGGGTATTTTTATATTTTGACACTAGGAAACCACGATGAGTGTTCAGAGGAATCCATTCTGGGACAAACAAAGCCTGTCTCGGCCTCCGTTGCTACACACACACCACCCCCACCCCCAGGGAGACCCTGCCACTTTTCACCGGGAAACTACCTGTTGAGGTGGTCCACGCCACACGTCGATGCGACCCAGCAGAATTCACTGCGGCTTTAGTGCGACGGGATTTGGTGTTGACCTTTGAACACAGAATCCTGGTTGTGCGGAAGCCCACGGACCTGCAGCCAGATCCATCCAGTTCACACCCTACGACGGTTTGAAACAAGCAAACGTACACACAAACTGTTTCTATGAGCGATTGATGATGATGAACTTTGTCTAAAATTTTACAGGAGGGACACATTCTGTAAACACGTCCCTAAATACAGAATTGTATAATAACCCTGGGTGTCCCCATTTGTTCTGGAGCTGGGGTGCAGGATGGGTTCAGAGTCGGTCCTCAGAAGTGTCGTACAAAATGAGTTTGTTTGTTTTTTTTAATTTTTGTTTTGCAGGGTTTTGGTGGTGGTGTGTTTTATTTTGTTTTTTTAAGACAAGGCCTCACTATGTAGCCCAGGCTGGCCCGGAACTTATACAGATATGCCTGCCTCTGCCTTCTGAGTGTTAGGATTAATTTCTTTATTATTATTAGGGTTTGTGTGGTATGTGAGTGTGGATACGTGTGTGGAGATGAGAGAGCAACTTGCCAGAGTTGATTCTCTCTGTGGGTTCCAGGGAATTGAACTTGGCCGTGAGGCTTGCATGGCGAGTGTCTTTTCCTCCTGAGCTCCCTCACCAGCTCAAAATCATATATTTAAAAATTAGGCCTTTTTTGATTGCTTGTTTGTTTATATATTTATCAAGACAGTGTCTCGCTATATAGCCCTGGCTGGCCTGGAACTCAGAGATCCGCCTGCCTCTGCCTCCTGAGTGCTGGGATTAAAGGCGTGCATCACCACCATTGGCTACATGATTTGGTTTTGAGAGAGTCTCATGTGACCCGGGATGCCCTCAGACTCACTCTGTAGTGAAGGGTGACTTTGAACACCTGATCTTCCCTCCTGAGTGCTGGGATTATAGGCATACACCACCATGCCCAGAAATACTGTTTTTTTAACTGAGTACCAGCAGTCAGATATGGGGGTGTGTCCCTTAAGTACTTCAGTGCCAACTTCTGAAAACTCTAAACTCTGGCTGTACTGGGCCACCATCCGTGGTGACAACGGCCAGCCGAGGAGTGGCCTTTCTCGCCCAATGGCCTGAATAGGAACTGTAGCATCTGGTTGGTGACTGAGTGCAGGATCCCAGCTGCTCGGAAGACAGCCTGGGGTTGGAAGCCCCAGTGTGGCCTCAAGGCTGGGTGGTTGGACTCTGGGGCCTGGGACTAGGGGTCAAGATTGAGCCTTGCTTTTATACCTGTGCCCACAAGCCAGGACCCTCAGCCGGTCTATAAATGGAGTGAGGGAATAGGTCTGTGCTAAACGGGCCTTCCCCAGACAGGCACAGCACTGCCCCTTCCCAGCCCTGTCATGCAGGCCTCAGTTTCCACATCTGTAAAGTGGGGTGTTTTGCAGCAGTAACTCATGGTGCATTCTGGGGTGGCGCGGTTTGGAATTGTGGGGAGCTGGGTACACCTCTCCAGTGTCTGAACCGGGAGCTCGACAACCATGTGACTGTCATCTGAAGCAGGGGGTGGGGGTGGGGGTGGGGGTTGTCTTGTCTCATGCCTCAACCATCCCTCACCCACCCATGAACCAGAGCCACATGGAGTAGCTCAGAAGGTTCACTGGTAAACCCTTCCATAACCCCTGGTTTCCACACATCCTCTCGGGGGAGGACTTGCTGACTCACTGTCCCCACCATGGCTGGGAGAACTTGCCTGAATCCCGAAGGCCGCCGGCTCCCAGGCAACATGGGGTGGGGGTGGGGAAGCTGTCCCATGAAGGGTGACCTGGCAGGCTGGCCCAGGCAGGCGGCTCTGAGTCAGGGAGCCAGACTGCCTGGTTTCCATACCAGCCCCACTTCTGAGAGCTTTGTGGACACGAGAGAATGCCTACAAGCTCTCTGTGCCTTAGTTTCCCCGGACTGTAAAGTGGAGATGGCCACGCTATCCATTTCCTTACCGGGCAGCTGTAAATTTCCGATTACTGGGGACTAACCATTCTGGTCCCAGGTCACCACTCCTGGGAAGGCTGAGAGACCGATGGGACAAGGTGATCTATTCCTGTTATCCTAGCTACTCAAGAAGGTGAGGCAGGGGGATTCCTGAGTCTAGCCATTCAAGAACAGCCGCCTGGACAACACGGCAAGACCTTCTTGAAAATTCAAAACAAAACAAAAACCTAGTCAAAAATCCACATTCTGGGACCCCTGCAGGGAATGCAGGCCTGGGATGTTACTTGAGACCCTACAGTAGCCAGTTCCTTGTCAGCTCTGGGGGCAGGGGTTCCTTTGGGGACCATCAGCTTTGGTGTCGACATCATGTCAGCTGAAGTAGAAACTTGAAGGAAAACACCAAGCTTTGGAATTCTGATCTGGGGGAGAGGGAGGGGAGAGGGATCAGGAGGGACTGGGGAAACCTGGAGGCCTTCCTGGAGGAAGCAGGTTTGGCCGGGTGCAAAAGAGAGAAGTGAGCTGAATGGGGGGTGATTTGACGTACGTTCGTCTAGCTAGTGTTTATTTAGCGACTACTGCGTGTTCCGTGCCTTGGTAGAGGTACCAGGAGGGAAGTGCATAAGGCCTGGGGTCCAGGAGTTCTTCATGAAGAGGACACCTTGACACAATGAACCATGACGGGAGACGGAAAGGGGTCCAGAGGGAAGCGAGCGCCGAGGGTACCGTGGGGCCAAGAACCCACCAGGAAGAGGCCAAAGGAGACTGCAACGTGGGGAAGGGAGCATGGGAAGGAGACGGAGGCCTACTTGAGAAGCACCATGGGGCATGATGGGAAGCATGCTTCTCCAGAGGGTACTTACTGGGGAGCTCCAGCAGGCATGAGTTGGGGGGTGTTGCATTTGGATTTGCCCCTTTAGCCAGGTGGGCCCCTCTGCCTGCCCTGACTCACCCCTGCTCCCATCTGAATGAACGATTGTATTCTCCCTCACTTCCCCCACCCCACCCCATCTACATCCATCTTTTTGTTGGTTTTGTTTTGTTTTGTTTTTTTTGAGACAGGGTTTCCCTGTGTTGCCTCAACTGTCCTGGAACTCGCTCTGTAGACCAGGCTGGCCTCGAACTCACAGAGATCCGCCTGGCTCTGCCTCCCGAGTGCTGGGATTAACGATGTGCGCCACCACCGCCCAGTTGGGTCCACCTTTCTAAAGCTCGGCTCTCTACAGCCTTGGTGGGGTTAGTTGCTATAGAAACCGGGCCTTCACTGCACCCAGGTGCAGAAGCCACCCCAAGACCCAAGAGCAGTGGGGCGGGACAGAAGTGACCTTGTCCAAGGTGACCCACTGGGGAGCTAGCCTGTGACCCTACCCTGAGGCACCCACAGGCCAGCTGGCCTGTGCTGGTTTCTCCCTCATCGATCACTTAGGACTCCTTTTCCTCATCTGTGAAATGGCTGTGACTGGAGACCGGTGCTTGAACTCACTGACTAGAGGTACTGTATGATGCTGCCCACCTTCGGTGGCTCCCAGTCCTGAATGCTTCTCTCCCGCAGCCTTGAGGCGTGAGTCTGAGGCTGGCCGCCCCCTGCCTCAAAGCTCCATCCCCAACACCAAAAAGTAGACACAACAGGCCCCCCTGGACTGATTTTCCTCAGGGTTCCAGAAATACTGTCCTCTCTGCCTGTGTGGCTGTGCCCAGGCAGGTTGTGGATGACAGTGATGTTACCAGCCAAGGCTCTGGACGCACTCAGCCCGCAGCCCAGTGGGGGTGCTCCTTTCTTTACCACCCTAAATCCGTACATCACTGCCATCCTCATCCGTTGAGACCCCAAGGCCCACAGGCACGCATGCCCACCATCGCGATGGATCCAAAGTTCGCCTGCATGTGGCTGTGGTCAATTAGTGCTGCTGGGGACACACATGCACACCGAGGCCCTCTCAGGTGCCTGTGTGCTGTCCGTGGTTCTGTCTTCGCCTCTCTGAGGAGCTGTCCGTGCGCTGGGGTCCATCCCCCCACATTTCCACCGTCGACCTTGGTCACTTTTTTTCTGATGGGCACTGGGTGGCCCCGCGCACATCTCATCGGCCGAAACTGGGTCGGGGGGGGGGGGGGGTCATTCTTGGGCAGTCAGATTTGCAGCAGCATGGCTGATCCAAGTGAATTAATCACTTGGGGTGGGTGGATGCTGCGCAACCTGGCCTGAGTGTTCCTCCATCACTGGTGGCTTCTTAGAACATTCCTGACCCCACACAGTGCCTCTAGATCTGTCCCTGCACATGTCAGCACTGACTAACTGCTCCCAAGGCCCCCCCGTCACTCGAAGGAGTGTTTTGGTAAGGGCATGCCTGTGACCCTGCCTCATGGAGCAGCATCCCACCCCCCCCATCCCCCGCCACTACTACCCCAATCCTGTGCCCAGCAGGGACAATAGTCACCAGCGCCCTGACTCAGTCCCCACAGTCAGCTATGGCCCCAAGGGGAATGGGAGGACTCCATGTGTGCTACACCCAGGAGCACATGGTCCCCTGACCTTGATTTTTTTTGGGGGGTGGGGGGGACAGAGAGTGGAGGAGTCTCAAGACAGGGTTTCACTGTATAGCCCTGACTGTCCTAGAACTCACTCTGTAGACCAGGCTGGCCTCGAACTCAGAGATCTCCCTGCCTCTGCCTCTCGAGTGCTGGGATTAAAGACGTGTGCCACCACCATGGCCCAGTGGCCTTGATGCTCTATTTTGTGAATTTAAACATGGGTTGTTCAGGTTGCTCAGTTCACTCCAAAGCCAAATGTGCCTGAAGGTACTTAACTTTTCCAGGCTGCCGAGGGAGAGCTGTGGTGCATCCTGAGTCTACGCTTGGAAGACCCTGGGCCTCAACCACCGCGTTGGGCCACCCTGGGCCTGCCCCTTCCCTTCTGTAAAGCCCCCCTGAGCCCAGTGAAGAAGTGGGGACCCAGCAGTCACCACTGCCTTAGGGGCAGGTACCCAGAAGACTGTGGACAGTGTGTTCCAGTCAAAACCATCTTCCACAGGGCCGTGGTGGCGCACGCCTCAATCCCAGCACTCAGGAGGCAGAGGCAGGTGGATCTCTGAGTTCGAGGCCAGCCTGGTCTACAAGGCAAGTGCCAAGACAGCCAGAGCTGCACAGAGAAACCCTGTCTTCAAAAAACAAAACACAAGATGTGGGGCGTTTACCCACCAACCCTACAGTTCCCCAGAGTTTTCTTGAGTGCGATCAGCAGGAAATATTAGATAGAAGGATATATTGCAGAGAATCTTGCGGAGATAAACAGATAGAAAATAAAGGACAGCCTCGAGAGGGCCTGGGACCTTTTCCAACAGGCCCCGACTGTCTCTGGCCCAGGGTTTTTATAGAGACGCCAAGGGGTGGAGCAAAAGACCTCCTCCCCCAGCACAGCCAAGTGCAGACCATCTCATACACCTGCACTCAGGCCCGTGGTCCTGATCATCCTCTATGTGGACCTGCTGGGTAAAGCCACGAGGAACCCGAGAACGGGCTCCCACAACAAGAAAAACCCTGGTAGACATTACTAATCAATTACAGACTTTCTCTCAATTTTCATGTGCCAGGATTCTCTGCAGTCAACCCCTGAGCTACCAGGAACAGGCCAATAAGGGTTTGTTGTTCAGACAAGGTATCACTATGTAGCCCAGGCTGGTCTCCAGCTAGAGCGCTTCCTGCCTCAGCCTTGATTGCTGGGACAGATGTGTACTGTCATCAGGCTTTGTCCCTTTCCCATTTCCCATCCTCCCAACCCTCGGGTGGTTGGGCCCACCCACATGTCAATCATCTGCCCATCTTTTTTTTTTTTTTTTTTTTAAATGCCCTGTGGTCCTCCATGTACCTGCTAAGGGCACCATCAGCCACAGGGTCAGAGGTTGACATCCAAGTTGACGCTCCAGCCGTGTGGCCTTGGCAACCTCTCTGATCCTCCGTTTCCCGCCTCACAAGATGAGGCCAGTGTCCTCCCTAGGTGGTGACAGGGCTGCCTGGCTGAAGGGCCCACCGGGCACATCCACTGTGGATTCCGTGGGGAGGAAAATAATACAAGCAGCCATCACTTGACCAGTTTTTATTCTGGCCCTCGTACCCTTGTCCATGACCGACATCTCTCTTAGCCCGACAATCAGCTGGACCTCATCTTTGTGCTTTTAGAAAAGAGGGCATCTCTCCCCCTGTCCTCCCACCTCCTGCCCCCCCCAGTACCTTTAGTCTACGCCTCAGCCCTCCAGCTGGGCCCCGCCAGTAAGTCCTGAGCCCCACCCAGTGGGAGAGTGGAAAAGACAAGGGAGCAAGTCCCCAGAGGCACCGGGACAGAGTGCGAGGTAAAGGCCAAGTCAGCTAGCAGTGTCTCCAGCTAGGGCCGGGCTCCCTGGGGACAATGCCAGCCAACAGTCACAAAAGTGGGGGGGAGGGGAGCGGGACACTAACCTTCACTGCTGGAGAAAGACAGACGCAACAATACCTTCCATACTTCAAAGCAAAACCCCCCAGCCAAGCCCTGGTCCCCGAGCCAGCAGGGAGCCAAGAGGCCCTGGTGGCAGATGTACCTACAGAACCCCGACCCGACCCGGGGCCTCCCAGGACAGAGGAGCGATCGGGGCCAGGGTGAAATCTGTCCCCGTCTGATGCAGAGATTGGAGTGACAGTGTCCTCCAGTCCCCAGGGGCAGGGCACTGAGGAGGACTGTAAACAAGACCCAGGTGGGGCAGGTTGTCCCGCCCCACACTCTGGAAGAGATCCAGCACTGTGGTGAGTGAGGATGGACCCAGCAGCAGGGGGGCCCCACTGGTGATCTGGGTGGCGGGGAGCAGAAGGGGGGGACTCTCCTCCCGCAGGCATGGAATCAGGCATGGAGGGGACTGTCTCCTCCAGGTGAGCCTGCCAGGGAGCTAGGCCACAGCCCAGGCCTGGCGATCAGGTGGCTCTGAGGCCCCGCGGAGCTGGGAGGGCCGGCCGGCCTGCCTGCCAAGGCCGGGCAAAGTCTGCCTCAGCTGGTTCCAGGCCAGAGGCCTTGGGGACCTAATCCAGTGTAAGCTCCACCTTCTTTCTACCTGCTGCTCCCGGCCCACAGGAGCAGCCCAGACAGCAGCTCCTGGGCCCAGGCCTCCTCCGGATCCTTGTGAGGCCCGGCACCAGGTGAACCCTGGGCCAGCTCCAGGCCTGTCCTGGGGCGGAGTTCTCTAGAAACCAGTTGCTTGAGCGCTTGAAGCATGTTCAGGTCCCAGGTTCTTCTTGGCAGCAAGTGCCACGGACCCCAGAGATCGGGTCTTCTGGGTCACATGTCCTCTGTCCCCTGGCAGCCTGGTTGGAGTCTGTGCTTAGGGCCGCTTGTACTCAGGCTTCCCTCACAGCCAGTACGCCCCTTAGGGCTGGTCCTGGGTCTGAGTCCCACCAGAACCAGAAGGATGCCAAGGGCCCTCCACGCCAGCTAGGCCAGCCTGGCCTCCACGCCACTGGCTCCTGAGGGCCCTCACCTCCAGCCCATACCGCTCATGCAGCTGGGCAAAGGACGCCAAGGGCCCGTTGGACGAGGCCCTGCGACGGGGTGGCGGCGGTGGGCGCTGGGGGGCTGCAGCCGCGGGTTGCTCGGGCAGCGCGCTCCATACGGCCCGGCCGTTCTCCTTGGGCCGCGGGTTCGCGACCAGGCTGGGGTTGGCGGGGAAGGCGTTGGCCGGGGCGCCCTCGCGCATGGCTGCCAGCTGCTGCTCCAGCTCGCGCACCACCAGGCGCAGGTAGTGGAAGCTGGCCCGCGACAGCGCCTTCACCCAGCCCTCCAGGGCTGCCTGGCTGTCGGCCGCCAGCACGTAGGACCGCGAACGACCTCCCGAGAAGCGCACCGCGAAGGCAAACTCCTCCCGGGCGTCCACCAGCTCCACCGTGCACCCCTCCAGCAGGATGACGCCCAGCGGCTCGCGGCTGGCCTCCGCCTCGAAGTAGAAGAGCATGTTGCCCCGCAGCACGAACCAGCGCCGATGCGAGCCCGCCCCGCGCCCGCCCCGTTTGTGCAGGAAGCCGGCGTTGTCCACGGGCGCGTCGCAGGTCGCGTAGAAGGCCAGGCTGCGCTCGTTCAGCTTCATGGCCGAGAGGCCTGCGCTGGTCCCCTGCACCAGAGCTGACGTTACTCCCGAGATCACCAACTCCGGGGCCATCAGCTGCCACCTTCCAGCACACCCACCCCAGGTGAGTACATGGGGATAAGACTCGAACCCAAGTCACATACACACACACACATACACATACACACACACACACACACACACACACACACACACACACACACACACACACACACGGCCACTAGGAGCCCTCCTCCTGCTGCCCTTGACTTGGGGGAAAGCATTAAGCATTCAGAGCCAGCTGGACACTTTAGCACAGGTTAGCTCCATCTGGCAATGAATGACCTTGGGTGGCCTGGGCTGGTGTTCTGGTTGCACCCATGAGTCAGATGGGGAAACAGAGGCACAGTGAGCAAGGTCAGCCACAAAGCCAAGGTCACAAAGCAAGTTGGCTAGAGCCTCTGCGGGTCCCTGGAGGTCCCAGTTCTGTGACGCTGTGGTTAGTAGGTCAGGTTGGTGAGAGAGGGAGCCACAGAGAAGAGGTAGAGGGAACAGTGAACACCAAGGTCCTGGGGTGAACACCTACCGCTGTGAGGCAGGGGGATCAGAGGTGGATGGGAAGAGGAAGAAAATACTCACGCGGTGAAACACCTCTGAGAAGATAACCCAGATAAAATGCGGGCGCAGCCCAGACGGACAGGGAGGCACAGGGCACGCTAACATATACCTCCCCAAAAGTACACACCGGGGCAGGGGTGGGTAGCAGGACTTATTGGGAGGTGGCACATGGGTTAGAAGTGTGACCACTTGGAGGACATCCTGCATCCCGTGGTCACAGCCTCCTCACCTTGCTCTCGGATGGCAGCCATACTTTTCAAGGGACGTAAAGAGCCTGGAATGCGGCTGGCACTCAGCTAATGCCCACCCCTTCTGCCTGAGTGGCAGGCACTTGCCAGACGTCAGGAGGAATGAGGTCTGGGTGGTGGCTCTGTGGGGCCAGTCTGTGCTATCTGGCAGGTGGCGGGAGAAATGGCTGCCAGGCAAATACTTATTTTCACGCCACCCACACGGCAGCCAGGGACAGCTTCCTGCCGAGCCAGAGGCTGAGGGCCTGCCTGTCCCTCGGTCCCTGAAGGCTCTGGTGTGTGTATAATCTCTGCCTCCTTGTGCTGTGTGGCTCCTTTAGAAGCCTGTTTCTCTCTGCGTGAGTGACTCAGGCATCCCTTCCCAAAACAGTGCCCGGTGCTCACTCCCTCACCTCCACCCCACCCCCCACTCTGCTCACTCACTTCACAGGTCAGCTCAGGCCCCAGGCTGGGTCACTTCGGGGCGCACAGTCAGCCTCTCTGGACCTCCAGTTCTTCATCTATAAAATGAAAGCAAAACCGTCTTAAGGCAATGAGACTGGGACCCAGGGATGCGGGCCCTCGACCATGGTCACCGTTAACAGTATCCTCTGCTTCCCTCAAGTCAGTCCTGTCTCAGTGAATGGTGCCTGGTGTTCCTCTCTCTAAATCACTGAGGCCAGGGGATCCCCCCGCCCCGCCTCCTCCCCCCTCAATCTTCCAAAGCAGTGGCTGTCTAACTCCACTATCTCTAGGTCCCCGGCCACGTTCGCTGGGACCACTGCAGCAGCCTCTTCGGCTGTCACCTGCCACCACCTTTACCCCGTCCTATCTTGCCACCTCAAGGTAAGATCACCTCCCTAGGGCCCTCCCCTGGGCCCAGAGAGGGATTCTTAGCTCTCCTAACTTCTACTCACTTCTCAGCACCACCCCCACCCCCAGCCCCCCATCTCAGCCCCTTTCCCAACCTCAGATCTCAGCCAGGCGGGCTGCTTTTCTGTCCCTCGAAGGCACCAGACACTTTTCTGCATCAGGACCTTTGCCCCTGGCTGTTAAGACTCTGCCTGGGGTGCCCTTCCTTACCATACGGTAAGGCTTCACCACTGCCTGGGAGGAGCTAGCCTCCAGCCATAAGAGACCACCAGGCACTCCACTACACCCCGGCTGAAGATTACCTGGGTCATTCATGCCTGCTCCGGGAGGGGAGGGTTTTTCTGTCTGGATTTGAGAGCCCAGGGGTGTAGCAGGAACTCTTGGGAGCCTACAGGACAAAGCAAACCTTTGTCAACAGGAGGGCGCTGTGAAGTGGTAGTTAGTCACCATCCCACGTTCACGGATGGGAAAACTGACCTGCCCCAAGAACAGGGCTCAGAGCAAACAGCCCAAGTCGGGCACTAACCTTGGGGTCGTTCTGTCCCACCAAGACTGACAATAACTTGCCTCCAGCCCATCAGCCACCCACGGCGGCTGCTCAGATGGAGCCACCCTGGCCCAAGGTCACCAGCAGACAGAAAGCGCACGGCCAGGTTCCCGACCCTTACCTGCTCCAGCTGAGCAAAGAAAATGAGGCAAGCTCTAGCTTCCTCTGCGGGGAGCAAGTCCCCCCCGCCCCCACTTTCCCAGCCACCCTGCTCTCCCTCAAGTTCAGAGTCTGCTGAGGGCACCACACTACTGAATCAACAGGGCCTCGGCCTGATGCTTTAGGGACCAAATTCCTGTCCAAGTTGGTCCAGGGTGGAAGACCAGTCACAGCCACTTCCCAGACCCCAGATGCCTCGGTGGGCTTCACGGAGACTCAGAAGATGAAAATAAGGAAACCCTGTGACACACCGTAGGGCGAGTATTCTTAAGTAGGCTAAACACCCAACGTGGACATGCACACCTGTCATCCCATCCTGAGCTACACAGCAAGACCCTGTTTAAAAAACAAATAAAAACGGCACATGCCGGGCACGGTGGCGCACACCTTTGATTCCAGCACTCGGGTTGCAAAGGCAGGTGGATCTCGTGAGTTCGAGGCCAGTCTGGTTAGCATACAAGAGTTGCAGGCTAGCCGGAGCTACACAGTCTCAAGACCCTGTCCCAACAACAACAAAATCCCCCAAAAAAGGCAGGGCTGGCCAAACAGTTCGGCGGATAAAGGCGCTTGCCGCCATGCCTTCCGACCCGAGTTCGATTACTGTAAACCACACGGCAGAAGCAAAGAACCGACCGCTGCAAAGCTGTCCTCTGACCTCCACACGCGCGCGCACGTAAACAAAAAGATCAAATATTAGAAGACTTAAGACAAGTGATGAGCCCACCACGCGAGGGGTTAGAGCGGGCTCCAGAGCTAGGACTCGAGGGAAACTGAGGCAGGGCACCACCGCAGAGCCGCAAACCCGGGCGGTGCACCACCGGGCCCGCGATGGAGGCCGCGGGCGGGTTCCCTGCGATGGCCGCGCGGATTCCCGTCCCCGTCGCCGTCCCCGCCCACCCGGTCTCACCTGGCTGCGGGGCTGGAGCGACGGTCTGTCCGTCCCATGGCCCGGAACCGCTCGGGGGGCGGCGGCGAGCGGGCGCTTTGTCTCCCCGCGGCCGAGCGCCGGCGACCCGCGGACGCCCCTTTAACCCTGAGCGGCCCGCCCTGGACGGGCCCGCCCCCCCGAGCCACACACGCCCGCCCATTGGTCAGCCCCCACAGGCCCCGCCTCCGGACTGGCCACGCCCCCACGCGCGAGCCTGGAAACCACTCTTAAAGGGACCGTGCTGGGGTCGGGAGTCTCCCGAGGTCTGTCCTAGAAAAAACGGAGGATCTGAGCCCAGGAGAAACTAGCGCAGCTTCAGAAGTTAAAGACGCAAAGCTGGCCAGACGGCTCAGCGGGTAAAGGCGCTTGCCGCCAAGCCTGAGGACCTGAGTTCAAGCTCTGGGACCTATAATGTGGAAGGCTCCAGAGGATTGATCCCCCACAAGCTGCGCGCGCGCGCGCGCGCGCGCACACACACACACACACACACACACACACACACACACACACACACACAGAGAAATGTAAGAAGAGCTGGCTGTCCTAGTGCAGCGGCAGGTGGATCTCTGTGAGTTCAAGGCCAGCCTGGTCTTATGTATCCAGGCTAGTTCCAGGCTAGCCAGGACTCCCATAATGAGACCCTGTCCTTAGGAAAAGAAAAAAAGTTTAACCCATGGCGTTTCTAGACAAAAATCAACACAGATCTGTTGTTAAATGTGAGGACACCAAGCCATCCCAGCCCTTAGCCCAGGTGAGGAGGGAAAGTTCTGGAAGTGAGCAGAGTTGGGGGTTCCCCAGAACCACACCTGTGTGACCACACCTGTGTGTGCCTTCCAAACAGTACCTCGGCTTCTCTGGGCTTCCATGTCTTACCCATAAAAAAATAAAGACAAGGGTAATTTTCACAGGGTGTGATTCAGCGGTAGGCTTTCTCAGTAAGTAGGAACTGCTAGAGTTTTACTTTTTTTTCCTGCCCTTCCCAAAATAACACGGTTCCATCTCTCAGAATCCTTCACTTCCTGTTCTTTCTGCTGCCTCCTCCTCCTCCTCCTCCTCCTCCTCCTCCTCCTCCTCCTCCTCCTCACTTCCTTCAGCTTTCCTACCCAGGGCCCTCCTAGCCTGCGGCCAAGAGCAAAGCAGGACCGACCAGGATCCCTGCTTCATTCCACATCGTCTCACCAGCACCTACTGTATGCAGCCTGGTCCAGAGAAGACATGGCCAGGCGTCCACCCACAGTTCTAAACGTTGTGTGTGGTGTGAGGGCGGGAAGGAACAGGCAAGAGTGGGCGCCGCGCTGAGACAAACTCCCAGGAACTGCCACGGGGGAGCAGCAACCTAGCGGGATGTGTGAGAGCCTTGGGAGACCTGCAGGAAGGGTGTCCCCAGCGGAAGGAACAGCACGTCCCGAGGACCCAGAGAAGAGCAGTGTGTGAGAGCAGGAAAAAGAGGTTGGGGCTGCAGGCTTTTACTAGGACACATTGCATAGGATCCTGCGAACTTGGGGAACACTTTGCTTTCAGGCACGCACGGTAGCTCACACTTGTCATCCCAGCAGTCGGAAGGCGGAGGCAGGAGGCTAGCTGCAAAGCCATAGCCACATAGCAAGACCCTGTCTCAAAAATATATTTTTTTTAATTAATGTAGTAGACCAGGTTGTCCTTGAACTCACAGAGAGCATCTTGCCCGCCACCCAACTTTGGGGTGATTAATGGCGGGCACTATGATACCTGGCCTGTGGAGGATTTTGAGCTGAGATGCGGTCTTTAGGGGGCTGTAGGACAAGGAGGACGGCTTGGGGGCCAAGCACGAACCTTCCGCAGTGATCTGAGCAAGTGGTGATGGCGACTTGGAGGACCGTGGGACAGCGGGAGTGGGGAGCGGGCAAATTGTGTGTGTGTTTTTACGCTAGATGCACAGTTTGCTGGTGCCTTCTATGTGGGGATGAGAGAAGACGCAGAAAGGGAGTTAAAACGAATCCACGTCTTTGGGCCTGAGTAACGGACGAAACAGGAGAGTCTGGAAGGGGAGAGTCTAGAGTGGCTGTCACCAACCTAAACTGGAGCAAGCAGGGATCCATGTTGAAAAATAAAGCCCAAGAGCCGGGCGGTGGTGGCGCACGCCTTGAATCCCAGCACTCGGGAGGCAGAGCCAGGCGGATCTCTGTGAGTTCGAGGCCAGCCTGGGCTACAGAGTGAGTTCCAGGAAAGGTGCAAAGCTACACAGAGAAACCCTGTCTCAAAAAACCAATCAATCAATCAATAAAAAGAAAAAGAAAGCCCATTCAGTACCTCACACCACAGGCTAAGGCTGACATCAAACAGACCTCAACAGAAGAGCAGCCCTGCAAAATCTCTAGCGGACTGAAGGTGGAAGGCACTGGCATGTGTGAGGCCCTAGCTGGATCCGCTGGCCGGAGGGGAGTCCCACCCTTCCTGAAGGAGGAAGGGAAGAAGGGAGATCCTTAGTCAATCAATGGTCAGTTGTTGATCTGTCAATCATCAGTCAGTCCTGTCCGTCAGTTGTCACTAAGTCTGTCCTCAGAAGTCCTCAGTCAGTCAGCCTTCAAATCTTCCTTCAGTCGTCACTTGGTTCTCAGTCGGCTTGGTGAATCAGTCAGCTGTCAGCCCCTCGGCTCACTCTGCCTGGCATCAGTCAGGCTAGAAGTCAGTTGTAGGTGTTCAGAAGTCAGTCATTAGCCAGTCTGCCCCCAGCCGGTCTAGCACGCGTGAAACCCCAGGTCCCAGGTCCCAGGACCACCGTCTCCATTCCCCAGCCCTAGCAAACCTCAGACACTTCTCTGTCTCTGTGGATTCCACGTGGGGATTTGCAGAGTCCGCGTCATCCGCTCCTCTCCACCCGTTTCCCTCTCCAGGGCTCAAGGCCAGTTCACACGGCCGCTGAAGTTGGCGTCTCCACCCTCTTCCCGCCGGAGCAGTGTCCCATCCATCATTGGCATGGAATGCACTTTGCCTATCTCCCCGTCCACTGAGGGGCCTTAGGCTGTCTCCACCTTCCGGCTGCTGGGAGCAGCCAATTCGTCTGTGGCTGGGGACTGGAGATGGGTGGAAGGGACCATGAATCAGAGATGCCAGAAAGGGGAATTTGGGAACCTACGCTGGGCTGTGGCCACAGAGATGGTCTTGCCTCCAGACCACGTCTCAAATGCAGCACGCCCCCACCTCCGCAGTCACTTCCCCTTCTCGAGGCTGTCATTCCTCGTCAGGACAGCGGGTCCTTTCAGCTCTCCTTCTCCTCCTTGGGCCCCCCTGGGCTCTAGGCTCCATTCTCCATGGAGCAACCTCAGGGCTCCTTTTGAAGCTGGCCTCAGAACAAATGCTGCCATTTGCTTGGTCAGAGGCATGGCATGGTTCCTCACCACCCCAGAACCAAGTCCGCCAGCCACGAAGCCTTCCTTGCACTGGCCCTGGCCACTCCTCCGGCCTCCTAGCACAGTTTCCCAGTTTCCTTTCTCCTTCCCCCGCCCCCCCCCCCCCCCCGCTACCTGCCCCTCCCCCCCATGTTCCAGAATGTGCTCTGCCCCAGACCTCTTCCTCTCTGCTGTTCCAGAAGACTCCCCACATCCTCCAAGACTTGGCTACCCATTCTGATTCCCGAAGCTTCACTGGGCCACTTCCTCCTCAAAGAGGCAGATGACCCCCCAGCGCTTCGTCCTGAGTACAGTTCCTTCCTTCCTTCCTTCCTTCCTTCCTTCCTTCCTTCCTTCCTTCCTTCCTTCCTTCCTTCCTTCCAGTCATTCACTCAGCCAGTAGCATTTAGAGAGCACCCTGCTGTCCCAGGTACTCAGAAAAAAAAGTAAAAAACAAAACCAAACAAAAAACAAGCCACCAGTGGTGGTGGTGCACGCCTTTAATCCCAGCACTTGGGAGGCAGAGGTAGACGGATCTCTGTGAGTTTAAGGCCAGCTTGGTCTCCAAAGTGAGTTCCAGGACATCCAGGGGTACACAGAGAAACTGTATCAAAAAAACCAAACCAAATCCTAATGGGATTAACCGTGGGAGTTTATTTAATAATCAAAGGAATTTATTTGGGGATAAACTCACAACCACGGGAGATTTATCGTAGGGTCTGGGAAAGCTGAGCTATGTCTCATGCTGAACAGCTTGATCCAAGATCTCAGTATTTAAAACCGCGAGGTAGCCAAGAGGAGGAGGCACATGTGCATCCCAGGTCTTAAGGGTCCCCATGGCCACGCCCCAGAGGCAGGTACCTCAAGGTCATGGGCAAATGTAACAGCTACAGCTGCTCACTAGGGACGATGCTTCAGGGCATGGCTCCAACAGCTGCCCACAAGGTGAAAGGCGAAAACCAACCCCCCAGAGTGGTCCTGGGCCCTCCACATGTGTTATGGAGAGCATGACAAAGAAGCAATTGTAATATTTCAGGGGCTGGAGAGATGGCTCTGAGGTTAAGAGCACTGGCTGCTCTTCCAGAGGTCGTGAGTCCAGCAACCACAGGGTGGCTCACAACCATCTCTAATGAGATCTGTCGCCCTCTTCTGGCCTGCAGGCATACATGCAGGCAGAACACTGTATATAATAATAATAATAATAATAATAATAATAATAATAATAATAATAATAAAAGAACATTGCTGTGTTCTTTAAAAATTTTTTTTTCAGGAATCCACACAGGTGGGGAAATTATCAACCAATAAGACGCTTGCTGTGCACGTATGCTGGCCTCACTCCAGGGGTGCAGAGTCCTCATCAAAAGCCAGGAACCTGTTACCCCAGCGTTGGAATGGCTGGGGACAGAAGGAACCCTGGGGCTGGCCAGCCACCAAGCCTCCACCCCCAGCTGTCCCTAAGAAGGAACTGTCTTCCATTTCCTGGCCCAGGACAGAAAAGACCAGAGGCCCCCACTTTAGGACCCCTCTTCTGACTCACACAGGGGACACAGGCTGCCACAGAGCAGGTTTGTAAAGACTTGAAGGCGGGTGACCTGAAGGCTGGGCTGGCCACAGCTGTTCAGAGAACTTAGGAGCCCTGCACGAAAAGACACCGTAGATAATGGTGTCTAAGTCCCTTCCACCCAAGGCTCAGAGAGGGTGAGTAAGATTCCAGAGGTCACACAGGAGTGGGCGATGCAGGCCTCTGCAGAGGCCTACTAAATACCAGGCCCATATTCCCTGCTTTTCAGAGCCTCTATTTCAGACAGAACATGGTTCTCCAAGTACTGCCTTGCCTGAGCCCACTCTGTAAAGAATTTGCCCTTCCCCGGGATGGGGCTGCCCTGTGTGTGTATCAGGAGGGATGGGTTTTTCTTCCTGCTATTCGAGGTCAGGACCTGGAGAGAGATGCGGCCTCGTAGCAGGGTTTCCAAGCCACAGCCGGTGGGTGGCAGGAGGACAGGGCAGATTTTGAGGTGCTCAGGAAGTGTCACCTCCTAGAACAAGTTGTGGGCATGCTTTAGGGTGGAGGTGAAGATGTGACATATGCAGATGTCTGTCCCCCCACAACCTGGTCCAGTTCCGAGTCCAGATGTTCATGCTGTGTGACCTTAGGTAAGTTGCCTCACTTTTCTGTGCCTTGGTTCCTTCATCTATAAAACTATATAATGGGGGTGTGGGGGGAAGGGTTGGAGATAGACCCAGCTGGTACTAGGCTTGTCTGGTGTGTGCAAAGCCATGGATGGGTTCGATCTCCGGCACTACGTAAATCTGGCCTGGTGGTGTGGGGGCACCTGCTTAAAATCCCAGCACTAGGGGGTAGAGACAGGAGGATCAGAGTTCAAGGTCATCCTCAGCTAGAGGGTTCCAGGCCAACTAGGGTTAGTTGAGACCATGCCTTAAAACAAACCACCCAGGGGCTGGAGAGGTGCCTCAGAGGTAAAGAGTACTTGCTGCTCTTCCAGAGGATCCAAGTTAGGTTCCCAGCACAGATGGCAACTGCCCAAAATGCTGGATTCAGGGCATCCACCACTCTCTTCTGGCTGGGCAGTGGTGGCACACACCTTTAATCCCAGCACTCTGGAGGCAGAGGCAGGCGGATCTCTGTGAGATCCAGGACAGCCAGGGCTACACAGTGAAACCCTCTCTTGGCGGGGAGGGGGGGGGGACTCATGTCTTTTCTTGAACGTCCTGTGTTAGAGGCTTTGCAGCCCTGTCACCACATCCTCACAGACACTGTGTGAGATGATGTCCCGGCTAGTTTTATGTCAACTTGACACAAGCTAGAGTCATCTGAAAGGAGGGAACCACAGTTGAGAAAATTTCTCCATAAGATCCAGCTGTGGGGCATTTTCTTAATTAGCGATGGATGTGGGAAGGTCCAGCCCATGGTGGGTGGTGCCATCCCTGGGCTGGTGGTCCTGGGTGCTATAAGAAAGCAGCTTGCCGGCTGGTGGTGGTCCATACTTTAAATCCCAGCCCTTGGGAGGCAGAGGCAGGTGGGTCTCAGTGAGTTTGAGGTCAGCCTGGTCTACAGAGCAAGTTCCAGGAAAGCCAGGACTACACAGAGAAACCCTGTCTTGAAATACAAAAGAAATGAAGGGAGAAAGAAAGAAGGAAAGAAAGAAAGAAAGAAAGAAAGAAAGAAAGAAAGAAAGAAAGAAAGAAAGAAAGAAAGAAAGAAAGAAAGAAAGAAAGAAAGCAGGCTGAGCAAGCCAGTAAGCAGCTCCCCTCCATGGCCTCTGCACCAGCTCCCGCCTCCAGGCTGCTGCCCTGTTGGAGTTCCTGTCCTGACTTCTTTTAGGGATGGACTATGATGTGGAACCGTGAACTCAATCAACCCTCCCCAGCTTACTTCTGGTCATGGTGCTCCACGGCAGCCATAGTGACCGTGCACAGGACAGGAGGGGGGGGCTGTTCACTCCCGCTCCCTCGATGTACAGATGAGGAGACTGAGGCTTAAGGGAGTCACAGACCCCAGGCTGCTTTCACAAGCCTGGACTTTCGGGTCACCAGCTTCCAACACTGACCCGCCCGCCATTTTCCCTCAGTGTCTTCATTGTTGCTATAGTGGTTGGTTCCTGGTGTGCTGAGGGTGAACCCAAGGCCTCCCCGTTCAGACAAGGGGAATGCTATAGCACTACCGGATTGCACCCTAAGACCTCAGCACGGGTGTGGTACAGCCACACAGTGGAATTTTACTCAGCGGTCAACAGGATTGGAGTGTGACACATTGCGATAATATGGATGGTCCCTTAAGGGACAGCAGATGGATACACAAAGGCCATGTGAGACTCTACACCAAGTCCCAGCCTCATCCTGGGGACCAGAGGGCTCAGAGAGAGGAGAAGACCAGCTCTGTTTTTCCAGGAATGAGAGACCAGGTGACCCTCTGTCCCAGAAAGCCCCACCCCCAGGGAACTAGGGCCAGCTGGAGGTGGAGGTCACATCTCAGGTGGTACTGAAGGGTGTAGAGGAGTTTTCTGAGCAGAAGAAAGGGCGGGGGAAGGGAAGCCTGGGAGGATGAGACAGGAGAGAAGGCCCCTGGCCAGGGCATGGGTGTTTGGAGGTTAGTGATGAAAGATGAGGCTGCCGAGGCTGTGAAGGGAGCTGTGAGGGTTTTAGAGAGTGTCTGGGGAGCACACCAGATCGGTGCCTTGCGAATAACTGATAATCACAATATAATAGCCCTTATTGAGCACTTAACTGTGTAACAGACTTCCACATGAAATCTGACTCAGTTTTCACTACAGTCCACTCAAGTAGAGCTATTTATTTATTTGTTTGCTTATTTGTTTGCTTACTTATTCATTTGTTTGCTTATTTGTTCATTCATTCATTCATTCATTCATTTATTATTTATTTATTTATTTATTTATTTATTTGTGATTTTGTTCTGTTTTGGCAGGGTCTCACTGTGCAGAACTTGGCTGGCCTGGGCTCACTCTGTAGACCAGGCTGGCCTCAGACTCACAGAGACCCACCTGCTCCTGCCTCCTGTGTGCAGGGTTTAAAGTTGTGTGCCGCCACGCTCAGCTTAGAGTTATTTCTTCTTCTTCTTCTTCTTCTTCTTCTTCTTCTTCTTCTTCTTCTTCTTCTTCTTCTTCTTCTCCTCCTCCTCCTCCTCCTCCTCCTCCTCCTCCTCCTCCTCCTCCTCCTCCTCCTCCTCCTCCTCCTCCTCATTATTATTATTATTATTATTGTTATTATTTTGGATGAGGCAATGGAGGCTAGAAGATCCTAAGTCTCTGGGGTCGTGGCTCCGTGGTAGACTACTTGCCTAGCCCATTCGAGGCCCTGGGATCCATCCCCAGTGTTCCCCTTCACTTCCCCCCAGCCCCCCCCCCAAAAAAAGAGGATACCAAATAATCGATTTTTTAAATACAGTTCCCTTAGGTCCTTCACCTTGGTGGCGCTGCAGCCGGAGGGGAACTGGGTCGCTGGGGCGCAGGCTGAAGCTGCGCGTCCGCTCATGACCAGCGGGGGGCGCGCGAGCCCCGCGCCCGCCACTGTCGCCAGGCTCCAAGCCCAGGAAGCGCGGCGTGGATCCGGGAGGGGACCCGAGTCTCCGAGCTGCGGAGCAATTAGGGCCTTTAATTACCGGGATTGGAGGTGGATGAGCCTCGCGGGGCCTCAGGGCACTGAGTCACTTCCCCGGTAACCAGATTCCCAGGGCTGGCGGAAGAGGGGGCGGCTGCTGCGCTTCCCTGCGGCCGGGTGCTGCTGCTAGCCGGGACTGGGCTGAAGCCAAGACCAGAACCTGGGGGGTGAGGGTGGACGGGGGAGCGGGGAGCACGTTCCTGCTGGCCGCTCCACCTCGCCGTGGGTCTTGGCGAGGGCACCTGCTGCGTCTCTGCGCCTCAGTTTCCTCTTCTGTCAAGGGGAGCGGAGCCGCCCCCTTCCCCTACATATACGGTTGTTGGCCCCCGAGCAAATTCTGAGTTTGTGGAAAACCCTCCAAGTCGATATGACCTAGGCGAGTGGCCCATGCCTGCAAACCCAGAGACTCAGGCACGGAGGCTGCAAGTTCACAGCCAGCCTGGGCTGCTTAGTGAGTTGCAGGACAGCCTAGGTAGGGCTACAGTCTCAAAACAAACATAAACACATCATTGATTATTCTCCCATGGCTGTCTTTGTTTCCAGGGCTGGGTACAGTAGATGGGGGAGCCCTGGGCTCCGAAGTCCCACTCTAGTCAGGAGTCCAGACCGGGGCCCCTTCAGTCCCTCAGCAGCTGTGTGTCCTTGGTCCAGCCACTCGGGCTTCAAAGAGCAGCCCTTCCTTCGTGGCAGGCATGGCCTTGGCTGGGCCCGCAGAATTCTGAAGCGTGAGGTCGGACGATGCTTGTCTGGAGCAAGGACTTGTGGCAGTTTTCACGTGGAAGAGGCAGAGAGCGCAGAAAAGGGAACCCTCTCCCCAGAGAGGAAACAGAGGGAAGGGATAGTGCCGGGGCCCCTGAGCTCAGCAGATCGGACCTGGACCCCACACAGCACAGGAATCCGACTTGGGTGTTCTGAGTGCCTGGTAGAAAGAGCCCCCAGCAGATGTGCAGATGTGTGTCACCTGACGAAGGCCAAGGCTGCTTTTTCTGAGCCCCCCACCCTTTTTTAAAATTTATTTATGTATACAGTGTTCTGCCTGCATGTGTCCCTGCAGACCAGAAGAGGGCGCCAGATCTCACTACAAGTGGTTGTGAGCCACCATGTGGTTGCTGGGAATTGCTCTTAACCACTGAGCCATCTCTCCAGCCCCTTCTGAGCCCTTTCCACCGCCGTTGCTGAATCCAGGGTATGGGGAGCAGTTTAGAGGAACACTCCAGGACCTTCTTAAGCTCCGTGTTAGCTAGCCACTGCTGTGTAACACAGACCCCCAGTTTTGCGGTTTGCTAGCTAGCGCTACTTCCCTGTCCCATGGTTTTGATAACTCAGGGGCACTTTGTCTCAAGGTCACCAAGGAGGTTGAAGTCTAAAAATAGAAACAGGCCTTGATAGCAGGGACCTCACCTGGAACACTAGGCTGGGGGAAGCTGAGGCAGGAGGATCAAGAGTTTTGGGTCAGCTTGGGATACATAGTTATACTCTGTCTCCAAAAACATTTAAAATTTACTTTAAGAATTTTTAACCAGGTGTAGTGGCCCATGCCTTTGATCTCAGCACTCGGGAGGCAGAGGCAAGTGGATCTCTTGTGAATTCGAGGCCAGCCTGGTCTACAGAGTGAGTTCCAGGACAGCCAGGGCTACACAGAGAAACGCTGTCTCAAACACACACACACACACACACTGTTTACACTTATTTAGTGTGTGTTGGGGTAGCCTTTGTCATGGCACCTGTGTGGAGGTCACAGAACAACATGAGAGTCAATTGCTCCTTCTACTATGTGGGTCTCAGAGATGGAACTCAGGTCATCAGCCTTGACAGCAAGGCTTCCCCTGCGGAGCCATCTCACCAACCCAAAATGAATAAGTATATTTTAGAGTTTTATTTATTATGTATACAGTGTTCTGTCTGCACATATCCCTGCACGCTAGAAGAGGGAACCAGATCTCATTATAGATGGTTGTGAGCTACCATGTGGGTGCTGGGAATTGAACTCGGGAACTCTGGAAGACCAACCAGTGCTCTTAACCACTGAGCCATCTCTCCAGGCCTTTTTTAGAGTTTTTTTATTTCATGCATGCTTGTGTTTTGCCTGCAGTAAGTTCATTGTGTGCGAGTGTGTGTGTGTATTGCCTGCGGAGGGGAGGCCAGAAGTGGGTGTTAGAGGCCCTGAAACTGGAGTTACATGTTGTAAGCGGCCATGTGGGTGCTGGGAACTGAACCCAGGTCCTCTACGAGAGCAGCCAGTGCTCTTAACTGCTGAGCCATCTTCTCCATCCCCATAAATATTTTCTTTTTTCTTTTTTTTCTTTTTTTTAGTTTTTTCGAGACAGGGTTTCTCTGTGTAGCTTTGTGCCTTTCCTGGGACTCACTTGGTAGCCCAGGCTGACCTCGAACTCACAGAGATCCGCTTGGCTCTGCCTCCTGAGTGCTGGGATTAAAGGCGTGCGCCACCACCGCCCGGCTATTTTCTTAATATTTTAAATTTATTCTTTGCAAATTTCAGACATATATAATTTATTTTTTCATATATAATTTCATTTGTTTCTCTTTATAAATAGTAATTTTTAAAAGGGCAGGAAGTCAGGCATGGGAGCATACACCTGTAAGACCTAGTCTTTGGGATGCTGAGGACAAGGCTTGAGGACAGCCTGGGCTACACAGCAAGGCACTCCAGAAAACAAAAACAAAAAACAAAAGTGGGGATTGCTGGCACTGCCTTTGGTGGGTCCTCTTACAGGGCCTGGCTAACCCTTCCTAAGATACCCTCCACCCCCCACCCCCCACCCCCCACCTCCCCAAACCCCCCATGCCCCCCGTTTCTCAGAAAATTGGGAATTGATCTACCTCAAGACCCAGCCATACCACTCTTGGGCATATACCCAAGGAATGCTCAATCATACCACAAAGATACATGCTCAACTACGTTCATAACAGCACTATTTGTAATAGCCAGAACCTGGAAACAACCTAGATGCCCGTCAACGGAAGAATGGATGAAAAAAATGTGGTACATATACACAATGGAGTACTACTCAGCAGAGAAAAACAATGACAGCATGAAATTTGCAGGCAAATGGATGGAACTAGAAAAAATCATCCTGAGTGAGGTAACCCAAACCCAGAAAGACAGTCATGGTATGTACTCACTCATAAATGTTTACTAGATATAAAGCAAAGAACAATCAGACTGCAACCCACAGAACCAGCGAGGCTATATAGCAGGGGGGACCCTAGGGTGATTGTGGCTTATAATAAGTTTTGGTTTTACTCAGTCACTGGGCAAGCCTCAATGAAACATTTCACTATTAGGATAAGAATTTGTACTGTATCAAGCCGATAATAGAAAAAGTAAATTAATGAATGAATTAAAAAAGAAAGATGCCCCCCCCCCATCATTGCTCCTGCTGGCTGGTGGCATGTGGCCTCTTGGAGAAGCTGCTGGAATGCCCACACGGAAGTGCTCTCTCTGCCCTCCCCACTGCTGGAATTAAAAGTATGTCCCAGCACACCAGCTGCACATTTAGTCTATTTCTTGACACAGAGTCTCACTTTGTAGCTCTGGCTGGCCTAGAACTCAGGGTGATCCTCCTGCCTCTCTGCCTGCAGAGTGCTGTGATTACAGATGTGAGCCATCATGCCAGGATGAGCTACACATTTCAATTAACATTGAAAACGATAAGCGCAAGGTGGGTTTGGAGGCCCACACCTATGAACCCTCAGCACTGGCGAGGTGGAGGCTGGAGGATGACAAGTTTGAAGCCACCTGGGCAACACAGAAAAAGTCCGTCTCAAAACCCCAAACAAAGCCCAACCCTGGAAGCACAGGGTTATCTCAGCTACTCAGGAGGGCGAGGCAGGAAGATTAAACGTTCAAGGCCTTCCTGGGCTAAGACTAAGGCTAGCCCAGGCAAATCGACGAGACCTTGCCTCAAGGCGAGGGATGTAGCACAGTGGTAGGCCTGGGTTTGTGACCAGCGGGTGCATTTCAAGCGGTCAATCTTTGCTCACTTCCTTTTTCTTGAGACAGGGTCTCACTATGTGGCCCTGGCTAGCCTGGAATTTACTATATAGACCAGGCTGGCCTCAAATTCAGAGTTCCACTTCCCTCCACGACGCATGTGCTGTGAGTAAAGGCATTGGACACACACACATGATTTCTTCCTTTTTTTCCCCTTTATTATTATTATTTGTCCACTTTACTTTTTTTTTTCTTTGAGACAAAGTATCTCATGGAACTAACCAGTGTGATGGGGTTAGGTTGGCTGACCTACAAGCCCCAGGGGTCCTCCCTGGCTTTTACGTGGGTGCCGGGGCTTGAACTCAGTTCCTTATGCTTGCACACCACACACTTGACCTATTGTGCCATCCTCCAGGTCCTACCCGGTTAGTGTTAGTTGCTGTTCATATTAACAATATGAATGGCTTGAGCCATTGACGTATTCATACCCTCTCGGCTCTGGTTAACTTTCATTGATATTGTTGGGTTTGTCTGATTGGAGACCTCGTCTCATGAAGCCGGGGAAGGTCTCCAACTCACTAGGTCGCTGAGGCAGGCTGGCCTTGAACTGATCCTCCTATCTCAGCCTCTAACATATGATGTCCTATTCACCCACCACCCCTGGCTGATAGTAAGGTGATTATTATGTCAGTGACCCTGTTAAGAGAACCTGCTAGACGAGGTTCGGTTGTCCTTCTGACCTGGCCACCTGGGTCCCTGGCAGGTGGACCCTGTGGCCCCTTGTCAGCCCTCAGCAGGAAGGAAGGGCGGGTGGCCCGGCCCCTGGGAGTGGTCAGCCCGCTTCCGGCAGTCCTCGCCAGCTGTGGGAACTGGCATGTCCTCTGTCTCCCCCCCCTCCCCCCCACCCCCGCTTTCGAGCCCTCCCTGCTGGGTGGGAGGAGCCCGGTCCCCAAGGGGCGCAGAACCCCGAGTCGCTGCTGTCATCCGCAGGGTCTCAATGTAGGGCGCAGCAGCAATGGCCTTGGAGCCCCTTTGCCCTTCGAAGGGAAAAAGAAAAAATGTAAATAAACAGAAGACTCTGACTTGCGCAGGGCTCTCAGGGAACCCGGACTGGGGCGGGCCCCGCGGGTCGAGGAAGGAAATCTGGCAGGCAGGGCTGGCCTGTGATTAAAAAGAGGAAGAACCACAAGTCCCCATTTAACTCAGCGGGGCTGCAGTCGCCTGCGAGAGGGAAAGTGCTTGCGGCTGGCAGATTGCAGCCACCAGTTGGCAAAGGCTGCCAGTACCTGATGCTCCGCGCGCGGGCGCGCCTGGCCATAGCCAGGCTGCAGCCACCCGGCTGCATTGGAGCCAGGTGTTGGAAGGAGTGTATTGACGGGCCAGTCGGGCTAAGACGTCACCGAAGCGCCCTCCTTCCTCCTTAGATGCTGCGTCCTTCTAGGGGACACTTCCGATTGGGGACACCACCACCCCCGGGGGGGCTCTGTGGCTGAGCTCAGCTGGGCCTTCCCTTCCTCACCATTCTCCATGGCTCCCCGGTGCCCTCATAAAGGAAACCAACCAACCAACCAACCAACCAACCAACCATCGAAAACCCTCCCCAAAGCGGACTCCCGCACCAAGACCTCAAGGTAGCACGTGCAAGCATGCCATCGCGTTCCTTCTCGTGGGGGACCATTTCCACTTTCTAACAGGGCACCTCCGGGGCTTTCCTTCTGACTTCACCAAGCCCGGCCTCTTCTACCATGCGGGAGAGCTCAGCTTAAATAGTTCCCAACTATTTCAAAGGCAGCCGCCCGCCCCACGTTCACAACCGGGGTTGTCACCGGTGCGAAGGTGACGCCTAACCAGCATGCCACCTCCACGTGGGACTCACTAAACTGCTGTCCACAATCACCTTACACAGTGCCTATCACCTAACAGGTCTTGCCTTCGCACGTTTTGGTGTGGCTTTTTTTTTCTTTTTCCAAGCCACCCCACCCCTTGCTCGGGGAGTCCGATTGTCGTGGAAATCCCCACCTGCGGGGGAGTCCCGTCCTGGGGCTCCAGCGGCGGGCTTGGGTGGGACTGAAGCCCGGTTGGTTAAACTGTTTGAAGGCAGTAACACTCTCACTCCTTCCAGTCCCCGAGTGGGCTGGGCGGGGGGAGTGGGGTGGGGTGGAGGACACGTGTTATTTCCATTTCATAGATGAAGACACGGAGTTGGAGAGGCCAAGGACTTGGTCCCAGGCAGCGAGGGGGAGGTAGTGGGCTCCAGGGAGCCCGTGGCTCGTGGGAGCCCTGTCGTCTGGGAAGGCTCGCAGTGGCCCCTCCAAGCTGGGGGCGTGGGCGGCCTGTTTCCTGTTGCGGGAGGGGGAGGGGACAGGCATTCCTCTTGAGCCTCCCTCCCGGGGAAGACGGGCGTGCGCGCAGTGACTCCACTCCAGGACAGGGGCACCCCACTGTGTTAGCCGCACCCCCCCTCCCGTCCCCATGAGGCGATAGAGAAAAGGTACAAGGGCTAAGGGGCGCGCAGACGTGGAAGCTCAAAGGGCTCGGGTGCCTGGGGCGAGGAGGAGCTCTTGGAGAAAGTTGCATCCAGCTGGAGAGCGGTCCGGGCGGCCAGGTAGAACACGAGCCTAGCTCCGGGCCCGTTCCCGGGACCTGGCGGACCTTAGGTGGGGGAGCGGAACCCGAATGGATGGCGCAGCCGAGGCAGGTCGGACGGGTCAGAGAGCGGGGCTAGGGCTGGGCTGGGCTGGGCCCCCTTCCCCCCTAAGAGGTGATGAAAAAGCCGCGGTCGCAGTTGCTAGACCCGGCCGGGAGAGCGCAGATAAGACCCGGCTGGAGGAGTCCGCAGGGGCGCGCCCCCACGAGGTCCCGAAGGTCGGGCGGCCCCGCCCCGCCGCGCGCCAGGCCCCGCCCCACCCCTTCCAGGGGCCCCGCCCCGCTGAGGCGGGCGCGAGAGAGGCGGGGCCAAGCACGCTCCGCCCCCTGAGCGATTCCCTTCCCTTTAGGGGGCGCGACGCGACTTGGGGCGGGGGCGGGAGAGAAACTGAGCGAGGAGGGCGGGGCCGGGATAGGCCCCACCCCTCGCTCGCGGCTGGCGGCAGACGGGGCGTGGCCCGCCGTGGCCCCGCCCCCGAGCCGCCCTCGGCTGCCGCGCGCGCCGCTCCGCGGCCGGTTCCTCTTTACATAACGGCGCGCGGGGCGGCATGGGCTCGGGCCGTCGTCTCCTCCCGGCCGCCCGCCCGCCCAGACCGTCACGGGCCACGGGGCCCACAGGGGCGGCAGCGGTAGCGTCCCCGGGGCGGCCCGGAGCCGCGTCCCCCGGCTGCTGTCAGGCGCTGGCGGCGGAAATGAGGCGCTGGCCGTTTTCCGAGCCGGGGTTTCCTGCCTGAGCGCCGAGAGGCCGTGCGACGACGACGCCATGGGCCGGCCGGGCCCCGACCCGCAGCTTGCGCGGTAAGCGCGGCCCCGCCGAGCGCGCTTGGAGGAACCGGGCGGCCGCCTGCGCCCCGCTTCTGTTTTTCTGGCGTTTCCTCATTCTGTTTCTCTTCCCCAATCCCAGAGACCGCAGCGATGTGGGCGCGGAGGTCAGTGCTTGCAGCTGGGGCCTCCCGGAGAGGGGGCCTGGCGGGGCGCCGCGGGAGGAACCGAGAGCCGCCCTGGGGACACAGCGTGCTTGGCCCCTGCCGGGGAAGGGGGGCGGCGGACACGTGTGTCACTGACCTGACAGGCGGAGCAAAATCGGCCCTGGTGATCTGGAGGGGTGGCATACCGATCCCTCCAGGCGGAAAGCAGGCAGAGGTCGTGGCCGGGCAGGCCCATGACAGGCAAGGGTTTTAGGCTCTTAGGACACGCTTCTGAGCCTTGTCCCGCCGGCCCCCCCACCGGGAGGGGGGCTCCATCTGGGCCAAGGGATGAATACATTCTGGAACTTGTGCAGTCCCTATGGGCCCACGGGGGCGGCCAGCTGGGGAGGGACTGACCCGAAGCAGCAGCAGCAGCAGCAGCAGCAGCAGCAGCAGCGTGGTCTGGGGCCCTCAAGAGCTGGGCCGTGGCAGAGGAGGAAACAGAGGGTCCTAGAGACAGAACTTGAATCCTTCCTCCCTCTGCTTTGTAAGCTGAGAGCGAGCCGACCTCAGTTTCCCCTCGGTTAGGCGGGTAATAAGAGATTTGCGGTGCAGTTTTAATGAGGTGTAGTTTTAATGAGGTGTAGTTTTAATGAGGCTGGTGTGTGGCAGTCACCTGTGCCGGCCTGGCCTGGCCCTGGCAGAGAAGATCTCAATTACAGGCGTTTCACACTGTCCTGTTTTACGGACCCGAGCCGTGGGACCTTCCTTAGCTCTCCTGAGCACCCGCTGCTCTGGGGTTCCCCAGATCTTTGGGTGGGGGAACTCTGAAGGACCCAGGCAGGGTCAGGTGACAGCCCCTTCCTGGTCTTGGTCTCTTCAGTTGACACCTACCTTCTTGTGATGACCACCAGAGCACAGAATGGCTTGAGTCATGGCAAGGGTGTTATCTGTTTGGTTGAGGTCATTTCTGCTCCTGTTCCTTCCTGCCTCGGTGGCCCCCAAGTCTGTCACCCAGTGCCTGGTCCTTCCTGTTCAAGAGGTAACCTTCTTAGACGAGTTGAGGTCCTTTGAGCAGCTGGGCCGTGCAGTCAGCTTGTGTACCTGAGGAAATCTCAATCCAGCTGGGACAGAGCTGGAGGTACTTGGGTGCCCTTCCTGGCTTCCAGGCTCAGGGTGCCCTCTCTAACATGAGTGACAGATGGAGAGCTCCGGTGACCTCACAGGGAGCTAACGGCCCCCAGCTTGGTCTTATACTCGTGCAGAGCACGCCTTTGGGGTCCATTGTATGTGGGGTCCAGCCTATTGCCTCTGAGGCTAGTCAGCTTCTGGATCTCCCATTGCTGTGACTCTTTGGGTGGTCACTTAACCTCTCTGAGGCAGAGTCATCCGGAGTGGGAAGGGATTTAACTGCCGTGGAGTCTGGCCCACACAGAGATGGAACAGATAGCATTGTTGGAATGGGAGGCCTTTCCTCTCACGTCCCCACTTCTCCTTGGGGGCAGCACGCAGGTAGAGACTCAGGCTGCTAGCTTTAGGTGTGAGGCCCTGGGCAAGTGACCTGCCATCTCTTGAGACCTGCCCAATGTGGACCAAGTCTCTGCCCCTCTAGGGTGATGGCTGTGCCACGTGGGAGCCTGCCAAGGAGTAGGCATTCGAACTGGGTCGGCTGTACGTGTGCTGGCTGTGAGGTGTTAGGTTGGTGTTTTACCATCTCTGAGCTACAAGTGTTCTCAGAGCTCTGAAGTGGGGTGCTTGCTGAAGGACAGTTGTTCCGAGAGAGGCATGCAGTGTCGGCATGAGGTTAGTGCTCGGTAAGTTCAAGCTACTGCTATTAATCCCGGCATGGGGTGACTGGCACTTAATTGCCAGGCTTCCTGGGAAAACGGTCCCTAGGGCCCCCGGGTGTTGAGCGGCTCTGGTTGGGCGGGGCGGGGCAGGAAGCAGCTCCCATCTGGAGTGTCTGCAGGGGCTGCTTGCTCCTGCCAGGCCTGTTCCCAGGCACCCACCCTCCCCAAGGAAACTGAGGCTGGCAGGCTGCCTAGAGGAAATGACTCAGTGGGGGTCACTGGCTGAGTCATGCCTAATTGGACCCAGGAGCCCTGCACCCCAGCTCCCAGCTTCCGGGGGCTTGAGGTCCCTCAGGGACTGGGTAGGTCTCAGGCCTGGCTGCATGTCCATGGCCACGGCTCGACACCACCTACTTAAGCCCCATGATTCAGACAACCAGTGTCCCTTGGTCAGTGCTCTGGGGTCCCACTGACCACCCCTGGGCTGTCTAGCCCAGTGTCCCTCTTCTCATGGGGACAAGAGACAGGTCCCTAAGGGACCTGATGGCCTGCCCCACCCTGGCCAGCCGGAAACCCAGCAGCTGAGCAGATGGCTGAAAGATTTTTCCTCCCACACAACCCTGTCAAGGGTCGGCAGGGGGGCCAGCCCCCCCCACCCCCCGGGCTTCCTTGTGAGCCAGGCCTGGAGCCCCTTGAGGCCTGTCCGGATGTGCCCCCCCAGCTGCTGTGGGGGTGCTGCTTGGTCCGCAGGGAGGCCTGGAGGGAGGAAGTGTGTGCCCTGCTTGTGGGGCTGACTCACGGCAGCTGACTGGGGGCGGGGCCAGACTAGGGGTAGGGGCTCAGCGTGGCTGCTTGAGGCAGGAGGTAGACTTACCTTTCAGACCCCACACTGGTGGCCTCTCCATAGAGCCCAAGGACTGATCTGGGTGGGAAGGGGCGCACAAGGGTCAGGGGCTGTTGGTTCATTCTCCTTAAAGCCCCAGGCAGTTGAGGAGCTGGGAGGCTCTCCCTGATAGTGAGGTACATCTTCTGCCACCACCTCTGTAACTGTCAACCCTGAGGCTGGTGAAGGAAGCCCTGACTGGTAAAGAGAGGGTACACTGCTCTTGGGGGCTGGCCCCCTGCTCTCCCCACCTCTTGGAGCCTGTCTGGGGTAGTGGCTGTCTGGTGTCAAGTTGCCAGGGGCAGGGTACACAGGAGGAGTTAGGGTAGAGGAAGCCGGGTGACGCTTCTCATTCTGGCAGACTGGGCCAGCCTGGTGACCCCTGAATGGGCCTCACTGACTGTCAAGTGGTCTAGCCTTAGTCTTTCAGGGCCAAACTGATTCCTATGCACCCTGTTTCTTGTGGGCTAGAATTTGAGTTGTGTGCACTGGGTCTTTTCAGCTCTGTAGCATAGTCTGTTTGGAGGCCTCCTTGGAGGAGGTAGCCTTTAGAGGATGGTGTGGGGCTTCCTGTCCCAGCATCTAGGGGTGGAGCAGGTACAACTCTTGGGTACATACACACGGAGCAGCCCTCCTGGCCTGGCAGGTGGAGTGTTCCAGGCGTCCTCTGCACCTGTGGGATGGGGGTGGTGGCCAAGCTGAGAGGCTGCTGAGCCAGCTTTACAGTCATGGGCTGGGGTGGTCACAGAGTCCCCTCCAGCACCCCTCCATTCTCGCTGACTGGACAGGCCCTCTGTCCTGGGGGTGGCTGTGCCCGAGCAGGAGCATCTCAGCTTAGCTGCAGCTCCTGCGGACCAGCACTGCCTGCCTGGGTTGCCTGTGGCTGTCTGTGGCTGTCTGGGGGCAATGAGGGTGTTCGGAGATGCCACTCACCTCGCTGACTGCAGGGAGCTAGCTGCCCTGCTTGTTTGCCATGGGGACTTGGGGACAGGGGAACAAGCTTTCCAGGGCCCAGCTTTTCTTTCTTGTCCCCGCGGCTGAGCCCAGGTGGGTGGATGAGGCTGTGTCCTCTCTGTGGGGAAGGGCAGGAGAGGAGAGCCATACTGACAGAGCCTGTCACGAGCTGACCCTGGGGCTCCTGGGGCCGAGCTCTGTGCCTTCCTTCTCTCAGTTTCTCCATCTCATCCCAGGGTTGTCACAGCTGAGCAGCTGTGCTGCATCTCCTAGCACATGGAAAGTATTCAGTCACTGAAGAGGACCATCTTCCTGCCGCCTAACCCCCCTGGCCACCCCGCCTGGAGCCACCTCGGCCTGGGACAGTCTGTGTTCCACAGCCATGCCACCCATACTGTCTGACCCAGAACTGGGTGCCTCCTAAGGCTTGGGCTTTGCAGGTGGGCGGCCTGATTCACCTCCATTGCTCTTCTAAGTGTCAGGGATAAGCAACACAGCCGTTCTCTCCAGCCTGTGCCACCCTACCACAGCTTTGAGTGCCGCCGACAGGTGCCTATCAACGCCTGTCTGCCTGTCCTGCTGCCTCTGGGCAAGGTGTAGTGGGGGCAGCGCCCAGGGCTGTGGGGTAGGGTCCTAGAGGGGTGTCCTTCCTCCCTAGGGGTGTTCTTAGTGCCCCATGTTGGAGTGGGGCAGGTGGAGTGCCAGCCTGCCTTGCCCAACTGCAGAGGCACCTGGGGGCACTTGCTCTGAGTGTGGGTGTGGTAGGAGCGCCTCAGAGTGGTGGAAATGGATGGTACGCAGTATTTCTGGCTCCAGCCCGTGTTTGTGAGCAGGCTGGATGGAGTCTGTCCCCTCTGGGTGGCTGTGGGTCCTTGAGCAAGCCCACCTCCCATGCCTTGATTTCCCCATCTTTAACCTGAGCCTAAGGCCAGGACAGCCAGCTAGTGAGGGTTCGGGGAGCCTGGAGTAGAGCCGTACATTTCAGTGGGAGTGGGTGGGCTTTCCTTGTGCACTCTGACTACTTCTGCAGTTGGTCGGTTTGGGCTGTGGCAGGCCGCTGGTCACTTGCCGCTTCAGCAGAGCTGAAACAGTCCTGCATATTCTGGGCTGTGCTGTAAGCTCTCCGCAGGATGTAGAAGTTAGTTCCTGGGGTGCATTTGGGCTCTTTGGGGTTCCCTCTGTGAGTGCTGCACTGGTCACCCTGTGGTTTCATTCCTGCACCCTAGGGGTTCAGGGAGGCCTAGAGTTTGTCTTTGAAGAAGTGGTCAGAAGGGTGCCTAGCCAGTGTCCCCTTTGTGAGGGGCACTGGGGTGTGCGCACAGCTGGACCTGGCTCGCAGCCTGTGTGGAAGGTCCTGCCAGGGTCTGCCTCTGCAGCTGATAGACAGAGTGACTAGGCACAAGTTCCAGATGAAGGGGCAGGCAGGCTAGGAAAGATGGTGGCCAGTGGGTGGTGTGGTCACCAGGCATCTGTCTACCTGTGTTTATCCTTAGACTGGCGTGTGGCGCAGCTGTAGAGCTGCTGTATGTAGCCTGTGGGAAGCCTGGGTTCTATCCCTAGCACCACAGAAACCCAGTCCATGTCCAGAAACCCAGCTCTCAGAAGCTGGAGGCGGGAGGAGGCCAGCCTGGGCTACATGAGGCCATGTCAAGAGGAAACAGTTCTTTATGCCAGGCCTGCAGGAGGAGGATGTGCCCAAATCCCGTTTGGGCTGTGTAGTGAGACTTAAAGTTGTGTGTGTTTCATGGAGCCCCTGCTGTGGCAGGAAGTGGATGAGAGCAGGTGTGCCCTGGTCCCAGGGCCATAGTCTGGTGGAGATGGCCTCTGACAAATCCCCACTGCCGAGGACAGTTGTGAGCAGTATGCTGAGGACAGATTCAGGACTTGGTGCTTCTCTTGTGATGTTATGAAAGCAGAAAGAATCCAGCCCAGTGGCCCCTGCAGTGTGAGGATGGGACTGGAGCTACGATGTGTGCACTCAGCTGTGGGTCATCCAGGCTCTGAAGGCTGTGTCAAGGCCTGGTGTGTGGGAGTACAGCACTGACTAAGGCTGGGACTAGGTGCTCCTCATGGGGAGCTGGGCAGAGTGAGATGGGCTTGGTTAGATGTGGCCTGTTCCTTTCTGCCTCCTGGCTTTTACTGCTTCCTATGTGCAAAGTGCCTACTGTGTGCTAAGGACCTTACGGTATGGTATGCAAAGTACTGACAGAGTGCAGTGTCCCCCCAGTGAGAGCACGGGCCTCTGGACTAGAGCTGAAGTGTCCTGTCATGCTGGAAGTGACTGTCCACCCTTACTTGTCTATTCTGGGTCTCCAGGGCACAGGCCACAGAGGAGAAAGTGCCTGTGGTAGGGATAGCAAAAAGAGCCCCACTTGTGGGCCCAGCCGTTCCCCTCTAGTCATGGCAAACATTTTATGATTTTAGGTGCATTGGTGTTTCATTTTTTGGTTTTTCAAGACAGGGTTTCTCTGTGTAGCTTTGCCTGTCCTGGATCTTGCTCTGTAGACCAGGCTGGCCTTGAACTCACAGAGATCCACCTGCCCCTGCCTCCCTCTGCTGGGATTAAAAGTGTGCGCCACCACCGCCCGGCATGCATTGGTGTTTTGCCTGCATTTATGTCCTATGTGGGTGTCACATCACTTTGAGCTTGATTACAGACAGTTGTGAGCTGCCATGTGGGTGCTAGGAATTGAACCCGGGTCCTCTGGAAGAGCAGCCAGTGCTCTTAACTGCTGAGCCATCTCTCCAGCCCCCTAACATTTAATGAGCTGGAAATTGAGGTTCAGAGAGATGCAGTCTGGTGACAGTGTCCCCACAGCCAGTGCCTGGTCCCCTTCGCAGTGAGCCCTGGGGGACGAGGTTGGTTTGTTTTGAGACAGGTCTCCTGAAGCCCAGGACGGCCTCCAGTTCACTGTGCAACCACAGATGATCTAGAACTCTTGACCATTCCTGCGCTGGGGTTATAGGCACATGCCACCACACCAGCTAAGGTTTAAATATCTTGCCTGTTACTGTTGTGTCCCTGGGGCCGAATGCAGTGTCTGGTACACAGTGTATTGTGTGGGATCAATGGGTGGGTGGGGATGGAGGTGGGTCTTGTTCACGGGTCCTTGCATCTGGCCTGTGACAGGCAAGCTGGGTGGGTGGCCCTGTTCACTCAGGCTGAGCTTCAGAGATGTCCCTGTGCCTGGCTCCTCCGTGATTATCTTCTCCAAGGACAGTGCAGGGGTGACCCACTGACTGACATCTTGTCTTGCGCCTGTGTCTGCCTAGAGATGCCTGCATCCCTGTGAATCTGGTCAGTACAGGCTGTATGTCATCTCTAATGGGCTGCCCCCACGCTTGCTACAACATTTGAATGAGGACAGCATCCCACTGAACTTTTCCAGACTCTAGGCCATTCTCAACTGAGTCTTTAATAACGCTGGGGATGACTCCCCTGTGACGTGGGAAGCTGAGGTGGAGAATCACTTGAGGTCACTCAAGATCACGTGTAACTAGTGAGAGGTGGGACTGGGATTTGGACGTAGGCTTCAGAGTCCATGTCCCCAACCATGCCTTTTAGAGATGGGCAGTAACCCGCTACCTTAGACCCTCCCCTGCGAGCCAAACCTGCCCCAGGTCTACTGTTTCAGGACGGACTGCCTGCCTGCCAGGCCTGTCCTGACCACCATTAGATGTGTTACCGTGCCGGAGAGGGACGTGTGAGCCTTGGGTTGCATGCTCCGTGAATAAGGTTCTATAGGGTGGACTGTTGGGCCTGATTTCGGGGTGACGTTGGTGCTTCCTGGAGGAGGGGGTAGATTGCCTCCTGCTACAGGGCAGAGGCAGTGCCCTGCTGCCGCAGCGTTGGGGCAGGGTTGTCACAATGGCAGGGAGCTGTGGTCAGGGCTCTGGACGTGAGCAAGTGTTTACCCTGAAAACTTTCAGCTGTGGGAAACGGGTGTAAAATTACTCTTGATATACTGCCCCTACAGAAGTTGTACTGCGGGCTGGAGAGATAGATGGCTCAGTGGTTAAGAGCACTGGCTGATCTTCCAAAGGTCCTGAGTTCAATTCCCAGCAACCACATGGTGGTTCACAACCATCTGTAATGAGCTCTGGCGCCCTCTTCTGGCCTGCAGACAGAACACTATATACATAATAAATATTAAAAAAAAAAAAAAGTTGTACTGCAGCTGGGTGGTGGTGGTGGTAGCGCACGCCTTTAATCCCAGCAGAGGGAGGCAGAGGCAGGAGGATCTCTGTGAGTTCGAGGCCAGCCTGGTCTACAGAGTGAGTTCCAGGCTAGGCTCCAAAGCTACACAGAGAAACCCTGTCTCGAGAAACAACAAAAGAAGGTGTACTGCTTCACAGAACACACCCTAGGTAGTAAAGCTCCGGTGGTTTAGTCTTCAGCAGCCCTGGGTGTCACTGGCCAGTTTTACTTTGGGTGGGCAGTTCCCCTCATCCAAAATTTTACTCCCCATGGTCAGCCGCTTGAAACCACTAGACGGAAAATTCCAGAAAACCCCATGCATGGCTCTGAGAGGCGCTGAGCTCTGGGAGTCCCACTTGAGTAAGCAGCTCCTCCCCGGTGGCTCTCGCCTCCCCACTGTATCCACCTTGTATGCACTGCCCGCCCTGCTCTGCTGGTTTCCACGTGCGGGGTGCCCGGGGTGCCCGCGGGGGGCGGGGACGTTCCCTGGCTCACTGCCCTCTGTCCTGTCTTGCAGCCCGGCCGCCCCGCCTCGCTCTCCGCCATGAACGGGCCCACCGTGCAGCCGTCCCGCACGTCCTCGGCACCCGCGTCGCCCGCGTCCCCGCGCGGCTGGAGCGACTTCTGTGAGCGGCACGCCGCGGCGGCGGCGCGGGAGCTGGCCCGCCAGTACTGGCTGTTCGCGCGCGCGCACCCCCAGCCGCCGCGCGCCGACCTGGTGTCGCTGCAGTTCGCCGAGCTTTTCCAGCGCCACTTCTGCCGCGAGGTGCGCGAGGGCCTGGCGGGGCCACCGGGCCGCGACTACCGTGCCACTGCCCCGCATCACCGCCCCGCGCTGCCCAAGGCACGCAGCTCCGAGGACCTGGGCCCGCGGCCGGCCTGCGCCCTGCAGCACCTGCGCCGCGGCCTGCGCCAGCTCTTCCGCCGCCGCTCGGCCGGGGAGCTGCCGGGGGCCGCCAGCGACCCCAGCGACCCCGACCCCTCCGCCGCCACCAGGCCGGGCCCAGCCCGCAAGCTGCTACCCTGGAGCCTGCGGGAGCCGCCGGCCGAGGCGCTTAAGGAGGCGGCGCTGCGCTACAGCCTGGCGGACGAGGCAGCCATGGACAGTGGCGCGCGCTGGCAGCGGGGTCGCCTGGTGCTGCGGGCCCCCGGTCCAGGCCACGGCCGCCTGCTGCAGCTCTTCGACCCGCCCAAGGTGAGCGCCCTGCAGAGTATGCAACAGCATGCCCATAGCTCGGTAGGCCTCTGTGGCCCGGACTCTTCCAGGACAGTGAGTCTGCGATCCTGGAGAGTCCAAGGTCACGCTGTGGATGGGTTGGAGCAGGTTAGTTCGGAGTCTCAGGAAGTCCCGAAGGGCTGAGTGGCACCCCGTCTACCTGCAGTTTCTTTTCTGGACATTTGTTCCCTCCTGGCTGGTGGCCAGGGCAGGTGAGGCCCAGGGTCTTTGTGCTGTGCGGCAGCCGCATCCATCCCTCCTACGTGGGTGTGTGAGGCCCGGCTGCCTGTCTTGATTTCCACTCCGTTCTCTGTGGTCCCATTCAGTGTGACAGAGGCTGTAGGGTGAGTGGAGTGAGCGAGCCCAGCCCCAGGGCACTGATGTCACAGGACAGATCTTTGTCAGCACATACTGTATGCTAAGCACACATTGGGGACTGGGAAGTCACCTGTCTAGTGGAGCTGTGGAAGGAGCGAGCCCCCAGTGAACATGCACTTGGCACTGTTGCCAAGGAAAGGCAGTCAGGTCCGCTGGGGCGGCCAGGGCCTTGTAACACAATCTTCCCTACCAAGGACTGCTGAATGGTGGTGCTCTGAAGCTCTGAGTTTGAGTGTGCCCCAAATGGCCCAGAAGCCCCTGCATCTCCTCACCCTCTGCCTTCTCTCTCTACAGTTTGGATGTCTGGTTTTGTTTTTGAGTAAGGTCTTACCTAGCCTAGCCTGATCTTGAACTAGTGATGTAGAAACTGACCTTGAAGTTGGAGCCTCTTGTCTACCTCCTGGGTGCTGGGATTATTGGCATGCGCCATCATGCCTATTTTATGTGGTACTGGGATTGGACCTGGGCATTGTACGTGGTTGGTAGGACTCTACCCAGCCACATTCTCAGTCCCTATGTATTTATTTATTTTATTTTTTAAGATTCATTAAAAAAAAATTTAAGATTTATTTTTTATGTGCATTGGGATTTTGCCTATATGTATGTCTGTGTGAGGATGCTAGATCCCCTGGGACTGGAGTTACAGACAGTTGTGAGCTGCCATGTGGGTGCTGGGAATTGAACCTGGGTCCTCTGGAAGAGCAGACAGTGCTCCTAACCGCGGAGCCCTCCCTCCATCCCCATGTGTTAGCACGCATGTGCCCTCAGAGGTCAAAGGTGTTCGGTGCCCTGGAGTTGGAGTTAGAGGTGGCTGTGGGCCCTCCAGCCCGTGGTGTTGACACTGTGCTCTTCAGGGCGCGCACTGGCCCACAGCTGGCTCATCACAGCTGGTTCAGTGCCGGCCTGTTGTTGAGGGGTTGGTGGTTTCTACTCCAGTGCTTCCCCTTGGAGATGGGGTCTTGCTTAGATCCTCTTGCGTCAGTCTCCAGTGCTGGGACTACAAGTATATGCCCTCACACACTTGGCTTTTTTGGGACTTTTCTGAATAATGTCATAGTGACATTTGCATATAAGTTTCTGCAGGGCATGTGTTTTCATTTCTGTTGGGTGTATTCCTGGAAATGATTCCTGCCGACACCATGGCCTTTCCCAAGTGGTGTGGCAGTTGGTGTTCCTAGTGGTGGCGGCGGAGAGACCCCTGCTTCCACAGCCTCACCTACTCTTGAACCTACCTGGTCAGTTCTCAGGAGCTTTAGTGTCTCATGCTTACTGTGACTGATTCTTGTGTCCTTCGTGTGTGTCTGTGTGTGTGTGTGTTTGGGCACGCAGGTGCATGTGTGTGCGTCTTTGTTCTCCACCCTATTTTTAGAGACAAGACCTCTGAACCTGGAGCTCATCAATCCAGCTAGCCCCCCTGGCCAGGGAGCTCCAGGGGTCTGTCTGTCTCTTCCCTGTGCTGGGCTGTGCCCAGCGGTTTCTGGATTGTTTTGGGTTCTCATGTCTGTGGGTCATGCTTTTCCAGCTGAGCCATTCAATAAGCTGCTGTTCCCGTTTCTTAGGACCTCCCGGAGCTTGAGTGGAGTACAGGCACTCCTTCACTGCAGACGTCACGTCGCACAGTGTGGGCTGCCTTTTTACCAGCACAGGCTTTCCCCTTTTATGTTGACTTACTCCTGTAATTTAGCCTGTGGCAGGGGCGGGAGGGGCCGTGGCCTGTGTGTCTAGGTCAGAGGATGACTTACGGGAGTCAGGTCTCTCCTTTCCACTACCCGGGTCTCAGGGAATAGAACTCAGGTTGCCAGGCTTAGTGGCAAGCACCTTCCTTTACCCGATGAGCCATCTTGACAGATTATTTTTCTGAGACACCATCTCCCTGTGTAGCTGAGGTTGACCTTCAACTCATCAACCTCCTGCCTCAGCATCCTAGGTGCTGGAATTATAGGTATGCGCCACCACACTGGATAAGAAGCTCCCCATTTTAATGCTTTCTGTATCCTGCTTAAGAAATCTTGGTCCACCCCAGGCTTTGTGAGCACTCAGTCTTTTTCCCTGGAACTTTCATGTAGGACTTCATGGTGTGGCCGTGGGCATCTGGGCTGAGTTGGTGTGTGGGTTCTGGATATGTGGCTGTGTGCTGGAGAGACTGTCCTTCCTGCTAGAGTCCAAGGTCATTTGATGCTGAAGTGCTCGTCTATGGGGATATGCTTCTGGAAGTCTCTGTCCTGCTAACCAGAATTTCTTATGCGAACACCACTGGCTAATTGCCAAAGTTTCCTTGCCTTTTTTCCCCTCGCCCCAGACAGGGCCTCACTCAGTAGCCTGGGTCGGTCTAGAAATCACTACGTAGCACAAGCTGGCTTCCAACTGAATGCAGTCTTCCTGCTCCAGCCTCGAGTGCTGGATTACAGGTGTGTGCACCACACTCGACTCCTTGTGAATCTGGAGGAACCTGCTGACTGGCAGCAGGGGCCCCAAGGTGGAAGGTGTGGAGCATATTTGAAGGAAGAGCCAGGAAAGCTGCCTGGGTGGCATGGAGGCCATCCTGAGGACTTAGTGCTGTGTTCCAAATATGTACACAGGGGCGAGTGAACACTTATCCTTATTCGTAAGATATTCTCCCGGAGGGAGAAAAATCCTAGTCTAACTGGGTATGGTGCCACTACCTATAATCCTTGTAGATGGGAAGTGAAGGCATCAGGTCAAGGTCAATCTTAGTTACATAGCAAAATTGGGGCTAGCCTGGGCTACATGAGTTATACCTCAACAACAGACAAAAACCTAAGTCTGGGCATGATGGACACACACCCCCTCCCCCTCCCCCAATTACCCCAGTACTCTGGAAGCTGGGGCAGGATGATTGCGTGTCCAGGTTGAGCCTAGGATACAAAGTAAGCCCATCTCAAAAAATAGAACCAGACATCTTGAGACTGACACAGGAAGGTCCCTGTACCTGGTCTTCTTACCTGTGTGGTCTAGTAGAGACCAGAGGACATCACTGGCTGAGCGGCCTCTGTGCAGTCTCAGGGCAGTGGCCTCGGATGCTGTGTGGGTGCTGTAGATGTTGGGGCTGAAGGCAGTCAACATTTCAACCAGTGCCTCAGCTGGAGGTGCCACCGAGGTCCATAGGGAGCCCCAGCCTTTGCACCTCCAAGGAACCAAGGCTTGGGGCTGCTGGTCCCTGCTGCTCGGCCCATTTGGCAGAGGTGGTTCCCAGGCCTGGTGACTTCCAGGGTACTTGTGCTATCCTTAAAAGGCAGGCAGCCTGGTGGCTCTCCCAGCCCCTTGGAACAACAGGTTAGACCAGGCTCAGCCCTCCTTTGAGACTGAGGCCTACTGGTGCCACTCCCTGTGGCTTCTGTGGTGTCAGGAACTGGAGTGACTTTGGAGTTCGCCCGGGTCAGGCCTGCAGGAGCGGTTGCTTAGGGAGAAAGGTCTCACAGCTGCTGGTGGCAGGGGCTTAGAGTGTGGAGTGCTGTGGGAAGGGAACCGGGTGTAAGGCACCCTAGTGCCAGGGCTTTCCTAAGTGTGGCTGTGTGGCCTGAAATAGGTGCTTCAGAAGCTGGAATGGTGATGGTAGGAGAGCCATGCACTTGCTGGGCAGGAGGACTGGGAGGCTAGCAGACTTGAGGAGCCCAGGGCACACAGGGGCCTGGCCTCCCTTCCTCCTGCTGTGTGGGAAAGAGGAAGCAGAAAGAAAGGGCTGGCCACTGCCGGCCTGGCGGTTTCCTCTGGGCTGGGGAGGAGGTGGCGGGGAGGTGGCAGGAAGCCCCGTCCTGTACCCACCAGCTCTGCCGGGCTCCAGGCTCTGCTGTCCTACAGCCCGCCCCCACCTCCGCCCAGCCATGGGAAAGGCACTTGACCCCTGAAAGCCAGACCTGCCTCGGGACCATTCCAGCTGTGTCCCTGGTGCAGGGCTTTCCCTGTGACAAGCAGTATAGCTGACTGGGCATGGAGCCCTCCCAGCATCCCTTTGAGGCCCATCATGAAGTCAACCTCCAGATAAGACCGGAGGAGGCAGAAGTGGGGTCTTGTGTGAGCACAGGGCAGAGGACATTAGGGTTGGGATTGTGTTTAAACCCACACATGTGCAGAGCAAGCCTGCTGCAGAAGCCACACCCAGATGTCCTAGTGCTTGTCGGGCTCACCCACCTTGGGCCTCGGGGCAGATGCCTACCCATCTCTGAACTGTGAACAGTCAAGGGGCTTGCTCTGGGCCTAAAAGGGATTGGAAAAAGAAGGGGGGAAAAAGGAGGTCCCAGGGCTCCCAAGGGGCCTGCTGCACACACAGCCATTTGAAAGCATGCTCCCCTGGTCAGCCCCAGGCCCTGCTGACACAGCAGGCGGTGGGGTCACTCAGGCTTCTATCGCTCCAGGGCTGTGATGCAGGAGCAGAGCATGCACAGACGGGGGGAGATGCCAGGGAGTTCCGACCCTGGAGCACCCCTGTCCGCTGCCACCACCTTCATGGCGTTGGCCCTGTGGCTTTGTGGGGAGCCATCAAAGAGTCGGGGCTCTAGGCTCAGTGTTGGGGTCATGGTTAAGGGCAGTGTGGTGGGCACTGGGGAGGAAGCATCCGAGCTCCTAGTTTGGCTTATGTCCGTGGGGTGCAGCTCTGGGCTGAGAAGTTGACTTTCTGGTCCTCAGTTTCCCAGTGGTAGACAGAGTGCTCTGGTACATTACCATCCTGAGGGGCAGGAACGACTCTGCGTGGAAAACTCCAGCCCAGAGCTGGGTTTCCCAGGTGGGCCCTCCTCAGTTCTGCGGCCACACTGGGAGTCCTCAGTCCACTGCTTTGTGAATGGACGAGGAAGCAAAGGCCCCAGAAGGGCTCCAGGTGGCCCTCCTCCCTCCCTCTTCCGGCTGAGGCTGGGGTGAGTGGATGGAGACCCCGAAGGAGACAGGCCACCTGGCCTTGGCACCAACACAGGTGCAGCAAAGTCTCCCCCTAGGCAGTTGTCTGAAAGGGGCACGTGGCCTCCGAGTGCTGCCACCGTCTAGGGAACTGACGGGGTTGCCTAAAGTAACTAAAACCACAGATGGGCTCCCCAACATCCTCCTACCCTGACACATCCGAGTGTCTCCTTGGGTTGGGCTCCTCTCCTCACCCCAGGGTCCAGATTCCATTGGAAAATGATATGCTGCCGAGATGTTCACTAGTTCGGAGGGGCATGGCCATCACCACCCTCTCCTAGGACATTAGCTGAAGGACTCAAGCTGGAGGTGGCCTTTGTATATCTGCATTGCATCCCTTACGTTTCCAAGTCACATGCATTATCTTGTTCCTTTTAATGGTCAAATAATATTCCCTTGTATGGTTTTACCATATCTCCCAACCCCTAAATCATGAGTAAGTGGGAATTAGGCTGTTTCCACTTGGGGAGGTTTGGCAAATAATGCTTTGAACATGCTGTGTAGCAGGTTAAGGAGCTGCAGCATTACAACATAATGTGGTTTTCCCACAGGAGCACGGACAGGTCCTCCCTGACTCGCCACGCCACGGCTCCACGTTGGCTGCAGCTGGCGGGACCTGAGCCAGGACTGGACTTGGGTCTCTGGCTGGCTAAGGGTGTCTTTCCCACACTCAGTGACCTTTATCAGGGGCACTGTCTTGTCACCCCACTCCCCACTTTTACACTGTATCTCAGGCTAGCCCACAACTTGTAGTCATTCCATCCCAGCTTACGGTTTTCATTGTGTGTCTGTGCATGTGTGCGCTCTGGTGCCTGTAGAGATCAGAAGAAAGTGATTGCCAGTCACCAGGGAGGTGCCAGGAACCAGACTGGGTACTACGCACAGCACAAAAGTGCCTTTTTTTTTTTTTAAGATAAAATATTTATTTTCTATTTTAGGTGCATTGGTGTTTGACCTGCATGTATGTCTGTGTGAGGGTGTTGGATCCTCTAGAACCAGAGTTAGAGTTGTGAGCTGCCACGTGGGTGCTGGGAATTGAACCCAGGTCCTCTGGACCACTGAGCCATCTCTACTTTCAATACAAAGTGCTCTTAACTGTTGAACTATCTCTCCAGCCTCGAGCCCAGGCCTTTTCGGTTATGAGTATGACTGGCCATCTGCTTGTGTTTGTTTTTCAAGACAGGGTTTCTCTGTGTAGCCCTGGCTGTCCTGGAACTCACTCTGTATGTAGACCAGGCTGGCCTCGAACTCAGAGCCTGCCTCTGCTTCCAGAGTGCTGGGATTTAAAGGTGTGCACCACCACATCTAGCTGCCTTTCCTCTCTTTAAAAAACACCTGGCTCACTCCTCTCGGATCTTGAACTCCCTGGCATAAAGTTCTTTATGTCTCAGAGCCATCACTTCTTTCCAGCCTTCATTTTCACCCCAGAAAGGTTTCTCTGAGGACCCTGATAATCCACCTGGCCTTGACAGGCAGAGTTCTGGGGCTCCCTTCAGCTTGTGAGGGTTCCTGTGGGGCTCTTAATAGGGGGACCCCCTCCCCAAATATAGCCTGAGATGATTTCAAGGGGTCCCTTTAGAACTGTCTTGCCCCTTGGTCCCACTGGGTCTTTCCCCTCCATCATACAATCTTCATGCCATGACATAACAGTTGCGTTGTGTTGCTAGCCTGCAAACCCCACCCCTTGGAAGCACGTTGCTGGGCAGCCCATGTTGCGGTGTTGGCCAGTTCTGAGGATGTCCTCTCTGGCTATTGTGTGACCACTGCTTTCAGGCCTCTGGGACCACCCTGGCGCATGCTGCCAGATGTAGCATGAATCTTAAAAGTTCTTATTAATAAAACAAGCTCAGAGACAGGTATTGGGGTGAACACTGGATGATCAGAGAAGCAGAACAAGCCACAGCTTCCTCACCTTGACAGTTCCTCAGCTGGTCCTGTTTCCTCAGACTGGAAGCTTCTATGTCCTCATCCCAATGGCTCTCAGCTGAACTGCTGCTTGAAAGCCTGAAAGCTTAACCAGCCAAAAAAGCTCCTAGTTTCTGGTCCTCACGTCTTATATATCTTTCTGTTTTCCACCACCACTCCCTGGGATTAAAGGCTGCTTTTTGGGATTAAAGGTGTGAGTCACCATGCCTGGCTGTTTCCATTGTGGCCTTGAACTCACAGATCCAGAGGGATCTCTGCCTCTGGAATGCTAGGATTAAAGGCATGTGCTACTACTGCCCATCCTCTATGTTTAATATTGTGGCTGTTCTCTTCTCTGACCCCAGGTAAGTTTATTAGCGTGCACAATATTTTGGGGAACAGTACCACCATAGCCAGAGCTCTTGCCAAGGGGCCTTTATGCTCCATCTTGACCCTGTAGGGAACTCTGGGGGAATAAAGGTAGCAGGACCAGTCCAAGCCTGGCTAGCAGGTGCCATGAATCTGGAATTTGCAGACTTTCTTACCTGACCCTAAGTAGCCTAGAATGAGAATAAGGTCCAAGAAAGAGGACAGAGTCAGGAAAACGCATGGGCTCAACAGTCTGCTGCTAGACTGGTCAGAGTCCCTCTTCAGACTGACTTCTGGTCTAGTTGGCTTCTACATGTCTCTGCAGTCTGACTGAAATCCATTTTGGAACAAAGTGGGGTATTTGTGTTTTTGTTTTGTTTTGAGAAACAAGGCTTCCCGTTATCTGGGAAGTTAGCCCCCAGCTCCTGCCTCCATCTCCCTAGTGGCTTTTTGACAGGATTGTCCCGTCACTGGAGTGGGTGTTTTCCATCACCCCGGGTTTGAGGACGGCACTGGGGCTGGGAGAAGACAGTGACAAGTGGCAGGACTCAGTTGCCTCAAGGCCTTGTGGGGCCTTTCTCCTGTCACAGGGTGGTGGTCGAGCCTGGCTCTAGGCTGGGAGCTGCTTCAGCCTGGGTGACACCAGTGAGGCTGTGTCCTGCTGTGCCATTCACTAGGCACATGGCTTCTTGTGAGGATTTCCTTTCTTGGGTAGGTGTGGCTTCCTTGGGCCAAGTGCCTTCAGGGCTGCAGCAGTCTGCTGAGATACCGTTGGGTACCAAAACAGATCCCTGCTGTCTGTCCCTTGACACTGAAACTGTGTGGCTTTAAGAGTGACCAGGAATCAGCACAAGGACCCAAGAGGAGGCCACGGCTCTATGTGTCCCCCCCGCTCATGGCTCAGCAGGCTGGGGGTGCAGTGGCTGGTGGCAGGACTCCTGACCCCTGCCGCCTCCTGGCTCTGTCACTGCTGGGACTAGAGAGACAGGAGGCAACTGCAGCGACACAGTTTCCGCCATCATCCTGGCGACAGCTCAGGCCTTTTCTTCCACCATCAGACCCACATCAGCTGTCAAAAATACAGTTTGGAAAAGGGCAGCTCCCATGGCCTGGGGATGTAGAGGAGGGAGGGGCAAGACAAAGTAGAGGAAGGTAGAAAGCCAAGGTTCACTGTGGAAATGCGATTACTAGACTTGACACTGAGCACCCTAACAGCCAAAACCCCGTTTCTGGGCCTGGAAGTCGATGGTCTGGAGTGTGGTGGTTGGCGCCACTCCACTCCCACTGAGAACTCTCAGGGCCTGGCCATTTCAGTGCCACGGCTGTCCTGAGCTGGGTCGAGGGGGAGCTGCTTATTGGCCAGGCTTGACCAGTGAAGTACGCTGGTGAGGAAGAATCCAAGGCCTTCAAGTGTACTTAGGGTTCTGCTAGAGACCCCCCTCTCCCCTCCATAGTCCAACCAGATGGGCCACAGGGCCAGCGCTTGCGTGCCCTGCCCTGGCCTAGTCCAAGCTCAGGCACCCCCAGCAGGCAGCTCAGAACAGGCACTGTGGTGCCAGGAATTGGGGAGAATCCCAAGTCTGGTCAGCACACCGCAATTGTGGACAAAAGTAGGAATCATTTGGCCCATCTCCAGCAGCCCCCCAACCCCCTCATTCCAAGCTGACGGCATTGGGGTGGACTTTTCTGTCTGAAGCTGGGGCAGGGCAAGAAGCAGAACAAGCCCGGCTGGGTCTGATGTTCTCGGCTAGAGCACCTGGAACTCTGTCTTGTCCTGGGACAAAAGCCACAGAGGGAGGGGAAGAGGCCTGTCAGATCCTTCTTCCTTCCTACTGACCCAGCTCTCCCAGTAGTTGATGTCTTAGCTCTGCTGGAAGCTGGTCCTCAGCCATCTCAGCCAGCAAGAACAATCTTACCATCAGAGGAAATAAGGACCAGAGGTCAGGGGAGTGAGGGCCTCCCTCCTAGGAACAACCCTGACCCTAAGCTTTGCCTGAGAACTGGCATCTGTGATGCCAGCCAAACCCAGAAAGGTGGCACCTTCCAGGCATGTTGTGCAGCCAACTGCAAGGACTCTTGCAGCTGACCGTGTGGGCTATCCCAAATCCACTGGGCGGTCGGGTGGGGGAGGACTAAGATGCAGAAGGGCGTTCTGTGCCTCCTTCCTCTAGTGCTGAGAGACTGAAGACAACCTAAGAAGCCTTGAGGGGGGGTTAAAGTCTCCACGGGCAAGCCTTGAGTGGCCCTCTCGTTTTTTTCTAGAGCTCAAAGCCCAAGCTGCAAGAGGCCTGCTCCAGCATCCGGGAGGTCCGGCCATGCACACGCCTGGAGATGCCTGACAACCTCTACACCTTTGTGCTGAAGGTGAGTGCCGGGACTGTGCCTCCCTGGAGGGAGATGTGGCTCTCCTCAGATGCAGAGCTGTATGCTGCCTCTCTGCAGGTGCAGGACCAGACAGACATCATCTTTGAGGTGGGAGACGAGCAGCAGCTTAACTCATGGCTGGCGGAGCTCAGAACAAGCACAGGCCAAGGGTGAGGCCTGCCCCTGCCCAGCTTCGCTCTGATCCTCCTGCTGGCTCCCTCCTCACCCAGCCTCTTCCCCTACAGGCCGGAGCGCATGGACACAGAGCTAGCCCTTTCCTTCGTGGCAGAGCCTGGCCCAGCCAGCTCTCCAAGGGGAAGCACAGACTCCCTGGACCAAGGTATGTGTGCGCCAGACCCTTGGCCTCGGGGTCCTGGACACGTGGCCCCGTGCGTGTTACCACCACCATCCTTCCGCTAGGTGCTTCACCTGGGGCGATGTTGGACCCAGCCTGCCAGAAAACGGATCACTTCCTGTCCTGCTATCCCTGGTTCCACGGCCCTATCTCCAGGGTGAAGGCCGCACAGCTGGTTCAGCTGCAGGGCCCTGACGCCCACGGCGTGTTCCTGGTGAGGCAGAGTGAGTCCCGGAGAGGGGAGTATGTGCTCACGTTCAACTTACAGGGCAGAGCCAAGGTAGGGCAGGGACTGGCGGGCTGGGGTGGGACACTTCAGCCTGGGCGCGTGCAGCAGCAGCAGCAGCAGGCTGACGCCCTCCCTCCCTCCCCAGCACCTCCGCCTGGTGCTCACGGAGCGTGGACAGTGCCGTGTGCAGCACCTGCACTTCCCCTCGGTGGTGGACATGCTCCGCCATTTCCAGCGTTCCCCCATCCCGCTCGAGTGCGGAGCAGCCTGTGAGGTCCGGCTCTCTGGCTATGTGGTGGTCGTCTCCCAAGCACCAGGTAGGAACCCAAGTCTCTGTCAAGGGAGGGCTGGTGTCACGGAAGCCCAGGGCTTGTCTGCTGCACTTCTTCACTGTCGAGACTCACCTCTGTCTTCCCCAGGTTCCTCCAACACAGTCCTCTTCCCTTTCTCCCTTCCTCCCTGGGACTCGGACCCAGGTCTTTCCCACCTCCACTCTGCTGGCGGTCCCCCCAGCCTTGGCACAGAGGCTCTCCCCGGCCGAGGGACACCCCCAGAGCAAATCTTCCACTTGGTGCCTTCTCCTGAGGAACTGGCCAACAGTTTGCGGCACCTGGAACTGGAGCCTGTGAGCAGCGCTCGGGACTCAGACTACGGGATGGACTCCTCTTCCCGGAGCCACCTTCGGGCCATCGACAACCAGTACACCCCCCTCTCACAGCTGTGCAGGGACGCAAACTTGTGAATGTAACCACCCTCCTTCCCTCCAGGGAGCTCCAGGCTGCGGTCAGCCTCCCCAGCTCAGATGTGCCCTCCGCCGCCGGGCCGCCACAGGCCCGTCAGCACAGCCAGCCCTGGCTTCCCCACTGTTTACAGATGGAGTTCTTGTGCACAGGTGCCACTAGCTGGTACCCTAGGCCCAGTCCCCGACCCAGAGGAGGGGGCTCCGGGCCCAGAGCTGGCAGTGGAGACTGACAGTCAGAGCTGACGACAGACTTCCTTCCTAGCAGGTAGGGTCAGCAGGAAGCACAGACAACACTAACAAGTCCCCGTCTCCTTCCCGCTCTGCTCCACCAGGACCCGTGCCATTCTCAAGTCAGGCTAAGAGGCCTGCCTCACTCACCCGAGCTGAGCCAGCAGGCTCGTGTCCTTGTCTGCTCCTCTCAGGACGGTTGCCTGCTATGGGTAGCCACTGTCCTCCCTCATGCAGAGAATGAAGTGTGTCACCCTTTCAGGGACATCCAGGCAGCAGACAGAGAGGAGGGCAGCAAGGGACGTCCTACCCCAGTGCCTTATGTGTAGAAAACAGGACTGCTTTACAGCGGCTTTCCAGAGGATGGGATGAGCAGTGGGGAGACCCGCACAAATGGAAGGCTCCCCGGCCTGTGCAGTGGACCCAGATTTATAGCCCCCCCCCCAACACTCTTCAAGCATCTAGTGGCTGGTACCGTGCAGAAACCCCTGTAAGAGGTCACAGTCAGTGTTCTGTCGAGGCGGCGGCAGCAGGGTCCCCGGTGGAAGGCTGTGCGCCCGCACACGCAATCCCCGTGTAGACAGGGCTGCACTGGTGTGGCCTTTCCCAGGTGTGTGAGTTCACAGGGACTAGAGAGGGCAGCTCCTGAGCACAAAGGTGCCAGTCGGTGCAGCCTTGGGGCTTTTATCAGCGGCTTTAGGGAATCACAACTTATCTTGGACGCGTTGGTCGGAGGTGAGCATGCTGAACCCCTTATCTGTTTACCTCTGTACTGTGCAAGCTCATGTGGCCCTGAGCAGATGGGGGTGGGGTGGGGTGAGGGGTCAGCCAGCTGTGCTTCGCCTTGAACACCCACCACTGTGTTCACGGAGCAAGGCACATCCCACATAGGTACAGGTTTGTGTTCCATCTTTGAGAACTAGCTTTTCTTCATTTTCCACAGAAGTATGAACCAAAGATATAAGCAATATTCAGTCACTGGTCCAGACTCTTCTCTAAGCTGTGTAGGGAGGAAAGGGGCTGGGTGGACAGCGGGGTCCCTGCTCGTGGCCGGAAGCTCAACCAACTTCACGCTAGGGGCACTCACCTCTCCTGGGCCGTCAGACACAGCTCTGGGCAGAGAGGAGCACCTCCGCCCCGCGGCATTGGGGCTCCTCCGCTGTGGATGGCTTCCTTTCGAAAGGCCTCTATTATGACAAAGTCTCATGGCCCTGGGACAGAGTGGCGCTCAGCCAACACCTTTTCTTTCTGCTAGTGTAGGTCCAGTTGGCTTGAAGGGGAGCTCAGTGAGGCCCCATTCCCACCCCAGCCGTCCCGACAGACCGCCGTGGGCAGGTGAGGCCACACTAGGCACAGGGGAGTGGCCCTGTAGAGACTCTAAGTGCGGCTCCACAGTCCCTGCTGCTTTCTCCTGACTAGAACGACACACTAACAGCCACCAGCACCAAAGAATTAAGTCAACTAACCTGCCTTGACTTTAGACCAGCAGTCCACATGGCTTTATCTGGTATCAACTCTTCTGCCTTTGATCATTTCTGGACCACAGGAAAAAGGAATAGTGATTATTACAGTTTTGGGCCACACAACACTATTTTTACATAAGTTTCTTAACCTAAAAGAAGGCTTCATCTCTTCCCTGAGGGCTCTTGTTCAAATGTTACCTTAACATCACGTGACAGACTGTCGTCCACTGCCTCCTAATGAAGACGTGTCTAACAGCCAGTGTGGGGCTGGGAACGGGAAGAGGGGATTTAAACTTCTATCATAGGCAGAAGGTGTTTGGCAAATCTTTGTTTTATGTACTGTATGAGTAACTTATTCTTGAATAATGCAAATTTTGCTACCGTGTACAAATCGCTATATGTGAATTAAAAAAGTTTTCAGAATTATGGCCACGATCTCTGCCACACCACTCCCTCTCCACTGAACTTAGAGCAGACAGCTTGGTTCTCCTGGCTTTCCTGACCCCTGGCTCCCCTCCCCTCCCTGCTGCAGCCCAGATGGACCCCGGGCTCTGTGCTACTAGCAAGCACTCAGGCACTAGGGACACAACGGCCAGCCTGGTAAAGCAGTCCCTCCTGCCCCTGCTGGGAGCACAGGCTGAACTGGGACACAGCCCATCAACAGCGCTTTGGTTCTATAGACAGGAGACAGAACCAGACAGTCTGCAGCTGCTCACAGACAGGGACTTTTGAAAGCCCCCACCTCTGGCCAGTCTTCCTCCTGCGAAGCCTAACGCTAATCCCCCAAGAGGGAATCTCATCTTGACCTTTTCTAGATGCCTTGAGCCAGAAGCGAAGGTGAAGAAAAGTCATCGGTCAGCACCTCCTCCGGTAGGGTCTGTTCCTCAGAGCAGCAAGAGTCGCCACAAACACACACTAACTGGGTATCAGTTTTTAAAACTTTTTTTATTTTTTAATTTTTTTTTTAGTTTTTATTTTATATTATCTACAAAGTAAAAGTTTTCCCTTAACTTAAAAGTTGAACCACTGCAGACAGTGATCGCCTCATCAAACTTGATTTATAAATAATAATCCGTCAGTTTGGCGGTAAGAATTGACTGAACTTGTGTCAAGTTTAGTAAAAGGGCGTTCCAAGTCTTGATTTTTTTTAAAGCGGTAATAGCAGCAAGAATCACTCTTGTTACTTCTTTTGCTAGCTGATGTGTTCATGACTCTCAAGGGCCATTAAAAAATAAATAACTTCCAGTTTCAGCAAGCAGAGCTGGGTACTTGCGGGACCCTGCAACAGCGCATGGAATTATGAACAGCCACAAGTCCCTACATGCCTCTACTCGGTCCAGAACATCCTCCACTGCAAGTGAACTGTTAGCATTCCTATTGGATGGTAAATCAGTGTATCTTTAAAAAACAAAATCAATCAAGTTCTAGTTTTCTGTGCTTCCAGTTGGTAGAAGCAGGAGGAGGGAGGAGGGAATTTGGCCTTTCGGTTCCTCCAGGGCAGCCTTACAACTGCTGTTGGTGGTGGGCTTGTACTGTAAGAAAGAAAAGTGGCTATTTAAACGGAACAGAGGCACCACTGCCCACCAGCCTAGTGTCTGCAGCACGTGACTGTCGACTATTCTTGTGCTAGCTGAGTAGACTGGAGCTTTAATGCTGCCCCCACCCGCCCCAGCTGCAGCCAAGGTGGGGTTGGGGAGGGAAGGGGGGTGAGGAGAAACAAACCAGTCAGACGTAAAACCACTTCAGATACAAGTCCTGGACTTGCTGCTTGTGGGGCAGGAGCACAGGCCTTCACACCCCCTCCCACTAATGCTAGCCAAGCACCAATACTTTCCAAGTCACCGGGGAGACAGGTGTCGCCACAGCAGCCATCCAGTATGAGACATCATGGGCGTCCTGTGTCAGGGCACAGGCTGGGGCTAACACTACACTCAAACCAGTCCGCACACAGCTCATCAGTGTTCTCCTCCAAGCTACAATCAAACTCGGCCATGGGCATGAACCCCCCACATCAGCCTATAGGGACTCAGGAAGGAACACACTTGCCCTGTCCAGCCTGTCATACATAACCAGGAAGGCCAACTGAGTCCTCGGCATGCATCAGCTACCCAGAATGAGGCTGCTGCTCTCAACCAACCCTGATACCAGCAGAACACACACAGACTCCGCTCCGGAGGCCCTGAGCCCTGCTGCTCCCTGACCATCACAATCCCTCCTGCGCACACTTGGACGGGCCTTGCTAGCCAGGTTTGGAGCCTCAAGCAGTGGTCCTGCCTGCCGTTCTACCTGGGCGAGCAGAATGCTCGGGGTGCCCCGGCGGCCCCTGCACACACACGCCTCACCTGAAGGGTGCGTCATATAGGGGAAATGCGCTGTTGTCGAGACTGGAATGGGCTGTAGTGCACTTTGAGCGAGGGCGGCCTGGGGACCGCCGGGTGGCTGTGTCGTCATTAGCATCATTGGCGCATGGGCAGTTGGATGAGAAGGAACCATTCCTGACTGTACATGAGCCTGAAACAGAGAGCTCTTTTACGCATACAGGCAACATCTCCGTCTTAAACAACAAGTCAACTGTTCCTTTCATTGGACTGGGACTCAAGAAGGGGCAAGATGGAGTCCTTGAGTCAAATCCTGCAGGGTTGGGATGGAGACGTTGGCCACAGCCTCCTAGTCCCCAGTGTCTGCTCACAGACTGTCACACAGGGCAAGGTCTTCACCAAGAGCAGGCCTCTACTAGGGTGGGAGGGGCGCGTTCCTAACTCGCCATGGCACGGGGCCAAAGACATCAATGCCCTTTTCAAGTGAGCAAGCAACTAACAAGGAAGGCCTGTGAGGAGGCTGCCTCCCCAGCACCCTTAGCAGCTTCCTGCGCCTCCTCTCCCGCCCTCCCCCAGTCGTGACGGGTTCCCCAGAAGTAGGGTGAGCAGCACTTAGCCCCTCACTCTAAAAGCTTGGCTGGTGGAGCAAAGGGCGCAGTTAAAGGCTCCAGTGAGATGAGGGTGGCCTGAGGCTGGCCCAGCCTGGTGCCCTGGACCAGGTGGTGACAGGGTAGACCAGCCATGCTGGCTGACCGGCTGGCGAGCCCGGCCTCCGCTCTGCGGGAGTGGGCAGAGCAGGAAGAGGCTGCTTCCTGCCTCCCATGCTGTGCGCTGCTCTAGACCGTCACCCCAGCGAGGCGCTGGCTCACACCTCAACAGGCCCACGGCTCTCCGCTGTCCCTGTAATCGAGCCTCTCTCTGCCTCTTCGACACAAACACACAGGGAGGTTTAGGGGAGCCTGTCTCACACGTCAACTCGCAGCCTCTGCTCGACACTGAGGACCCTGACTCTTAGCTCTCACTCCACCAAAGCACTGACCAGACCGGCTCCCCTCCCACTGCACCAGACAATCAACACGAGGACGGCCTATGGCCCTTAGCTCTGGGGGAAGGAAGGACACCTAGTAACAAACTAGCCTTCTGCAAGAGACCCAACCGCACGGCATCTCGAGCCCACACCTTGCCAGAGCCTCACTGGCGCACTGTGACAGGAAATGGAGTCATTCAGTAACCCTGAGTGAGACCCGCCTCAGGGAGCTGCGATCAAAGCAGCCGAGACACCTGATGCAGCCACCTTACACTAGACAGAGGCCTCCCCTGGCCTGGGCTGCCCACAGTCCACGGCCAAGCACTCAGGAAGCACAACACAGGACTGCAGCAGGTAGAGGGTAACCCGGCCAACAACTGAGACACGTCTCGGAATTCGTGTGACTAACATTCAAGCCAACGGGCCAGTACAGTCACCTCAGAGAGCTGAGAACCACTGACAGCCTGCCTGCCGTCCCTGCCAGGCTCCCGTGTGTGTGTGTGTGTGTGTGTGTGTGTGTGTGTGTGTGTGTGTGTGTGTGTGTGTGTGTAGAAGTGTCTATATGTGCACACATATACACATGGTGGTTAAGCTAGAAAGACGCAGCAAAGCAGACACAGAGAGGAAAAGACCGGGGTGCATTCCAGACTCAGAGTTTTAAGGTCTCAGCTGGGAGATGCTAAGTCACAATTTCACTGATCCCATCACAAAATCATAGCAACATTCACTGAGGGCCAGAAGATCACGTACTAAGCAGGGAGGGGGAGACAGGCAGATGGCACCACACACAGGGTTTCCTGGCTTGGGGAGCATCTGGCTCCTTGCTTGCTTATCTGACAACCACCACACCCTACGTGGCCTTCACAGAAACTTGGCTAGTGCTGTTTTACCTGAGGTACGTGGGCCATGTGGGGAGGGGTGGTGTATGCCGGCTGAACATGAGAAGGATGGATGGTGAAGACTGTCTGTTGTGCTGCTGGGAAACTGCTCTGTGGAGACTGTGTATTAGAGGCAGGTGTCATGGAAGGTGGGGTCGGTGCCAGCCCCGCGTGGTAAATGGCTGACTGCTGCTGTGGACTGGCCAGATGAAGAGCTTGGGCGGCCTGGTGCTGATGGTGCTGCAAAGCAACGGGAGATTTCTTGACTGAGAAGCCGTCAGGATGAGAGCAGCAGCCCCGCCCCAGCCCAGCCACGCCCAGGAAGAACACCAGGGCATCTCCTGTCCAGACAGTCTTTTCTGGGTTCTCCAGCCCATGCACATCTCAGCCTGGCAGTTACAGGTCCAAACAAGTAGAGGTGGAACAACTCACGGGACGCCTGGCCATTCACTGCCCACTAGCAAATGTGGCTAAAGAAGCCACAGGAAGGCAACATTATCAAGTGGCTTCAGGAATGCAATTCCAGACAGTGCTTTAGACTTAAGCTAAAGTAGCTTTTCCACAATCATGTTTCCGGCATTTACCCTTAGGGGATGGCTTACTTGACATGACATTTTCAAGACCTCCCCTGTACCCACAACTGCCTGCAGCTACGTCACGATGGCTGCTCCATACATCCTGATCACACAGACTTGTAAGCAGCCGAGACAAGGAAGCAGCTGTCCACGCACAGCCCACATCTCCTTACCTGAACAGGACTGGGTGCAGGATGACTTCCACCATGCTGGCTTTGTTGCTGTCCAGTGGGAGTGGCCGAAGGCTGTGGATGGGGCGTATGTGGATGCAGGGTGGCATTAGGATGCGCATACTGCTGAGCAAGGGAGCCCGTGGAAACTGAGGCAAAAGGAAAAGGAATGTGTACAACCGATACATGCTGATGACCACTGCCAGCCCGCTATGCTCACTGAATGCCTCACGACCACTACAATCTGACCCATGCCACTGACATTCTCTGCAGCCGTTTACATCAGGCACAGTCTGGAAAATACACATCAGGGCTCTGCTTCACAAGGGCAGCATTTAACTCACGTTACAGCTCTGCACATTACACCAACACCTAGTTAATCTGAATTTACTCAACAGTCCATTTCTTTTGGAGGCAGAAACAATTCCAAAAATCACTCTGGCTCACATGAAGACATGTGCTGCCTCTCTCAGGGCCATCCTCTGGCCACCCTCACCATGCTACTGTCCTACAGTCTCAGCGCCCACATTGGTGAAGCTGGGGGCAAAGACAAGGTCATTGTTATCCCAGTCACAGCATCCATTCCACTCCTGCTTCCTACTGCGGAGCTCCTAATAAAGCCCAGAGATGAACCTGCCCACCCCATCTTGTTCACTAGAATACCACCAAAGGAAACACGATGACCCTCTTAAAATGTGATCAGAGACAAAGACCCAGAGGCAGCTCGCTCTCTATCTAGTATGGGCTCCACCCTGGTACCAAACAAGATCAAGAATTAGATGAACCCTGCCTTCACAACAGCAGGCTGAGCATGAAAAGCCTGGGAAGGTCTCACTGCTCCTGTAACTCTGGACAGCTCACGGGTTCAAACTTCACAGGGAGAAGATGGAGTCAAAGGTCTATCAGCCGGACCCTTAGCCCTCCACAGCAAAGCTGCTGTCACACCATGCTCATGCTCTTCAGATAATACGTCATCTGTGTTTACAGATGGAGTATGGCAAAGCAGCAAAGCTCCTGAGAATGGCCAGCATGGAGGACTCCGGCTGCATACCACCTCAGTGGGAGAGAGGGTTTACGGACAGTAAACAGTCCTTGTGTGCCACAGTGCAGGGCACTCTACTCCCAACAGTGTGGTCTTGAATGGTGAATGCATCTCAGAGGGCAAAGCAGAATGCCAGAGCTGGGATGACCTGTGCACCAAACCACCAAGGCCACAGCTGTCACCGATGTTCCTCAGTATCCAGGTTAGACTGATGGAGGCGGTTTTGTTTAGACCCCAGTCAAGCTTCCCAGACTGGTAAGAGTCAACAGACAGACACGGTAACGAGAAAACCACGGCAGTCTAATGTCGGGTGTCTTCAACGTGATGGGTTTCTGTAAGTCAGGGAGTCGCTGTCTTCCAACTTGCTGGATTGTTCAAAGCCACCCTTAACCAGCACAGTACTTAAAGCTACTCTTCTTCTTGGAGACAGATCTCCTATGCACCCTAGGCTGCTGGATGATGATGACTGGTCTAAAAGTCCCATTTTTAAACCACATACGTTAAAACCCTTCCGCTGTTTAATGTTTCCTTTGTAGCAATGCTAAATCCAACCAAGGGAAAGAAATCCTCAAATTCTACTTAGAGGGTTTTATAAAGACAGTTGGTACAGAAGCTCAAGAGCTCTGAGATTTCATTAGTAATTAATTCCCAAGTATTCAGAACATAAAAAAGAGAGAGAAGGAAAAGGCGTCGAGACACAGCTCGAGAACAGAAAGGGAAACAACAAGTAACTCTGAGGAAACTAGGAAAAGGCTGCACTCCCGTCGCCATGGAAACACAGCCACCGCAGTAACAGTGATTATGTCCACCAGTCTCAGAATGTACAAGTCTTGATTCTGCCGGGTGGAAAGATAATTAAGATTCTTATTCCTTCATACCTCAAGTTGGCCTGGAACCCACCATCCTCCTGACTATCACACACACACTCAGCCAGGGTGAAATGGCTTTACTACTTACTTACTTACATTTTATGCTAAAGATGGAAGCCAGAACATCCTGCATACTGAGTACATAGTCTACACAGAGTTACCACCCCTAGCCACGTTTGTAAAATGTAGTCATCGGAAGGAGGCCTAATGGAGCCTCAACTCTCATTCTGTCGTTCAAACCCTCACACAACATCATGTCGCTCAGGATGACCTTGAACTTCTAAGAGAACATCTTGCCTTAGCTTCTCACATGATGGGGTTATGATTTTGCTCCCACACCCAGTTTTAAATTTTATGTTTATATACAAGGTCTTGCTACATTGCCTGGCTAGCCCCAAACTCTTAGGCTCAACCAAACTTCCTACTTTAGCCTCTTGAATAGGCAAGGACATACATCATGTCCAACTTTTAACTATGTATTTGAAAACCTTAAAATTATTATTGGTGTGTGGATGCCAGGAGGCGGGGGTGGAGGAACGTGACAGGGTTTTTCTGTGTCAGCCAGCAGAGCTGGTTTTCTCCCTCTACCTCTACGTGGGGTGCAGGCTTGAACACGGTGAACTTTTACTGTGGAGCCATCTTGCTGGCCCTATAGATACTTCTTTTAAAAAGATCTATTTTTCTTGTCTATAAAAACCCCAAACTGAAGCCGAGCTCACCTTCCTCCTAAATACCAGGTAACAAGTCCTTAGACGTAAAAGGCAGAGCTGTGAGAGGCAGAGCAGAGCTGGAAGCAGCACTTTCAGAAGCATCGCTAGCAATGTTTCCATCTGCTTAGGTGCTGGCTCCAAGCGTCTAAACAAGCCCCTCACAGAGTAACTCCCTTGTGAGAGCCTGGAGCCACGGGAACCCGACAGTCACTGCACACTAACAGCGAAGAGACACAGAGTGGGGAGAGGGAATTCTAAACCCAGGGAAGACAGGTGGGAGCGCAGAGATGGGTAAAGACAGGAGAACACGGAGAATGAGAGCACAACTCGGGAGAGCAGGGAACAAGGGTCTCAGCGTAGGGCAGGACTGAATGGTTCTGCTCTACCGGTTAATCTGACGTCCTGGGAAGTTAAGACTGAATCCTCCCTCTCAGAAGCTCTGAAATGGCTATTCACCAGCTAACCCACTACTTACAAGGCCTGAGCAGCCTTACGAGAGCTGCGTGAGAAGAGGACAAAGTGTTTCTTGACCTAAATATTTACAATTCTAAATATGCCATCAGTCAAAAGATGTTTAACACTGACTACACCTAAAACCGGTCTCCTAAGTTAAGATGTTAACAGAAGCAACTTCAGTCCATAGGGCCACGTGTTTGACCTTTTTGACCGTGGATGCACAAGTCGTCACCGGTGCTCCCCAGCACTGGAAAACGACACTGACAAGAAGCAGGACACGATCCTCCGACTTCAACACTAATTCTGAAAAGGGGATATGACTCAAGGAGGACATTTCAAGGGGAAGGGAGTAAGAGACACCTAACTAAACCCTGGGGAAATGGAAGTGGAACACCGTGGCGACTACAATCCCCACTAGCAGCTGGTGGATTTTTGACTCCTTGAAAGTCAGGAGGGAGCTATGCTCAGGCTGTTAGTGCTCCGGGAAGATGACTGAGGACCTTCAGCCATTGACCAGGACAGGGACTGTAACAGACAGCAGGATGGTGAGGAGAACTGCATGTGAAAGCTGTCCTCATGGTACAGTCAACAAGACTTTCCACTTTCCCAAGAGCACCTTGTTAAAGGACTCCATTTGTTAACTGATCCCGGGCACAAAAAAAAAAAAAAAAAAAAAAAAAAAAAAAAAAAAAAAAAAAAAAAAAAGTAACTTATTTTGAATACCAAGCCTTGGTACAATTAATGAAAATTTAAGGTCAAAGTGTTTCCAAAACCCTGTACCTGATGATTAGCAGTCATGCCAAAATAACCCAGAATTTACTCCCTAGTAGAAAACTTAAATCTCAGCATTCTCTAGAACTCATGTTTCATACAAACTGACATCAGCAGCATACATTTCTCAAGGATCTGTACTACCAAACTCCGTGATCTGCTTTATTTGAAAACACTGCCCCCAAACAGGGAAACCCATCTATCAACTTCACGCAAGGGAAGGCGGCAGCCTAGACCTCCTTCTGTTGGCTGCAAGGCCTGTGCTTCCAGGTCTACTCGTGCTGAGGGAAGCTCCAGACACCCCACCATAGCTGCTCCAGGCACTCTAAGCCTCTAGTCATGAAAACACAAACCAGAAAGAAGAACTGCCTCTCCAAGTACATCCTCCACCCTCTGCTACAGGAACCCCAGTGAGGACACTTCTCTGTCGCCAGGACACTACAAAACCAGGGATTAAGCTTTACGCTAAGTTTGTGGCTTGTTCAAAAACAGTATTAGTTGTTCAGAAAGTTTCCCTGAATAAGGTATTTCCCACACAGTTACACTCTTGCTTTGTATGCAAAAACTGCTTCCTAAAACAACTCAGCCTTCCTTTGTCCCCAGCCTTATTAAGACGGGCCAGTTTTTCTGTCAAAACTCGGAATTACACAAACACAGCCACAATTTTTTTTTTTAACTAGGGAATAAATTCAGGGTCTAGTGCATGCTAGGGCAAGTATTCTACCACTGAGCTACATACATCCCCAGCCCCACATGCATACTTTGAATGATTCTGTCTAGCAGAAGGAAAATACTCTCCAACAAGTTAGCTATTTTAACATGTATCGCTTAGTGTTTACTGTGTAATTAAAATTAGTATAAAAAACCCAACTCACTGGCAAAGTAGAAAGAAGGGCTTGTCTCCTTGTTGTATGGTAATTTGGGACATGCTGAATTTGGGAAATAGAAAGGTACATTAGCCTCTTGAGGTGTGCATTGCTGATGTTCTGGAAAGGCCGACACATTCAGTGATCTTTGTACTGATGCACGGTTCGCCTGGACAGGGGTGGGTGCCCAGCACTGTAAATAAGCATTGCTGCAGAGATTTACAAGCGAACAGGACTGAACCGGAAGGCTTTCCTTCTGTACTGAGGGAGCAAGTCCACACGCTGACTTGCTTAAATAAAAAGAATAAGATTATTATCTAATATAGAACCATTCACTGATAAAAAGACCAACATGGCATCCATCAAACAGCCTTGATATAAGCAGTGGACTGAGGTAATGCAATATTTAAGCAAATTCATGATATACAATTTTTCACAGCAACACAAATGTAATTACAGACCCCTGGTAGTGAATCCTAAAGTTCATGATATAAAAATATGAACACAAGCCGGGCAGTGGTGGCCCACGCCTTTAATCCCAGCACTTGGGAGGCAGAGGCACGTGGAGCTCTGTAAGTGTGGGGCCAGCCTGATCTACAGAGTGAGTTCTAGGACAGGTAAGGCTACAGAGAGAAACCTTGGCCTGACCCCCCCCCCAAATATATATGTATATATACACATACACACATATAAACACAATATTTATGTTCATTATACTTAAAAAAACTTATCTGCGTTAAACCACACGTTCAAAATATTCAGCTGAGTGTGGCTATACACACCTCCAATCCCAGCACCAATTGGGAGCCAGAGGCAGGTAGATCTCTGGCAGTTCAAGGCCAGCCTGGACTATATAGCAAGTTCCAGGCTAGCCAGGGCTACATAGAGAGCCCCTGTCTTTGGAGAGGTAGAGGTGGAGAGAGGCAGAGCACATTCAGTTCTTCGTCTCATTATTGTTTCTGGAAATGAAACCATTGCTGGATCCCAACTCAGATGAGCAGGAGCCTGATATGAGGGGCAGACGTGAAAGTCACTTCTTAGGAGGGGAGAGGCAGCAAGATGAGGTGCTAACACAAGTCCTTTCTTAAGAGAGTACAAGGTCACACATGCTGTAGCCTCCTTGTCAAGAAGGCCCTTGCCTTGACTACACCAGTAACCACCAACAAAAAGGAGATGCCCGATTAGCACCAACAAGTGCGGCAAAGCACCATCACATCATCAAATCTGGAGTTAGCTACAAGTCAATGTAATTCGATTTCTTGACATATCAAATACATACTTTTCCAAGGACATGGACTTAAAATCAGCATTCCCATACAACAGTTCTCAGACAGTATTTTGGCATAACTGACCAGAGGAAGAGCCAAACTACCTAAAATTACTGGAAGGTACTGACAAACTTGTATGAACAGATTGTGACTGCAAAAAAACACCCCAACAATTAACTCCCTGGTGTGCTTTCAAGGAACTGCACGACCAAGCAACCCTTCTGCAGTGTTGCCCTGGCTGCCACAGTGGCTGTTCCTAAAAGCACTGGAAACCTCAGCTCCAGACTTTGCTGATCCAATGGGGACATGCCAGAAAACAGGAGGGAAGAGGTGGTTCTTCTTAATCTGCAGGAACCACCAGTGTCCACAATCTCACCAGCTTGCCACCCGAGCCTCTAACAAGCTGGAAAACTGCAGGAAGGCCAGGAAGAGGATCGCCAGAGTCTTTCCATACAAGGGCTGATCTGGTCCCAGGGAACACACACATCATGATGAAAACTGAAACCAGGCCAGGCTATCACTTTATAAATCAATTAAGGGGGACTTTTGAGACAGAATCTTCTAGTCACTTAGACTGGTCTTTGAATTTCTGATCATCCTTTTTCCTGATGTCCACAGGGCTGAGATTTACATGCTCACCATGCCAGGAAAACAAATGGACTTTTTTGTTTGGTTTTTCAAGACAGGGTTTCTCTGTGTAGTTTTGGCACCTGTCTTGGATCTCACTCTGTAGACCAGGCTGGCCTCGAACTCACAGAGATCCACCTGGCTCTGCCTCCTGAGTGCTGGATCAAAGGCGTGAGCCACCATTGCCCGGCCAGGTGGACTTCTTGAAAGCACAGCAGACTTCAGAATTCTATAAAGGCAGATGTTTTCCATGGCATATATCCTAACTCCTAATGAACCCCAGTGGCAGGTGTGTACTGCTTGAATGCATGTACGTGATTAAAAATACAGTAACAACAACACTCAGGCTGTCCAATCCTAATCTCAATCAACCGGCACAAATGTTACAACCATCAAGAAGGATCAAAGAAGTGTTTACTAGAACCTAGAAATGTAACTGTCCGGCATATGCTCAGTAAGGCACAAAACAACAACAACAACAACAACAAAAACACTAGAAATACAACGTCTGTACAGCTGCATGTATTTATCATCTTAGTCCTACAGTGTGCACTTCTCAATTTTATGAGTAAGCGATACTCACTATGAACACAACTGTGTGTTAAGTTTGTTTTGGTGTCATTTAAAGCTGGGACAAGCACACAAGCACACTGTAAAGTGGCCGGGCAGTGACAAGGGGTAGAAGCAGGGATGGTGGCACCCTTTCCTGCAAGGCTTAGGCAGCAGGGTAAGTGGAAAGACCCGACAAAGATACCCTCTATTACATCATTACCTTTTTGTTCCTTTCAAAACAGGGTCTTACTATGTAATACCAAGCTGGCCTCGAACCCCCAGAGATTCGCCTGCCTCTGTCTTCCTGAGTGCTGGGATTAAAGGCGTGCGCCACCACACCTGGCTCATGTTATCATTTTTTAAAGGAGAAACAAGTCGAGACAAGAACTACAGGTACAAAGTAGAAATGGTCTTTTGTTTTTGTTTTAAGACTCTCAATGTCACAGTCAGGTTACTTTTACTTCTTGTTTTTGAGGGAGGTCTCTTCACTGCCCAGGCTCGACTCTAACTCCTGGGCTTAGATGATGCTCCCACCTTAGTCTCCCCGCAAGCAGCCAGGATGTAGGGTCCCCCCAGCCCACCTATCTCAGGCTATTCCTAAACAGAGAATCTTCCCAGAGCTTTAAAGCAAGCACAGCCATACACACAGAAAAGACAGTGAAATGCTTCTTACCATACATGGCATGCGTCTGCTCATGAGCCCCGAACTGAGCTGCTGAAGAAGATACTAAACCAGGCTGTGCATGTGCTGCTGGAGCCATCATTCTGGCACTGCCCTGTATGACAGGGCTGTACACGTGGGGATGCTGCGTTCAGACAAAAACAGACAAACACATACATAAATAAAAAAATCATACCAAAATGAACCATGTGGATCTTAGTTAAGATTCATGGTGTATGTGTGTGTGTGTGTGTGTACGTATACATGTGTACACGTACACATGCATGCACTAATGTCTGTGTTGGTGCATGAAGAGGCCAGAATAAGGCATCATCAGATCCCCTGGTCCTGGAGTTACAGGAAGCTGTGAACTGCCATGTAGGTGCTGGGAACCAAACCTGGGTCCTCTCAAGAGCGGGAAGTGTTCTTCACTACTGAGCCATCCATCACTCCAGCCCAGTCAGTTCCTATTCCTACCTTCATGGTTCCCAGAATGAATGTGGTTCACATATATACATGCAGGCAAAACAATTATACACATAAAATAAATCACAAATCTAAAACAATTACTATAATTCTAACTTGCAGAGAAACGTAAAAGGCTCCATCTCCTTAACTATCTGATACCATTAAACAAAGCCAAAAACTCCATAAACATGTGACCAGCCAAAATGAGCTGTTTTTGTCAAGAGTTACAGTGAGTGAAGCCTCCCGCCTTACCTGAGACTGATAATGTGGCACATGCTGAACTAGAGGCTGATTGGGAAACTGCTGAGGGCTGTAGGCGACGTACTGAGTGGAGTAAGCGGGTGGGGTGGCTACAATGGGGGGGCCTGCCGCTGAGGCAGGGTGCATCATGGTGCTTTGATGATGCTGGTCTTGCCGCTGTTGGGGCATATTTGGTACTGCAGGGAAGAAAAAGAAACACATGAATAGGAAATGAAGCTTCCTCAGCACAATGCATGCACCTGTGTGATCTGACTCTGATCCTGCCTCGCACGGCTCCCACCCACCTTCAGCCACTCAGCTTACCATCCTGCTCTCATCCTCAGGAATATGACCCACCCTTCAGAGTTCAGCTGGTCAAGTGGTCTTCCCTTCACCTGGCTTTCATCGCTAACATAGACATAGTATCAGGATGGGGGAAGTGTGTCCGATACATTTTATCATGTGTTTGAAGGGCATGAAAGTTCACTTCAGAAGAAAAATAAGAATGACAATACAAATCCAACGCCTACCACTCAATCCCCTCTTCACTTCCCATCCCGTTTGGATTTTGTCAGGACCCCGGGAATGCTCAACAAGCCCACCACTGAGCTACACCCCAGCCAGCCCTCCTCGTCTCCCCCAACATCACACACCACCAAGGGCACCAAGTGGCAGGGTTCTAATTAACATCCCCATGCGCTTCCACATTCCTACAAGGGTTCCTTTTCCAGACAAATGCCAGCTGAGAGCTGCGCACACCTTCCACCCAACACCCAGGAGGCAGAGGCAGGAGGGTCTCCGTGGAGTGCTCACACACCCACTGTGTCACCGGGGCCTTTCTCCCACAAATGCCTAGCGGTTCTAACTGTCACACCTGTTTCTGATGTCACGCTAACTGAGGGGAGGAACTACATGCCTCGTGAGGGGTACGGCACCAAGAACATATAACATGGCTTGTTCACTAGGTGAACAGAATCAAAGCAACTATTTATATCTATGTATTTATTATTTTAAATTTTTAAAAAGGTTGGCTGTACATTTAATGACTACTATAATTTATGTTATCTATTTAGAAAGTAAACTTGAAAACAGAAGAAAACAAAATAATGAATTTTCCCAATATAGTCCTGGCAGTCCCCATGTTAAAAGGTGCTGAACTAAATACTGCGGAGCTAGTGGGAGGCTTTTTGGCAGGCACGAAGCAGTGAGGCCACCCCGAGTGCCACACAAACCAGCAGAACTGGTGCACACCTGCACAACTGTAGCACAAGGAAGGTGGAGGTAAGACGAGCCTGAATTCAACACAAGCATAAATGCACTTTTGAGGCTGGCTGGGATACATAACCCCTGAAGATAAATACATTAGAAAAGAAACAAGCAAACAAAGCCCAGAGCTAGTCATGCATACCTGACCCCTACAGAGGTGTTCTACTGACTTGGCTGTAGTGGTTTCTACAAAACTGAATGTCTATGCATCTTAGGTCACACTTTATACAGACCACACTTGAACCATTCCACATGTCAGCAGCAATTCTGCCCAACACAGGCCATGTGGCAGTGCCTGGAGACTGTCTGAGTCACTGTCATCAAGGTAAGTTGGGGGTACAACTACGAGGGTCTGGTGGTTGCCAATAAGCACCCCAGTCCACAAGGGGTTTCTCCCCTGTAGAAAAGAACACCAGCCACAAATGGCAATGGTGTCAGGGTGAGAAAATCTACTTGAAGCCTGGCATAATGGTTGCAGGCATGAAGCTCAGAACCTGAGTATAGGAGGCAAGATCAGTAGTTCAAACTCCACACAGCTACAAAGAACTGGAGGCCAGAGCAGACCCAAGGACTCTGTCTTGAACAAAACAGAGGTGTGTGTGTGATCTACTTTATGTTAATTCCCTGACTGGCATGTGTTCAAACATAAATCTACCAGCCTCACAGGATGCACAAAAGGTAAATGTAATTTATGACGAGGGGAAACTGAGGTGTAGTTTTATGCAACGTTTCCACTGCCATGCAAGAAAAGGTCTCTTTTGTATGGTGTGTGGAATTTTAGAACCAGCACTTGACTTTGTATATTTGAAAGATATTAGAAATACCTTTGTCCAGCACCTCAGTTTGTTCAGGAGCGGCACAGCAGTGTAAGGATACAGTAAACACACAGGCAGAGACAGCTGCCTTTGCAGGACTTTCTAAGTTATGACTTAGAAGATACAAAGTACTGATATTTCCAAAACAGCAGTTTAAAAGGCAGATACTGAGGGAATGCATGAGACCCTTTACTTCTACCAGAACAAGTTTATTCTTGGATTTTCAACTCCATGAAGGGAGACAATCTCCTCTAGGTTAATTTCTAACTTTACTGAGAGTCTAGTAAAAATGCTAGCTGGAAAAATATACAATTCCTTAAGTTGATAATGCTCAAAGCATACAACACATTATTTTTTATCTTTAGAGACAGTTTTAAAAGGGCACCTCCTTTTCAATTGCATATGGTGTGCAAAAAAAAAAAATGAGGGGGGTAGATATAGGGTCTCATGTAGCTCAAGATGACCTTGAGCTTCTGATCCTTCTGCCTCAGTTTCCCAAGTATTATTAGAACTATAAGTGTGTGCCATACACACAATGAGAGGAGACATGACCCACCTCCACTGAAAGAACATGCACCACTCATAACAGCACAGACTGAATAAAACAAGAAACAAAACCCAAAAAAGCCCTATAGTCTGTCATTGCGGCAATTTGGGAGGCTGAGAAAGGATGAGTGTGAGTCCCAGGCTTCCTGGAACACAGAGGCAGAGAGCAAGGCTATCCAGGACAGCTTCAATGACTCTCTCCTCCCCTCCCTCTCTCCCTTCCTTGTGCTTTGATTGCCATACATGAAGCCCTGAGTTCAATTCTCAGATATATCTTCAACACCAGGGGGAAAATAAAAACCAACTTTGTTCTGGAAATTACTATTATGTAGTAATAGAAGTTTCCAGGGCTGGAAAGCAAGTAAGACTCCTTTAAACAAACACTACCCAAGGATACGATCAACAAGATTCAGATGCTGCCAAGAAATTAAAAAATGCACTCATTGGACTTAGAGACCAGTACTAAAGCTGTGGGCGGGGCAGGAGGAGACTCGGGGCGGGCAGCAGCTGCTTCCACACAGGAGCAACACAACAGGGCAGCTCACAGCCACCCGTAACAGCCCCAGCAGACCCAACACCCTCTTCAGACGTTGGAGGGTATTAAACATGTACTTGGTGTATATACATACGGACAGGGAGACAAATACATGACAATGAATTCTTTTTTTTTTTTTTTTTTTTTTTTTGGTTTTTCGAGACAGGGTTTCTCTGTGTAGCTTTGCGCCTTTCCTGGAACTCACTTGGTAGCCCAGGCTGGCCTCGAACTCACAGAGATCCGCCTGGCTCTGCCTCCTGAGTGCTGGGATTAAAGGCGTGCGCCACCACCGCCCGGCTAGACAATGAATTCTTAAAAAGTAAAATAAATAAATTGGGGGGGGGGGAATGGAAAGGTCTGTGGTTAAGAGTGCTTGTTGTGAGACGCTATCTAAAAAAAAAGAAAAAGAAATTAAAAAGCACTTGCCAGGTAATAGTGGCCCATTCCTTTAATCACAGCACTAGGGAGGCAGAAGCAAACCGATCTCTCAGTGTGGAGTATAGACTGAGCTCCAAGACAGTGAGGGCTACACAGAGAAACCCTGTCTCAAAAAACCAAAACAAAACACAAACTGCAGCTCCATGGGATCTGACATCCTCTATTGGCCTCTTCAAGCAACTGTGCACATGTACATACACATATGCATATAAACACACACACACACACACACACACACACACACACACACACACACACACACACACAATTTTGAGATCTGAAGAAATGGCTCAGTAGTTAAGAGGTCTGTTCTTTCTAAACCCAAGTTCAGTTCACAACACCCATGTTGGGCAGCTTATTACTAACTGGTAAATAAAAAGAAGTGGTCACTAAAAAACAAAAACTAAACAACCAAACCCTCCCCCTCCACACACTGATTTCATCATAGAGAAAATCTAGTGCTGACCAACTCTAATCCCAGGACTTGGAAAGTAGAGACAGAAGGAATGGAAGTTACTCCAAGGTCAGCGTGGACTACATGAAGCTACCTCGGTCAATGAAACACCTGCTGTGCACCATTAGAGCCCGACACCAGACCTGCAGCACCAGGAAAAGAAGGTGTGGCTCGCACCTGTCACCCTACAGTCGGAGCCAGGGAGATCTTTCAGGCTAGAGTTCTAGGTTCATTGGGAGACTGCCTCAAAAACATGGTGGTCAGACACTTTGCTCGCATGACAAAGAAACCAAGTTCTCCTGTGGCTGGATGCCCTTCCTGAGTCAGTGTGGTGGTTTGAAGGAGAGTGGCCCCATAAGCTCATGTATTTAGAGGCTTGGTCCCCAGCTGATGTACTGTTTGGGAAGGGTTGGGAATAAGTCCTTGCTGGAGGAGGAATCTCCCTGTTGGTGGACTTTGAGGTTTCAAAAGGCCACACGAGGTCCAGTCTGTTCCGGTCTCTCTTTATGTGGCAATCCACATAAAGGACTTGAAGAAGGAGGCTTTTGCTTTCTGCCTGCTTGCCATCACTCTCCATGGCAAGTTTCATTGTCCTCTTGCTGAGGCATTCCCTCAAGGTTGTTAGAAACTACTTCCGGATCCTACAGACGAAGACCAGCTAGCTGCTCCAGGAGTCCTCTGGGACTGCAGAGCCATTAAGCCATAGGATTAAATACCTATCTTTCTCTCAGGGGAGAAGCCTTGTTGGACTACCTGAACCACAGTCTGTAAAGCACTCTAATAAGTGTGTGTGTGTGTGTGTGTGTGTGTGTCCATCCTTTGCAAACAACCTAAGGCCAAGAGCTAGTGCCAGTGGTCCAAAAAAATGTGAAGTAATAACCCTGTGGATCTAGGCAGGCAAGCATTGTGATCACTTCTTGTGACAGCAGATCAACATTTAATATCTTTTAGCACCTTAAGTCTCAAGTAAGAAACTAAGAGGGGTAATGAATGAGAGGGTAAAGGACTGTACAGGGCTTAGTGAATACCCAAACCCACGTAAGGTTATGTGAAGCAGAGGTATCTGGGGTCTCATCTAGCACGGTGGACAAGCGAAGACGCTCTGCCAAACCAGGTGACTGCTGAGTACTGTTTTTGACCTTTATGCACACACACATGCGAGTACATATGTCTCAGTAAACATTTTACAGTAGTGGCTGGAGAGCTGGTTCAGTGCTTCTGAAAATGACTGATTATCCTTCCAGAGGACCTGAGTTAGACCCCCAGCACCCTCATGACAGCTCACAAGGGGATCTGATGTCTTCTGGCCTCTGCAGGTAGTACATAAACATAGTAGAGACACACATGTAGACAAAACACTCATACACATACACAAAAATGAAAATAAAGATTAAAATTAAAAAAAAAAAAATTGCCTGGCGGTGGTGGCACATGCCTTTATTCCCAATACTTGAGAGGCAGAAGCAGATGGATCTCTGTGAGTTCGAGGCCAGACCAGTCTACAGAGCAAGTTCCAGGACAGGCTCCAAAGTTACACAGAAAAACCCTATCTCAAAACAAAACAAATTTTTAATTCACAATGTTATTCTTTTTTTAAAAAATTATTTATTTTTATGTACATTGGTGTTTTGCCTGCATGTATGTCCATGTGAGGAAGCCAGATCCCCTGGAACTGGAGTTACAGACAGTTGTGAGCTGCCATGTAGGTGCTGGGAATTGAACCTGGGTCCTTAGGAAGAATAGCCAATGCTCTTAACCACAGAGTCATCTCTCCAGCCCCTACAATGTCGTTCTTAATTAGAAACATCAATATTAATTTGTTTTTCCCTTCGAGACAAAGCTTCTCTGCGTAGCCCTGGCTCTCCAGGAACTTGCTCTGTGCACCAGCCTGGCCTTGAACTCACAGAGATCCACCTGCCTCTGCCTCCCGAGTGCTGGGATTAAAGGTGTGTGCCACCACCAGCTGTCTTCAATATTAGTCCTTAAATCTAGTTTTTGTGGTAGTTCCCAGTTTTGGTCACTAAAAGGAGCGACAGGTAGTGACTCACTAGTGAACACACCAAATGACTAGGTTCCAAAACACAGTTCTTAGTAAAAGGAATTGGGGGTGCTAAGTGGTGGTAGCACACACCTTTAATCTCAGTACCTGGGAGGCAGAGGCAGGTGGATTTCTGTGAATTTAAAGCCAGTCTGATCTACAGAGTGAGTTCCAGGATGGTCAGGGCTACACAGTGAGATCCAGTCTTAAAAACAAAATAAAAACAAACAAACAAACAAACAAACAAACAAACAAACAAACAAACAAACTAACTCAAGGTTTCCTGGAGAAAGGCAGTCGGCTCAGCCAGAGCTACTGTGACTTCAAGCTGCTGGGAGACGACTGGGTGTTTTAAACCTAGAGTGGAGGTGCCCTGCCCGAAGGGGCCCCTCAGTCAAAGATGGTGCCCTGCCTGGAGGGGCCCCTCAGTCAAAGGTGGAACAAGAACAAAAGAGCAACTGACCCAGGCGTGTGTATTCATCCATGTTTCACAGAGTCTTTTTAAAATGAGAAGAAAAATGGCTGATTAGTCCAATAGTAGACCAATAAAGAGAAGGAGTTACAAGCTCACAGAAACCCAAGTGAAGCTGCAGCGGGCACCGTGGGAAGCAGAACCGAGGAGGAGTGTGCCAATTCTTTTTCTGAAAACTGGGCCGGGGGGTGGTGGTGGTGGTGGTGGTGGTGTGGTAGTGGTTCTGCATCTGTGTATCAAGTATCTGAGGTTAAGGCCTCACACGGCCCAGGTCCACAGAGGATGACTCTACCTAACAATGGACAAGAATTCCTATGCACTCAGAAGCTTCTACTTCACACAGCACCGGTGGATCCTGGGAACTGACTCTTACTTTCCACTAGAATTGGGGGCCATGCTGCAAACTCCTGCACAGAAACTACACACAGGCTCAGAGCAGTTGCACCTCTGCTAAGCACATCTCTCCTCACATGCTTCAGATACACACTGAACCTGGAGAGCTACGAGTAGACGAAGTGATGGGAAGGACCAATCAATCCACAGCCAACTACAACAGTGGATTGCTTGCTTACAGTGGGAGGGGAAGGAGGTGGTGGGCAGCTGGGTGTCAGTACCGTGTGTGGGGCCCGACACTGACGTGGAATATCTAGTTCCTCCCTAAGGAAAGCACTGACTCTGCCAGTCACCAGTGACCAGAGAACAGGCAACCTATGTGGGGACACTACAGAGCAGTTTCTGCATACCCCTCAAATAAAAGCAGCAAGAAAGGGAGGGCAGGGCTAGAGACATAAGAACACGCAGGAACCCGATGATGCTGTGACCCACTTCCCCAACAAGGCAGCTGTAGGAGGACACGCTTGACTCCACTGGCACCAGCCGGATTACATGTGGTTACAGGGAACTATTTACAAGATTAAAAATCAACAAATACATAAATTAAGGGAGACAAGGGGGTGCCCTGGCTGTTTAAGGAAACTGCACAAGCGTCAGCGTGCTAACACCCGAGTGATGGGGTGCTACGATGATGGCATTTACTTTTAATCCTCAGCAACGAATGACAAAATCGTGTTGTCACTCAAAGGAACTGAATGTCCCTAAATGACTTCCAACTCCATGACAACTCCTGTTCATCTCTGTCCTCTACTGTTTAGAGAGGAACCTGACCTGGCTTTCCCAGGCTGTTCTGAGAGATCCTCCTGCCTCAGCTCTGTGAGTGCCACATATTCATCACAATTCCACAAACAAAATAATCCATGAACAGTAATAAACCACAAACAAAATAATCTCTTCAAGAATTTCAATTTAGACTTCAGGTTGAAATTGTCAAAATTTATTTCTTTTGAAAGAAAATACCAAATAGGCTTATCAGTTCAGAGCATCTGATGCTCTTATAGAGGATCAGGGTTCAGTTTCCAGCATGCACTAGGCAGCTTACAACTGTCTGTGGTAACAGTCTAGGGTTCCACTGCCCTCTCCTGACTTCCATGCACCCATACAGTACAAGTACAAACATACAGGCAAAATATTCACATATATAATGTGTGTGTGTGTGTGTGTGTGTGTGTGTGTGTGTGTGTGTGTGTGTGTTGCCTGCATATATGTCTGTATACTCTGTGTATACCTGGTATGCAAGGAGGCCAGAAGAGGGCATTGAGACTGAAGTTAAGTTTGTGAGGCAACATGTCGGTGCTGAATATCAAACCTGGGTTCCCTGCAAGAGCAACAAGCACTCTTAACCAATGATCCAACTCACCAGGCCTCAAAATACATCTTTAAAAAGAAGGCCAGGTGTTGTGGTGCATACCTTTAATCCTAGCACTAGGCAGACAGGTGGATTTGTATGTGTTCCAGGAAAGCCTGGTCTACATAGCAAGTTCCAGGCTAGCCAAGGCTACATAGTGAGAGAGTGAGAGTGAGAGTGAGAGTGAAAGAGAGAGAGAGAGAGAGAGAGAGAGACAGACAGACAGACAGACAGACAGACAGACAGACAGACAGACAGACAAAAGACAGACAGACTCTCCTTTCAAGGGAAGAGGGGCAGAAGGGAAAAAGAGACATGGGGGGGGGGTTGGCAAGATAGTTCATTGGTTAAAGGTAATGTGGTCCAGCCTGATGACCCAAGTTTGATACACAAAATCCACAAGGTGGAACTCCTACAGGGTTCTCTTAACCTCCATGCCCGTGTGCACATGCACACACACAAGAATATTTTTCACACGATTACTATCCAATTCTCACTCATCAAGAGTCACCCGAATGCTCACACTGGCCATCAGAAGCGAACACACACCCTATGAGTTTCAGGCAGAAAATCTCCAGGCCTCAAAATACATCAGGCAGAAACTCATTGAAGCCAACTATTTGCTGGGCCGTGGTGGCGCACGCCTTTAATCTCAGCACTCGGGAGGCAGAGACAGGCAGATCTCTGTGAGTTCGAGGCCAGCCTGGTCTGCAGGACAAATAGAGCTGTTACACAGAGAAACTCTGTCTTGAAAAACCAAAAAAACAAACAAACAACATAAGCCAACTATTCTTTGCACACTGGTGCTTAATTCATGCAGCATGCAGACCACAAGCAAACACAGGCAGGGTTATTCTCACCTTTACCTGCTCTATATGTCTTGGCTTGGTTCACCGGCATGGGCGTCATAGGTATTGGGTATAAAGGCTTAAAGGGATTGAAAACGTATCATTAGATTCATATGATAACAATTCATGTTCTATCAATGTCTTCTGATGTGATCTGGCGTGGGTTTTCCTGACTCCTTATGAGTTATCAAAAATTAAAATAATACAACTAAAAGGAACAATTCTGGACTATAGTAAACGCAAGTCATTTTTCTGTAAACTACTCCTGGGACTCTGATCCGCGTGCGAATAATACACTAAATCCCTACCCTCTGCCCGCTCTGTAGCCCGCTCTGCCATCAGGTGTCCACTCAGTGCAAACCCAGGAGACTCATGCGAACAAACGAAGGTGGCCCAGCCCTTCCAACCCGTGGGACTTACCTGCACGCCTGGGCTCACTGGGACCGGATACATCATATTTGGTGCAAAACAAACAGGCTGGGTGTACACTGGAGCTGGCTGCTGGTGCCCAACCATTGACGGGCTCGGCTGCGCCTGCGGCCGAGGTGATGTTGGGGTGGTAGAAGGCTTTGGCTACAAAACCAGAGATCAGATTCAGCCAGGCCACCTTGAGAGTGACTGACAGTGAACGCAAGCTTTAGGCCACAGTGAGTGTGACTGACGGTGAGTGCAAGCTTTAGAGCAGTTCCCCAGCTTTCTACTGATTGTTTTCTTCTTCTCTCTCTCCCCCTCTCTCTCTCCCTCTCTCTCTCTCTCTCTCTGGGTTTTTTGAGACAGGATTTCTCTGTAGCTTTGGAGCCTGGTTTGTTTCTAACTAGCACTTTTTATCCAAAAGACAAAACAACAACAACAGAAGTAACCCAGAGTCTAGCATGTAAGAAGCTGACTCAATATCCAGGGGGTAGGAAATGGAAAACTCAGGCAGCAGACATTGTTCGGTGGTAGAGGACTGGAGGACTGGTATAAACAGACTTGGGACATTCCCCAGAACTACCACTATCCCTACCTCTCTCCCTATCTAAGTGTGTGTGCATACAACTCTATTTTAGTGTTTTGAGACAGGTTTCTCTGTGTAGTCCTGGCTGTTCTCTAGATCAAGGGGGCCTTGAACTCAGAGATCCACCTGCCTCCTCTTCCTCCCAAATGCTGGCACTAAAGGTGTGGGCCACATGGCCCACTATATATAAATTTAAAAATCTCACACACACACACACACACACACACACACACACACACACACACACACACACACAAAACGATTTGTTAGAAAGCTAAAATATTTATCATGAAAAAATATAGAAAGCTGTAGTAATTTTTTCAGAAACTAGAAAAGGTCTATCCCTTCTTTATTCCTTTTCATTTCTGTGTTTCAGACAGGGTCTCACTGTGTGGCCCACACTAGCCAAACTCCCGCTCCTTCAGCCCCAGCCTCCTGTTTGCTGGGATTCCAGGCATGCTCTGCCACACCTCCCTGAGGGAAGGAGTGGAACGACCGGTATCTGAGCCCAGCAGCCTCACTCATCAGCACCCTGCATTCTGAGCTCTTCTTCACGGCCACTGTTCTAACGGCTGCACAGCCCGCACTGCCAAGCCACAAGGAAAAACAATCTGTCTTGTTATTCCACGGCTGTGCTTAGTTAGGACAGAAGCACAGGAGAAAAATCATGACTGATCACAATGAATTCTCTTCAGAACTGACTTACCTGAGAAAAAGAACGCGGGTTGAACTCCTTTGCATTGGGATTCAAGGTTGACTTCCTAACTTGCCTAAATGAGGAAAGAGAAGAAAAATGGCCAGTGAAACCTGCATGGAACTCAGGTTTTCTTCAAGTCTGCCACACTGGTCAGGTTTCCCAGGATGACTGACACAGTTAAGATAAAGGACTCTCCTGCAGCACTGTCCGTCTGTCTCCCTTACTGATGCACATCTGCTGCTAGTCTGACAGACGCCAGTGGTACAAGAACAAACCGAAGCCAACTAATCCCACCCTCATGGCAGTCAAGGAGTAGTATAACTGAAATGGCAGGAACCCCATAGAAAACACCCTAAAACAACAACAACAACAAAACCACGAATCTAATGGGGCTGTGAGACAGAGGCTGCCCTTCCACAGGCCTGAGGTCCAATTCATCCACTCCAGTTCTAGAACATCTGACACCTCTTCCGGCCTCCGAAGGTACCGAGTGCATGTGTGTTCAGATGGACATGCAGGCAACACACACACACATAAATAAATCTACTGTAAGAAAACCCCAATGCTTTCTGTATGAATTCACAGTATTTCTCACTGGTGTTTTTAAAAAGATAGGGCTTTTCAGTGCAGCCCAGCGTTGGCCTTAATCTTGGGATCAACTGCCTCAGCTTCCCCACTGATGTGCTAACAAAACCTGGGCCACCGTGTGTAAAACATGCGGTAACTTTTAACAGTGTCAAGCTGGGTGGTGGTGGCGCATGCCTTTAATCCCAGCACTTGGGAGGCAGAGGCAGGTGGATCTCTGAGTTTGAGGCCAGCCTGGTCTACAGTTCAAGATAGCCAGGGCTACACAGAGAAACCCTGTCTCCAAAAAAAGAAGAAGAAAAAAAAAAAAAAAAAAACCCGAAAAAATAAAATAACAACCCCCCCCCCAAAAAAAAGCACCAACAGTCAGGATTTTCTAATCACATGACTTGGGAAAGGCCATTGTTCTAATAATTATTTTTAATTGCATGTCAAGAAAAACTGTCAGGGCTGGAGCGATGGTTCCAGTTCAAATCCTGAATTTAATTCCCAGGAACCACGTGGTGGCTCACAACTATCTATAATAGGATCTGATGCCCTCTGCTGGAGCTCATGCAGAGAGCTCATACATAAAATATAAATACATTTTTTAAAAAAAGAAAAAAGAATAAACAGTCTCTCAACAACCTGCCATCTAAAAGTTCAAATACAATTAGGTTGTTTGCTATCCAGAACACAAAAGCCCACTAGTCTATTTATTAAATTGCTTCAATATGCCAGATGCACAGAATTAAGATTTATAAAGATGTGCATACTAACTGAACATTTCTGACAGAAAATGTCTTGCAGCATGGGCACCAGTACTGTGTACACCCTTTCTCACCTGGGGCAGCAAACAGTCCCTGCAGACAGCAGGGTCAGAACACAACTAGAGCCCCAGGATAGGCCTTTGAACTTTAACACTGACTTCTATGTCTCTACAGAAGTGGCTTTTCTTACCCCCCTTGTTGGGTGCAAATCAGAATGGGAAGAATGTTAAGATTTCAATGACCGCATTCAGCGAGGATTTATTAAACCTGCTCTTATTAGCTACTTCGAAAGCCCTGTGAGCATGCAGACAACTCCAAGTGGGAAGGAGGAAATCCTTTAAAGCAAGTTTTACTTGGATAGAGGATGTTCTAACCCCCAGATGACTCACTCAGCAGCGTCTTTTTTCTCTTCTCGGTCATCCTTCTCTTGTTTGCAGGCTGGACTGGAAGTCTGCACCCCCTGGGACGTGACCTCGGGCCCCCTCTTGTGCTCTGTGTTACTAAGCACAGAAGGGGAGATGCTAGGGCTGTTGGTCTTGCTGCTGCCACTGGGACAGGTGCTGCTGCTGCTGTCAACAAAGGCATCCTTAGCATTTGCTTCCATTTTGTCTTTGATCAAATCTCGTGACTTTTCTCCCTCTCTACTTTTGCTTAGAAGTTGATCCATAGATTCGGATGTAGAACTTGGCTGTAACTAAATAAAAGAAATAAGTTCCCGTGAGTATAAGCAAAGTAGTATCTGAAGATAATGAAATACTTTGAATAAGGCTTTTTGTTCATATTTCCAGAATATGGCCTTTTTTTCTGAGACCAGGTCTCTCTACATAGCCCTAGTTGTTCTGGAACTCACTCTGTAGACCAGGCTGGCCTCATGAGATCTGCCTTCCTCTGCCTCCCAAGTGCTGGAAGTAAAGGCCACCAAGCCTGGTTTATCCCAGCACTCAGGAAGCAGAGGCAGGTTTGTGAATTCTAGGCCAGCTTGGTCTATATAGTGAGTTCCAGGACAGCAGGACTATGTAGAGAGACCATGGCCCACCTCTCCACAATTATTAGCTGAATACGGTGGCTCATGCCTACAATTTCAGACCTTGGGAGGCAGAGGCAGAACAGCTGGGAGTTCCAGCCATTCTGGGCTATATAAAGAGATTCTGTCTGAGGGGCAAGAGAAAAAAGTTAAATCTTTACTACAGGCTTCCAAAACGAGCAACTGTATGGCTGACACCAGACGACACGGGAAGGCAGAAACCCAAAGGGAGGCCAAAAGAAGGGAAGCCTCAGGAGAATAACCATAACCTAAACAAAAACTAACTTTAAAAGCCCAACAGTGTTCCAGTCTGTAGTGGCACACACCTTTAATCCCAGCACTTGGGAGGCAGAGGCAGGCGGATCTGAGTTCAAGGCCAACCTAGTCTACAAAAGTGAGTTCCAGGACAGCCAGGACTGTTACACAGAGAAACCCTGTCTAAAATAAAAAAAAAACCAATCAATCAATCAGTCAATAAATAAAAAATTAAAGTAAGATAACCAGCACTCAGCTATACTACAGAATGAAGACTGCTCTTAAAAGAAAGAATGGCAGTCAACACACCAATCCGAACGTCACAGGGTGGCTGATGACCTATCTACTGATCAGTCAGGACCGCAGACAGCCCAGCCTGTCCTTCACTGGCCATGGGACTGCCCCGTCTCCTGATGCCCACGGTGCAGAGTGACAGAACTGGCTTCAAAGCACCACAGTGACAGGAGGGCCAGGACAGAAGCCCCAGGGAATCAGGACAGAGGAAGCACGGAATGGACACCATACACTCAATTTTACATTTAGTAATGTGTTTTGTTTTTTTTTAAAGATTTATTTATTATGTATACAGTGTTCTGTCTGCATGTGTGCCTGCAGGCCAGCTCTCATTACAGATGGTTGTGAGCCACCCTGTGGGTGCTGAGAACTGAACACAAGACCTCTGGAAGAGCAGCCAGTGCTCCTAACCTCTGAGCCATCTCTCCAGCCCCTAGTAACGTGATTTTTAAGAAACATTAAAGTTTCTTAGACACACACACGCACACACAAAAAGTATGATCAACTCCTTGTGACTGACTCTTAATGTTACTACTACCTGGAATTTAATGATTAAGTATTAAAAAATTATTAAGGAAAAATTTAAATTAATTTTTAAAAGTCAAGCAATAAAGAAATTAATGATATGATCTCAAATAAGTAACTCAATGCTACACCTAAAGTTCTCAGAAAACCAACAACCAACCAAGCCCAAATCAAGGCTAGAAAAAAAAAAATGAAGATCTGGACAGGGAAAGGATTTATCACTAAGGGAGGGTCAAAGAGAGCTGTAAACTAATACTGCAGTGGCTAGAAGTCATCTAATACATAAAGAATAGCCTGCGCATGCGTGTGTGTGTGTGTGTGTGTGTGTGTGTGTGTGTGTGTGTGTGTAGAGAGAGAGAGAGAGAGAGAGAGAGAGAGAGAGAGAGAGAGAAAGAGACAGAGAGAGAGACAGAGAGACAGGGGCGGGGTGCACAGGTGATGTGTAGAGGTCAGAGGACAACCCATGTTAGTCTCCTGTTCATTGCTGCATACATACATACTATGTATCCATCTTTACATAGTTATCTGTGTGTGGCTTTTCAAGACAGGGTTCCTCTGCGTAGCCCTGGCTGTCCTGGATCTGCTTGTCTCTGTTGAGATTGAGGTGTGCGCACTACATCTGGCAAGAACAGCCTTTCAAAAAGGTATCACCTGCAATCAACACCACACGGGCAAACCACAGACACTGGAAGGAACGGAGAGTCTAGTACCAAACTTCCACATCTGCAAGCAACTTTCCACAAGAGTCGGAGTAACACAGTCCATCTTCCACACGTGAGAAGGAAGAGGCCCACAGGGAAAGACAGTGTGCCCCTCACTTAGCAAGGTGAGCTGTGCAGACGCGACCTCCCCTCGGAGTCTTAGGAGAACAGCAGTGTTCCTCCAGGACCGTGGATTTACACAGTGATTGGCAAGACCAGACACCAACGTCACAAGCCAAGTGGCAACTGGTATCAGGAAAAAAGAACTAGATGTCATTAAATAAAGCTGTCTGCTTCGAGGAACGGAAAGTGAAAAGACAACCCACAAAATGGGAGAAAGGAAACTAACAAACCCAGATCTTCTGAGGGACACAGAACAGAGGATGGAGCTCTGTGCCGCCCTGGATTCCAAAGCTAACCCCACAGAAGTGTCAGATAGACAGCAGCAGACTCAGGTCTGTGCTCCACGAGAGCAATGACACTAGGAGAGTAGGGCGGACTTAAGACTTCAGCATGGCTCATGACCATCACAACTCCAATTCCAGGCACCCTGTTGCCTCTTCTAGTCTCCAAGCACACTAGGCAAGCCCATGGCCCACATACATAAGGCAAACACTCATATGCCTCCAAAAACCAAAACAAAACCAAACAAACTAAAAAAAGTTTGACTTTCTGCAGGTTACTTAATAATGAATGTGTGTGTGTGTGTGTGTGTGTGTGTGTGTGTGTGTGTGTGTGTGTGTGTGTATTTTAAAAACGTATTTTTGTGAAATGGTCGTATAAAAAAAAAAAATCACTATTTTCTTTTATAAATTCTAAGCAATCAGTCGATAGGGAACTTACCCTAAAATCATTCTTAAACTTCTTTAAATCATCAATCTGTTTTCTATGTTCAGAAACAACCGGTGACATACCTGAAAAACCAAAACCTGTTAGATTCCAATTTACTTTTGACCTTAAACTGGAAATTCTTTTAATATGGGATATTAGAAACGAGAAGAGAGGCCAGGTGTGGTGGCACACGCCTTTAACCCCAAATAGGGCAAGAGGGATGAGAACAGACCCATCCCCTGAAGACTAGCATTTCTAATAGCTGTTGGGCTTGGTGCTGATTAGCATGTGCACTGCGCACAAACCAACTTTAGAAAGAGGGCAGGCAGTGTGGAGCACGAAATTAGATAGGCAAGGTTCTTCAACACACTCTGACCTTTGTTTTCAGCTTTTGAAAAGCCAGGTGATGTTTCACTTGCTTTAATATTTTCCTTATTCCCTGCAGGAGAGTTCTGCCTCTGATCTTGAAGCCTGGAATCTTTAGCTAGAAAACAAGTTAAAAAAGAAAGCGTCATCTGACAGACATTAGGAAAGTCACAGAGAGAACACCAAACCCTTCTGATTTTCATTTAAACACAAATTCTTCTGCCCGGCTAGTGATCACACCAAAACTCAGTAAGCATGTTCATACAACAGGACTGTCACACAGAGCAGGTCAGAACCTCTGATACCAGAGGTTAAATAATATACGCAGAAGAGTAGGCCTCACACAGGCCTCTTGTTTCCATGGAAACACCACTGTATATTCAGAATACAGCTCTTGGTCACACGGGAAAGACCTCCGGTTCATACCCTCAATGGACGGGGTCAGAGCTCTGTTGGACGCAGGGCTGGCAGGAGTGGGAGACGCAGCGGGGACAGCCATGGACACGGCCTCCGCAGGGATGACGCCAGCTTGGGGAGAAGCAAGCACAGCCCCACTGGGAGTGTTTCCAATACTGTTCTGCCTGGGAGACCTGGGCCTGTGCGTTTTTGGAGATAACCTTGGAACTAGGAGCAAGAAGATATTCATTAAACTCTTAGAAATATGACAGAAATTACCAATATCTAAGTACAGCTGTGGTTTTCCCTCCTAATTAAATGTATTAACTTTGAAGTATTTTGAACAAAACTCAAAACCAGAGTTCAATGGCAAGCCAAATTACACTGAAGGAAAACAAGACACCAAGGACCTCCATAGCAGTAAGTTACTTTTCAAGATGACAGAGATCCCTACTGCCCTGGTCTCCTTCCATCAACACAGGAAACAAAACCCCTTTGGTAGCTTGCTGCTTAGCCTATGTGCTGAAGGAAATTGAGACACAATTAGCCTAAAGGTGCAGCTAACACAGAATGAATGAATGAATGACTCCAAAATAACTGCGTAATGTTTCATAGTCCATTAAAAACCTATCTGCAGAGTTCAGGCTCAAGGGCTTAACGGAAATCGTTCGATTTGCATCACTTTAGTGACTTTCCTTTGTGAAATCACAAGCATCATAGAAGGAAACTGTTCAGTACTCTGACTTGTCCAATTAGTGTAGAGAAGAGCCCTGTACACGATTCTCAGTGTATCCCTAGCAACTGTCTCTCTTATTTCTTCTAGTGAGGTTGCTACCCTCAAACTCAGTTCCAGACCATCCAACTAATGCCAAAGGAGTAGAACACCTCAAGATTCTCCTCTTCTATTTTCATTTTAATCTTCAGTTAAGAAGGTCAAGGGACAGAGTATAAAGGAATTTACAGGGCAACTACTACAACTGCACACTATACAGGGTGTAGGAAAAACAAACCAAACCAAACCCAGACATGTATCAGTCCTGGGCTTTTCTTTAAGCTGGCAAAGGCCTGGTGGCTGATTGAGAACAGTAAGGAGGACAAGTAGAGTGGGCACAGGCCCTGGCTCTGCAGTCCTGGGAGGAAGCACTATGGCCTGACCTACACAACAGGGGAGCAGTCTGGGCCTAATTCTACATCTGCTCAAAGTAGGACCCTGATCGCTACAGCTGCTGACCGTCAGCATCTTCTCGGGCAACTCATATAGAAAAATGAACCTCCTGTTGTGTAGACTACTCCTTGAAGATCACCAGGTGAGTATCTGTTTATTCCACAAGCAGATGCCATGGAAACGCACAGTGGTAAGAAGCCTAAACATGTTTACAGATTGAATACAGAGTGATGGGACAGTCCTTCAACTAGTGTCCTGAGGATGTGTAACATTCATAACCAGCAACTCTCACTTAGGCCACCATAGCTAATGTGACTCTGTACCTCCTCTCAGATCTTGAGCTCGGCCTTTCTGGACATGGACCATAATGACAAAATCAGCACTGTCACAGGGTCATACCTACCCCCACTGACCACTGAGGACCACGTGCCCCCTGCAGGACTGGTCCTGGCCACTGGAGGAGCAGCTGCTTCACTTGGGGGGTTGTGGGATACAAACTCGAGGCCACTAGACATGGAGCCTCTCCCCGCGGAGACTCTGTGACTGCGAGGGTGCCGCTGTGCCTTTGGAGACATCCTTGGAGGGCCTGAGGGAGACACGATGGGCGGCGGTGAGTCCTGCACTGTCTGCCTCACTGGCTTCTTGCCACACACAGACACATACTCTGACTTCCCTAACAGACTCTCATTGGTTAAAAAATGAAATAAACACACTGCTGATTTTTGGCCACACTAACAGTTATCTTGCGGGATGTCAGTTATCTAAGTACATTTGATCGCCCCCTCTTAAGGCTTATTTCACTGTTCACTATCCTGTGTGTCTGTAGGAGGGTATGCGCACGTGGGCTCAGGTGCTGTACACCTGACAAGGGGGCTGGGAACTGAACTCAGGTCCTCGGAAGAGCAGAAGCTCTCTAATAGCTGACCCATCTTTCCAGCCTTATTTCCCTTTACTTTTAAAGCAAGGGAGAGATAAAGTTGATTGACGGTGATAAATCAAAGAACACGGTATAACACTGCATAACTTCAGTTTGTATGTAAGGATAAGTTATAATACAGTTTTAATAGGAATTACGGCTAAATGATAAGATATTCTTACTTTACCTTTCTACCCAATTTTACTACTTTCAAAATGAGACAAAAAATGTTTTTTTGCAGTGCTGGGGTCCCCATACTTGTTAGGACAGCATTCTATCTCTGAGGTATATTCTTTAGGGTGTGTGTGGGGGGAGTATTTTCAAGCAGAACTCAGTTCTCTTAGTCCTCTTTTACCACGGTCATCAGTTTTACAGATCGTGACTTAGGCAGTCCTCACACGTAAGGCCAGGAGGAGCAGCTCTGGCAGAAATGTGCACTGTGTCAACTGGTGACACTCTGTCACTGACTCTGCCAGCCATCAGGGATGGTTGTGTCTACAGCCGTCTGCTGGGTGGTACTAAGGCACTGAGTAAAAACCCAAGCCCAGAACTACCCTTCTCAGAGCCCTAAGTGTGGCTCCTAATACATGTTCTCTCTGTGTGTCCTCAGTGGGAACACAGTCAGAATGATCTCAGAAAACACTAATCAATGTCAGGACTTTCCTTTAATTTTTAAAATTTATTAATTACTATTTTATGTGTATGATGGGGGGCTTATATATGCCATGGCATGTAAGAGAAGTCAACTTTAGGGAGTCAGTTCTTTCTCTCCATCTTTCCATGGGCTCCAGAGACCAAACGTAGGTCCTGAGGCTTGCACAGCAAGGACTCTTAGCCAGAGTCAGCTCACTAGCCTACTGTGGAGGGCTTTCACCTGGAGTGCCAGCACCCTGGACCAATGCAGCAGTGCATTCTTTCGTGGGCACCAGGAGCAGCGCTCCCACCCGACTTCAATGCCATGTTCACGGTTCACCTGTGCTCACAGCTCCTAACTAAGGCATTCTCATGGAATAAACACCTTTACCCCATGGTCTGCAACAGAGTTCCAGGTTGCAGCTAAGGACCACTAGAAAAACAGGCATTACAATTTCAGTGAAATTTGAAATCTTCAGCCATGAAGCTCCCTTCTGCCTGGTGGAAAATTGAAAAGTAGCCAATATAGTTTACTCCCAAGCAGGTTCTTCAGGAAACTATTGGTCTTGATCAGCTACATTTTTCATGACTTTTACCAAGACAATCTGATTAGAGTATTAACAGAAATATTCTGAACAAAGGACATTGTCATTTAGAACAAAAGATGTTTTTAACTTACAAATTGCATTAAATCAGAATGCTACCTTTTGGGGGCAGGTGTGGGAATGGCTAGGACAAGGTCTCACCATATACTCCTGGCTGGCTTAGAACTCATTCAAAAGCCAAGCTGACCTTAACTTTTGGCAACCCTCTTGCCTACGTCCCGGGCACTGGGATTACAGGTGTGTGCCACCATTCAAAAGATATGACATGCAACAATGGTCAATTCAGCATCAAATACAATTTTGACAAGAGCAAATAAGACAAAAAAAAAAAAAAAGACCCTCAAATTTATACCTGTTTTTTAATTGATAAATTTTAGATAAATGCCTCCCCCCAAATTAAAATAACCTTTCACTATAGTGATAGTGCAAAACTAATTTAAAAATAATTATTCAATTAAATTTATAGTTCCTCAGGCACTCTAAGAACTACTGTTACCTGAGGGTGGACATACAAAGCCACTATAAGGGATGTCATGAATCACAAGGGACCCCAAAATAGCAGTCCTGCCCTTGGCCAACAGGAAGCTTCACTGGCACCATGGCCAGGGAGTTGGAATGTGGCAGGCCTCTATCCACCCACGCCCCGGAGCGGCAAGTGGTCACAGCCCCGATTCATCACTGTTACTGTGTTGGGCCTGTGACCTTCCTAGGCTCCAAAGGAGCGACATTTAAGACAGGTCAGATCCCATCTTTCCATCCAGGACAGTGCAGAGCTTTACACACAGCACTTAGCAAGTTTCACTGTAGTGAACAACAGGTTAATAGAAGTAAGTTTTAATAAACTAAAGTTAAACACAGAAATTATAGGTTATTAACTAATGAAGAGGAAACTACTCTGTAATCATAAACTCACAAAGGAGTCAAACAAAGACAAACAAAAACATGAACAAATCGTGGTATTGTACCTTCTGAAGACATGCGTTTAGGCACAGTAGAGACAGGAGCTGGAGAACCATGAGCAGAGGGGTGAGACGGGGGTCTGGATGGCCTCGAGGGGGGCCTGGAGGGCGGCCGTGTAGGGGTGGCTGCCCGAGGTGGAAGAGAGTTGGGACCTGACTGGTAGCGAGAAGGTGGGCGAGAGGAAGGAGATGGGCAGGGCGATGGCCAGGGAACACCTGACAGAACAAATGATATGAAGGAAAGTATAAAAACTAAAGAAAAAATGAGGGGAAAAGTAAACAGAAAAAAAGTAAAATGACAAAAATGATTTCTTGTACATTTTAACCCTTTGAGGACAGTCATTTGATTTGTGCTAAGTTTTAGCATAACTTAACTGACACAAATTCACATTTTCTTTAACCTCCTTCAAAGCAAGTCTGTTTAAATGAATCCACGTTCCCAAAGGGTTAATGAGGATCTACACACACTACTGGAGAAGACAGTTACGACTCTGCCTAGTACCCCACTTCTTCGGCTGTTGTGAAGAGAATGTCACACACACAGATCATTTCCCTCAACAACACAGTAAGTAACTCCTGCTCCGGAAGGCCATCTCCTTTACTGGCTTCAGCTCTGGACAATAACGAAACACCAGCTACTGAATCCAATGTAAAAGCTGTTTCCTTATGTTCACCTGAGATTTTCATCAGGTCTACATCTGAGCCCAAGTGTCAGTCTCAAAGCTCATTAACCCAGTCCCACTTAGTTAGAAATAAAAACTTAGTTCTACTGTTTTCTAGAACGCTGGATGGAGTAACAACACTGGGTGCTTTTGTAAACCAATCTCATTTCAACACACTAGAAAGGGCCGACCTACCTACAGCCTGCTGTACCAGCCGAAGACCTGCCAACTGCCCAGCCAGGCCTCGTGGCCACTTCCCTGGCGCTTAGCCAGCAGTCCAGGGCTGCTCTACAGGGGGAGGGGGGTCCCCATACTCTGGAGTATACACATTTCTCAGCCCCCTTCAAGTTTTTAACTTGAAAATTCTGTTCAGAAACAACTGAAAACCTTTACTCGGTGAGCAAAGATATTTTCACCACCATTGCTAGGTACAGAAGTACTCAAAGTGTTTACTTGGAGAGGAATTCTGGAAAGACTCAGTGAAAACAAATGTTTGTACTCATCTGAATTCCTCTCCTCCCTTCCTTTCTTTAAGATGGGGTCTCACATGACCCAGAATAGCCTTTCACTGCTCATCCCTCTGCCTCAGGTATGGGCCTCCTCATCCAGCTTGTACTGTTCTAACCCTCAACACCTGAAACTGGCTGTCCATTCTTCTCCTGAGTAACACCACACTACTGCTGTTAACGATCACATGTGCACATAATTATTTCATTTCTGCTGTTGAGTCTATCAGATTTCTACTAACACCTATCATCTGTGTTCACCTGACTCAGACACCACAAAAAGTGCCGTCCTACTCAAGATCCAAGGTGCTGCTACGCACTAACACCTACCCGCAGAAACCCAAGGTTCTGTGCTGTATTTTCAGCACGATTCTCTCATGATTTTATTCACATGACTCTTGCTCATGTCTGATATTATAAATATTACCCCAAATTCTTCCTTGAAGTAAACAGAATGGAAATCCATCATAGTTAATAAAATGAATCTGTATTAACTGGAGTATCTTTCCCATGAACTATGCCTACAGTTTTATTACCCAGGGCTTTTTAAATTGAGACCCTCCTCAAGAGTTTCCAATCTTGTATGTGGAGTGTTTTTAGGCCAAATGAGTATGAGAGACATGCAACAGCTCAGGACCGTGTTGTCCTTTAAATGCGCCAAGGACATATATGATGTTATACTATCTGATAGCCACAAAACAAAACTAAGTTATAGATAATAAAAACTACTTCACAAAATTCAAAAATGGCATGCACATTCCTATCCATTCTGTAAACTCTTAAATATTTAGATATCTCTATATTTGATAACATTAACAAATCTGGTCAAAATACTTGCCTCCATTAACTACTCTTTGGTCTGAACCAGAGTTCGGGTTGAAGTCTGAAGTGTGAGAAGCGGCTCTTGATGGCATGGAGCCTGGTCCAGGCTGGCCCATCCGTGGTGAGCTCTGTCTCCCACTTCCCCAGGATATGACTTCTCTGTTTCTTTGTCCAGGAGGAATATATTTATTTTCCCTGGAAATAAGAGCCCCTCTAAATCATTTCTGCTAAGAAGTGTGGGACTGACAGAACACACTTAAAGGTACAGCAGGCAGAAGAACATTCCTCACACAGCTCAGTCAGTACCACACGGCCTGAGTCCCCCCCGCCAGCAGTGTAACAAGCTGTGCTCATTTCAACCTCCTGACACTCCGTGATGATCAGAAGAACCACAAAACTCAGCTAGGAAACCTTGAAGACAGAACACAGCTTGTGCTGTCCTCACAATGTAGCAGATTTGGACAACTGTTTATGAAGAAACGAGAGGCCCGCAAGCCCCACAAAGCACTCAACCACTGATCCTCACATGTCCCTTCCAGTTCACTTCACACTGGCTTTAGCTCACGTGTTCTCAGAACGAGCATCAGTAAAAGCTCAATTTCCGAGCAAGGCTCAAGTTCCCTGGTTTCCAGCCTTCCCACAGCGAGGCTGTCTAGCAGCTAACACTCCTCTCGGCTGCATATGCCACACAGACAGGGCTCTCCGACTCAGAGCGTGTTTGTTCCTCAATGTTACCTACAAGCCCCTCTTCAAATACGGCACACCAGTACTTCTGCCACCTGCCATCATGGCATCCAAAATACCGAACCTGGGTTCTTAGCCTTCGCCTGAAGAGGCCAGACTCTCTTACAGGATCGTGTTTCTGCCGGTGGGGGAAAAAAAAGTCCCACCCTGCCAGTGGCAAACAGGCCCCATTATTATCTTATCACACATGTTACCTCCTGATGTGGCTTGTTCCCACTCCAGATGTCCCTAGTACTCTCCACAGACCTTCATCCTGCAGGCCACAGTGCAGAGCTCCTTGGGGTCTGGGCTGGGTCCTCGGATGTCCAACACTTGACTCCAGAAAGCTGAATCCCCAAAGATACTACCAGGATGACCACTGTCTCTTCTCTAACCGAATCTTACCCCAACCCACCAGCAGCATTTTCTCCTTAAGCGTCAGGAAAGAGGAGGCAGTGGGACGACCTCTTCTCACCCAGGGGGATGGGTCCAAACACTGTGCGGTGGACCCTGTAATACATACCTGGTGTTCGGGCCATGCCCCTCGCGCTCACTGCAGTTCCTCTGGACCGCCGTGTACTTTTCTTCCTCGCTCCGGTCGTCATTCTCAAGGGCCACACGGGCTTTGTACTGAGCACTGGATTCGATCTCCTCCGCTAACTGGTTGGCCCTTGCCTCCCGTTTCAGAAATTCTTCTGAGTTATCCCTTTCTAAGGGAACCCTGAACACAAAGAAAAGAAGATGGTGACTGTCTCACCGTCACACTTCTGTTCTGGGTCACACACAACTATTAAGAAAGTTTACAGCATGGGGTCACCAGAGACACTGTCAAAGTAAGGGGGGTTTGCTATCATAAACACGCACTCTTTGTCACACAAAAGAGCATTTACCATTTCAGGAAATGATTCATGCAAACCCATATCACTGGGAATTTAACCTTTTTACAATTTGAAAACAAAGACAAAATGTATTTTAACCAAAAAAGAAGGTATGGGGGGAGGGACTACATTTATTCACTGTTTTATTGTGAGCTTGAAAGCCTAAATAGTTAAAAGAAAGAACGTCACATTTTTGTTTTATTTATTTATTTAGGTTTTTTTTGGGACAGGGTTTCTCTGTGTAGCCCTGGACAACCTGGAACTCACTCTGTAGACCAGGCTGGCCTCGAACTTACAGAGATCCACCTTCCTCTTCCTCTTGAGTGCTGGGTTTAAACATGTGTGCCATCAGCACCCGGCTTTCTTTGTTTTTGTTTCGATGTATAATTTAAAATAAAACAGAAACATTTATTCAACAACATCATTTAAGCTGATTAAGACAAATTAGCTAAAATAAAAGAGAACTTTGTGAACTTACGTATATGAAGATAAACTGCTATCGTATGTGGACACTACACCGTAGTTCTCTTCATTATATCGAAACATATCATTGGGATCCCATCCATTAGACTAGAAGGAAAACGAGGGTCATTTTTCAAAATCAACTTTTTAATTCAGCTGCAACCAATTCTTGCAATAACACCTAACAAACTGCACTGGCTGGACCTAATCCCATCCCTTCCCTCCAGAAATGCCAAACTTGCCTTTAGAAACTTTTTAGAGGGGCTGGAGAGATGACTCAGTGGTTAAGAGCACTGGCTGCTCTTCCAGAGGTCCTGAGTTCAATGCCCAGCACCATATGGTGGCTCACAACTATCTATAATGAGATCTGGCGCCCTCTTCTGACCTGCAGGCATACACACTGGCAGGATACTGTGGGAGGGAGGGAGGGAGGGAGGGAGGGAGGGAGGGAGGGAGGGAGGGAGGGAGGGAGGGAGGAAGGAAGGAAGGAAGGAAGGAAGGAAGGAAGGAAGGAAGGAAGGAAGGAAGGAAGGAACCTTTTCAAGAAAGCTAGACATAGCTCCTGCCTGTCATACCAGCACTTAGGAAACTGAGACAGGAGTATGTTTTGAGTTCAAGGCCAGCCTGGGCTATAGTAAAAAAGGCCCTATTTCAAAAAACAAAAATAAACAAACAACTCTTTAGGAAGAACTCTTCTTACATGTATCACCCCCTTAAATTGGTAGGTGATTACATGAGTTATCTGAGAGGATATAAGAAAAACTTAGAACATCCAGCCACGTCATGAATCCGGGGCCTCTGGGTCAGAGTTCTCTCCTTCAGTATACTAACAGCCTTCCCTACAACTTCCATCCCTAAAGTGGGTCTTAGAAGGGTAAGAGGTGCATTGTGATAGCCAAAAACCTTTGGGAAAGGAAAAGCAGTCCATTTTTTCCTACTGATTTCCAGGCCCTGCCACCGTCCCTTCCCCAAGGCAGGAAAGGAAGGGCAGCATAGAGCAACAGGAAGGCAAACGGGACGACAGCACACGAGTTGAGTCTGTCTGCCATGGAGGCTGCAGGGCGATCCCAGCAACAGCTCTGGGTCTCACTGCCCTAACTTCCAACCTCAGCGGAGAAGGAAACGGCCACTCTCAAAACATGGGCTGCATTCTTCAGCAGGGAAGAACTGGGGCTAATAGAGCAGAATCTTCAGTGGCAAGTATCAATAGATGGCTTGCCACATACCTCTCTCATGTCCAGTTCTCCTTCGTTAGCCTAATAGGCTAAAGCTGGAGAGATGGCTCAGTGGTCAAGAACACGTATTATTTTTTCATAGGACATGGTGGAGGAAGAGAGCTAACTCCCACAAGATGTCTTCAGGACCCCATTTGCACACCATGGTGTCTGTCTCTCTGTCTCTGTCTCGTAAATTGTTTTTAATTGGAAGACTATGACTTCAATAATCTATGAATGATGCACCAAACTAAACAGAAAAATATCCACTAAAACTAAGCACCTTCAAATTCCAAGGCACATAAATAACTACTATTAGGAACTTTTTTGAGCTTAAGCCAGTGGTTTTAAGGTTAAGAGCTCTTACTACTGAGCCGGGTGTGGTGGTGCAGGCTTTTAATCCTAACACTCAGGATGTATAGCAGACGGATCTGATTTCAAGAACAGCCAAGTCTACAGAGCAAGTTCCAGGATAGCCAGAGCTACATAGAGAAATTTTGTCTAAAAACAAAACACCCAACAACTAAGAAACTTTGTCTTAAAAGAAAGTAAATAAAATAAAACACAACAAAAAAGAGGTCTAAGTAATGAGGCTGGATTTGTAGCACCTGCATGGTAGCTCTCAACTCCATAGAATTCCAGCTCCAGGGAATCTGTTGCCCTTCTGGTCTTTATGTGTACATAACTTATTTACACACACACACACACACACACACACACACACTCACTCACTCTCTCTCTCTTAATACGTATTTTTAGAATTTAAATACAGTATTGCTATTCTGCAACTTGTTTTTTTGTTAATAAGTATATTAGGTATCTTTCCTATTTGAATATTGGTTTTTGGTAGGAATGTATCTCTATTAAGAAATTCATGCTTTCCTAATGGGTACCTACTAACAGAAATAATGCTTCAAAATACCCTGAAACATAATTATTTGCATGTATTATAGATATATTAGCACTAAAGTAAATATTCTATTTTTAATTTATATAATTTTGTTTTTCTTAAAGAGACAAAGTCTCAGTAGGGCAGTGGTGGCACATGCCTTTGATCCCAGCACTCGATAGGCAAAGCCAGGTGAATCTCTATGAGTTCAAGGCCAGCCTGGTCTACAAAGTGAGTTCCAGGATAGGCTCCAAAACTACACAGGGAAAACCTGTCCTGAAAAACCATAAAGAAAAGAAACAAAACAATGTCACACAGTGTAGCCAAAGCAGGCCTTGAACTCACAGAAACCAACTGTCTCTGCCTCCTAAGTGTTAGGACTAAAGGTGTGCACCACCACAATCAGCTAAAAATCTTAGTAGGATTGATAGAATAAATCACATTTTAAATTTTGATAAACACTGCCCCTCTCCCCACAAAGCCCTCAACGAACTTATCCACCTAACTACCAGAGTAAAAAGTTTCCCATCCCAAGGTGTGGTGATACACATGTGAGAACCACTGTAATAAGTTTAGATGAATCTTTAGAGTTTGAAGATGAACAATGACAGGTTTCCAAGGCAGTTCTGTTCTATCAGCCAGGTGAGCTCTTAGAGGAGAAGATACTCTTACTACATGACTATGCCTCAGACAGTAGACTCAGGTGCTCTGTTCACAACAGAAGGTTCTTTGCTCACATAACCTTATTTATGGTTAACCTTAAATCTCTATGTGCTAAGGGACTGGAGAGATGGCTCAGTGGTTATAAGCACTGGCTGCTCTTCCAAAGGACCCAGGTTCAATTCCCAGCACCTGTAGAAACTCACAACTGTCTGTAGCTCTAGTTCTAGGTTATCTGACACCCTCTTCTGTCCTCTAAGAGGTAGGTGCACAGACATATATGCAATACACCCAGACACCTAAAATAAAAATAAAATTGAGGCCGGGCGTTGGTGGCGCACGCCTTTAATCCCAGCACTCGGGAGGCAGAGCCAGGCGGATCTCTGTGAGTTCGAGGCCAGCCTGGGCTACCAAGTGAGCTCCAGGAAAGGCGCAAAGCTACACAGAGAAACCCTGTCTCGAAAAACCAAAAAAAAAAAAAAAAAAAAAAAAAAAATAAAATAAAATTGAAAAAGCTCTGTGCTCTATCACAAAGTCTCCTACAATCTGAATTGTAGACGGCATGTTAAACACACATTTCAGAGACAAGGTTCTGTAGAGAGTGACACTAACTTAAGTTCAAGGGATTTAGGCAATACTTTAAATTTTTTGTTTTGTTTTGTTTTTTTCAAGACAGGGTTTCTGTGTGTAGCTTTGGAGCCTGTCCTGGAACTCGCTCTGTAAACCAGGCTGGCCTGGAACTCAGAGATCCGCCTGGCTCTGCTTCCCGAGTGCTGGGATTAAAGGCCTGTGCCACCACCGCCCAGAGCAATGCTTTAATTTTAATATAATGTAATTATTTGCTTTTGTGATTGCTATTTTTTCCCCCCAAGACAGGCTCTCACTGGGCAGCCCTGGCTAGTCTGGAACTTGCTATGTAGACCTGTCCGTATCTGTCTCCCGAGATTAAAGGCAGGTAACACCACACTGGCTGATTTGTTTTTTTGAGTAAGGATCTTATACAGTACAGGCTAGCATCAAACTTTCTCTACAGTGAAGGCTGATCCTGAACTCCTAACCCTTCTACCTCTACCTCCTGAGTGCTGACATCACAATTGGCACACCTAACCTAAAATCTTATCTTAACGATAACTTTCTCTTCCTCAAACAAAAAGGCCAACTTTTGACTTCAACTTTAGGAAAGTCAACACACGGTTAAATGCTACCTGCCTTAGGCTGCTTATTTTACAGGCATTGGAAACAACAGGCTGCCATCGCTTACCTTAGTTTCCAGTAGTAAATTACGTATCACTATTTTATCACAAAGAAGTAATTTTATGAGTGCTGAGCCCTCCAGTCAGGGTGAAGGCTTTTCTTAGTCTCTGCTCTATATGTTAAATTGAGAGCTGGGGTGTGCCAAGCACGCTGGACGGTCACCAATGGCACTCACCACGTCATTCTCCAGAGCCTCGAGCTCCTCGCTGGCTGTGAGCTCCCCTGCATCCCAGGGTTCCAGGTCCCTCTCCTTGTGCTCACCATTCACTTTGGCGCTGACAGCAGAGTCGGTAAAAGCATCTGTGAAGATACAATGGGCAGACGACACTGAGATACAGACAAGTAACCACGAGAAAGAAAGTGACTTTCTGGTATCTAAGTAATAATCCAGTCAACTCGAGCACAGGTAACTAGTGAAGGCATTTCCTCTCATCACTTCATGCACTCGAGCTCACAGTGAGTTCATGCTCTCTTTCAGTGAATAGAGCCTCAATTAAGACACATCTTTTCGGTGGTGTTTTGTTTTAGGCAGTGTCTTCCTGGGGAGCCCTAGCTGGCCTAAAACTCAGTATGCACCCCAGGCTCTCCTTGCACGTTAGCACCAGGATGGCCAGCAAGTGTGCATGTGTGACTGGGCAGAACGGGTTACTTTGCAAGTTCAGGTCTGTGCAGGGTCAGTGTCCAGACTTATCTTCTGACAATACGTGTGGTAAGTTAAACCATTCTGAGTGACCCTTCCCTTCCCAAACACCCTCAACCACACCCTGATGAGCAGCTCAGCTTCTGCAGAGCTGCTGCCTGTCTCTAGCAGGCTCACCACTTCTAGGATCTGAGCCTGGCTTAGAAGCGTTGCAACCCCTACATGCTCAGCTCCTCTTACTGCTAAGGAAAGAAATGCTCCACAGCTGGAGTTAAAAGAGCTAGACAGCGTTAGGAGTGCTCTGCAGATATAGGTGCACACTGAATGCTCACACTCACACATCTTTCTAACACAGTAATGTTTTTGACTTGCTCTGCCAGAGACTACAAGCTCCCAAACTCTTTTGCCCTGACCCTTATGACAAGTTGCTACAAAGAGCAGGAGAAGAAAATCCGTTAAGGTCTAGAGTTATTCCACACAGGAAGACTATTCCAGGGGTTTGATATGGCACTGCTCTGGCATAGTATTCCCAAGGGTCAAGGCATTGCCAAAGTAAGACACGTGAGCGGAAAATTTTAGGCAGAGCATTGCAGGACTAGTAGCCCTAACCTCCTCTCTTTCCAAATGAGGAGCATGTAAACACGAATGTTTGTGTACCATGCATGCTAGGCAAAAAGCTGCCTATCTCTCCAGCAGATGGCTCTGCTGCCATCAGTTATAAGGGCCCAGAATGCACACAGGGAGCCCCTCAGAGCAGCAGAAGACTGGAGTTGGACTCTGGATACAGCTTTTAGCAGAAGACAAGACACTGCTCATTTTCAACACCATAAATAGCCCTATATATCTAGCCTCATTACTTCCTTCTAGCTTGTCTCAATCCTGTTCATCACCTGAAAGTTCTATCAGCTGTTGGCAAATGTTAGTTTATAAAGCTGGAGAGGTGGCTCTGTTCTTGGAGAGGACCTGGGTTCAGTTACCAACACCCACAACCACCTGTAACTCCAGCTCCGGAAGATCTGATGCCCTCTTCTGGACTCTGTGGGCATCTGCACTCAGGTGAACACACTCACACACTAATCAAAAATAATCTTTTTTAAAATTAATTTACTCAGTCAGGTGTGGTGGTACACGCCTTTAGTCCCAGCACTCGGGAGGCAGAGGCAGGTGGATCTCTCTGAGTTTGAAGCCAGCCTGGTCTACAGAGAGTTCTAGGACAGCCTAAAGAAAGCCTGTCTCGAAAAACCAAAACAACTAAAAAATAAAGAAAAGAAGAGAAAAGCAACAACAAAAAATTTAATTTACTTGTGTATACTTTCAGGAAGAAGAGAGATTCCAACAAAAGTAGCAAATAATTATTAGTTAGGATCCTGAGAGTCCTTTAATTAAATTAAAAGGGACTAAGAACACAAAAGCAGACCATGGGGTACTGAGAACCAGTCATAATCATCTCTATGCAAAGCTGCAACACTGTTCATAAACAAATCCTGTTAACATGCCAACCACTACTTTTTCAAAAGCACACATTTAAGTGAACAAAACATTTACTTAGATACAAACTCAGCCTACAACACCAACACCTTGATTCAGGAAGTTAAAACTCACAGCAGGGAGATGTGCCCCCAACACTGGGAGGCTAAGCGAAGAGGTTCACTGCTGTGCAATACATACAATAAGAACCTGCTTGGAGGGAGAAAAAAGGCAAAAGAAAGAGGAGGGGGAGGGAGGGAAGGAGAGAGGGAGAGAGAGAAAGAGAGAAACAGAGAAAGAAAGAGAGACAGTTAAAGGAAGAACAGAGAGGAGACATGATAAAAGTTAAAGTATACCCATAGTTAAGGACCCATAGCCACACACAATTATACTTTTTTGGGAAGAGACAGAACCTTGCTACATACACAGCCTAGTATGGTGTCCTAGAACTCTGAAATGATCCATCCTAAGCCTCAGGGAATACAGATAGATGTGTCCCAAAGCTGACCTAAATGGCTCTTTTCTTGTATGGGGGAGGTATGTGAAAATTTCAGAAGATTTAGGGATGAGCCAAGAGCTCCTCTCAAAGTACCACTCTAAGGGAAAAAAGAAAAAGGAAAAGCTGCAAAACCAACCCATAGACTTTTAACTACTGTGTGTGTGTGTGTGTGTGTGTGTGTGTGTGTGTGTGTGTGTGTCCTGATCTTGAGCAGCATCAGACAAAAGCCTACTCAGAAAACAGCACAGGATGAGTGAGCAGGCAGGGGGAGGTTCTCAGGACCAGACTCCCACTGCCATCCATGATGCAGGCTGTACAAAGAGGGCATTTTTGCTTGGCCTGCTTCAGGTTCACTACTGCATACTATAAAGAAGGAGTATTCACACACTGTAACTTAGCAGAATGCTTTATTTGAAGGCAGAAATGGGAACAAGGAAAATGGAAAAGCCACAAGGAATGGCATTCCATCAAAAAGCAAGCAGCTTTCTTTCTTTAAATTTATTTTTAAATAAATTCTTATTTTATGTGCACTGGTGTTTTGTCTGTGTGTGGAGGGTGTGGGATTCCTTGGAACTGGCGTTACAGACAGTCGTGAGCTGCCATGTGGGTGCTGGGAACTGAACCGGGGTCCTCTGGAAGAGCAGCCAGTGCTCTTAACCCCGAGCCAATTTCCTAGTCTCATAAGCAGGGACTAAAGCCAATTTGTAGGAAGGCTTCAGCACTGCATACCAGACTTCAGGACAACATGCTCTGGTGATCTAAAGGGAGTCAAGAGCTGAGTGGTCTGCGGCACACTCAGCAGCGGCCACCACGGCAGAGGGAATGTCCCCACTGTACAATGAACGTCAGGATTTCCTGTAGAGCAGACTGGACTGTGAAAGCATTGGAGCTGGTGCCCAGGAACCCCAGCCACATTCTAGTCAGGGCAGAACATGCTCCTACCACAACTCAAAGTCTATCGATTTCCTATTGTGGTCTACAGCAAGACATGAGTGCTGGAAAGGAAAAGGAGGAGGGAAGTTATCAGGGAAGGAAGGAAGGAAGGAAGGGAGGAAGGAAGGAAGGAAGGAAGGAGGGAAGGAGGGAAGGAAGGCTGGTTCAGCTCTTCCTGTGTCCCACTCCCTGCCGCCTTATAAACACACACCCCAGGCCTCCAGACCAGAGGGAGGAAAGGTCCACATAGATCCATCCCCCACTTCCATGCCTCACCCACAAAGGGCCATCTGAAGGTTGGGTTGCTGGTGCCACCTAGTGGTGGTCAGAAGGAAACACTTTCCTCCTGCCCCATTTATATTCTGCTCCTCAAACTCAAGTCAACTCTAGCTCAGAGAAAATATTCAACTTCACCAGGCACGTTGGCTCATGCAGCAACTGAGTCAGCATGGGGTACACTGTGAGTTTCAAGCTTTTGACAACAGTCAAACTTGTCCAAGAATTGGGTTTTTTTTCTTATTATGAAACTGGCTGGCAAGATGATTTGGCACCGAGTCCTAAATGGCTAAGGCAGAGAATCAAGTGCCCTGAGTGATCCTCTGAACTCCATATGCTTTAAAACTATGAAATTTAAATGTTTCTACAGACCTGTTCAGACACTTACTGATGCTATCGGGGCCGTACTTATCTTCTGGTCTCTATCACGTCACTGTGTTTGTATCTTAACATCTACGAATGTAATGTAAGTAAAAACTGCGACGCTTATGTGGAGGTCAGAGGACAAACGGGTCAGTTCTCTCCTCTCACTGCATGGCTCCGGGGGTCGAACCCTGGCCCTGCTTGGTGGCAGCAGGCGCCTTTATCCCCGGAGCCGTCATCTTGCCAGAGTTGGAGTATTTTTAAGGCAAAGCCAGAGTAGCAGTCAAGTAAGTAAAATGTTAGTATTATATTACAAATAAACAAAAAATTAAATTTATAGAAACAACACAATGGGGTACGGTGCAACTGAACGGCCGAACGCCGGCTGCTTCCATGTGCTTCCTTCCCAGCACCACAAACATTAAACTCCAAGGCCAATGAGAGGCTCAGCGGGTAGAGTATGCTGCGCAAGGCTGACAGTCTGAGTTCAATGCCCGGAACACGTAGAGGTGGGAGGAGAAACTCTCAGAACTTGGTCCCTGACCTCCACATGTGTGTACCACCCATCTACCCTCTATGAAATTAAGAAAAATTTAATCCTGCCTTTTTGTTAACTATCCCCTAGAAGTAGAGGAAGCTGAACCCAAGCCCATCTTTATGGAATTTACTGTGTCAAGTGCTTACAGAGAATCAAAATGGGTTATCTTGTTCTTGAGACCAGAGTTTATTCTATACAGCCCAGAATGACCTGAAACTCAATATGTAACCGAAACTAAGCTGTAATGTATGGCAATCCTCCTGCCTCCGAGAGCCTAATGCTGAGATTATAAGCATGCGCCACCATGCCAGTTAATCAGAAACAAGCTCTAAGAAGCAGAGGGCTGCAGCTGAACACAACAGACAGGGACTGGCTGGGGGCTAGCTCAGGGGCAGAATGCAGGCCTGTTATGCTTACAAGGCCTCGCTTTCAAAGGCCCTGCACCACAAGTACACACACATTACATGGCCAAGTGCAACGCACACAAATGACTCTACTTTCTGTTTTAGAATACTGAAGAACACTGCCCACAGTGGAACAATGCCTGCAATACCCAGGATGCAGTAGGTGAGGAAGAGAAGTTACAAGTCATCGTCAGCTACATGAAAATCTCCAAGTCAGCCTGTGATAAATAAGACCTTGTCCCCAAAACAAATAAATACACACAAATAAAAAATAAATAAAAAGACTGGAGAGATGCCTCAAGCATTTAACAGTACATATTGCTCTTCCAGAGAACCCAAATTCAATCCTAACACCAATGTTGGATGGTTCACAATCAATCACCTGTTAACTCTAGCTGCAGGGGATCCCATACCTATGGCCTACATGGGTACCCATGCTCAAGTGCACACACCAGACACACAATATACATACTTAAAAATAAAGCAGGGCGGTGGTAGCACACGCTTTTAATCCTAGCACTCTGGAGGCAAAGACAGGCAGATCTCTGTGAGTTTGAGGCCAGCTTGGTCTACAGAGCTAGTTTCAAGAAAGCCAGGGCTACACAGAGAAACCCTGTCTCAAAAAACCGAAATCATAATAATAATAAATTAAGATATATCTTAAAAATAAAACAGAACAAAAAACCACCAAGAAAAGAAACGTGGGAAGGGCAAAAGAGAACAGGCCTCTGAAGACTACAATGGCTGTGGTCAGAGCTGACAGTCTCTGCTACACAAGATGAAGGGTAATGTTCCTAATGAAACATTGCTCTGCTGTAAAAATGTAAAAAAATGTAAAAAAAGCAGAGCCAGGTCTTTCAAGATTGTCATTATCTCTTTTGGGTGGGTGGTTTTGGTTTTTTGGTTTTGTTTTGGTTTTGTTTGTTTGTTTTTTTGAGACAGGGTCTCTCTATTATATAGCTCTGGCTGTTCTAGAATTTATGTGTAGACCCGGCAAGCCTCAAACCCACAGAGATGCACCTACCTCTGACTCGCATGCACGGGGAGTTAAAGGTGTGCCCACCACAACTGTCCTTGGTGTGCCATCGTGTAAGAGAAGGAACAAACTCCTATCGCTGCCTTCAAAGAAAGCTGGTTTTTAATTTTGTTAAGTGTTTCATAAAATATTTTTGCTTTTAAACTACAAAGAAACACAGTGAGAATCTGACAACCTGAGTCCAAAAATTACCACTTCTTTTGGATAGAAAGAAGCAGCTCTCCAAAGTACATCTACTCAAACAGCTGTGGTTTTCAGTGGGCAAGTACTAAGTGAGCAAGCAGTGGGGGCAGAACAGACTTCCCTACCCGAGGCCTTCTGAGGTCAGTGTGTAGGCTTCTAAGAGCTGAAAGGAAGACATGGTACACAACGACAGCAAAACAAGAGTGCACTAATCTAAAACTGCTCAAGGAGAAGGTTCAAGTATTCCTGGAGAAAGCAATTTGCATTCAATAGAATTCAAAGGGAAAAAAAACCTTAGGAATACAGCTGAGAAACACAGGCATGCATGTGGTCTCAGTACTCAGAAGGCTGTGTAGCAAGGACAGTGAACTTGTAGCCAGACCAATCTACACAGCAAGACCATCTCCAATCACAAAATGGAAAAAAAAAGTCTTAAGTGTAAAAACAATTACTGTGAAGAATGTAAATATATCTTTAAAACAAACAAAAATTAAAAGAAAACCTCGGAAGATGACCTAAGTATAAAAGACACCTCATGTTTTGCGTTATTAATCCCCAACTTGAACGACAGACTCAATATAATCTCTATAAAACTCTACTAAAACTCACTGGGAAACACCAGTCAATCAGAGCAGTCAAAACCATTTGGAGGTTGGTGTGGTAGCTCCCTCTTTTAGTCCCATTGCCCTGGAGGCAGAGGCCCATGCACAGTGGTAGGGTCTCTGACTTCTAGGACAGACAGAGCTACACAGTGAGATCCTGCTTCAAGAAAAACTTTTTATGAGTGTCTATTTTGAGGACTAGTACTTCCGTTTCTTGCAGAGGACCTGGATTCGATTCCCAGAACTCACAGAGAGACTCACAACCATCTGTAACTAGTTCCAAGGATCCAATGTCCTCTTCTGACCTCAAAGACACGAAGTACCCTCATACCTACATGCAGGCACTCATACATGTAAAATTAATCTATAAAAAAACTTTAAATTCAACTTACTGAAATGGCACAGTAACAAGACACTGCAACTCTGAATAGAATCAGGCACAAGAAGCAACCAAAATAACTGGGAATTCATATATCTTTTTTTTTTTAAAGATTTACTGTTAGCCGGGCAGTGGTGCCACATGCCTTTAATCCCAGCTCTCGGGAGGCAGAGCCAGGGGGATCTCTGTGAGTTCAAGGCCAACATGGTCTACAGAGTCAATTCCAAGACAGGCACCAAAACCACACAGAGAAACCCTATCTCAAACAAACAAACAAACAAACAAACAGAAGATTTACTGTTATTGCATGTGTATGAGTGTTTTGCCTTATGTGAGTCTGCAGAGTCCAGAGAAGGTATCAGATCTCCTGGAACTGGGGCTAGAAAGTTGTGAAGTACTGTTTGGGTACTGGGAACCAAATCTGGGTCTTCTGCAAGAAGAGCAAGTGCTCTTAGCCACTCAGCCTTCTCTGTAGCTCCCATAAATCTTGACTTGTGTTAGCTTCATTTTCAGTAAAGGTAGTAAGATACTTTACCAGGAGGACAGTCTTTACCACAGAGGATGCTGGGACATCTGAAATATCCACACAACAACTAAGTTAAAATCTGCCATAAGCTGAGTCAGTCTGGAGCTTAAGAGGTTGCTTCTCTTCCAGAAGACTATTCAGACCCCAACACCTACAAAAGACACCTCACAACCTTCTGTGACTTCAGCTCCAGGGGATCCAATGCCCTCTTTGGGCCTCCACAGGCACCCACACAAATACATCATAAATAAATAAATAAATAAATAAATAAATAAATAAATAAATAAATAAATAAATAAATAAATAAATAAATAAATAAATAAATAAATAAAATGGGGGTGCAGTCTGACCTACAGAGGGAATTCCAGGACAGCCAGGACTACACAGAGACCCTGCCAAGAAAGAAAAACGAAAGAAAGAAAGAAAGAAAGAAAGAAAGAAAGAAAGAAAGGAAGGAAGGAAGGAAGGAAGGAAGGAAGGAAGGAAGGAAGGAAGGAAGGAAGGAAGGAAGGAAGGAAGGAAGGAAGGAAGGAAGGAAGGAAGGAAAGACAGACAGGAAGAAAAGACAGACAGGAAGGAGGGAGGGAAGGAGGGAGGGAGAGAGGGAGGGAGGGAGGGAGGGAGAGAGAGGGGGGGAAGGAAGGAAGGAAGGAAGGAAGGAAGGAAGGAAGGAAGGAAGGAAGGAAGGAAGGAAGGAAGGAAGGAAGGAAGGAAGAAAAAAAAAAAAAACTAAAACTGACCCAGGTGTGATGACACATACCATGAATCCCAGTACTGGAGGCAGAGGCAGAGGCCAGTGGATCTCTGAGAGTTTGAGGGCAGCCTGGTCTACCTAGCAGGTTCCATGCCAGCCAGGGCTACACAGTGTGATCTTGTCTCAGAAAAACAAAAACATAAGCATACCAGCCACAAACCACAGAAGAACAGGAATAAATCTTCATGATCTTGAATGAAAAACTTTCACAGGTACAGACAAAATAACAGGCAAATGGAAGAGAAGCATGTCTGAAATGACATGTCAACAAAGTAGCTGCTGCTAGCATGCATCCCAGCACTTGGGAGATAGAATAGGCCAGCCTGGTCTACATAGCAAGTTCAGGTTAAGCAGGAACACATACAGAGACCCTATCCCAAAACATATAATTTAAAAAAAAAAAAAATGAAAGAAAGAAAAGAGGGAAGAGAAAAAAGAAACTAATTGCTGAGCATGGCAGTGCACACAATAAGCCCAGCTCAGTGCTCAGCCTCACACAACTCCATCTGCTAGGCCGAGCTAGTTTGTGACAGCAACGGTAAGAAGCCTGATTATCCTCAAGTAAATGATATAACTTTATGACGTTATGCTATGACAAAGTATTTTAAAAATAGAAAAACGGGCTGGAGAGATGGCTCAGCACTGACTGTTCTTCCAGAGGTCCTGAGTTCAATTCCCAGCACCCACATGGTGGCTCACAACCATCTGTAATGATGCCCTCTTCTGGCCCGCAGGGACACATGCAGGCAGAACACTGTATACCTATAAATGAGTAAGAATAAATTTAAAAACTAAATAAATAAATAAAATAGAAAAACATCCTCATCAGAAATACAGATCCTATTTAAATGCCTTTTTAAAGGAATTATTTTACTTAAAAATCTTTACTTAATAATCTTACCTTTAATCCTAGCCCAAACTGCCAGTGTCCAGAAGAGGTGAAGAAAATTGAGTGAAATTAAATAAATTCCAGTTCTTATAGCTGTGAGAAAGCCTGTTTCCCTGGCAAGCACACTGACAAACTCAGCCTGTTCTTTTCTAATAGACACCAGAAGAAAAACTGTCTATACACGTGTACTTACCTGCCGGAGTTCAAGAATGCCACCTGCTTTCAGAAGCACGGCACACGAGTGCTGGAGCCGCCTTCCACTTGCCTCACTATCGCCCAGCACAGCGAGGCAGTCTCCTCTCCTTAAACTGTGGCTCTCTAGTTAGTAAGGGAGGCAGGTCACCATTCTGTGCGTCCGACACCTATCCTATTTCCTAGATCTAACAGATCTTCTAAGGAGAAGTCATTAGCTTTGTATAAAACAGATTTATTTATCTTTTTGGTTTTGTTTTTAAGAGTCTTATTTTAGTTTGCTTTTCTGTTGCTGTGATAAATACCATGACTAAAAACAAGTTTCGGGGGAAAGGTCTCATTGCCCTACAGGTTACAGGAAGAATTCAAGATAAGAGTTTGACGCAGTTACCTCAGTGGAATGCTGTGTGCTGGCTTACAATCCCAGGCTCACAGTCGGCTACTCTTACATAGCCCAGGCCACCTGCCCAGAGGTAGCGGCTCCCCACAGTGGGTTTGATCCTCCTCCAATCAGCAATCAAAAAATGCCCCAAAGACCAGATGAGGTGGCACAGGCCTTTAATCCCAGCACTCGGGAGGCAGAGGCAGGCAGATCTCTGAGTTCAAGGCCAGCCTAGTCTACAGAGCGAGTTCCAGGACAGGTTCCAAAGCTACAGAGACCGGGAAGGGGGGGATGCGGGGATGGGGGGGCGGGGCAGGGGACACTTAATCAAAAATGTGTGTGTGTGTGTGTGTGTGTGTGTGTGTGTGTGTGTGCATAAGTGTGTGTGTACATGGGTATGCTGCAGCATGTGTCAGGGAAGTCAAGTCCTTCTGTTTTCATCTTCTCTTTGCTAATACACAAAAGTGCAGAACCTTTAACATCACATCAGTATCTATAAAAATGAAGCTCTTCCCGACAGTGGTGGCACAAGCCTTTAATCCCAGCACTCGGGAGGCAGAGGCAGGCGGATCTCTGTGAGTTCGAGGCCAGCCTGGGCTACAAAGCAAGTTCCAGGAAAGGTGCAAAGCTACACAGAGAAACCCTGTCTCAAAAAAAAAAAAAAAAAAAAAGAAACTCTTCTTTTTGGAGATCATAAGATCACCTAGAATTGACCACACTATAGTATTACATACTTCCATTCAAACCAGAAAAACATTTTCAATTTATCCAAATCTACTTTAATAATGTATTTATTATTACTTATTTAGTATTGTTGTTTTTGCAATGCTGGACACTGAACTCAGGACAGCACAAGGACAGTGGTGTAGCTCAGCTGGCAGTCTTGCCAGGAACACCTGGGTTGGACTCCCTGCACTGAATGAGACTGTTGTAGTGGACCCAGCAGTCTCAGTACATGGGTAGTGGAATCAGGATCAGAAGTTCAAGATCATCCTTGGCTACACAGCAAGTAGCCTAGAATACAGGAGACCTTGTGAGATGGGGACCAGACACAGAAATACACACACACCAGTGAGATTGCTGAGGGGTTAAAAGGCTCCTGCCACCACGCCTGACAATGAGTCCCACCAGGGCACTCACATCACAGGGAAGAATTAATTCCCACAGCTTATACTCTGGCCTCCACACAGATGCCATGGCATTTGTGCCCACATACACAATAAATAAATGTATCTTTAAAACAATATATATATATATAAGACTATCTTACTTTTAGTAGTACTAAATAGTCATCTTTTTGGGGATAGGGGAGAGGTTCAAGACAGGGTTTCTCTGTGTAGCTCTGGCTCTCCTGGATCTCGCTCTGTAGACCAGACTGGCCTTGAACTCAAGAGATCCACCTGCCTCTGCCTCCCCAGTGCTGGGATTAAAGGTGTGCACCACCACCTCTTGGCCTAAATAGTACTCTTAATCCTCCTGCCTTAGTAAGCCTCTTGCTAGGATTACAGGGGAGTACTACCAAGCCCAGCAAAACTCCCCCCCCCTTTTTTAATGCTCTGACCTGCTGTTGCACAGCATGTTTTACAACTGCAACATTCCCTCACCAACAGGTCAACAAAGAGTCGCTGTGATGGTATCAATAGGAATGGCCCCCACAGGCTCATGAAGTTTGAATGCTTAGGTATCAGGGAGTACCAATACTTGAGAGGGATTGGGAGGTTTGGCCTTGTTGGACCAACTGTATCACTGGGGGTGGGCTTCGAGGTTTCAAAAGCCCAGGCCAGGTCTAGTATCTTTCTCTTCCTGATGCTTATGGATGCTGCTGTAGAAGTCTCAGTTGCTTCTCTGGCACTACATCTGCTGCATGCTGCCGCGCTCCCCACCATGATAATGAACTAAGCCTCTGAAACTGTAAGCCAGCCCCAG